>NC_087549.1:60371888-61008674 GCF_036250125.1 Pseudopipra pipra
CTTCTTATACTGAAGCAAGTATTTACTTTCAAAGCTGGTTTTTTCCTCCATCAAGGAACGTTTAATAACTGGATTTAAAGCATTTACACCTATAGTTTATATTTGCTTGCTAATCATCTTAACATTGCTAAATACATGTATCATGTGAAGGTATACTGCTACAATTCTTAACTTTCAAAGGCTTCAGGTACTTCGGAAAAACTGATGATGTTATGACAGACAGGTAAAGAGCACCATAAAGCTGTCTGCTAGATACAGTGTATGCAGAAGCAATTTGCCTTCTAAAACTCTGAACATGATATTCTCTAATATTTCCTGGCAGATCTTCAGTAGCTAGAAAATAAGCATTTCCATATGTAAGAAAATATTCCTTTGAAATGTAGATTTTTCTTTACAAGAAAAGAACACAGAGAGAATTGCATTTTTAAGCTAAGGGTTCATTATTATTTATTTTTCTGCTTTGAAAAATGTTTTGCGCTTCCCATACAACACTTAGGTGGTAATTGCAATTCTAGAATGAGCTAAATTACTTTTAACAAAATTCCTAGCTTTTTTTGTCCACTAAGAATAATCTCTCAATAAACAAATTTTGGCTAATACATTAGCTTCTCACCAAATACTTGGATTATGTTAAATTTAATTACTTCTGCATACATTATTGCATGTATCTAAAATTTAAAATGTGCTCACAACACTGCCTCTCTGTCCCGTTGCTTTAAAAGGGTGTTTTCCCCTTTAAGGAAAGCATTTAAAAATGGTTGCTAGTCATCTCAGTTGCTGCAACCACATGATGCAATCTATTGTCAAATTAGTGGGTGGCAGCAAGTGGAAACAGATTTCACCAGCAATAAGGCCTATCATATGATTTCATCTGTTCACAGTCATACAATCTCTTAGCCTGTTCCTTCAGTTTGATCCAAAGGCTCTGTCCACATGGAAGCTGATCTTTGCTATCTTAAATGCCCCTGCTAAATAACAGACTTTGTCTTTGTGAATGGTTTACACTGAGCGGCATTTTGGAAGTGTACAGGGAATTAAACCATTTAGCACAGAACATTTTGCATGTTTTTAAAAAAGTGGGCCAAAGGCACAAATATCTTGCCAAGAACTAAACTTAAAGAAAATAGTAATAAAATATTTGCAAAAAGAAACCAAATTAATTAAACTTGTAGAAAAATTATGCATATTATTAGTTATACATATTATTATTAGTTATTACGTATTTGTAACATGTAGATGAAAACTATATCTGAAGTTCAAATAAAGTAATCTATCTAGTATTAAGTTAACAGTAAACATATATGAATCAGCAAAAAGATGGGGGCGGGGCAAAGGAGAACAACTTGGTATAAAAATAGCTACAAACGTGTAATGTAAATGGAAAACTAGAATATTTCTAGCCAGAAACATTTAGTTTTTCTTACAGAAGAGTGTCGTGAGACTTATTTCTAACTTAAGTTCCAATAAAATCACTGTCACAAATTATGAAACCAGTCGTGTTCTTGGTTCTTTATAAGCTGGTGAAATATCTTCAGCCCCACCTGGTCCAGTATAGCCAACAAATTGCAGGTCCCAGGGCCAAGATCATTCATCTTGTAATGATAATACAAAAGAGTGTGGGAAATAGGAAGCTCAGGCACAACAAAAAAAAAAATCATGGAAGAAAACCACAGTGTGGGTGAGAGAAGACAGAGGTTTGTCCTACCCCTCTGTATACCATACCTGAAAGACAATTGAAGCAGTTACAGGGACTTAGGGACTCTCCCTCCCTCATACTACAGTTTTTCCCTATTTCCCAAAGACTTCTAGAAGAGAGCAGTTGTCTTGTGCACTAATTAGCTGAGGGAAAGATCATTTGTTGAGTGCAAGTTCCTTTCTGACATCTCAACACCAGGGAAACATGGTTTCTTAGCCCTTGGCTCAAGGCTAAACTTTGACAAAAAAACCCATTCCATAACTAGTCATCTGCAATATTGCTCTACAATAACTATATGTCCCAGTTTGAAATGAGGAAAAATGTAATATTCTTCAGACCCTGGACCACTATCTGAACATTGATTATTCTTGAATAATGTGATTCGCACTTAAATGGGTTGGTCAGTTAAATTAAACATAAATATTTGTGCTGTCAAATAATATTCAAAGGCCAATATTCAAAATTTTCTGGAGAAGTAGGTGTCACAGACTCCATTTCAGAGAACTGTAAGCTTATATGCACATCAATAGGATCACCATTTCCTTAACAACTGTGGAAATGCTAGGTACAGTGCACAGCATGTATTGGAATTTCTCAGCTCTTACTCAGATTAACTTTGACCACAAAAGGAATCTGGCTATAAAATATATCTGACAACACCTAATGCTGCATCCTCTATAAACTCTTGCCATTGAAATTTGGTTCTCTTGCAGTGTAGAAAATTGGGAAGCATGGAAAAACGTAGAGCTCTGGATCTAAATGTGGGTCCTATTCAGAAAAGCACTGATGCATGTGCTTAACCTTGCTTGGATCTTAAGCTTCACTAAAGTTAAACACGCGCATAGATGTTTTGTCAGTATATTTGCTAGGTTCATTTGCTAGTTGAAGCTACTTTATTAGTGAGGTAGTTTCAAAGACATAAAGAAATACAGTGGTATGAGACAGAAGTCCTCAGCCTCAGAGTTAAAGGCCCTCTTTTTTGTGTATGTAGTCATTAATGTAAACAGATCTGTATTTAATTGTATTTCATTTCATTTCAAACATATCTGTATTTTATGTAAGCATTCTTGTAAACAGATCTGCTTACAAAAAATATTTATGCAAGAAGATCAAGTATTTGCACATCTAAGGACCCATTTTGCATGGGCAAATAGTTGTTTACATATACAGATGAAAAATAGAGCTACACAAATATGCAAGTGACTCTGAAATCTTGACACACATTGCCTTACAGGATGAAGCTGGAAGAAAGTCAACAGGCAAGAATTATCCAATTAAAAGTCCTCAGTCGTGTATGCATTTGGAATTAGTTCTAAAGACTTTGCAGAAAGAATCTACCACAGTAAACATTTCATCATCACTAATTCTGTCCAGATTCATTCAAAGCATATCCTCTTCTGAAGAACCATTTATACGTTTTTGATTGAGAGAAAAAAATCAGCAAAACACTTGTTTCAGAAAGCTGCCAAAATAAGATTGAGACACGTGTAGTGGATAAGTATCAGGACTTTATTCACTTTCAAAAAAAAAAAAAAACCAAACATAAAAAGCCAAAATTATTGAGGATCTGAGAGAAAAATCTGGCTCTTGGTATTTTAAAAATTCAGTTAAAAAACTAAACATACGTTGGTTGTTATAGAGAGAACATCTTACTTTCAACCACAATTGCAGATGTGGTGGGGTTGATATGAATATGTATGTCTGATAATATTTAACAGCTATGTAAAAGATGCATAAAAGTGATCTGAGATTTCTTTTTTCCCCAAAAAATATTAGGTAATTGTGAGTTATGCACTGACTGCCCAAAGGAATATAGGAGCATTCCACAAATAACTGAGATTTAAGTAACCTTAAACAAAAAGTAACAGTTGGCCACACAGTAGTGCTTGTTTACAGATAACACATTAAAAACAGTAAAGTAAAACATGCATTAACCAATAGTCAAATGTAAAGAATTTACACAGTTGCTTGATCTGTCTGTGTAGAAAACCATGAAAGAAAGTCTGCAGTCACTAATGAGAGGTAAAGGGGAGTACATCTAACCACTTGGTGTAGTAGAGAAAGTTCACTACCAGAGTACCCTCATCTCATTCCCCACCCAGATCAGTGCCTTTTCTGTCATGTTAAGTCCCTCCCAACATAAAAAAGCTACCTGCACAGGTCTTCCTTAGTACAACAGATAATATAGAGTGATTTAAAACTCCCTGCTCTTTGAAGTTATTAATACTTAGTTCTGAGATCACAGTAGCACCAAAAGGCCACATCATTCTACATTTAAGGCAAAATTAGAGGAAGCAACAGTCTCTGCCTCTGAGAACTTAAACTCATTTATATAGCCCCATCAGGCAATTTCTGTACCATTTTCTAGATTTATCTTGTAGAAAAGCAGGCTCAAGTTCATTGTCAAAGAGCTATTTTTGCAAGCTATTTCTATGAGGGTTTGTGTTTAGAATCATAGAATTATGCTTGTTCAACCTGTGACAATGCTTGACAAGTCTTTCAGTGAAGAATTTTCCTTTATATCAAATCCAAACCTGCCCTGGTGCAGCTTGAGGTCATTTCCTCTCATCCTATCACTTGTTATCTGGGAGAAGAGACTGGCCTTCATCTCGTGACAACCTCCTTTCAGGTAGTTGTAGAGAGCGATAAGGTACCCCCTGAGCCTCCTTTTCTCCAGGCTAAAAGCCCCAAGCTCCCTCAGCTGATCCTGATAGGACTTGTGTCTCAGATCCCCCACTAGCTTTGTTGAGCTTCTCTGGACACACTCCAGCACCTCAATGTCCTTTGCAGTGAGGGGCCCAAAACTGAACACAGGATTCAAGGCTCATCAAAGGCCTCATCAGCACCAAGTACAGGGGGATGATCCCTTCCCTGGTTCTGCTGGCCACACCATTTCTGATACAAGCCGGAATGCCGTTGGCCTTCTTGGCCACTTGGGCACACTGCTGGCTCATGTCCAGTCCTTGGCTGTCGATCAGCATTCGCAGGTCCTTTTCTGCTGGGCAGCTTCCCAGTCACTCTGTTCCCAGCCTGTAGCATTGTTGTGATCCAAGTGCAGCACCCAGCACTTTACCTTGTTGAACCTCACCTCTCTTGATCCCTCTGCAGAGCATTCCTGCCCTCCAACAAATCAACACTCCCACGCAACTTGGTGTTGTCTGCAAACTGACTAAGAGTGCACTCTATGTCTTTTCCCAGATCACTGATAAAGATTAAATAGAAGTGACCCCAATATTGAGCCCTGGGGAACACCTCTTGTGACTGGCCACCAGCTGGATGTAACTCCGTTCACCAGGTTTTTACCCAGTGAAGAGTACACTCATCCAAGCCATGAGCAGCCTATTTCTCCAGGAGAATGCTGTGGGAAACAGTGTTAAAGGCTTTACTAAAGTCCACGGGGACAACATCCACAGCCTTTCCCTCCTCCACTAGGTGGGTCGCTTTGTCATAGGAGGAGCTCACGTCAGTCAAGCAGGACCTGCCTTTCATAAACCTGGTTGTCCTGTATGTGTCTCATGATGGCAGTCAAGATGACCTGCTCCATGACCTTCTCTGGCATAAAGGTTAGGTTGACAGACCTGTAGTTCCCCAGATCCTCTGGTCCTTCTTGTAGGTGGGTATCACATTCGACAACCTCCAGTCAACTGGGACCTCCCCAGTTAGCCAGGATTGATAGTAAATGACAGAAAGTGGCTTAGTGAGCACTTCCATCAGGTCCTTCAGTACCCTTGGCTGGATCCCAACTGGCCCCATAGACTTGTGTGTGTCTCAGTGGTGTATGAGCTCACTGATTCTCCTTGGATTGTGGGTGCTTCGTTCTACTTCCTGTGTCTGTTTTCCAGCTCAGGGGACTGGATACCTTGATGACGAGTGGTCTTACTATTGGAGATTGAGGAAAAAGGGTCATTAAGTACCTCAACCTTTTCCTCGTCCTTTGTCACACTGTTTCCCCGTGCATTCAAGAAAGGATGGAGATTCTCCTTAGCCCTTCTTTTGTTGCTAATGTATTTCAGAAACATCTTTTATTGTCTTTTAAAGCAGTAGCCAGATTAAGTTCTAGTAGGGCTTTGGTCTTTCTAAATTCCTCCCTGTTCTGTTCCCCTTCTTCTAAAGGTCATAAACTCTCCTTTTTTTTTTTTCTGAATTTCAGCCAAAGCTCTGTTCATCCAGGCTGGTCTTCTTTAGCTTCCTTCTTTGGTATACCTTCAAGCCCCTGATGCTGCCTGCTGGTGGGTAGGAACTGTGAGTGAGTGGGGCTAGAGCTGAGGTGAGCTCCAGAGAGAAGATGCACTGGCCATGCCATGTGGGCTGTACAGGGCCAGCTCACATAAACAAAGTCAGCACGCATCCCTCCATACAAAGATATGCCCCCCCCAAGTTTGCATTGCTCAGGCTAGCAAGGTGAAGACCCACGAGAACATAAATGTATCTTCATAAATATATCACAAGGATGAATATCGGAGAGAAAGATAGGTTACAAAAGCTAAAACCAATTTTGGCACAAGAAGAAATGGCTGTGAAATAGCCAGGGGATTTCGAATCTGTTATCTAGCCATCAGCATAGTGAGATTTTAGAACAGCCAGCCTTTAGAAAGAAAAAAGGGAGCAAACCCCTTAGGTATTTATAAGATGAAGCACAAGCTGTCCATGAAAAGCACAGTGTGCTGTGATCACCTGGAACAGCAGAGGACCGGCATTGATGAGGTTCTAAAGGGTTTCAGATTTCTAAGGGTATTTTCTACAGCATTCTTCTGTTTATCATTCTCACGCAATCCAGGATTCACATGATGTTGACAAGTGTAATATATTCTTTGTAAATTGCAATTGAATCTTTGAATCTCCAGACAGCTGAGAAACTAGTTTCTCTCACCTGTTTAATTAACCATGTCATGTTTTCCAAAGAGAATTAATTGTCTCAGTGAAGCAGTAAGGAGACTCAAAGGTTCGAAAGAAAAATAAATACAAGCACACAGCAGGGTAAACATTTATCCAATAAACATTTTCACAGCTGAGTTTCAAACTTCTCATGTTCCAGCTTCTTATATTTTATAATCTCATCCCACTTGGTCCTGGCACCACATCTCTTTGAGATATGCCTCATGGGAAAACACTGCCTTGGTAATCAAAACATTTAGACTGTGGAAGAAATATAAAACAATTCTCAAGGAAGTTTTATGGCACAGTGACTGCTCTGAGACTGTAACTTTTTCTCGCCTGGTCCTTAACAATTGATGAATAGAATTGGTTTGGTATCAGGCTAACTCTACCCTGATCGGCTCAAGTTTTGGCAGATGTTTCCTTTGAGTAGAAGCCAGTAACACTTCTGGTGACAAGCGCAGTGTATCTTCTTCCTTGCTCTTCTGCCCCTGAGACTGGCTGTTGCTGCTTTCCACAGCCAGAGTTAACTCTAAAAGTCTCAATTTTAACCAAATTGAAATGGCTTTTCTTTTTTTTTTTTTTTTTGCAACTGCTTTCATTTCTGCTTTTACCAGCATTTTTTTGAGCATTACTATGAGAATGGACTAAACAGTTGTACGTGAAAAGGAGAAATGAAAATGATCTTCAGATAGTTGTTCCTACAGTGGAAAGCGTTTTTAGTGTTCAGCTGTGGTTTTATGATGGAAGAAACCCTTTAGGGCATCTGTGAGATGGCAAAGTGGCAATCATTGAAATAATGATGTTAATCATTGTCAATTCAATCCTGAGAGGGCTGAGGCCCTTTCCAAAGATGCTGAAAGTTTCTAATTCTCTGTAACGTGATTCCGCACAGAATGTTAAAGGGAAAGGCCAGCATTTAGCATCTAAGCTGAGTAACTTCTTCCTTGTAAAAAGGAATCTGGATAAGTCATGAAAAATATGCATGCATTTCAATGAGAAGAGTTTCAGGTTGGGCGAGAGGGGGGCGAAATGTGTTTTCTGTCTTTGGAAATACCCTCAGCATTTTGAAAGCTTAGAGCCATTAATATATCTTAGTCTTTAGAAAAACTGTTGCAGTACCTGAATTTAGAAGTGGGTTTTAGTCCCAGTGTCCTCAAAGGTTTTCCAAGCCCTTTAGGTCAGATATTAAAAAATCAGACCCATATACCATAGCTTCAGTGAAGTCAATGGAGATAAGCCATTTATCATAACCAGCTAAAGGTCCCTCTTTGCATAGTTCAGCTCTAAAGAGCAGTAAATCTCATAGAAGTAGATAGCGTGCCATCAAATAAGTTTTTGAAACCCAGTGATATATTAAGTATGGTTTAGATTTTGCATTAGTCAAACAAAACTGAGAAACATCTTCCTTCGGTTTGTTCCATTTCTGAGTGTTACAGAGTAAATCTTAAATGATTAGCTGATGCTTTAATGATTCCACATTTCTATGATCTTGGTCTCATTTTAACTTTTTCTTCCACTCATGCTTTTGCATGTGCACATCTGTATTTAGACCTGTTCTTGTCCTCACTGGCAATATTTCTACAGCTGCACTTTCTTGGTTTTCTGAGCATCAAGGACCTGGAAGCACCTGTGCAGTCTGAGGTGTCCAACCCTTCCGAAATCAAGCTCCAGGTATCAGAGGGCCTCAGCAGTGGGGCAGGCTTTATAGATGCTCTTGAAAGACCCAGCCCTTTCAGATTAACAGAAATGCAGAATTTGTCTTCCTATGAATAAAGGGGGAGAGCCAGAAAGTGCAAGGAGCCATCTGATTTTCTTTTCTGAACACCACCCCAATGTTTGGAGCAGGTCATCGACACATCTCAAAATACAGCACAACCATCTCCCAGCCATCCCAGTGGGAAGTGTTGGAGGGAAATACATTTATCACATTTGAACTGTAGGTACTATTGGTGTGGCTTGCCTGCTCTTTTTGAACTGTTGACCGCAAGAGGCAAAACTGTGGTTGCTGCTTCTTGAATACCTGCCTGAGGAGATGAAGGCTTTGAGCTTCCCCACCTCCCCTCTCTCACACACCTGCTCCCAGGTAGCCACAGTCTGGCCACTAGTAAAAGCAATAATCTCTGCAGCATGAGAAACAAGCAGGTTGCTGAGCCTCATGTGTACCAGAGAGCCATCACAAGGAACTGAATAAGTGATTTTTTTTTTCAAAGGCTTGCTTATAAATCATTAAAGTGACATGGTACAGGCTTGGGGTTTGTTTTGCAAGACAGAATGGGAATTGTAACATCCGTATTTCAAAACATATACTCAACCTTACGCTTCCATTTCCTGTGGAAGGCATCCAAATTTACCCTTTCATTTCTTGAAGAGCTGTGTCTTATATTTATTTGTTAGAATAAGCAAACAGCTGACTACAGCAAACCCAGGGAGCTCTTTTAAAACTATCCACTAGCATCAAGATAAGTGCATTTCAAACATCCCCCAGGAACTTAAAAAAATGTACCACTTACCTGCTACCAGCTGTTTCACTTACTTTTACTTTAGTGCAGCTGGAATAGGCTTATCCCAAACCTTTATGATGCCCAAAGTCTGAAACTACCTCCAACTCTGTTGTGTTGAACAGAGTGGAAAAAGGCAGGCTGAGAGGAGCCTGCTGTCAGGTTAAGATTTCCCAGTGTGTCTTTGGGGGGCCACGTTATCTCTGACAATTGATGTCCAGGCACCTGAGCACATCAACCGCTATCAGAGTGCCCACCTGGTGGGAGACTATGATGCTCAGTAAGGGCCGTTCTCCAGGCCAGTGAGGTATACAAAATAGGTGTCCCAACATCTAGTTATGAGATTCACTGCATCAGGGAATTAAGATGCTGCCTCTTGTAGTCTTAGGTAAGTCAGGTTCAGGCTCCAGAGACGCTGCTCATAGCCGAAGCAGGACCTGTAGGAGGTGGGTGATCTTGGCAGTGACACTTGTTCTTGGTCTGAATGGCAAAGCCTTAGCTAAAAGTTGGTCACCATAAAGGGCAGCAGTAACAAACCTCCTCTTTAGGAGCATTTGTATAGTGACTGTGGGAATGGCTCCAGCCCTTGTGCTCACGAGACGGATGAGGAGGTGCAACCATGTAACCCATCAAATAAGGAAGAGCACAGGGTTATAGCCCTGTTTAATTTGCCACCACCTCCCTACACACTTGCAAATCAGTGCCTAGGTGTCTGCAATGTAACAGTCTGGACCTGATGAATGAGGAGCCCAGTGCTCAGCAATTTGCCCTGAAACATGCAGGTGTGGAACATCACGCATCCCCCTGTGATGAATTCAGACCTGGCCCTGCTTTTAGTCAAGCTAATCCCTCAACTGTGATGTGTGGTGAAGACTTTGGTTGCTGCAGTGGCTGGGCAACCAATTCTAAACTATTTCCACTTTTCCTTGTGGCTGCAGCTTCCTTCAGTGACTGATCCCATACACTGCCTTCTCCACTTCAGGTACCTTATTCTGGGCTGTCAGCAGGTAGGGAGGTCACTGCTGATAGATTAGACTTTGGTTCTTGTAGCCACTGCTGCTGGTTATATTGCTTCCCTTTCAGCAAAGGGTATTTTTATTTTTATTTATGTAAATTTGAGCACCAAGGCAGTGTGTCACAAATCACAATCTACCAGTTTCCATTTACCACAAAGACCTACACATTGGTGTGTCAGCAACATCTGATGGCCCTTGACTGACTCAAATTGCATTTCCAAGATTGGAGATTGCCATGAGAAACTGATGGCAATTCTTATCTATTAGCAGGAGTTGCAGGACCTTTAAATAACTCATTGAAGTACTGGAAAACATATTTGTAGGAGCTTCAGGACAGGCTTCCCTGCTTGCAAAGTCTGGCCCAAATAACTAGGGGTTAATAAACAGTCTCTTGATAAATCTGGCTCTAGTATTTACTCCAAGGGTTTCGGAGGGTGGCAAGGCTTGGGAAGGGAGGGGCTTTTCACATTAGTAGGGCCATCTGAGAACTTTTTAATCCTTATTACTGTTATACTTTTCTATGCTTGCCAGCCCACAAGAAGGTTTGAAAGTCAGCCTGACCTCTTGTGTGTCTGATCTAGATCCAACAGGGAATGAGATCAGGGAGCTGTGAGAAGCAAGCTTAATGGGGAGACTGCTGCAAATGTAGCAAAACAAATAATAGAGGCTCGAGTTTTTTTGTTGTAGAAAATACAGTGCTATGGCTTTTGGGTGCCAAGAGGCAGTTCTTTTAATAGCTACATTCTTTGTAATGCTGATGAGTGGCAATATAGAAAGATGAAAGTAGGAGGGCATTGTATTATGGTCTTACATATATTATGCCACAAAGAAAATGCGGTTGCTGAGTGGGGATTCTTCGCCCTCCTCCTGCTGAGCTATTCATACAAACTCTCCTCTGTGGATAGCAATCCCCATTCCATCTCTCCTAAATCCCAAAGGGTTTGCCAACTGACTTTCAATTTTTCAAGTGGAAATCACAGGACTGAATGGTGCATTGAAGTATTTCCTCCTACACCTCACTGCTCCTTTAGGAAGTGAGCAAACAATTTTTTCCAAAAGATGTATGCCATCTCCTGGGAACAGTAGAAACTGCAAGCCCCTTGTCTGGAAACCCCCTATAAATTGCATTTGCCTCTTCTCGGAGGTCATTATACAACCACTAGATAAGGTCTGTGAAGCTAGGAATATCCTCCACACCTAAATTGTTGAACTGTCCACAGTTTACACCAGAAAAGCTCAAATTACATTGAAAATTCCATCATTTACTTTGTGCACTGGAAGATTTGGATGTATGCCAAGCAGTATCACAAGACTGGATTCATCAATACGTAATACTAATCAGCTACTGAGCTGTGGTGGAACTTAGCATACACTGATGCAATGTTTTAATACAAAGGTTCGAGGCTGAAATGCAGCCCACGACATTGCTCTGATGCATCTATTTCGTCCTACAGGACAAGTGCAAGAGAAAGAAGAAAACCATCAGAGATTCCCTTCATAAAACACCATACAATTCTTTAGCATACAAGAGAAGATATGTTTCTCTTAAGTCATAAACTGAAACTTGCATGTGTCAAACAACAGACTCATCTCCTCATTACCTGTATGCTTTTTTTTTTTGCCACTGACATACCATTAAGCTTTCCCCTGAAAAAACCCCATGGATACAAATAAATACATTTTTGCATTTTGAATTAATAAATGTATAGGTAGATGAATGTCTTTGGACTGGTCTTTGCAACAAGTTGATTATTTCATGTGGACGGGTCCTTAAAACAATGTGTGTAAGCATGGTTTCATACATAAAATGTTTTTCAGCGTTATGTCTATCAAATATACCTGCAAAAAATCATAAAAATTACTTTGGTTACATAAAGGTAGAACAATATCTACTTTAAATAATTAGGGATGACACACTCTATGCACATGCAATTTGCTTTTATGTGGCAAACACTAGATTTAATCATCTTAATTTATCACTTTTTTATCACCTAATGATCCTTTTTTTTCACTTTCTATTTATTCCAGAGATCTGAGGGACTTCGAACAAGAATGAGATTTTTTTTCCCCCAAAAAATATCACCCGACAATACCAGAAACTTTATAGAATGGCATCAAAAGTAATCAAACAGTCTTCAAACAAAATTTACCACAATATAATTTATAAACTAATGTTATTGTTCATCCTGGCAGCTTCCTGAGACACACCAAGTTTTGGTGGGAGACTGGTTTGAGAAAACCTGTGTGTAAATTGCTGGTATGATGAGAGGTCCACTGTGACCCACTGTCACAGGCGTGTAATGTCTTTTGACTGATTTAGCAATGCACATGCACCCTTGTGCACATATCCTCTGCTAAGGAAAGCAAACACTCATAAAACATGGTCTTCAGTTTGAACTTAAGAGACTAGAAAAGAGACACCAACAATGACAGAGGAGCAAGAGTCCAGTGTCAGGCATCCACATTGACTAGTGGCTGAGCTTCAGCAGAGGACATCTCTAAACTCCCTGAAGTCAAATCAGGATTATCCAGTCCTCACCACCAAATTCCCAGGTTAATAGAAATTTTGCTTCATAGTTTGTCTTCATCTCCCCCTTCCTGAGATCTGCCAAGTGCCTCTAGCTACCATTTGTGCTGTCCTCACCTGCGTGGCAGGGGTGAGGGAAAGGGTGGGAAAAGGCAGGAGGAAGTTCATCTCAGAGTGTTGGAGAGCCCTTACTAGAAAGAAACAGGCTTTTCTTTAGGGTGTATCACAATCCACTGACACGGAGGTTTTACTAGATCATGTTCTTTCATTTACGTCCAGCTAATTGATTAATAAAATAAATTCTAAATCTCCAAACCACAAATAATTTTTTTTCACAGGATCTGAGGAAGTCAGCACCCAGGGAAGTAGAGCTAGAACTTCACTGAATCACTATCTAGTGATAGCCACCTGTCAGTGACCTGTGTCCCCGCAGTCAAGTCAGCTACTCAACCCTCTGTGCCACCCCCTCAAACACCGACACAAGCTTCTGCTACTTTACCCCCAGTTTGGTGAAATTCCTTTGACACCCATGCAGGTACTCACAACAGCATGGCTTAAATTTTTAGGGAGCAAGAGTGTAAGGAGTCAAGAAGCTCTATAAATCTGGTAATGCATCATCTTGATAATTTTAATATAAAAATCTCTAATCAAGTAAAAAAATTTTAAGCAGTATAAAATCCTTTAGCTCCAGACTTACACAAGATTTTTAAGTTTGAGCAGACAGAGCTACACCATAGTTAGATGCCCAAAGGGGAGGTACCTGGCTTGCCTAGAAGCTGCAAATCTCCTCCATGCCCACGGTAACTGTGCATTTCTTGCAGTTTTGAAAATCTGGTTATTTCCTTTTAAGCAGCTTAAGTGTGGTATGAGGAATCTGCCTGTAGGAATCAACACTTCAGGATCTGGGCTTACACAAGGGAGTACCCTGCTGACTGCCTGCTTCTTCAGGCAAAGTGCAGAGAAAATTAGTGCAAAGTTAGTACCATCTAAGTGGATTTCTGCAATGTGTTTGCTATGTGCAGTAAGCATTTACTTGTCTTTTGAGACCATTAATTTTATATACGTGGAATGGTTAGCTGAGACAAACCACTCTTTTATAAACCATCAGCACGATGCAGGACACTGTTCCACGGGTTCTCGTTATAACGTCTCCATTGTTTGGGATGTCTCAGAAGTAGACTTCTGGAGTGTGGCCAAAACCAGAGGGAGAGTATATTTCTAGAAAGATATTATTGTTATGCATACTCTGTCTCTGACCTGGACTTTTCTTTCACTGCCTCTGAAATTACTTCTCTCAACAATGCTTATATTTAGAATTCTAAATCTTTGAGATTCTGTGTTTGTGTGGGTGGTTGCTGTATCATATTTAGCATAGTGATTAAAGAAAGGCTATTTTATCCTCTTTTAATTTAGTTTACTTTAACATCCCATTTGCAAACTCCCTCTGACAAAGAAATAAAAACTCTTTCTGAAGCTAATCAACTCCTACAGTTAAAATTTCCCTAATCTCTGTTCTGACGCAGGCTGTAGAATACTCCGTGTTGCCTATGCAATCTCTGGGAAAACAATGCACTTTTTAGGGTGGTTTTACTTCAGAAAACTTATTATGCAACTATCACCACTGATTCCATCAATCTATTAGTGGGACTATTAGTGGACTATGCAATCCTGACGTAGTATGTATCAATTTTTGTTATTGAAATAAAGTAAAAAAATTAAAAATAAAGAGAAACAACTCTAAATATATAAAGAACTAATGATATGACGTAAAAGGGCACTGTTTTCACAGTCTGTATTCTGACTGGATTTTCAGTCTATGTAGGGGCACTATGAAGCCAACTCACTGCAGCTGAGCTCTGCTTGTTACTGAAGAGTCACCATCATTTATGTCCCCACAGCAATTCTGACATATTGTATTCCTGACCAATTGAAAGGTGCAAATATCAAACACCCTTAAAAAATGTTTTAAATTTGAAAAATAAAATCACAGTGACAGCAGCACTGGTCTGAGCTGCTGGCAATTTTAAAATGTGTAAAAAGAGGAGAAAGACCCCTGACTTTATATTCCAGTGATTTGAGATAACAAAAATCATCTGAGTGTATTAAGACTGAAATAGTTGTTGGTGGGGGGGTTTTCTTATTATTTTTCCTCTTCCTGTTTAATCCCACAGGCTGTTGATTGCTGACCTCAGGCTCCTCGGTGTGCTGTTGTAAGAACTGGCCAACGTCATTACAGAAATCCTCCTTCAGTGGACAGCAGCAGTTAAACTTGCCCAACGTTACCCAATAAGGAAGCTTGTGTATTGGTATCATTAGTGGGAAGCAGCAGAACCAAAGAGAAGGAGGGGGGAAGGAAAGTTTGAAAGATTGCAGGCCATCGAGATAGATACAGAGCATGGAAACAAAACATGTTTTATTTATTTGGAAGGTTGGTGCCCTCAGCTGGAACAGAAGTTTGGAAGTGTAGTAGAGGAAAAGTCTAATCCATCACAAGCACTAGCTCAAGCATGTTTAAAATCTGTTTATGAAGCAGTTTAAGTGAATCTGGGCAATGAGAGTTAGGAAATTGTAACCAGATTTGTTTAGTAGATTACAGAAGTAACAGCAGCCAAAATTTAGACATAATCTTTTCTGAAAAAAAAAATCCAACAAATCTCCCTTAAAAGTGACTTAGCCAACACTCTATTCCCTGGCCAGGTAAAATGCATATATTGACTGCTATGAACAGTGACGTAGATGAATTTGACTTAAAACAACTATTTTCATATGCCTTTAACCTAAACCTAAAATGCCTGTGAAAGATAGAGCAGTCAAGCTTGTCACAGAGCAATAAAATGAAAAGCACTTGCTCTCTGGCATGTCTTTGATTTCTTTCTGAACAGCTTGGTTCAGTCAGATAATTCTGTTCGTAGTTATATCTATTTAGTCTTGGAGTAATGCCATCAAATTCAATGGTGCTATATGGATTTACATGGCTTAAAGGAGAAGAAAGTATGTGCATTACATCACTAGAGTTACTCTAGCAGTGCATTTAGCCTAAAATGTGCAGCTAATGTGCTAGATTATTTAACTGTTACTGAGATGAGACAAGCACAGGGCATAGTTTCAGAGGCCATAATATAGCAAATACAACATTGTTTTACCTTTCAACATTTCCATACGATTTGTCTCTCTTCCCACACATGTGGATGATTATCCTTGAGGCCACAGAGCTTTGCGTGCACAAAACATACATAGTAATTGCTTAAGAAGATTAGGGAGAGGGTGTTATTGTGCCTTCAATAATAAAAGGAGAAACGGCACTCCAACCTGATCTTTTTGTAGTATTACTTGCAAACTCCATTATCCTCTTCCGTACACAAGTATGCACATGTTGTGCTTCTATGCATACACTCACTTTGGGCGTCAGCTGGTTAAGACTGTCTGTGGGTTCTTGACACCTACAGCTTATCTAAGTACAAATAAATCAATGCGAATGAAGCAAATACAACTAGCAAAGAATGAATCCATGAGCTAATATGACACAAGCTAGGCCAGCAGTGATAAATTGTTTAAAGAGTACTGGGTTGAGGAAGTAAGAGAAGAAAGCCCCCTCAACTGTGTGAAGGTGTTCATGCAATGGCAGTGAGCTTGTCGTTAGGAAGATGTTGTTCTTGTGTAGTAGCTTTGAGCAGTATTTTCAAAAGATGAAGAATGAAGTTATCTGAAATTAATCTGATGAGTCAGACGTGGCTGTTGAAGCACAATCTAATCATAGAGCTAATAGATTGCTGGTTTACAGTCACTGCACCTATGTGGAAGTGTAGGTGTAGTGAAACTAGAAGTGGTCTGGTATTATGATGATAATGCCAACGTTTCATTGTCTCCCTGGTGAAGGAAATTGGCAAAAACTGAAAAAGCCCTTTAGAGAAAAACTCTAAGTTTCAGTAAGATAGTACTTTATGGACATTCTGTAAGGTAAATTGTTGGCACAAAAGATGGTGCACATGAAAATGGAAACCCTGGTGTTTACTTAAATGTATGAAAAGAAATAGGTCAGTGACTTTGTTTCCATGGTGACCATTATTGAAATAAAACAAACTGACACCAATGCTGATTTATTTCCCTATTCTGCACCCTTTTTAACAATCCTTTTAATCTGAGGTTGCTACTGAGTAAACAGGATGTCAGAATGAACTTCCACAATAAGATCTTCTCAGGTTAATAATGAAAGAAAGGTCTGCTTCAGAACAATTCCACTTTTTGAGCAGGTACCGATTCCCACTATCCTGCAGTAATGTAGCTGCCATGCTGTAGTGTAGGAGATTATTTGGAATTATTAGACAGAACTGGTTTGAACAGAGATTCACCAGATCCTCAACATTTCCCAAAAGGATGGGAACAATTTCTTCTTTGGAAAATTATTTATGTGAACAGACTCTTCAGGACTATATGTTTCTGTCAAAAACAGACAGGGAAGGATGGATTTGAGATTCAATAGTTTTGCAACTATGAATCATTCCTGGTTTTGCTGGCTACCCACCCTCTGCTTTGAGCCAGAGGGGTACCGTAGTTATTGGGATCTGTGACTTCAGAAAAGCTTGGGCATCTAAATCATCGACATTTTATGTTTTGCTGAGTACAGGTACAGTTTAATAGCTTTAATAAAATTGGTCTTGTTCTTTGTGATGCTTACTTCTCAAATAAGTAAAGCAATAATCATAAGAGTTTTCTATTTCACAGAGGTTCTGTGAGGTTAAATTCATTGAAGACTTTGAGATGATTCAATATCAGGTTTGTAGAGACATGCTGTAAAGATAAATCTTGCAGGTTTTTGACACAATGTACCAAACCAAGAATATCAACCTTGTTATCTTACCATAGCACATAAAAAACATTAGACATACCATGTTTGTTTGGCAATGTTTGTTGTATATGAATTGTCATGGATATAGAAATGGAGGAAAAGAGCACGGTGCAATAGTACTTGTGACAACAACATCAATATTTGGGAGTGGTTTAGTGTATATAGTTTGTTTCCCAATATCATTGTTTTGATCAGTTATAATCATAGCCAATAAATTTATTTAGGCAAGGTAACTAGTGAGGAACATCCCAAGTCAAAGTTTTATTGTTTTTATCCTGCATATGATATTGCAGCAGCCCTGCTGTTTCTATTAGTACATGTAGGAAAACAAAAGTTCAAGGAATACATGAACATGAGGTGTGTTTATCAGAAAATGCATACCTATTACATGCATGCAAGTTTTTAAAGAAACAGAAGCATAAAGAATTGAAACCACAACTATTAAACAAAGTGCATTTCCCTCTCCCTGTTCAGTGTGATGAAGTCTGTGGCTTCAATTGAAGCAAGATTAGACTCTAGCTACTTTCTTTTAAAGCAAAGGAAGTAGTGTCCCTCTCAGCTTGAGCTCCAAGCCCCCAAAAACTTTTATTGGTATTTTTGTTAGGATGAGATTTTTTATTTTATACCTCTTTTCTTAAAAACCTTTCAGTGAGTTTCAAATGGAGATTTGGATGTCATAAAAGTAAAAAGCAGTGATGGATGTTGCTTCTCCTCAGAAACGTACTAATGGTAGCCCAGTGCAATCTATTTTTTGTTGTTGGTTGTGATTTCCTATACCATGGTTTTGCCATCTGAAAGCCAGGGGTAGGGAATTGTGTCTGCTCATTATCACTTACAACAAGACATAAGGTGGAAAAACACCAATTATCGCATATCAATTTTTAAACAGAAGTTATCTTTAAGTTCATTATATACCAAACTGCATCGTGAAAGGGCAGGTCATTCAAGTTACTGAGTTATTCTTTAAATTATTCTATGAGTAAGATGACAACAAAATCAAGGCAACAGTCCTTTTCCTATCTCAATTCAGTAAAAAGGCCAGTCACTCTAAGTCCAGAATGTTTCATTTAATGCTGTGATGATTATCTTCTTTTCCTACAAGGTTTCTTCTCCCAGTCAATTTTTTTAGGATTTATCTCATCAATTTGAAATTTTTGAGGCAAATTCAGACTCCTGTAAATTTCAGTAATTTTTTTTTTGGCAGCTTATTTTGCTGCTGATTCTAAGTTAGCTCTTAGTCTTAAGTCTTTTTATCTTCCAGACACATGCTTTCTCAGGAGATGTCACCTTTCTGATCAGGGAAGAGATACCTTCCTTGATGTACACCTCTCTGATGATTGTTGCTCTTTCACCATACTTAGGCTCACTTTTTCCCTCTACATCTGCATCTTTGTTCAAAGTTTGTACAAAGTCCTCTGTAGTTTGTTTATACATGGTTTAAAAAGTTTCTAGCTTTGATACAGCCATAAATAGAAAGGAGTTAAGAAAAATCAGGCTCTGCTTCAAACTCAGCCCACTGAAGTCAAAGGGCTAAAAATGAATGGCTAATTCTGATCCATCATAGCTCTTTCCAAAATCCTACCTTTTGGGCAATCAAGGACATTCCTTTGAATTCCCAGTGACTACAGTGATAGGAAACTGTAAATGTCTACCATGAATGGATATATTCAAGACAAAATGTCAGAGTGGTGAAGAGAAGCAGATGTCTTCTTATCAAGGATAGCTTTAGAAAGATTAAATCAAATTTACAGCAATACCAACACATGGATGACTCATCAGTGGTCATATGCAACTCTGAACATGCAATGAAGTACTAAATTATTTTTGTATTACATCCATGAGTTCTCACAGTCCTTTTTTTTATTTAATTGGCTTTTCCAGACTAAGAAAGGCAATGAACAAACCAAACATCAGAAAATTATCTTTTTTCTTAATTAATAAATTCTTTTCTCAAGAAGGAAAAGGTCTTGTGAGCTGAGAAATGTTTCACTTGACTTAAAAATGCATCATTAATAGAGTTTAGAGGAGTATAGTGTGGAATAAGTTGAGGAGGAACACTTACAAGCAACCCAACCAGTCTTTGAACCATGAAATTTCAGTATTACCAAGATTTGCCCAGTAGTTTTCTGATATGTATGTCTGATTTTCATGCCTTCATATCTTTCAGTGAATAAAAAAAAGGCCTAGGGATCCCTCTACCTTGTTGTCAGAAGTCTGCATCTATTGCATAACGTGGCTCAATATCTCTCTAATTATACTACACACTTGGCTCTCTAATCACAGACCACACTTTGGTAAATAGTATAGGCATATTCTTTTCTATTGTCAAAACTACGTAGAAGGCAATTTAGCTTGAAGACCTAGCAATATTGAAAGGTTTTTTTTAATAAGGTATTTTTCCTTTGAAAAATACATTTGAGCTGCACAAAATGTAGGAAATACATACGGTAGCCAAGCTATGCAATTTTCCCAAAATGCAGTGTGCTTTGTGTTCTAGGTTTTAAAAGTACAAATGCATTAGGCTGTAGGTAAATAAGATGCTTTATCTCTGGAAATTTTTGGCTACTATAGCACTCTTCCTTACCCATAAGAAAAGAAAGCATGCTTTCCTAAACCTTGCCCTCAAATTTGGGTTGTTACAACTGTTACAACTGTTACAACTATTCTATTTATATAGAAACGGAACACATACTTAATAGGTGAGAAGGTATTTAGCAGTATTAAGAATATAGAAAAAGAGATGATTTCCACGTTTTTGTTCATATTTGGCCAAAGGAAAAAATTAACTCATAGTCCTACTGCACAACTTGTGGAAGAAGACATAATATGGTGGCTTGTGTTCCCTGGAGCACTAGTGGAATGAAACCAGTACAATGTAGGGCAATACCTCTTCTCCAAAAAAATGTGTTTCAGCAGCAAAGAGTACATCTAAACTGCTGCAGTGTTTCTGAGCTTCTGGGCCAAGGTATGCCACTTGACGAGGAATGGACCCCATACTGTTATGAGACATACACATACCTCAGACACTCCTGTCCTGGTTTTCGGAGCAAAATTCATGTTTCTGGGCCAGAGGGAGCCCCAGGAGTTTGGGAAGTGGAGTCTCTAGGGTCTTTCCTGGCAACAGGTCCCCATCGTTTCAGCTAAGGGCAGTCCCGCACAACTCAGCTCAGCCTACTTTCACTTAGATTGGCACAGGGAAAACAACCTGCAATTCTTCATGCTTTTATTGCAAATGCCATTAAGAAGGTTGTGAGGTGAATTTCATGCCATTTAAGAGCTCCAGTGTTGTAAAGGATTTTTGATTGAGGGTAGTTTTAATTCAGGGAAAAAAAGCCCAAGCAAACAGCAAACGAAAGGGCATGCATTCCAGTGCATGTAAATAGACATTAAACAAATGCTCACTAGAAGCACAAATTATGACTGCTGAGGTTAATTAATTGATAAAATTACTCATATAGGGAGGAATAAAGTCTGAAGTGGGTCTTCCTCGAAGACCTGTGCCAACTCAGACAGACATTAGGTGCTCGGTGTGTAAATTACTGGATGAAGTATTTTGGCCTCTGTTATGCAGAATATGTCACCATAACCTATTAATCACTGGGCTGATCCTGGAAGAAATTATGCGCTGCTCCTTCCCTCTTTGCAGTGGAACAGCACTATATAATCTATATAATTTTAGGTATACAGTTATACTGAATAATGTGAGTAGTTATTTCTAACATTCTAGACAGCATATAAATATGTAAGAGATATTCAGTAGCATCAGGTGGCTTGGATTGTTTGCAAATACACAGGAGTTGCATATTGCAACTCTATATTCTGCTAATCCTACAGTGGTAAATGGAAACCTAGCTAGATGTATGCTAAATAGAAAGATGGAATGAAAAATGGGTGGAGAGCAGCCCTGAAGAGAAAGACTTGAGAGTGTTGGTTGACAAGAAGCTCAACATGACCTGGCAATGTGCACTCACATCCCAGAAAGCCAACTATGTCCTGGGCTGCATCAAAAGCAGCATGGCCAGCAGGTCGAAGGAGGAGATTCCTTCACTCTGCTCTAGTGAGACCCCACCTGGAATACTGTGTTCATTTCTCCTCCCCCCCCCATAAGAAGGACATTGACCCATTGTTCTGAGTACAGAGGATGCCATGAAGATGATCAGAGGCTGGAGCACCTCTCCTATGAAGACAGGCTGAGAAACCTGGGGTTGCTCAGGCTGGAGAAGAGAAGGCTCTGGGGAGACCTTACCTTCCAGTGGGCATGTAGCAATAGGACAAGAGGTAATGACTGTTAACTGAAAGAGGGTAGGTTTAGATTAGATGTCAGGAAGAAATTCTTTACTGTGAGGGTGGTGAGGCACTGGAGCAGATGGCCCAGAGAAGTTGTGGATTCCACATTCCAGGAAATATTCAAGGCCAGGTTGGATGGGGCCCTCAGGGACCTAGTCTAGTGGAAGGTGTCCCTGCCCACGGCAGGAGGGTTGGAACTAGAGGATCTTTAAGGCCCCTTCCAATCCAGGACATTTTATGATTCTATAAATCTGTGATAACATCAGTTGTTCTGACGTGACAGGAGAGAGTTTGGCATAGTTTTCAATTCTGCCTGGTTTTTTCCCCCTTTCTTTAATAGGTCATCTGTGTGAGACTCTAGTGTTGTGATGGCTAATTAAGAACATAGACTGAGATTAACATACAAGCAAAGAATAAAACAGGCTCTTCAGGCAGCAGTTGCAGTCATTGACTAGGCAAGGAGAGCTTCACCTGTTGATGAGTTCATCTAGCTGTCAGTCCCACAGGTGGTGTCAACCACAGCTACAAGAGCTGGTTTAGATCACTTGGAAATTTCTTACCAGTCATATTAGAGCTTGTTCAGATGTAAATCAGTAACCATGATGTAGTTTTTACCCAAAATACTTATATGGACTCCTAATATGAAATAGAACAAAAAATATCTAAAGCTAATATAAAACTGCATGTGATGATGCATTTGGTTTTCTCTGCTTTAAGATAATAGGTAGAGTACCTGTTTTGGTGAGCCAAAAACAAGTCTACAAAGATTTACTAGTATTTTAATGACATGATACTTTTGCTTCCATGTATAAAAAACAGTTATGCACCTGGGTAATCCTAGTCTGGACCCAACAAGGCTGTGACAGGATAAGTGTTTACTTTTTTCTCTTCTGGGAATCTATCTAGAGCATCAGCCCACAGGGACATAATTCAACTATTTGATTTCAAGTGCCTCTTTCCTGTATGTGACTTCTTTGCACACAGTTTTCTTTCTTCTGTATGCCTGGTGCCACCACTTACTTGGCCCTGAGGGTGATGAGCTGAATGCAACATGGATTAGTCACATGGAACACCATTCAAGTTGAAGTCTGAGTAAAAAGAAAGCCTTGAAATGGAAAACCTGAAAATAAATCTGTATGTGTATATACAACAGATGTGTATGTCTGCTCCTTATGAGATAGCTGGAAAGGGGAAAAGGATCCTTTAAACACACTCATGGTAATAGTCAGGACATGAGGCCTAAGGCAAAGTACTAAATGATTTAGCTCGGATACCATTTAGTCAGAGAAAGCCAAACAACCTACACTGTAGGCCATCTGAACTGACTCTGAGCCTTAGATCTCTCCAAGACAGTTGGTGTCCCATAGAGACAACAGCACTCTTTGCCCGAGGCATCTGAGTCCTTGCAAAACAGCTCTATGACTTCTCCTTTCTGCTCTCCCTTCTGTCCTTGTTAGCAAAGAGCGATGAAGGACCTAATGCAAACATAGTCTGCACACCCTGTTGTTGACTGGTCTTCAAATGGCATTGGAAGAGGGTCCTGTTGCATGGGAACAGCTGAACAGCAAGTGCCAAGTATGATCCTGGTGCAATATTAGGAGTTCTGAATAATTTCTGCTCCAAAACTCCAAGGTACCTGCCAGCAATGCCAACTACAGTAAGGGTGGGAGGGGAAAGGAAACAGCATGTGTCATTCCTTCCTACTGCAACACTTTGCTTTGGTTTTTATTACCAGACTTCACTGATAAAAGTAAGACAGGAATAAGCAGAAAAATCTTACAAACATTTAAAAGCTCCCTTTCAAAACTTCTCCTCCTTTCATTTGATTTTTCAAATTATTTTTCTAAGCTGACAATTATTTTTACCGAGGATCTAAATATACTTTTTCAAAACCTATCTTATTTAGTCTCAGAATATCCTTCTGAAATAAATAAGAATTGTTTTACAAATTAAAAAAAATCTAAGCACATAAAGGTTTAGTGACCTATTCAGGCGAGAAGTGCCTATCAGAGCCATGACAAGTATCTTTCCTGATTTCAGGTACTCTGTCCTAATCAGAATAGCGCTCCTTCTCTCTGCATCAAACAAAAAGCAGAAGACAGGTTTGTTTTAGCTGAAAATGTGCTTCTATCCAGAGAGAGCAGATATCATTTTTCACTGCGTTTGACTGATCAAACAATATATTACACTCATGCTGTCTCTTCTTTTTCTTCTGACAGATTCATAGGAGAGCCCAAAACAAATACATTAAACATAGAAGGCTTTAAAGCTACATTGTCCTATTTCTTGTGGGAATATTCTGTAACAATCATATATACTGGCAGAATCCTTTGTATATCTTAAAAGCCAGAAACAAAAAATCCTTAGTTGTTTAAAGTTTTTCAACTTTTTTATTTTTGGGGGGGAAAAAAGAAAAAGAAGGGGAAAAAAAAGAAAAATGCTATTATTGAGGTAAAATCAGCCACAAATGCGTGACTCACCCATTCACCATCACATCTGTATTTACACTCCATACTGTCCCTAAAAGTCTCCCTGAGCAAGGAGAAGGTCATGTAGTTGAGTACGGTAGCTGTTAATCAAACTGATACTACTCAGAGAAGATAGTTTACTAATTTTACTGGAACAACAGTATTACTGAAAGATGTGACATTTTTGGCTGCAAAGAGGAAGGATTAAAACACAGAAACAGCTAAAGTACAATTAAAGTGGTTGTAGTAGAATCACTTTTTACTAGAACTGCCTATTTCAGTTGTTCCATTGCTGCAGCGAAAACTGGGACAATTCCCTCTATATAGAACTGAGAATTTTCTACTACCTTGGTATTGCTAAATCAATAAGAGAGATGATTTATTCCTGGAACTGCTACAGATATTTCTGAATGATAATTTTCTTCCATTTGGAACAAACTAGAGTGGACCAAATTTAGTATATTTTCAAGACCCTTGCTGGGGCAGGATACTTCAGGAACTGAAAACAGGAGCAAAATCCTTTTTTATTTTTAGTCACTCTTTTTCTGCAACAAAGACCAAATGCAGAACACCTCTAATTTCACTAGATATTAAATTTGCACAGGAGCAGCACAGTTCATGAGAATTGCACACTCTACTGCAATTTTCAGGGGTTTGTCACTGGATTTCCTGTGGCTTTTCAGGTGTGTTGGCAGCACAGAATGAAGAAAGCCCCAAAGCCCACCCATCCTCACTGTTCTGTGAGCCATGCAATCCTCAGACCCATTTGATTTCCTCAAAGAAGGGAAAGAGCTAGAATTACAGCTGCTCACTGCTCAAACTGAGTGAAATCCTTCTGGACATGTGTGTAGAGCAAGGCATAATGTGGCATTAAGAGGTGGCATTAAGAGCTGGCATTTTCCTTCTTCCAGTACATCTTGGAGCTAGGGACTGAGGTGGATCAGCTTGGAATTTCTCATTAGCTACTACAGTGCTGCTCTTGTGTTTGGGTTTGTAGCGTTGCAGAAAAACACGTTTGATTTAATATTTTTTTAATAAGGTTTTTACCTGCAATATTAAACAGATTCTCTTCACATCAGTCATTCAAAGGGAACATGGCAGCTAGTGTAAAGGTGGGTCTAAGCTGAGGAGATCAGAAGTGGGTCAGTTTGCTGACCTGAGCTGGAGTATTTTTGTGGGGGATTTTGTCTTGCATGAATCTGTGATTTGCAAATGAACTTTGCATCAAACAAAAAGACTAGACAGTCAGATTGTCAAATATACCTATTTCTCTGAAAAGAATGCCACAGCCCTTCAGCTATATGTGGCTGTTCAGAGATCTTTTTCTCAGGAATACTGTAAATGTTTGAAAAATAAATTTGAATGGAGAATATAAAATAAGCATTTTTTTATCAGGCTGCCGTAACTTTTCTTGTGCTGTGGTAGGCTTCAAGAAAAATAACAAAAAGTGGGTGGAAAAGCAGAACCCTACAGTTTTATTAAGCGTGAATGACATTAAGTGTTGGCATAAACCACGGGGTGAGTCAGTGCTGTTAGTTGTGAAGCATTATGTCCATCTCGTAGTCATATGATAGAGAAGGAATGCTCCTCACAGCACACACAGAAATTACTTGTCTTGGCAGCACCAGCAAACACACAGCCCCAAGACATTACTGTGTAATAATTTCCCTAGCAAAGGAACAAAAACTGTGACTGAAGCTTTTCCTGACCTTAGAAGTTGAATCAGTTGGTTAAAGCTGACCTACTTTGGACTTCCATTTTCAACTTCTTTAACAAATAGTTGGTTTTCTTGTTCTGTGACACTGTTTTTTGGTTTCTTTTGTGAGGTATTTCTGATCCAGGGAGGAGCAGTAGATCAAGGATAAGATTTTCAAACATGGCGGGAGATAACTGGAGAAGAATTTTCCTTTGCAGATTACATGTTTTCTTATAGCATATTTATTTGGTACTGAATTTACTCTAATATGGCAATATTTCCTTTATTACTCATCATATATTTTGGTGAATCATAATATCTATGAGTGAATCCTTAAGAAAAGAAGAAAACAGGATTACCTTGATGGTTTGTGTCATCATAGAGTACCTTAGTCACCAACTAGGCATTATATAAACCCCAGAATAGTATTTTTTTTCCTATATATTTTAAACTTGCTGTGAAGAAATGGGAATTTTGTTATTTTCTCTTTACAAAAGCTAAGAGCGTATCCTACTCTGTACAGTAAAAAGTAGAGTTAACCTAAATTTTTTTTCCTAACCATCCAAAGCAGCTGCAGGCAGTCAGCTTTCACAAAGCTACTAAACTACCTTCTTGGCTAGAGACAGAAGGCAGAGTTGCATACCTCATCCTTATGGGTGGAACCTCTACAATTATTCAGGGGAGCTTTTACACAACACTACTGTTTTGCCTTTGGAAATAGGAATACTTATGCCTTGGGTATGAGGCTCATTCTCTACTCTCTTGTCTCCCACACATCCACTCTGGGATTTCATCCATCACATCCATCAGTGACCCTCTAAAAAGCTGCAACTGGAGCTGAGGGACGCTATGGTGACCCTGCAGAGTTGCATAGTGACCAAAGTGTAAGTTTCCAAGGAATTTTGGATCTCTTTTGAAGAGCACATCCTTCAGCCGTAGTCTCATGCCAATGAACCTCTCCTATTTAAAAAAATGGCCATTTTCCCCAACCAAATTAGTCAACTGTGAGTGACTACTTTTCTTTCCCATCCTTTTTCTGTAGGTTGTGGTAATCAGAAAGCACTCCAAAAATGTAGGCATATTTAAGAACTTAATACATCCTACTGCATAGCGGGGACTTGATTTTCCCAAACACAGCACAGAGTCAGACATAAAACCCAACATCTACTTACCATCATAAATGCTGGACAAATATTGCTTGTTTTAGAGGAAATGGATTATTATATATTATATATTATGTATATGAGGCTGGCATCTGAGCATGAAAATCACGCCAACTGCCAAAATATAAGTAGGGTTGTTATCTAATACAGGCATAGAAACACTGTGAAAATGAGAACAATAGTCTCCTTCTTAAGGTAATCTGAGTTACCTTGAGCAGCACTGGAAGACACTACACAAATATTTCTGTTTGCAGTATACTTCATATGAGCTAGAAATGTGAGAAGGATTTGGATCCTGGCTATAAGTGCAAAAAATCTGTGCCACAAGTGGAGCAAAAACAACATTAAAGGTGCTTAGCTAGCCAAATAACAGTTTCTCTGCATCCTTACCATCCACCTAGCAATTGCTGGCAGGGAAACAAATATCTTATTGGGTGCTATTAACAGCTCAAGGTCGAGCAATCAACAGTGTCAAGCGTACCAGCCTTGCCCAAAGCTGAGTTTCTAAAAAAGAAAGTAAATCAACTTCTATTCATAGGGAGCTGCGGTAAGCACAGACAAGCTAGGACCATGCTTCAGGCCCAGAAGACAGTTTAATTTTGTCATAACTATATATTATAATACTACTTTGGATACTTAGACCAGATACCTTCCAAGTGTACCATGGCACTAAATTAGATAGTAATCCTGCTATTTCCAATGGGACTATTTGATAGCACTAAACCCATGTACAATTTTACCAAGTATAAATTCAGAAATTAAGGGATGCCGCCCAGTTTATACTAGTTGAAAAAAACTGGTATAAAAGCCTTTTTCCAAAATCTTTGCTTTGTCTAACGTATGTATACAGTTATAAAACAATGATTGTTTCTACTTTATCCATCTGGAGACAGAGACATTTCAACAAGTCTTTACAGAATCACAAATCTAGGATCTTTAGAATAGCGTGGAAAGAGATCTTAGGGTCTTGATTAAAGAACACTTTATTTCTAGTGTTTCCTTTGCAAGGATAGAGGAAGTGGTACAGAAAAGGGTGCAATGCTTTTCTTCCCAAAATATGATTTTTGTCCAATTCTGGCTTTAACATGTTAAGCATCCACCAGATTACACCAAGGCAGCATTCGTTGTGCTAGCAGGGCACATTTGTCCTGCTGTTTCTATTCTAGAAAGAATTAAGATCTTTCCAAAAGAAAGGTAGTGTTACAACTAAATTAATTTCCAAAGTTAAAGATATGTGTTGTCACTTTCTGCATTATCATCAATCTCACTGATTTAAAAAACCTAAACTCTCATGCAATTTTGTGGGGATATTAGATTTATAAACAAGTAACACTCAAAATGTTTCAACTGTGATCTTTTTGTCCTATGCAGGCTTAACATGTTTTATGTCCCAAGTTTTCTCAGCCTTCACTCCTGTGATTCATGACATCAGTGACGTTCACCAAATGAATAAGCCTTTGTGTGCCCCAGAGTCTTCTTTAATATTGTGTGTCCTGTATCTCATGAAGGAAATCATAAAAACTAGAAAGTCACAGAATACAGTTGTAGTGTCTATAAAATAACACAAATAATTATTCAACTACATGAAAAAAAACCCTGCTATAGTTTATTTTATGTCTAGATATAGTTTTATTTCTTAAGATAAAATTTTCTTGTAAATCTGTACAGAAATAGCCAAGTATGATAACATTCATAATAACTACTTTGAATCACTGGGATAAGTTCTACTCTTATTTAGTTTGATTTTAATTCAACAATTTACATGAGTGTTGTAGAGGTCAGAATTTCCCTGAGAATTTTATTTTTTGCCACCAGAAGAATTAATATAGGCTAACATATCAATATGGATGCTAGATTCATTAATCCAGTAATTAAAATTATATATAGAAAACAAATTTCATTCAAAGCCTCACATTAAGTAATAAATTTTTAAGAACTTTATGGGTAAGTTACATTTTGTACCTCAGCAATTTCTGAACCTGTTATTCAGACAATATGTGCTGTCTAGCTTTGCAAGGAAATAACAATTCTGTGGTTATGACATATATTGTCTTCTTATACCCTTTGCATTTCTTTTGCCAACTTCAACCCAATTCAATGGTATGTAAGTGTAGCATAGTAGTGCCACAAGAATAGGTGGGAACATATGAGACTCCATTGTTTACATAGAAACATGGAGTAATTTAGTTTGGAAAAGACCTCTGGAGAGCACTTGGTCAAACTCCTTTCTCAAAATGGGCTAGCTAGATTTGCTGAGGAACTTGTCTAGTTCAGACCAAACATCTTTGTGAACTGATACTCCTCAGCTTTTCTGAGGAACTTGTCTAGTTCAGACCAAACATCTTTGTGAACTGATACTCCTCAGCTTTTCTGGGCGAGCTGTTCCAGTGTTTCACTATCATCTCTGTGGAAATATTTTTCCAGTTAGGCAGAGGATGTTTATGAACTTTGTAAACATTAAAAAGTCTATAGTAGAAATGGGAGAGTTCCATTATGAATAACCCTAGTATGGAAAAGCTTAGAGTTTATTAGGTCCCTAAAGAAGCAATTGCACAACTCTTCACAAATGAAGCATCATTAATTTGACTGCTCCCAGAAAACTTCAGTTTTTTAAGGATTTTAAAGTTCAGCAGCAGTATTTTCTGACAGCTTATAAAAGTCCTTATACTAGAACAGCAGGACTTATCACTGCGATGTAAGAAAGATATTAAGCTCTTAGAGAGTGCCTAAAGGAGGGCAATGAAGATGGTGAAGGGCCTTGGGGGGAAGCCGTATGAGGAGCAGCTGAAGGACACTTGGTCTGTTCAGCCTGGAAAAGAGGAGACTGAGGGGAGACCTCATTGCAGTCTACAACTTCCTCCTGAGGGGAAGAGGAGGGGCAGACACTGATCTCTTCTCTGTGGTGACCAGTAACAGGACCCAAGGGAATGGCCTGAAGTTGTGTCAGGGGAGGTTTAGGTTGGGTATTAGAAAAAAGTTCTTCGCCCAGAGGGTGGTTGGGTGCTGGAACAGGCTCTGCAGGGAAGTGGTTACAGCACCAAGCCTGTCTGAGTTCAAGAAGCATTTGGACAATACTCGCAGGCACATGGTGTGACTTCTAGGGGTGCTCCTGTGCAGGGCTAAGAGTTGGACTTGATGATCCTTGTAGGTCCTTTCCAATGTGGCATATTCTATGATTCTGTGTGATTCTGTGACATGTTTTAATAATTTAAAATAAGATATATGACAGCATGCTGGCCCATAAGTATTCCCATAGTACCTTGGAAGTGCTAATACATAGTAACTTAATGAGGACAGAGGGTTACCATATGTTCCTCAGCATTCTTCACCATACAATAAAAGAGGAGAAGTAGATCCTGCTGACACATTATATATTCTCCTCATGCAGGCAGGCAAGAGCAGGCAGGTAGAAATTTAGGCTGGAGGAAGCTTTGCCAGAATGCCAGCCAGCGCATCCTTGGGTTTTTGCATAGAGTTGTTTACCCTTTTTCTGAACTGCCAAGAGTTGGAAGGGGTTTTCCAAGTGGAACATAACAGTATGTTTTTTCTTGCCCTGAATGGTTTCTGAATCCCTAAGTGCTGCCTGTATATTGCATGGTCTCCCCAGCTGGTGGGGCCAAACTTATGCTGCAGTCACATCCTAAGTCTGTGTAGGTTGAGATCACATTTCCTGTTTACAGAATCACAGAATCACAGAATGGGTAAGATTGGAAGGGACCACAGTGGATCATCGGGTCCAATCTCCCTGCTCAAGCAGGGTCATCCTAGAGAGCACATGGCATAGGATTGAGTCCAGATGGTTCTTGAGTATCTCCAGTGAGAGAGAATCCACAACCTCTCATTTCAGCACTGTGTTTGTGGAAATGAAAGCATAGTATGTGGCCTGGAAGTTGGAGGGAAAGGCACTTATCAGCTTGTCTTCCAGTTTGGTGAACTAAGACAAGTACTCCTTCCATGCAGCTTAGATGTCACTTGTGAAACCCTAAGCATATACTTGCTTTGACAATAAGCAATGCCTATACACTTAGACAATCATTTACACCTTAAACTGTCTTTTCCTTTCCCCATTGAAATACATATATATGGATAAAGGAAAAAAAAAATGTAGAAAGAGTGTTTATACAGCATTACAAAGATGCAGGGGGACAAAAGGAAACAATGTAAAACTAATTTCTACATTGTAAAGCTTTAAATATTTTTTTAATTGAAAAAAAATCAGTCACTTTAGCTCTATTAAGAACTGTCTATACCTCTGTCACATGCCAAATATAAATTTCAACATATTATTTTACAGTAACCTTAAAATAGATATTTGGTGTCTACAATTTAATGCGGTTGGAAGAAAATTCTTTTAGAATCTTCTAACCAGTATTTTTGGTCGTATTTTACATCGCCAGTAATTTTTTGCATGCAAGACTCACATTTGTAGATACACTACATAGAGACTGACAAGTAATTGTTTAAGGCTTTCAGCAACAAGTACTTTCTTTATGACTAAAGGACATTTCACAGAGTCACTTCAGAGAATGCAAATCAAATCACAGAGTAAATGTCTTTCATCTTAATTAATGTAGGAGAAAAAGTGCCGTCTTTTTAGAAAATATTCTATTTTGGCATCATTTGAAAAGAAAGCTTTAATTAATAGTACGTTCAGTTTTCTGATGTTGAGTACTATTCAGAAATGTGGGCATCTGCAGCCAGCTAGAGGCCATTAAACATGCTTTTGCACTCTGTTGACAGGGTTTTGCCTCAGTACAAAAAAAAGCTTCAACAAAAGTCTCTCCAGCAGCTACAGAAAAGTGAAAGAGTAGGAGAAGACTCGGAAAGCATGTTAATACATCAGGTAATGCATAGAAGGCAGAAAATGAAATTATGAATCTGTATATACATAGAGTGAAACGTTTATGTGAAATGGAAGCTGAGTGACTCATTTCTTGGTTTCCTGACTGAACAACAAGTTTGCGCCAAAATAAATGTTACAAGGCTTTTATAGGAGGGATGCAAAGGCAGAAAGCAAAATGAAAAACTATAAAAATCCACCTTGTCTGTTAAGTCAGTTGAAATTGCTGATATGCAATTGCATTTTTCTGAAAACATAGTGCTGAGGGAGGGGGAAAAAAGTGTATACTTCTACATTACAGCTAGTTCAATTCTTGCTGGCATTTTGGACTGGCCACTATCAAAACAGGAACGCTAAATATACTGTAAATCTGATCTGTAAGGTCCTATTGTCCCTGAATTTGAAGTGACCCATTTAATCCATCAAAAGAGTGAGAATATTTTGAGCATCTGCTGCAGGAACTTCTACAGTGCCTGTACTTATACTTGCATAATCCTCAGGAACAGGATCTTGAAGTGAAGGGGAAAATCTCTTTGCTACTTATTCACAACTCTGATTTCTGGTTCCTTTTTTTTTTTTTTTCTTAGGAAAAAAAAAAAAAAAAGGTAAAAAAATCCCAAATACAAAATGCAGTCCTGGAAATACACTTAACCTTGGTGTCCCAGATCACCAGGTGTTTCCCTCTGTTCCAGTGAAATGCTTTATTCACCAGCCACTGGAAAAATCCCCTGCAGGTTTGATTGATCCTGCTAATACTTATGCATTTGCACAGTGCAGTGTTGGCACACAGTTGCTAGGACTCCTTAGCAGAGATTCAGCTGCAGCCAGGGATGCATTCACGGGATAGCTCACTGCGTTGCTATGCCTGCCAACTAGTGGACAGATCCACGCTGAGCCCCTTAATTAGCAGAATCCATGTTAAGAGTACATTTTCTGCATCTTCTTTATGCATATGCCTCAGGTTGATACAATACTGGTTAAAATTGTTATTTCTTTAGATTTTCTTTCTTGAAGTTTGCTGCGTGTTCCTTGCTATAACTCTTCTATTTACTTTGATGGGAGCTTCAAGTACTCAATTATATAAAACCCCAGCCATTTATTTAAGGGCCTGAAGGTAGATTTAAGAGTCTAACTTGGAACAGTGATATACATTTTAATATTTTAATTTTAAATTTATATAGCACAAAATGGACGTGTCATGCAAGATCTAAGCTTAGAAATAAACCTGAGGCATTCTGATCTCCATAGCAATTGGAAAAAATTACTCTGAAGTGGATCATGTGGATCACATCAGTCAGGATGACAGTGTGTCTACAGATGTCCTACAGTAATTCTGTTCATGCCATCCATTCTTCCCAAAATACTCTTTTGAAGGCAGTAAGGCAGGCACAGCTCCTCAGTAACACAGGAGCTGTTACAGGGATCAGAAATGAGACTTGTAATGAGACTTAGCTCCAGCTGGTTCCAGAAAGGCTGGTTTATCAGTGGGCCAATGTTCTAGGGTTGTTGACTTTTGTGTTGTGGACAGTTGTCACAGTGAGCCAAATCACCCTCAGGACTCACAGAGTTTGCTAAACCTGCCATAACATGCAAACATGTCTGCAATGACTGCCAGTGAGAGCAAAAGAGGCCTCCAAACATAGAAAACAGGGGGCTCTCTATTTGAGCTTCAAAGCTTCCTTCTTTTAGAGGCTGATCACAGCTTCTAACATACATGAAGTGAAAGAAAAAAAGCACAAAGCTGAGTATTTGTCACCGCAAACATTAACATAAGAGCAATGGATACTGAAGAGGGAAACCGATGTCTAACAAACATACCACAGGAAAGTCATCAACAAGACCAGTCACTTGTAGAGTGCAAATAATGTCATGGAAAACCATTTGGAGAGAGCAATTCTACTGATCCAAACAGCCCAACATAGCCACGAATGTGTCCTGAAGGGCAGCTTAAAAACACTAAGCTTGCTAACTTCTTCCTGTGGAGCAGAGACTGGCACCCACCCGGCTCCATACAATTCTGACAGTTTGGAGCACTTGAGAGCAGAAGGTTCTCCCAGTGTTTCTTCCCCACACATAAAGTCACTGCTGCCTGCTGGCATGCAACACACACCTGCAGCATTCCAGGGAAAGGTTTAAAAAAAAAAAAAAGTAGGAAGTAGAGCAAATCCACCATGGCCAACAGTGATGAAATTCTGATATATTACCACACCTGTTTGGAATAGTTGAAGGATGTGGAAGAGGTGTTTAGGACAGTTTTATGAGCATGTCTGACTGTGTGATAACTGAGAAAGTGGCCAGATAAGTACGGATGAGGTGACTTATTTGGAATGTAGGATGAGAAGTGGTTAGATCAGACAGCAACTGGCTACAGTGGAAGCTAACCTACCTAACAAACACCAGATGATGACTTCTTGAGGATATTACTGAATCTCTTGGTAAATATCTACTGTCTAATTGCCCAAGACACACTGAAAGATCAGTATTTTTTTCTTTTTTTTTTTTTTCTAATTGGGAAGATACATGGGATGATCACAGACCATAATGCCTTGCTGGGGATATTTCATTACCTATGGTGTGAGTACCAAGTTTCTAGTAATCTCCATTTCAGGTTGACCAATAAAGTTGTTTGAAAACTGATCCAACCCATGTTAAGTAAAAAGAAAAACTCTTGGAGGAAACTACTAGAATTAGGTGTCTATGGCAGATGCCTTGTGACTAATCTGCAAAAAAAATTACTTCAGTTAATGTAGGACTATCCTTTTTCTTTGTATCACATTACTAATTTTTCTTTTGTCTTCTATGGACAAAAGATTGCACCTAAACATATTGCATAACATTATTGCACTTCAATTTCACAATAACTGGAGTTCATAAACTAACACTTATTTTCCTGGATCCATTCTAGGCAGCATTCCATTCAAATATGTGATGAATGCCACTAGCCAAGGAAAGTATCAGAAATCTCTTACTGTGATCATACATTCATTTTTCTCAGACAGCTAACTCCTGAAGCCCTTGTTTGAAGTCAACAAGAATTTTCCTTGAAAAAAAAAAAAAAACAACCAGAATTTGCCCAAAGCAATTTTCTTTTTTAATACGGAAAGTTTCCAAAAATCCAACAAGCAGTTCAATTTTTATTCAAGCAAAATGCTTAGTAACATCACAAGAGAACATAAAAGCCATGCGAAGGACAGCAGTAAAAATAAGAAAACTGACTTGTCACAAAGGCAGTTATCTGCCACATGGATTAAAGCAAGCCAAGCATGCTGTTCCTGATAACATAGACAACACAGTACTTTCTCATTAAATATTCTTTTAGTGAATCTGCTCATGGGTGCAGGTGAAGACTGATTTCTCCATGAATTCCAAATATTTGCAAAAGTTCGAGAAATAAACTCGAAGAATTTGTGGAAGAGCGTGACTATGAGAATACATATAGCTGGAGGGGTTTCACTGCTGATCTGCACTTAGAGCAGCTTAAAATTGTTTCTATACCAGGAAAAGACAGTGCCTTCAAATAACTTGCTTGAAGAAGTATAAAGCACTCTCGAATGGTCTCATCTTGATGCACAGAGGACCCTATACCCACACAGAGATGGAGACAGACCACTGAAAGACACCCCTCATGTTTCCTTTTCTTTCAGAACTTTGGATAGAATTTCATTTTGATAAACTGAGATTTATGCTGATGTAAATTACACATGCAAATCTTCCATATGTCAAGATGGGAAAATATACCACTTATATTCTGTACTTTATATTTCTTCCTCCTGACTAAAGTAATTTTATCAACATATTACAGGCAGAGGGGCAACACTTCATAAGCCAGATGTTTATTGACCTATGTGACCCTCCAAGTGTTTTCCTCCTGATTATTTGTGGTATGAACATAACAGATAACATCTGAAGTAATGTGGGAAAATGGGCCGATAAAACCAGTCAATTTTGATTTTTGTTTCAGATCATTTTGATTTCATTGGATTTTGTTTCCTCTAGGTAAGAATTTAAGGTGAAAAAAAAACATGCAAACAACTGAGCTGGCTTTCAGGAAGTTCTTAATTTCCTCTGTTGAACGCTGTAAGGCAGCTCTGAAAATAGGATGAAATGAGAAAAAGGTCAGTAATTTAATTCTACAAGAGAATTTATATAAAGAAATAGATGCTGTGTTTTATAATTAACTTTTTAGTACTATTTATGAAGGGCATTATATTGGCATAGTCATTAAAAATATTATAGGAAAATAATTATTCTTGGAATACTAATTGGTACAGTGCATCAGAAGTTAAAGATATTATAGAAGATTTTAAGGTACACTGAAGGTTAAAGATGCATAAACAAGCAGGATAACCCTTTGGAGAGTATTTTGCCAAAAATTAATTAATTATGATCAGAAAATTATATTTTTCTTTCTGGATGGCATCTGAAGCCTTGAATTTTTTTTATATTACACAACCCCAGAAGAACATATAATGAAGAAAAAGGAAACAGAAAAGAAGACGGATGCTCACTCTCATTTAATTTTTCCAAACAAGCAGTATGCAGCCTTTGGTTAGGAGTTTCCCAGTTGTGAAAAAAGCAATTGTTGCAGAAATAACTGCAGCACTCACTCCTCTTCCTCTGACTCCAGATATTTTAATGACCCTTCAGTAGAAAACTATTGGCCATACAGCTGACAATGAAACAATTTTTGTGTGCCTCTCATTCTGTTCAATGCCAAATCACTTGGATGCCATGAACTACCATCGCCAAGGACTTAGAGCTGCCCAGCTGGTTTTACTCTGAAATATTCGAGGCAGTGATTTGATTCATCTGTCTCAGCTGAGGAGGAAGTAATTACGAATATAAAGATGGTGAGACACAAACATTTCCAATCATGGTAGATATTTCTGAATTTTGCCTGGCATCACTCATCTTTCTCTCAAGAACAGAGAAAGAGGCTGAGGAAAGCGTAATATTATTTGAGTGATGGTTGGTTGCAGGACAGAAGTGTCTAATGCAATTACCCTTCTGCTCTTCATTCCTGATTCTATTTAAAGAAAATTCTACATAATCTTTCAATGCAAAGTTACATTACATAAATAACTGACTTGTCACTAATTTCTGTTTCATATGAAAAACTCAACTCCAAAGCTCTGAATTTTGCTACTATTTAGTGAAAGAAAACTACTCTAGGTACTTCATCATCATCATCACTGAAACAAACTGCCCTCAAATACTATTATTTTTCATTACTAGAAGACTAAGGATTAGACTGAACTATTTCATTTGCCCTAGGTCTAATGGAAAACTTGTAAATTGATGATGAACAAACTGTCCTGATTGTTATACCCCCTGGGCCAGAGAAAATGCAGATGATTAATTTCAAACTGCATATGAAAAATACCTCCAGATTTACAAAAGTAATTTCCAAGGTAGGATTCACTAAACCTAGTACTTCACCTTTCTTTGAATGTCACAGGTTTCATGGTTGAACTACTGTTCTTCATTAAAGACAACGCCAATGATTGTTTTTCCATTATATATTTTGACTGCTAATAGGATTTGCTGAGAACCGATTTTCCAGTTCACCATCAAAATAAATGACCAGGTTTGTCAAACTGTCAGAGCAGAAACTGTCCACTTTTAACCAGTAGCTTAGAGCCCTCACTCAAAATGTACTACTGAGTTCAACGCCATGTGCTTCAAACAGCATGTGAGAGCCATTCTGATGTGAGCGTAGGTTACACAAGATGAAGCAGGGAAAACAAGGCAGTGGAGGAAGATTTATGCTCAAGGAGCTTGACGAGTGATATTTAGGAGGATGGTGCAACAGGAGTCAGAAGATCTAGACCAGGTAATGTTCAACTATTTATATGCAGGGGAGCTGAGTCAGATACAGGGACAAGCAGCACTGGCTCCCCCCGCCTTGCATACTAAAAACTTTGGGTTTAAATTATTATTCCGGCTGGATCAGGCTCAAAACTGTGTAAACTCAACCTCTCTTTTAACAGTTGTTTCTCATTTCATTTTTAAAATGCTTCAGACATATTACCAGTGTTTCAGGCTTTGATACCTAAATTGGATATAAAGAAGCCATGTTAAAAAAGCAACAGTTTATCCCAGTTAATTTCCACAGATCAGTTACTAAGATTTCTTAAACGAATCATTAGAGAACTTTGCCTGGCCTGTGGTATGTGTAAACTTTTTTAAGCAATAAAGCTAGGATTGAGAAAGCTTTAGGTGTATAAATAGAAGTAGTTGTTGGAAGTCTTATTTTAGCATTAACGTGTTTGAAATTAGGTTACAGATAACATGCGGAGGAGTATAAACACAAAGCACTTCTGTTACTGTGTGTATGTAAGAAAGCACATCGGTCTCTCACAGCCCACAGCACATCCCAGCTGTGCAGTGGCAAAGCATGTTTGTAATAGGGGTCTGAAAATGCCAGATGGACTCCAGAAAACTGATCTTAAAAAGGATTTAAGTAGCATATGGGGGAGGGGCAGTGTCTAGTGAACAATAACAAAGCTTACAGTGCTGCTTGGAATTGGACAAAGCATCAACAAGCTCCACAAGCATAAGTTTACCTGCCAAAATCCAAATGCAGTTTTCAAGTAAGATACAAACAATAATTGTATTCATATGGAAAATGTAAAACACTGCTGTGGTTCTTCATGTACGGAAAACAACCTTTACTTTCTCTCTTTTATGTTTCAGTTTGATGTCAGTTGTTTTGAACAACAAAAGGGAAAGGAATCAGAATTTGGACTGAAGCCCATTTACTGAAATGTATGTGAAGGGAAGTACCAAAGATGCCATACGGGAAGGTTTGGGCTATGCATTAACAAAGCTGCAATGATAGAAATTGAAAAGAACAAATGAGAAGAAAAAAAGAGCATCTTTTGATTTCTTTCAAAATTTTATTACAACACAGTGAGATTTAGATGTCTGTATGATATATATATATTACCTATCTGAATGACAAACCCCCCTTACTTATATTCTACTTGGGTATTTGATTTGGAAGAAGAACATAAAATATTATTGAGTGGTGATATGCAAAATATATAAACAAGTAATTAACTATTCATTTGTACAAGCTGGTATAGTGGTTATAAATTAAGTATTTGTGGATTCCCATCTGCGTGTGTATTTACTACAAACTTCCTGAACAGGGGATATTTTTTTCTATCCCACAAATAACCTATTGGGATGTTTGTCTTCATGTAACCTCAGAGGATTGAACTCAGCTCTGATACAATTCCAGTCTTTTCAAAAGTTTTACTTCTGCTATATGAGGTCTGAACATGTGATGTTTTTCTGAACTTCCCTGAATTTTCTTCTTTGCCCTGTACTGTTTCCTTCATTACAGCAATGTGTATGTAGTGTTTAGTTTTAGATACAGTTTTCTTCATCTATTTAGGAAAAAATAATGTCACGAGTGGTAAAAAAAAATCAGTATTTTTTTTTTAATTGTAGAATGAGACATAATTTAAACATATGTAAATAAGGCAAAATGGTAGGGTGCTTTGTTGTTTTAGCTCTTTTCTACAGTCTGCTTTAGTGGGACATTCCTAAAGCAGATGAAAGAAAGCAACATGCCTCAGGCCACATTTCTGATTTCCCTTTATTTTACTTAGTTTGGCCAGTTTCAGATGTTGTGTATGTACATTTATGGCATACTGGATTGGATACGTCATTTATGGGCATTATTTTAGTCCATTGCTAATATTCAATCCACATTTACTCACTATCCTTATCATCAGTCTGTCTCACACACTTCAGGTCCAGAGGTTTCTTGAAGAAGACCCTTACGTGTTTCATTATTCAGCTTAAATATATACTTCATACCCTTTCTCTCATGAACAATGTAAAGAATTCCCAGAATTTCTGTAAGCAAATGCATCTAATTTGCAAACACTGGGAGATCTCACGCTCTCCCTCTACCAGTGTCTAAAGACAGTGGTGGTTTTGAATGCCTAAGCTCTTTTGCATGTAGAAAATTAAAATGACATCTACATTCTTTGAGATGCAGGGCAGTCTGTAGTACCCCACTCTTCTGGCTCCATCAAATCATGGTGTCAAGGAAGTCTGCTGTAGTGGCCGACTGCTGGGTGGCAATATGAGGAAAACAGTGCAAAGTCACCTTGAGCTCAATGTCTCTCAATTTGCTTGACATGTTCCTTTTGTATATGCTAGGATCATTACTCTGTAAGTCAGTAGCAATGAACAGATTTCTAACAGCAATTACTTTTTTTTGTGCATCGAACAAATGTGCTTTCTCTTTTAAACAAGATTCTCTTTTCCCACAACTTCAGAGGTAATATTTATTCCCCAGAATTGAGAGGAACTATATTTAGACTCAGCACTGCTACAGGTTTTTACTTTCATAAGCCTATTTTCATATTAATGCATTTAGCTTTATCCGTGGTCTCTCTCTAGGCATTATATTTTATTTTTAATCAACCATAAATTTCATTGCTATTAATCATGTTTTCCCCTGTAATTGCATCAAACATGCCAATAGCAATTACACTTGATTCACCTACTGTTTATATCTCTTTTACAAAATAAGAGTCCTCAACTGTATTTGTTATGATCCTTAGAGTGAAGAGCATTTAAGAATTGCTTACTCAGTGGGCAGAACATTAACTCAGTAAGAAGATACCTCATGTTTTAACATATTTTGACTTTACAATTACATCAAATTTTCCATAAATCTCCATTTTATATATTCCCCTCTCATGTTTATTGTGGGCTTCACATGTCATAGCTATTTATTTTCCTAGGATTCTAAACAGGCATACAAAACCACCATACATAAAATGAGTTGCATTTCACAGAACAGGATACATGTTGGTCCTTGTAATTATACGTCAGAATCTTTCAGTAGAAGAATACAATTAATCCTGTGCTTAAATCTGTCTTAGTAAGTTTATGTTCATTAAAAACCTTTCTAAACTGTGTAATTAGGGCTACAAGTTATTTGGTATCTTTAGCGTGGCATCATACTCCTTTTCAAGCTTATAGTGTGTTCCAGACTATTTCTCTTAAGCAACTTCTATGCCTCCATCTACGCTATTACTCATTAGTTCTTCACTTTAAGTGTTTTGGTTTATTTTTCTAGTTAGGATATCAGTTTAAAACATGACAACTCTACAATCTCTCTGGGAAATTTCTTTCAAGGTTCCACTACTCTCACAATAAAAAAGATTTTCTTATATTCAAGGGGAGTTTCCTTTAAATCATCTTGGCCTATTGCCTCTTGTCCTTTCACTAGGCACCACTGAGAAGACTCTGGCTCCATATTCTTTACTCCCATTCATCAGGTATTTATACACATTGATACGATCCCCCTGAGCCTTCTCTTCTCCAGGCTAAACAGTACCAACTCTCTCAGGCTCTCTTTCTGTGCTGGATGCTCCAATTCATTAATCATTTTTGTAGACCTTCGCTGCATTTCTCAATCATTTTGGTAGACCTTCACTGCACTCAATCCTGCATGTTCATGTCTCTCTGTACTGGGGAACCTGGGAGTGGACACAGCACTCCAGGTGTATTCTCCCTGTTGCTCAGCAAAGGGGAACAATCAGCACCCCAGGATGCTGCTGGTCTTTGCTGCAGGAGCACTTTGTACTAGCGCATGGGTTATTCTTCCCCCAGCTTAGGACTTTGCACTTCCCTTTCTTGAACTTCATTATGCTACTGTTGGCCAGTTCTCCAGCCTGGTCCCCCTGGTGTTTTAGCCATGCCCCTCAGTTTGGTATTGTCTGCCAACCTGCCGAATGTGCACACTATTCAATCATGGACGTCATTAATGAAGAACATTAACAAACAGTATTGGCTCCAGTAATGAACCCCGGGGTACACTACACACTAATGATTAGTCTTCAGATGGACTTTTTTCCACAGATCAAAACCGTTTTGATGAACATCGGTTCAGCTTGTTTTCAATCCACCTCACTGTCCCACTTAGCTGCCCCATACTTCATTAGCTGGTTTACCAGGAAGTTATGGGAGAAAACATCAAAAGACCGACTAAAGTCAAGACAAGCTGTATCTACTGCTCCCCTCCATCCAATAAGTCAGTTATTTATTTGTGGAAGGCTCTCCAGTCATTTAAGTATGATTTCTCCCCCATTAATCCCTGCTGAGTACTCCCAATAACATTCTTGTCCTTCTTATGTTTGGAAATGCTTTCCAGGATCATTTGCTCCATCACTTTCCCAGGGATCAAAGTGAGACTGGCTTATCTGTAGCTCCTTAGATCCTATAACTTGACTTTCTTGAAGACAAGAGTAGTATTTTCTTTCTGTCAATCCTCAGGAACCTTTTCCCATTTTCATGACCTCTCCAAGATTCAAAGATCTTGAATTACTGAATGATAAGGATTGGCCTTGCAATGATGGTGGGTCAATGAGTCCTTGTGTCAAGCCTGTTGGGCAGTCCTTTTTCTGGCCTACCACTTGCTGATCCATCCATTACATAATTTTGTGTTTGCTGCTCGTTTTCTCCTGCTGAGATGTCTTCTCAGCTTCCATCTTAGTTTGTATATTATTTTTTCTTCTGTCTTGATTCTTTTCTTGATTATTTTGTTAGAAAGATGAACTACAGTAAAAGGCAAAAGTTACTATTCAATATCATGTTCTTCTCCACTAAGTGGTCAGTCACTCCTCCTGACACTGATTAATAAAGGTACTCTTAATTCATTGCCTTCATTCCTGTACTTGATGTAAGCATGAAGTAATATTAATATGAAATTAATAGCCAAGAGTGTTATTTACGGCAATACTAACTTGACAATATGGTAGGATATGGGGCCCGAGGATGCCTCGACTTCCTGTTTAATCAGCAGCTTCTTAGATATGAGTGGTACTTTGATCAGCTATAAAATAATCATTGCTTTGGCATGATAGTGTCACTACAATATCTTCTGCCTGCAAGCTTTTATTACCAGTATTTACACTCAGCAGTATCAAGTTTTATTTCAAAATGCTTCAAAATTTGGACTTACTGGGACTATGACTAAATTTGTGCATCATACTTACAGGGTGCTGATAAAAATTAAAAATAGTTTTAGGCAAAAAAAATGCTGTTACAGAAATGGAATGCATCTAAGCAGAGAGATGAATGCATGCTAGCATTGCTTGACATGAGTTTTACAGAAATTATACCTTGTCAAAGTACATGTAGGTCAGTTTTGCTGCAACTTCCATCATAAACTAAATAATTACAAACACTCATAATTCTCCCAGCACTCAAAATCTCAAGACATCATCATTTTAAGTCTGTTTGTTACAGTGACTCCAAGAAATTATTATATGGTCTGTTCAATGCAGAGAGTTAATGAGTAAAATGTAAGCAAATATCAGTTAAAGTCATAAGGCTTTGACATTCTAAGAAGGTACCACAGGGTAATGAATTGCCATGTGTCATATCTTGGAAGGTAACTGTCCACATACACATTCTTCTTCTCCTGAAAATGCAATACAATCAAAGGTCTTTTTTCTTTCAGTTAAAGAAGGACAGGTCACTTCACTTTTACTCTAGGTAAGAGAATGCACACAGAGAGTTCAACATTGCAATTTTCTATGTCCTAATAATTTGTTCATTTCCTATGTATCTGCAAGAGATCGAATGCAAAGGTACTATTAGGATTACCCAATCTAATATCCTGCAGAGCAGCAGCCAGCAAGATTCACAAAGTAATTTCCAGAGTGATATCAACAACTTTTTGGTCTAGATTACATATCTAGAAAGACATTCGACCATCAAGCACACCACTTAAAGATAATTGATTTAAAATATCTCCTAACAAGTCAGTGATTGTACATTATAAACTTATGTATTCTGTTGAACTGGACGTCAAAACTGCAGGGGATGAAGAATAATATCATTTCCTCATAAGCGATTTCCAAGGTTAGTTCACTTAATTTCTACTTTGAGTGCAACTGGTATTATCTTCCAGGTGCATTCCATTCTCTTTCCCTCCTTGTAAATGAGTATGGAATTGCCATAATCAAACAGATCAAAAATCCATCAATCCCCATGACAGAAGGTTAACATGGTTGCTTAGGGAGGCAGCATCAGAAACTGATCAAGCGTAGGGCAGTGTTTTGTAGGAATATTCTCCATACTTCCAGGTACATCCTACATCAGAGTAGCTACATTTGGGGCTGCTACATCTGAGATCACAGTTAGTCCTTCTAAGGTTTGCCCAGTCCCTTTTCTTTAACTCCCTCATACTCCCTGCCAAATGCTCAATTATTGTTACGGTTGGTGAAGAAAGCTTGGTGGCTGTGGAGCTGGCATACTCACCACGCAGCCCCGGAAGCTGGTGGGATAGAATTCACGTAAACAGGGGATGAGTGGGTGTTCTACCCTCATCCTGCTCCAGTGCTTAGTTAGGACTGGGCTAACAGTCACTCCAAAGCAAGTATGAGAACAATAAACAATAGGTCACTTGTTAGTTTGTCAAAAAAAGCAGAATTTTAGTACTTTGGATGCTGAGAAGTTTTCTCTAATTTATAGACAAGCAAAATCAAAAGGGCAATAGAAATTGGCTTTTCAACAGACTGACTGGAAGGAGCAAGTAAGAGCCCCTTTGGGGAGTGGTAACTAAGTAACTAACTAAAGAGGTTGCAATTCAAGAAGATGAGAGAGATGGAGAAGGTCCCCAGTGTGCTGGGAGACTGATTACTGATGCATACATATGAGGGGAGTGGAAACCCAGAAGAAAGCAAGAGATGTCAAGGGCATACCTCAGTGAGCAAGACAGGAAAGGTATATCTGGAGAAAAATTTCTGGAAAACCAGGCAGATTTTGATTTTGGAACAAAGAGTGATTATAGTCACTCTTTGTGATATATAGATTATAGAGTGATTATTTCTATTATTTCCTAGAAAACAGGATGCCGCATACATTCCTGTAAATTGCCAGGATTGCTACTACTGGGCTATTCTCCATCTCCTTTCTAATTAGCAGAGGCTCTTAATATTGGCTAACCACTCCTACCAAAGGCAATGAATTCCTTCTTTGCATGCAAAACTGAGAAATTTATCTCACAAGCATTTATAGAACTGCAATCACAGTAATATTTACATATTTTACAGCACAATAAAACAGATTTTTTGTCATGAGTTTCCAAAGTGTAATGTAACACATGAGATTTATATGGAGATGTTAAACCCTGAAGGTTCACTGAGTTTTATTAAAAAGTGAACTATGATTCAGTTTTCCCAGTGCACTGTTTAAAACTCAATGACACAACTGCATGTGTAAAGTGATAAAAGATCATGATAATATTACTTTACATATTAACAGTTTCAACTGTGGTATACTAGCTTCCTTTTGTAGCAATTTAATTCTACGCCTTTTTAAAAAGTGTCATACTAACTACTTTCAGGAAAAATTGGCCTCATGGCCAATGGGCATTTAACCCAAAATAGTTTACTCTATCTGAAAAATGAACAACAATCTGATTAGCTTTTCCCCAAACACAATTTTCTTTGGAAAGGGACAATACTGCCGTGTATGAGACAGACATGGAAAAGTACCCACTTTCTTTCCAGAGAAAACAAGGATGGTTGTAAGCCCACCTTGCCTACCTCCTTTCAGGAACAAAACTAAATAGGAAATTTCAGTTTGTTCTTTTCTTGTAGTGTCATACTTATATCAATAAAAACTGATGTGGAAATGTCAAAAAGCTTTAATTTCAAATGTCGTTTGTGTTACACTAAGTCCTACTACATGAACAGAACAGTATCATTTGGAAAGCAGTTGACTTTTTCTCCCCCTTCCATTACTTCTGCTGAAATGCAGTTCCAAAATAACACTCCACCAACATCCTGATTTTAAATTCCCAGCTTAAATTTAACTATGGTCATTTCACAGGTATTCGTTATCCTGCCAGCATTGTCCCTTAGTTGTACAGCTCTTTTCTTCCCTCATGTTTTTCTCCCCATCTTATACATGTATGGCATGGCAGCTAAAACACCAGTACTAGGGTAGACTCCACCAGTGCCTGCACTTCCCATCAGTTTTAGTTGCTAGTTTTCTTTAATGATCATGACGCAAGCACCATGAAATGTGTTAATGTCATATAATTGGGAGCATTAAGGATGCAAACCAGGACCGGAATATCCTTGAATCATCATAGAATGGGTTGGGTTGGAAGGGATCTTAAAGATCATCTAGTTTCAACTCCACTGCAGTGGAGAAAAACCCTATCAAATGAGATGCAACAGCTTAAAATGCAAGATGCTGTGCTTGAAGTCTAACAGAAGAAATTTTTGCTCTGAGAACTTTTGCTCTTTGTGCTTATGGTTGGAAATAAGACTTTGCATGTGTTTATCACACAGGAACCATTAGGCAAATGGAGCCTAGAACATATTGGGAAAGGCACTGCAGAGGTATTGAGTGCCAGTGCATTCCACAGTGGCACTCAAATGCTTCAAATCTGAAGGTAGTGGGAGATAAGGTAATAAAGTACCTGTTTTCTGAGGCATTTACTTGTTAACCTTAATCTGCATTTTATTTTGCATTTCCCCATGCAATTACAGTATTATAGCAAAGAATTAAATACTTTAAATGTACTGAAAAATAATGGAAGGATATTAGATGAGATATTTTGATTTAATTTTAGCTCTTCTCACCACAACAGTGCTTTTATTTTACTATTTTTCTTCTTCCTCTGTACCTTTGCCAAGTGTGGAAATTAACATGAATCTCTTTGTCAGTCTTTCCCTGCTGTGCAAGCAATTTCCAAACATCAGGTTGAACTGCATAAGCAAACCAGCCTTGTGCTCCACACTGCTGCAGCCAGGCTCTTTCCAAAATGTGAAGTAATTTATGTGCAGTTACACTACATTTTAAACAGTGCTGTAAATATGAGAGCAGTTTAATGCTTGTATTTTAAAACTCCTCTTAGTTGAGCAGAAGAACAACACTCCAACATTTAAGTGGAGTCCATTTTCAGAGATTCCTCATTAAAAAATTCTCAGTGACTCTGACTGAACACTTGTAAGCAAAATTTTCCTCCAAAACCAGCCTTTAGAATCTGTTTTACTTTCGTTGTTTTCACATGAGTGCCTCTCCTCTCAAAGGATCAGAGATTTTCCCTTGTTCTTTGGTGATGAAGGCTAACCACATCTTGTGCTGTTGTGGTGGTTTTGTCTGGGGTAGAGTTAATTTTATTCACAGTAGCTGGTATGGGGATGCGTTTTGGATTTGTGCTGAAAACAGTGTTGGTAATGTAGTGATGTTTTCGTTATTGCTGACCAGTGCTTGCACAGCATCAAGGCCTTTTCCAGCTCCTCACCCCACCAGCAAAGGGGCTGGGGGCGTACAAGGAGTTGGGAGGGGACAAAGCCGGGACAGCTGAGCCCAGATGACCCAAGGGACATTCCATACCATATGGCGTCATACTCAGGACATAAAATGGGGGGGAGAAGAAGGAAGGGACATGTTCAGAGTGATGGCACTTGTCTTTCCAAGTCACCATTACGTGTGATGGAGTCCTGCTTTCCTGGGGATGGCTGAACACCTGCCTATCCATGGGAACTGGTGAATTAATTCCTTTTGTTGCTTTGCTTGCATGCATGGCTTTTGCTTTACCTATTAAACTGTCTTTATCTCAACCCATGAGTTTTTCTTACTTTTATCCTTCTAATTCTCTCCCCCGTTCCACTGTGGGAGGGGAGTGAGTGAGTGGCTGTGTGGGGCTTTGTTGCTGGCTGGGGTTAAACCATGACAGCTGTATTGGGAAAAGTGTAGCCAGTAAGTCAAATGAAGTAGTTTTTTCTCCTTTATGTTGTACTTATGGGACCATATCTGATGTACTGTGTTCGGTTTAGAGCTTCGCAATAAAATGAGGACATGGATATACCGGAATTAACCCACCGGAGGGTCACCAAGATGACCAAGAGGCTGGAACACATCACACATGGGAAGCCCTCTTTGTTCAGCCTGCATGAGGGAAATCTAATTGGAGCTCTTCTGCTATTAAAAGTTGATAGGGACAGTGTCCCTTTTTTATACAATAAAAAAAGTAAGAGGTAATGGTCCTAAGTGGCAACAACAGAAATTTTGATTGAAACTTAGAAAAAATATTTTGACTGGGAGAGTGGTCAAACACTGAACCAAGTTGCCCATCCAAGTTATGGAATCTCCATCTTGGAAGCTATTCAAAACTTGACTGGACAAGGCCCTGAGAAACCTGACCTAACTTCCAAGTTAGATCTAAATTGAAAGGTGGCCCTGCTTTGAGCAGAGTATGGACCAGATTAGCTCCAGAGGTCACTTTAAATTGATCTGTGGTTCTAACATAATCAGAATTTGCAATATTACCCTGCCTTTGTAATCCTTTGGAAATACATGAAAGAGTTCTACTGGTGTTATTTGTTCTCAAAGATGACAAAGCAACTCTTCCCTCCTAGCATCCTACCTCTTTCCTCTTGGGGTATGGTTGTTTTTTTCCTCAAGCTTATTCTTGTGACTCGTGTGTGTTAAAGAGGAAACTTTGCTCATGTTGACTTGTTGCTCCCTGGTGTTAGTACTAATGTTCAGCCCCTTCTTTCCAGATTCTTGGTCACTCTGTAAAATGCCACCTGAGGGTGACAGAGGATGACAAGTTGCCTACACAGAAGAGACAGCAGTATGCTCTCATTACAAACAAAACTAACAGCATACTGGGTTGTACCAGCAGGTGAGTGGCTAAAAGACAAGGGTAAGTTCTTACTCCCCTTTAGTTGGTGCTAGTGAGGCCATACCTGGAATACAGTGTTCTGCTTCACCCACTCTCTGTCTCAAAAGGGATGTCGAGAAACTTGAAAGTCCAGCAAAGTGGTGTGAAAATGGAAAGGAGACATGGTGCACTGTGAGAAGTTCCAACCGGATGCTGCAAAAAATGTCTATGCTAAGAGTGTGGTGCAGCATCAGGACAGAGAGACTGACTTCATCCTTGGAGGTTTTCAAGACTCAGCTAGACAAAACCATTGCTGACCCGATCAACCGCCGAAAAATCTTCCTTCAACTATGCAAGTGAACTGGATGATTTTCAGAGGCCTCCCCAACCAATATGTTTATACTTCTGTAATTCACAGTCTCCTATATTACATTGTTATCTCTCCTGCTGTGTTCCCAAGCTACCTCCATTGCCCCTCCTTTTTAGAGAGGTAACTCCTGTTTTTTCCAGAAAATAAGTCTTCTATTTCTGTCTGTTCTTTGCCCATTCTTTTCAGTGATTTACACCTGTTCTTCAGCTCAGCTCCTCCTCTACTAGTGATACCTTCCTTGATTTTGATGTGTTGGCACATGGTTTTTTGGGTCATACAACTCATGCATGCATCTCTCCTCTATGTCATCACATTTAATAAGTGTCTGTGAATTTCAAATGCCTGCAAAGTCTCCTCTCCCTTCTCTTGCCCTCTATTTTCATATCGCTCTTTCACCAGTCCTCCAGCTGCAGCGCTAATCCTCAGATCTTTTCTTCTGTCTGGCAACACTTCATCAGTAGGTAATTTCCATTGGGTACCTGTTCAAGATTAGGAAATATCCCACAGCTGCTGCATCAAGTCCTTTTCATGCCTGTTCTATTTTTAGTCAGATTTTATGCATTAAAGAAATTGTATTTCTCTGTCCCATGCCTGCTTTTAATAGATGGTGGAGGTTTTTTTGGATGTGTCATATTGAGTCAACAACAATCTGTGCGGGCATGAAAATATATAGTAACTTATGCAAACTATCAAGTTTGTGCAAGACGATTTTGCCTGACCTTTTAAAGACATGTAGTGTATAAGTTAGTTCTGTGAGTAAGAGATCAATTCAGATCGAATTTCCCTAAATGTAAAGAGAAAATTGTACTTCCTTCATCTCACCCTATAAAAACATTTTTTTTCTAAATGCTCTTTATTTTTTTGCTTTTATAGTCCCTTTCCTCAGCATTGGCTACTTCCATTGTTAAGTCTCTGCAGTTAACTGTCCATCAGCTGTGATTAAAAGCAGAAAGTTGCAGCTGGTTCAAATGCAGGCTGTCTGTTACTCAGCTCCCCTGGACAAGACTGTAAACTACAAACTGCAGCAAACCACAGATCCCATAGACTCTAACCAAGCCAACTAAGCACCAAACACTGCAACCTTCTTTTTGATTTGAAATTAAGTGGGAAGCTGAGAGAACATGCCACAACTTTTGGTATACGTTGAAGTTCCCTGGATTGAGGAGATGTAACATGACTAGGTGTGGTAGTTTGGTCTAGGCCTTCCTTGGTGATCAGTTTGTAACCAAGGAAGGGCCCAGATTTACCCAGTATTCCCTACAATTTTTACATAAGCCAGGCTATAAGAAGAAAGGAGGAGAGGCCTTTGCTCTCTTTCCTTCCGGCAGCTTGGAGGTGCAGGTTCCCTGCTGTTGAGTCTGTCGGGCTGGGGAGCGAGGCCTGGTAAGGCCTTGTCGACCTTAGGAGACGGAGGTTGCCGGTGATCATTCCAGCGTGACTCTCTGTTGTCCCAAGGAGAGTAGTAAGATAGTTTTTTGCTAATTTCTTTTAGTTGCTAGATCTCGGGCTACTGATAGGGATATATATGTATATATATTTTATTTTGGTTTTGTTCCTTTTCCCTTCCCCCTTCCCTTTCCCTTGTGAAATTGTATATATATTTCAATTGTATATAACTGTAATATCATTCATGGCTGGGCTTTGCGAACGAAGATTTGGGAAGGCTCTAACCACATTTGTTTACAGGCACGTTGGTGACTTATGAGGCCAATACGAGATAGACATATCCGATTGCAAAAGGCACAGCAGAAAGACTCCTTAGACAGTATATTCTGCAGAGCACGATTCTTTCTGCATTGCCTTTTCTCCTCGAGGGTGATCCTGCATGTGTTCTCAAAGGAGACAGCTGCGTTATAGATGGTGTTTCTCCAGGCCTCCCGATTTGATGCCAGAGTAGACCAGTTATGGTGATCAATATGGCCAAGGCTGAGATGTTGTTTCAGGGAGTCCTTGTATCTTTTCTTCGGGGCTCCTCTCTTGCGGCAGCCAGTGGCAAGTTCACCATAAAGCAAGATCTTAGGGAGGCAGTGGTCCTTCATCCTGGAACAGATTAATTACCTAGGCAGCCTCATCTCCTCGGATGGTAAGATTGACGGGGAGATAGACAACAGGTTAGCAAAGGCATACAGTGCTTTTGGAAAACTTCACAAAAGAGTATGGCGTAATAAACACTTGAAGAAAAGTACCAAGATCAGTGTTTACAGAGCCATAGTGCTGTCTACTCTCTTGTATGGTTCCGAATCATGGGTCATCTACCGCCACCACCTGCGTCTCCTAGAACGCTTCCATCAACGCTGCCTCCGCACAATCCTAAACATCCACTGGTCAGATTATGTGACCAATACATCTGTTCTATAGCAAGCAGCAGTCACAAGTATAGAAGCCATGTTGATGAGAACACAGCTGCGATGGGCAGGGCACGTCTCCAGGATAACTGTAATATAGGTGTAAATATATTGATATATGTTGCTTTAGCTGTCTCTCTCTCGTTTCGGTTTTCTTGGTTGTTGTTTTCTCCCTCTTCTCCCTGAGGTCTGGGGGGGGGGGGTGGACTCCTTGTGGTAAAGTTTGGAGACTTGGCAGGGAGCCAGCTTCAAACCATATCACCAGGTAAGTAGAACAGAGAGCAGATATAGCTCGTTTGAGATGTGACAACACATAACTGACACAAATTTCTAGTGCTGCAAACTCATCTCTATATCAAGATTTTAATATATTTGGTGATTTTCTTTGATATATCAATTCCCAGAGTCTGAAGACTGCAAGAAAATACCAAACTTCATGGATTTTACGCATTGAGGACATTGACTGCATTCTTCTGCTCGTGGTGTACTTCAAATAAATTTATTTACCCTGAGTCACTCCCAGTCCTAAAGATCTATTTATTGAACTGCTTTGCTCATGAAAACTGGCAATCACAATATTTTATTTATACATGTTTATTGCAATAAAATAAAACAGAAGTTCATGCATCACATTGTCTCAACCCATACTTATGGACATTTATTTTTAAAATAGATGCTTCAATGACAAGTCAGATCTAAATAAAACATCTAAAACTTCACTTTTCTGATCATCATTCCTAGATTTGTTTGCTACATAATTTTATATCTTTTTTTCACTACCTTTATATTAATAGTCTCAAAATTTTTTGGAATAGGACTAGAATATCATATCACAGTATGGAGACTATTCTATTTGTAGCAATAGGAAGGCTTTAAATGAATTAGTGGTGCTGAAACAAAGCAAAAGGAAGAGTTTTAAAGTCACATTTTTTCAGCTGATGGTAAAATATAGCACAACTGAAGAATCATGTTTTTTACTGCTTGCTTATTTAGCTTCATATTTTCTTTCATAATGAAAATGCTTGTATTAATTCATACTTACTCTTTTTTCTTTCTTAGTAAATGCAACCCTGTATAAACAATGACACTGCCTAATGCTGTAGATCTGTTCTATTAGCTGGATACAAAAAGCTAGTAGTATAAGCTGCCACTTGCTTTCTGTTCTGACTTCTTTATGTTGCCTCACCACAGTTTTATGTGCTAATCTTCTGCAAATCTTTGTCTTTGAAATATACAAACTAACTTCATCATAAAAATGTAAGATAACATACCAACCATGGGATTCTCAGAGTGATCCTCTTAGGGCCTTCCCCCTTTACCATCATGATTTAAAAGAACTTATACAAAAATACAAAGTGATTCATGAAGTGCATTAGGGCTGTGACAGAAACTTTTGTCTGACCTTTTGTGGGATCAGGGGATTTAAATTAGTTCTGTAAATAAAGAGCAATCCAGATAAAGGTACTTAAATGAATAAATAACTTGGAGAAAAAGGAAACCATTTTGTTCAGGTAAAAGCTGAATTCTTTATGTGTTCTTTATGCTGAGTTGATTTTCCTTTCCAAGAGAAAAGAATATATTATAGGGTAAAAACTTCACTCTTTTTTCTCTCATACAAGATTTTCAATCAAAGACTGAAAGAACTGAGAAAATTAAATAAATTCAATGTATAAGCCAAACAGTTATTTTTCATGTGTTATATGATTGCAAATACATTTTTTAATTTGAGGAGATTATCTGTTCCTTTTTAGCTAATGCACAACAAATGAATTTAGTGATCAGTAGGAAGTAGGAATTAGAAGATTTAAAAATGTGATAATGAACAAATTAGGATAATTCAAATAGGTAATCTCTGCTCACACAGAACATTGCCTTAGTTTTTATGTATCAAGTTAATATGGAACACAATTATAATTTTACTCAATTAATTGCACAAGAAAATGAAGCAGTGTTTTGCAAAACCTGAAAGTGTTTCAAAACTATCCGTTTTCTGCGATTCTCTGCCAGACAACTACCATTACTTAACTAAATCATGCTTTTCAGTTACAGATACTAACGACAACTGTAGATAATATGCTATCCAGTGCCTGAAATTAAGCCCCTGTAATGATAGTTTAAAAATTATAGTATCTTCTAAGTAACTGTTATCAAAGAAAACAACAGATATTGGAGAGAGAAGACTGCACAGAAGACTACATCTTCAAATTTAGTTGTCAACTCCTATATTTGCCCTAAAGGTCACAGAATTAATTCCAAAACCTGTAGACATCTTCAAGCTATTTTAAGTTACTATGAGACATTAAAAGATTGATTACTCTAACAAGATAAATACTAGAAGACCAGAAGTCCAGAACCAAACTAAATTCGTATTTCCCAAAAATGAAAAAGTTCACAACAAAGCAGGTATTTGAGTCAGGATTTAAATATTTTCTTACCAATAATCACAAGTCTTTATCATCTTTGAACTGTTGAAAAGAGTTGTGGAAAATACAGATGAACCTAAGGCTATGTCTATGGCAGTGAATTAAACAGTACTTGTGAGTGTTCCCAGACACCTGAATATGACTAGTCTGAAACTATTAGATCAGCCCCTGGCATGCTTTTGGCCTGCACCAACTAGCAGTCTCCCAAGCAATTCCCAGACATGGTCTGAGCGTTCCAACATCCCACAGACCATTACCACTGAAGGATTTGCATCCAGCCACCCTGTTCTGGAGGCTGGTTGTGTTTGTTTACTGGTGTACTTGTAAGTCAGTCCATGCCAGTTGACTTCTCTGCCTGGGAATATTCTTGGGAACAGTTTTGTCTGCTAGTATAGACATACTCCTCTCCCTTTCTCACCAGTGCTGAGGGCAAGGAGGATGCTTAAGATAAGTAAAGACCAGGTCAAGGAAGTTTCATTCGCTTAAAATCACTTTTGATAACCAAATCCATAAGGATGAGGCTTTTTTCAACTCAGGCTGGACTTACATTTAAAGATAGAATATGGCAATAGTCAATGTTATAAGCAACCAGAAATGAGTGCCTGCCACTTCAAGTAATGTCTCGGAAGCCAAGAGACCAGAGGACTAATTCTTGCTTCTGCGTAGAGTTCCTCTCTTGTTTTGGACAAATTGTTTACAGCCCAGTCTATAATGTTTAAACTGTTAGGCTACAGGATTATGCTTCCTGTCTGCCTCCAACGCAATCTGTTTAAGCCTGCAATAAGATGATGATGCCCCAAAGTAGATGGCCAAGTACCCTAATTGTAAAGGCAGCCCTAAAGAGATGATGATTTTAAATACTTCCAGCTGAAGAGAGACAAAGTGGAAGGGCCAGTGGTTTCCATTTACATGCTGAATGCTCTAACCACTAGGATAGAAGGTACAGTACAACAAAAGTTTACTTGCTCCCTTCCTACTTTTAAGTACTTATTTTCACAGGATTTCTAGATACTTACCTTGCAGTCTTGATATAGATATGCAAGTCCCAAACAGAATGAATTTTCAGACAAACTTAGATATTTCCAGTACTTTTTGGATAATTTTAAATGGCTTCTCAGAACATGATGGGATTGGGTTATCCTAACTTTGTCTAGTCCCAAAATTCTGGGCTTTGGATTCCAGACTTAAGACCAAATCTCATAAAATTTAATCATGCTGTGCTGAAATTATGGGCACCTAATTACTGTAATAGCTCTGGCTTTTAAATCTCTGATGTATTTACACTGCCTTCATACTTGGAGCCAGAGTCAAAGTACCCTGGAGACTGTCTGCATGTTGACTATCACTTTGATTCTCTTCTGGAAAATCAAGGTGCCTCCCCACAATAGAAATCAGAGGCAGAGAGCAGGACTGGCTGATATCTTAGCTCCTCCAGGCCATATAGACATAGCTTCAGCCATTTGGTTCTTTGAACTCAAACACAGATTTCAAGTCAGTAGAAACAAAGCATGGCTTTAATTCCCCTTGCGTAAGATGGGGTAGCAGAGCTTTTCTACCTTACAGGGATCAGGAATATATTACCATTCTAAAGTCACTCAGCAATAGACCACAGGAGCCATGCAAAACATGCAGCCAAAAAGGTGAAAAGCTTTTGGGGGTGTAGAGGAGGCTGAATGATGGAAGCAATTATGGATCACTGGTTCTCAGGACAGACTCACACTGCCCCAAATCCTAGTGAAAGCTTCTTTATGTACACCAAGTACAGCTGAAGGACAAGGTACTTGCAGCTTTGTGGCACAGGAGCAGAGTGGGGCAGGAGCCAGAAAAGCAGGCTGCATGCCAGCTGAGTCCCCCAGTGCCAGGGGAATTTTCAGCTGGGAGAACGTGGCTGCCTTCCAGCCTTGCTCATTGCTCATCTGCATATACATATTTATATATGTATATGTATATCAGAACTTTTAAAGGAATAATTATCTTACATATGTCTTCTAGTTTGACTAAGATTTTTATCCCACATCATCTAGTATAGAATAAACCTGCAGACGCCTGATCTGTGATTACGCCTCAGCTTTCACATAAACCACACTGTTAAACAATCATGCTGACAGAAATTTCTACGCCTCTCTACTGAGAAAAAAATTAAGACTAAATATCCCAACAGTGTAGTAGCTGAAATACCTGTACTGGAGAAGAAATATAGGTAGGCACTCCAAAGATCTTCAATAACAGAAAACATCTTTTCACACCTAGCACAGAAATAGGTGGGCAAAGTTATTGGCTAAAGGCAGAAGGGAAGAGGGAATACAAAACTGGATTTCGTCATAAAAGTAGGTGTTCATTTCTTCCACCTTAAAACCCCCTTTACTAGTTACCAGGTGTTTCTAATTTAATTCCTTTCGTTAACTTCTTACAACTTGTTCAGCCAGCTCTGCAGACAATTGATTTTTATTACTACATACCTCAGTGACTTCCTACACCATTTTTTTTCCACTGACTATATAGTTCTTCAAATCTCTTCAAAATTGTATTTTGTTGCTTTTTCTAGTTTAGTCTGTCTTTTCAATCAACCTTATCACTTATTTAGCACATTCTTCTGTAAAAAAATATAACAGATATTGTATAACATCAAATATTTATATATATGGTTGCTGCTTTCAGAGGTGTGATTTCAAGGTTTTCATTATGGTGCTGCTGCTAGTGAAAATTGCTGATAAGACAGAAAAATAGCCTGATCATGATATTGTAATTAATTGACACATGAAAGAACAATATTTGAAAAACACTTTTGAATAGTAAAAGAGCTTTTAAGATCCACAACTGAGGATATCATGATGGCGCTGAAACTTCTTTATCAGATTGGCTTCAACATTAATTACAAAGGCAGAGTTCACACTGACACCTGCTGTTAAGATTGCCTAACCTTTCCCATTATAAAACCATTTTCTACTTGATTGTTTGGGCTCATCTTTTGTGGGATAAATGTCATCTTCAGAATTAAATAAAAGGTAATAAGAGAGAGTCAGTGTTTCAGATGAACTTTTGATTTTCAAGAATTACATGGGGAATAACAACTTGCTTACTTCATATGGACTCTCAGTTATTTAATTTTAAAAATCAGTTATCTACAACCTTTGAAATAAGAACCCGAAAATCAGCAGTTTCATTTGCTCAAGTTTCCTTAGAAAAGCCATACTCTGCCAAGCTACAAACCCTAGAAAAATCAGACAATACTCACTGACATAAGTGGAAGGGTATTACAACTTTGTTTCCAAAGTCTTTGAAGATTCTACTTTCTTTTACCTCTGACAAATCACAAGGAGTGAAAAAAGAGAGCTGGGGAAAGCAAAAGTATGTAGGATGATGACAGAGCTGTTGCAATGGGGTGTATGAAACAGAAGAAGAAGAGACAAGCTTGATATGATGTGCAATGCCAGTGAGCAAAGAACAAATACTAACAAGAAAAAAAAAGATGAAAATAATGGGGAGGAGGATAGGAGGCAACAGGCATTTTAATGATGAAGTATTAAATCACAACTCTAATATCTTGACACTTCTCTGATCTTTAAAAACTGCCATAATTTTCCATCTCCTACCTACGTGTCCACAAAAATGATAACACATTTTTGTTACTTCTTTGGTAATAAAATAATGATGAAGTTCAACAACCTAGACAGCCCAGGAAGATAACTACCATGGAAGACGAGCCTGTAGTTGTTCTAACCTCCCCCATGGAAAGTAATAAAAGTGATATTACTCAATTCAGGAAATATTCTTCATGAAATAAGTAATGTTTTAAATTACTGGCATCCCTAAAATTGTTATTGTTGAGTGTTCATCTGCTAAGACCTACATATGAAATTGTTGTTTACTTTTTAATTAGGATGATTTAACACCTTGTTCTTCTCATCATCCCCTCTGAATAGAATTTAGAATCAGGAAGTTTGAGGGTTTGACCCTGAATTTGCCCCTAGTTTTCTGTATGACTTCTGAAAATTCAGCAAATCCATCTGCCTTTGCTGTTACATTTATAAAATAAATATGAGTGTACGTGACCTATGAGCAACTTACAGTGCTTTCCACATATACATTGGAAACTACATTTTGTCCCAGGACAGCAGATGCTTAATGTAAAAAAACCCCACAACTGACATCAGTAAACAGCAATCCTTGATGTCTTTCTTTGACGTAACACAGCTCAGCATTTACACTTTCCTTCCCCTATACTGACAAGCCAGGACCCCAGCATTTTATGGTCATCCACCACCTAACTAACACTTCATTAAGTAGAACACCTGCAGTGATTTTTAACCACAGCCCACCGCAATTCAGCTACTATTGGTCTCCATTAGACCAGCAGTCGTAAACTGGTTGGAAACTACCTGGTTGTCTCAGGCCTATGAGGTTTTAAGATAGAAAATAGATGAACAATTGGTTGATTTTCATTATTTAAATAAGGAAGAATATTAAAATAAACAACTGATATGAGGCTGACTGATGTACTTTTGGGCTGGTGTATTCTTCAGACACTGATAAAGATTATAGAGAAAAATTAATTCAAATAGCTGTCCTCCTGATGCCAATTGGAACTTAGTGTGGGTTTCACTTAGTTTAGAATCCCAGAAGGTTCCAGAAAGCTTCATGTGTAGTTGGACTCTGAAATATATTAAAATATCTGTGCTTGTAATTTGCATTTCAACAAAATAGCTAAATGAGTTAAAACATACAATAGCTGAAAAACTGAAAATATAAATGAGTATCAAAATAATTGTATTTGATTAAAAAAAAAATTCTTCAGTCCAGTATTTAGCGTTGAATTGTGGTCATACGCTTTGCCAAGTCTCTGTGCACAGAACTGCTGAGCAGCATTCACCAAGTCCTTGGATGCCCTCAGGGTGCTTTCAAGAGGTATTCTGCTTAGTATCTTAGTATCTCTGTTTCCCTATTTCTATGGGTTTTCCCTTTGGCTTTTCCTTCAACTCTCTTTTTTTATTATGTTTATAATTATTTGTGGCTTAAGTAATTTCTAATATGGAAGTTATTCTATATCTCTGATCATCCTTGTTGGCCTTGACTAAATGTTCTTCAGTCCCTTGTACTTTTTTGAGGTGGTAGGGAAGGTCAAGACCAGAACTGCTCAACATATTACGGATAGCGCAAACCCACAGATTTACATTATGGCAGAGCGACAGTCTCTCTTCTGTTCTTCATTCTTCTCCTAATGGCTCCTAATATTTGATTTACTCTTTTGAACACTACAGAACACTGAAGTTTCTGTGTGACTATCTATCATAACTTCCAACTCTCGTTCCAGTCAGCTCATGTAAGTGAAATTAGGATTTCTTCTCTTTATGTACATCACTGAACATTTATCTACACTGAATTTCAGCTGTCATTTTATTGCTCAGTCACCACGTTTTAGTACCCTGAATAAATTGATATCATCAAACTTGATTACCTCACTGCTAATGTGCTTTTTAGAGTAATTTATAACCATGTTGAACAGCAAAGGCCCTAGCATAGATCATGCAGAACCTCATCTGTCACCACCTTCTACTGTGAAAACTGACCATTTATTCCTGTCTTCTCACTATTTAACTATGTAAGGGTCTTTCCTCTCATGGAGTGGTGCAAAGTTTCCCTAAAAGTCTCTAATAAGACACTTCTCAAAAGCCTGCTGGAAAAACCAAGTAAGCCACATAGCTGTTGATACGATTTCAGAAAAGCCAACAAAGAGATCATTTTATCAACATATTCAGTAACTCTGGTCTTGATAGCTAATCTGCATGGTATAGATGTCATGCTTTAAAAATGCTTAAAAGCTTTGTAGTTCCCAGGTCTCTTCCCAAAATTTTGTAAAAAGTTGGCTTCAGATTTTCAGTTGTCCTTGGGTGCCAAGGCAGCTTTGAGAAAGTTACCACTGTCATGTTTGGGGAATCATTAATCTCTTTTAGTCTTTAATTCCTCTTGAACTCTCTCATGAACACATCTTTTGCTGGCAATATGCTGCTCTTTGTGTGCACCATTTGTCCCACGTGTGGTCTTCTGTAGCCACTTCCCTTTCATGTGGGTCCTCTGAGGAGTCTCTCACAACGACAACTTTAGGTCAGAACCTGCCCCATTTCTTGTGCATTGAGTGCTGATGAAAATAATTAATGTAGCTCCTCTGTGATGGCCTAACCCTCCCCTGAGTGCTCTCCTCATACCACAGTTGCCATCCTGGTCCTTCAAATGTCGGCTTACTTTCTGCTTTTCTTGTGTTTCAAGAAAGATTTATTGCTACTTTTGAATCCTTCCGCTAGATGCTCCTCTAAATTCTTCTTGTCTTCTTTTACATGTTACCTGACAGAATATAAATTTTTTTCTATTTTTTTAATAGAAACATCAGTTTTTTGAAGAGTGTCTCCTTGCTTTTGTTACGCTTTGTCACTTGCTCCTTAGCTATGTGGATTTTCTCTTGCTTTCTCCCCCATTTTTCTTCATAAGCAGGATGTGTTGGACCCATGCTTCCAACATAGTGGTGACTTTCCTTCCCTCATCATGTATCTTAGAATTTAAACACTTTGCCACACTTTCTTCTTTAACTGGCAGCCTATTTGATTTTCCTCTGCTCTGATTGATACGTTTGAAATCCCAAAGCATTACCAGTACCACAAGTTCCATTTCAAACCACATGCTCTTCTGAAGCTACTGGCTTTCTCAGCACAAGCTCACTCATGACACTCCTGATTTTAAGTGCCAGGAGCCCAGTTCCCTTAGGAACCCACTCATATGGCTTCCCTGTATCAAAGCAATGTTTCCAAATCCTGGTAAATCTGACGCCCTCATTTTTGCAGCTTTAATATCTGGCTGAGGGGATGGCATTTGTGTTGGCACCAGTATTATTGTGCTTGCCAAAAGCATAACAATATATATCTTTTAAAATGGGGTTGTTTCCATAATCTATTTCAAGTATAGTGTCCCCTCCCAGACAATTGTGCTGGTGCAGCCCAGGGTGGTGAGCTGCAGAGAGAGGAAAAATGAACGAGGGAGTGGTAGCCAGAGAATTTCTAAGTGAGAACAGCCACCAAATATTTCACAAGGTGCAGCTACATCCTCAGAAGTACTCTGTACAAGTAATTCTCCTTCACATGAATTAACACTGTAAAAACACAAAACAATTATATTGCATTGTTTGCTATCCCACTAGTTTCCAAAATTACAAGACTATGAGCATGAACATTCAGATGCTTATTTTGACCTAGAAAAGTTTAGGGTTAAGTTTAAGATAGGAATATTTATATCAGACCTTCTAATAAATGCAACATATTTCTGTTGTTCAAGGAAGTATAATTGTTTCCTTTCTCACCTTCCCTTCAAGCACATACTTACTTCTTCTAGTGTTTTCTCACTGTGGGCTCATTTATATTAGTGATATAGTGTGGGGGACTCCCATCAAAAAGCAGCAAAAATATATGCATGTGAAATGATAAAAATCCTTCAGCCTCTAAATAAAGAATGGATTACTGGTTACAGAATCTAAGATCTCTCCCTTCCTGAATGAAGCTGAAAAGCTTTTTTCTTCCTTAGGATCGAAGCGTTTAGCCTAAATTCCTATTTCAGGGTAATTCCTATGTATAGTCTAGCTCTGAAGTCTGTAAGTTTGTTTCCAGTAAAAATCTTTGGGGAAAAACAATTCCTGTGCACTTGAGTTGTCAAGCTTGTATGGTCTATGTAGTATCCAGATACCAGGGCTCAGTAGCACGTCCAAGTACAGGGAAATACAATAGATTTGAGCAAATACAAGTAGTGTCCAAATACAAAGATTTTTTTCCTCTTAAAAAAATCCTTCATGTAAAAAGATTGATTTTCCCAACAGAGTCTTCATAGTGAAAAAAAAAATATGTAAAGTGTAATGTCTAGGAATGTAAAGCCCTATTTCTGAAACTGCTCTGCAGTAGGAGGGCAAAATGAGGTTCTGAGTCTGTACTCTTTCTTTCAACGTTTGAAACATGAACATGTCAGGAATAAGTTTACTCTTGCATATATGAGAAATTGTGAACTCGTTGCAGGCACAAAGCCAATTCGTTTAATAACTCGGCATTGTTCTTACAACAAAGTGGATGTAGGAAAGCATTTGAAAAGGCATATCTTGGTCACTACTTGTAAAGACTACTACATATTCCAACAGCATCTCCATATACCAAGAGAAGACCAGGGCAGTTCATGCTTTCAGAGGCCTTCTTGGATTTTACATTCTTTCAAGAACTAATGAAAAGGTTTTTTTAAGAAAACCAAATAACTGAAGTCAAGAATTTGGGGGAGACCAATACAATTCTCAATTATATAAGGTATCTGAATTCTATAATTGTTGGATTAAAATAGTCATAGATTAGAAATAGGAATGAAGCTGCAGGAGATTCAACAAAAATGAGCAATAGCTTCATGTTAACATCATGAAGAGATACAGACAAATGCATTACGGACAGCAACTCTTCAACAGAGCAGTCTCAGAGATAATTTGGCATGTAACAGATGAAAGTAAAAAAAGATAGCAAAAAGCCTGCCCAAGAACCCACCCCAACACCAAAACCATCAAAAAACAATACAGAGCAAAAAAGACAAGCAAATTACAAGATCACATAAAATTGCTCATGGCATACTCTGAAGAAAAAATAAGATGATGGACAGACCTTCTGTTTGGGGTCATACACTTGCAGCAGAAGAAATTATCATGCCAAAACTTGTAGTCAAGGGAAAAGGAAAAATGAGAGGGAAAAGGAGAGGAGGAAAAGGAAGGGGGAAAAAAAGCAACATAAAACAGAAAACATAAACCTCAGCCTATCATAAGACATCAAGATGAGGCAGCATACAAACAGGAAATTAAATGTTAACTACACAGTAAGGCATCAGTGAACCTAGAAGGTTATGAAGACTCCTATATTATGACTTGCGAATAGAGAGCAAAATTGAAAGCACAACAAGATAGATTAAGATTATACAATGCATGATCATAAACCCACAAGAATCATTTAATAATACCCTCCCCCCCCCAAAAAAAAAAAAGACTCACAAAATATAAAGAGAAAGCTTACAGGCTGCAATTTCGGGTAGTACAGACAACATGAAAACTAATGCCATTGAAAGAAATCATGAAACTTATTGGAGATTTCTGACAAATGATTTAAACAGATTCAAAAATTTAAAAAAAACAACACCTGATACTACCTAGAGCAAATGATAGACTGTGGCATCCCTGCAGCAAGGCTGCTGGAAGATCAGCAGGTTGTATTTGAAGGATTGGAACATCTTCCAGGCATATTACACCTGCAAACAGAAAATGCAGTTCAGCCAATGGAGATACTGCATCACAGGGCATACATTACATAAATAGAAGAAAAATGGGAGAATCAAACACAATAGAAAAGAGACAGCTCTGGTCATAGAGCTTTAGACTGATCAATATGATAGTAATTGCACACTTAGGAAAGCTGCACAAGAAAATGATGATATCTGTGTTTGTTTTTAAACGTGGAATGAGACTTTAAATCCCAGTGTAGGAGCCAGCCTAGATAAGACAATTCTGTAGGAATTCATAGGAATCCAATTAGAACTCCAACACCACCAACAAATGCAATTTCTATCCTTTAGGTGATCCATTTGAGTCAGTGCCCAGATGGCAGAAGGTGAAAGTCACACAGACATGAGATATCTAAGTTCAGTAGCAAATATTAAAAGAAGCTGTTGGTCTCAGTGCTGTTCTGATTTGATTAGCTGTCCTGGTCTCAAAATAGACTAAGATTTCACCTTTAATACAGCTAGCTGTACTATCACAATATACTACAGTACAACAGTATACTACCTCACTAAACTGAATTTTCTCTTCAAATACTGAATTGCACATGCAGCCTTATGGCTGCCAATGAGATTTTTATGGATACTATTCAAGTAGTTAACAGTATTTTCATTTACCTTTTCAATCTTCATTAAATATATGTTTTGTTTTGTTTTGTTTGTTTGTCTTGTAATGACTGTAAACATTAGATTTTTACAGAGTATTAGTTTTTCATCAAAATACTATTTTCCACTGGAATAGTGCCTTTAGAAGCAAGATAGTTGACTGTGCTGGAAACCCAAGTCCTTTAGCCACACAAGAGGAAATCAAGAAAGCGTAGGAGGTACCCTTTCTTTGCTAAATGAACAAACAAACTGAGCAAAGCAGAAAACATTTATCTTTCCTTGGAAATTAATATGTTAAGATTGGAAAAATACCTCTTTAGCGAAATCCTTCATACAAAATGCATACTGCAGTTCTCACAGCACATAATTTTACAATTTCATACATTTAAAATATAAAGACCAGGTCTATTCTAGCTTTTGCTATTATAGCAGTATGAGGGAAGACTGTTGCCTTTTATTGACACTTTTACATTACTGCAGGTTCTATTCCAGGTTATGCCCTCTAACCATAAAGTTGCTATTCCCAGGACAGCTTATTTCATTTTGGCAACAGCTGTAAGTCAGTCTTCAGTACATTTACTGTTTTGTGCCAACAGTTGGCAAATACAGTGTTCAGGCCCGGTCAGATGGGGCTTGGGGCAACCTGGTCTAGTGGAAGGTTTCCCTGCCCATGGTAGCAGGGTTAGAACCAGATGATCTTTAAGGCCCCTTGAAACCCAAACCATTCTATGATTGCATGAAATTTGAGGGTATAGCTCTCAAAACACCCTTCTATGGAGGCCTGGCTATACTGTGCATCTAGAATATTGCAATGGCCTTTATTCCTCACACTTCTGACTGAGCACAGAACTACAAAACTACTTTGGTATATCAACATTTTCACCATTCTGGGAAAATTGCAACTTTTTTTTCTTAAAATATCATTGCCTAAAGTCAAACCATGACACACAAAAACAAATTCATTAGAAGTATGTTTGTTTCTAGTTCAGAAGTATTCAGACATGCAAAAGCGAAAACATAGGAGTTCAGAAAGTGTTATACTTATTTAAATGCCATGATTTTAAAAAAATGTGGAGGGATTTTCCAGTCTGGAGTACTACACATCTATGGTTTTAACACAGGGAAAGTACTGTACTGCCCCAGCTTGGAAAACATGGACAGACAACTGAAACTGTAAATAGTACCCTACTTAGTAATTAGCTTTACTGAAATGGTTCACTGGATTTCATTAGTTTGCCTTAAAATTCAGCAGCACATCTTGTACCACTAGTTGGTAGTAAAACCTATAATTCAATTTGTTCTGTGGCCTTGTGTTAACCTTACTCCCTCTGTCACTATATTTTATCTGTAGGTATAAAATAAGCATAATTTTAATGCTGCATATTTTAAGGTATGACACTATAGCTGTTTTTCTTCCTAGAAATTAGTGATACCAGATAAAATTAATGATAGAAAGAGTTAAAGGCTAACCATCTTGCACTCTCTGTATTACATTGCAGATTCCATTTGGGAAACAGATCCATGTTTCCTTTGCAGGGACAGCAGAGCATGAGTAATAGTCTGCTAGGCTCTCACCTGAGAAGGCACTGGGTTTCAGTGCTAGAGCAGTACATCCCAAAACTGAGAAGTTTCCTGTGTAGTAACTCTGGAGTAATGCCACAGACCTTAGAGAAACACTGTAATAGGTCATTTTATGATGTACAAAATACAACAATTTTAAAATATTTTGAAATATCAGCACTTCTGCAAATCCAGACAATAGAAGTGGCGTGAAAGTTTTAACAATGCATGCAGTGCCTTTCTTCCAGAAGCTGGAAAGTGCAGATGAAAAATATTGTGCCAATTACATAGACAAAGAAAGAAAATTACACAGAGATTAAACAGCTTCAATAGATTGAAAATTTCTGTAAAGTTAGGCGTATAATATACCACTGAATTTCCTTATTAATAAAAATTTCCTATATTCTTCAACACCTATTCTATATACTCTTCATAAACTACTTGTCTCCCAGTATCCCAAGCTTCTTGAGGCTTATGATGTCTTTTCTATTTTTATGCCGAGCTAGTTTTGCATAGAATGAGTGTGATGCAGAAGTCTTAGAAGACTGATAGGCAGTGACAAACACACCACGTAAACTTGAAACAGATGATGAACAGACTTTTGCAGCACAAAATTAACCACGATTGAATGTACTGCTGCTGAACACTGAAAGACGTGCAGGGAACAACAATGCTGAAAAACTAAAGTAGAAATGAAAGTTGGCTTTTGTGTTAGACTTCAAAAATGATTTTCATTAGTATCAGTACAGACAGAAGTTGCCTGCACATACAATCCCATTTACATTCCTGCAAAGTGTGCATCAGTTCTTTTCAAAACCAAAAATAAACTCAAGATTCAAAGTTCTTAATCCTAATGCAGAAGACCTCAAAAAAACTCCCTGAAAAACCCCCAAACCTCCCAGGTAATCCTTATAACAAAGTTAGAACAAAATCAGGATAAGTATGCAAAATACTGAGCTTGTGCAAAGTCTTTCTAGATACTGATTCGGTTTGATTTCTCTGGGTTTGAGTCCTGTGTAAAAAGCTGTCACCTTGTGTCATGTACTTGTAGGCTGTAGTTCACTGCTAAAGCGATCGGCGATCTTAAATTTTTTGGCACGGAACTATCCTACAGCCACCAGAGGCCACTGCTGTTCTTTGCCTTTTCCCTGCATGTAACTGGGCTGTAGCGAGAAGTCAGCTCACAGGAACCCCAGGCAATAGTCACACCGGCTTCAGTGCTCCTTTACATATTTATATGCCAATGCTGCATTTCTGTACAGAAAATTAAAAACAGTACACTTTTTAGTCGAGGATAGAATGCGAAATTATCTAAATATTCCTCACCCAACCTTAGCCTTCAGGAAGAAATGAAATCTTGCATTCCAAAAATCTGATTTCATTCTTTGATATGATTAAATTTGTTAGCTTAAGGCAAGCGTTTAGATGTAATTTAATTAGTTATCTAAAAGGCTCTAAGTTAAGAACCCCCCCACACACGCACAAACACACACTCATTTGCAACAGAACAAGATAAATGAATTAACAAAGTGATAATAACATTCAAGGATGATAAAATTACTAAGTAATGCTTTGCTACTACAGTTTGTAGGTATCAGTACCCAGCTTGCCCTATTTTTTTGATCACGAATCTGAAGTACCTGATTAATACTATTTGCAGAGACTGTAGAAAGTAACATTAAAGTAATAAATGTAATAAATGAGGACAGGATCATCCAGCTTGGTTAACTAAGACTACATCACATTAAATGTGTTATAATACAGGCTACTGAAACACTATATAGTTTGTAATTAAGAAACTGGTCATGTGCTGGTGTATGGGATGGGGAAGAAAGAAGGGATATCCTGGAAAGCAACTTGAGCATTTTAACAGTTTTGCAACTAAGCAGCAACAACCTGCTTCAGTGGGAATGGGCTTTGGATCAATCCTTGGGTGTTAGACTTGAGTAGCCAAAAAACCCAGAAAAGATAGTTTTATCACTGCAGGCAATATTCTCATAGCATTTTCCTCTGTACGGAAATATACCCTTTCTAAAAGGGCATTTAAAAATTAAAAGGTGCAGAAAGAAAATGTAACTCAGAGAAAGCTTTAGAATTTTAAATACATCAAACTATTCACATAACGAAAAAGATTAATCAAGTCACACATCAAAAGTAAGTATTTTGTATTTTTATTTAGTAAGAAAAATATGTAATAAAAACCTAATCTTAGAAGCCGAAACTAAGAATTCAAAGATGACATGGAGCAGTGTCTTTGGAGGCAATGAAATCTATGAAGTGCTGAACAATCTGTCAATAAAGCACATACCACTTTATTAATATCTTTCCAGTGAGCACACTTCCACTGCACACAAGTTACAAGGGACAGAATCAAATGCTATGGCTTATGACACCCAAAAATCACTATTAAACAAACCAGTGATCTTTCATGACAACCCTCGTCAATATCTGGAGAGGGTCTTCTGGCAGGAAATGACAGAACAAGGGGGAATGGCTTAAAACTGAAGTAGGTTAGATTTAGATTTAGATTAGATTAGAAGAAATTCTTAACTGTGAGGGTGGTGAGGCACTGGAACAAGTTGTCTGAAGATCCTTGGATGCCCCATCACTGGAGGTGCTCAAGGCCAGGTTGGATGGGGCTTTGAGCAACCTGGGCTAGTGGGAAGTGTCCCTGCTCATGACAGAGGCTTGGAGCTCGATGATTCTCAAGGTCCTTTCCAACTCAAACTGCTCTCTGACTCTGTGATCTCTCCAGTCAGCACATGGTTCAGGCAGCAGAGCTTGGGCACAGCACAGCCAAACCTTCAGCAGCAGGAAACCATGCATGCCCTGGAGGAAAATGTGTTCCTGGGCACCAGGCGAGCTCACGTTATGCACACCTCAGCCTAAAAAAAAAGTAATTCAGGGAGGATGCAGGAGGGGATGGCAAGGAACAATCTCCTCCAAGAACAAAATCATAGGATATGCTGACTTGGAAAGATCATGGAGTTCAACTCCTGGCCCTGCACAGGACCATCCCCAAGAGTCACACTCTATGCCTGAGAGTATCATCCAAACGCTTTTTGAACTCTGTCAGGCTTGGTGCTGTGACCACTTCCCTGGGGAGCCTGTTCCAGCACCCAATCACCCTCTGGGTGAAAAATCTTTTCCTAGTATCCAATCTAATCCTCCCGACACAACTTCAGGTCACCAACTATGCGCCTTTGGCTGAGCACCGCCAGCTTTGGGGCTGTGAAAGCGAGACTCCAGCCCCCACAAAACCACAGAACTGTTAGCGCTGGAATGCCCTCTGCAGATCATCCAAGTCCAACCCTCCTGCCAACGCACGGTCACATAGAGCAGGTGACACAGCAACGCGTCCAGGTGGGACGCTCCTGCTGGAGACACATGCAGGCAGACTCGGCGGGCCGGCCCTGGCGCTCGGGAGGCGCGGAGACCCCATCCGGCGCCGGCTCCATCCCCACCCCGCTCCAGCTCCGCCGGGCGCCATCCCGGCCCCGCCCGCCACCACACCCGGATGTACCGACCTGCCCCCCCCGACCGCGGCCGCATGCGCACTGTGTGCCGCCGCCGCCCCTCACCCGCCCGTGCCCCCCGCCCGCCCGCCCGGCCCTGCCGTGAGTTCGCCGCCGCCCCGCTCGCCCCCCGCCCGTGCCCCCGCCGGGAGCGCCGCCGTCCGCCCCCCGCCGACCCTGTATAGGGCCGGGCCCGCCCGCTCGTCCCCGCCCCTCCTTCCCCCCCTCCACCGTTCCAAGTGTCTGTGTGTGCGTGCGCCAGGGGGGCGGGAGGGACGGGGAGGAGGGGGCGGCCATGCCGAGGGGGCGGCCCCCCGAGCCCGGCGGGGAGAGTGGCGAGCCCGGCGCCGAGGCAGGTAACGAGTGCGGCCGGGCGGGCGCGACCCGCGCCCGGGGGTGGGAGGCGAGAAGCCTCCGCGGGCTGCGCATATAGTCCCCGGATATGGGGGAGGAAGGCCGGGTCTATTGTGCGAGGGTACAGGCGGGCGGGCGGAGGGGAGGAGAGGAGAGGGGAGGGAGTCGGGCCCGGCCCTGCGGAATGATACCGGGCGGGCAGCGGCGGAGCGGGGCCGGGGCGGGCCTCGTCCCGCTGCCTCCTGCCCGTGAAGCAGGGCCGTGGCTGTGGAGGCCGCTGGAGGAGGGTTCTCGGCCCCGGCCGTCCTCCTACTCGCTCTCCTCCTCCTCCCGCGATGCGGTCCCGGCGCCGGGCCGGCGGGAAGGGCCGGGGGAAGAGCCCGGGCCGCCTGGCGGCCGGCAGGACGGGAAGGCTCCTGCTCCTTCCGCCGCTCTTTTCCCTCACCTCCTCCCTCCGGCCACACTAACGAGAGCTTCGAATGAAGGATGATAAACAAATGGAAAATGAGGCTTAACTCGTCCTCCACTTCTCTGATTTTCAAGGAGAAAGTAGTTCTTTTTTTTTTTTTTTTTTTCCGTAAAAAACATCCTTGTAGTTGTTTTCTTTGTGAGTATATGTGTAAAAAAAAAACCACACCAGAGCTCCCCTGGTTTTCTTTCCCGAACATATATTAGTCTTCGATTTAAAAATTTTTGATTGCGTTTTACTGTTGTCGATGACTGGACAGTACTTCATGGCAGGATTGGTTTGATGGGGTTTTTTCTGACAGTAGTTGGTAGATGGTGAGTTTTATGGCTCTTTTGTGCAGTTCATTTCTGCTGATGTTACTGGGGTTCTGTGAGCAGTATCTGATTAAGGCCCACAAACTGCAAAAATACTGTGTTTCAGGTAGGCCTGAAACCCTTATCTGTGACTTCTCCTTCAGCACAAGCACTTAGCAGTAGATTTTGGGGGAGGTTATATTTTTTTTCAATAGAGAGAACAGAGTGAGATTTCATAAAGCATCTGAATACTGTGGTTATTTCAGTCATAAAAAGTCAGTTAATATTTTCAGTATATATTTAGAATGTCTGGTTTTCCCAGTGCTTGCAGATGAGCTCTGGCTCTGCAAGGGGAATGTGTAGGTGAGCCTTCTGTGGAATATTTTTTTTGTAGGATTGAAGTGTGCTGACAGGCAAAAAAGAATTGCTGTGCTGTTAGGTGAATGTTGGGAAGTTGGATAAAATGTTTTCTACATTATGGAAAGCTAAATGGGCCACAGTTTCCTGTCAGAAGTGGGGGGGGGTTGTTGTTCTTTTGGGTTTTTTTGTTTTGGTTTGTTTTTTGTTGTTGTTTTTGTTGTTGCTTCTGTTGGGGCCATTTATCTCAGCTTTTGATCACTAAGGAATAAGCATATCAAGACAGTCCCAAAGAATTTCTGCTGTTATATTTTGGAGGTTGTAGGTTTGGGCATTTTTAAAGTTTACTTGAACACAAAATATCTACTTAATTCTCTAGTAGTTCTTGAAAGGTTGCACATGTCATACATGCGTAAGCTCCTGGAGTAATGGCATGATGCATGAATGAGAAAAAGATCAAAACTGAGACAGACTGTCCAGAAAAAGTTCCTAGTGACTGTTCATTTTGCTTGTAGTTGGATCTTGATCTTAGGCTCTTCCTATGGTAAGAGGTGTGTATGGCTGCCAGGACTTGATGTGAGTTTCATTACATTCCGTATTTTTCATGTATTTATTTCTTTTGAAAGAAATTTGCTCGTTTACTAACGAAATTGTTTCACAGAGGTAGTTTACAGGCAGCTGTTTAGTATTACAGGGTGCAGGGCTACCATGAGGATTCAGAGACGTCTGTAACTGTAGTGACTGTTCCTATATAGGCAAATTTTGTGGGTTCTGGTGTCTTTGGTTCTTGGGATTTCAGTAGTTTGGGAAAACTGCAAAGTCAGTGTTGGCAAGTGTCATGTTTTTTTCTACACTTCTGTGTGACAAAAGAAGGTCATGAATGAGGAAGCTCTGGCGGAACAGGACAGCTTGAATTAAGGAATTTTATGTTCTGAGGACGTTTGGCTGTTTGTCTCATTCAGATACAGACTGACAAACTTTGAAAACTAGTTGTGCAACTGAAGCATAGGCTTTGCTTTTAGCAGGAGGATTTTTTTTTTAGAAAACAGCTGTTTGCAAAAATAAATTTCATATCTCTTACTTAGGAAATTGTACATTTTTAGGTTCTTTTTTAGTGTGGTCCTTGGAATTCCTACAGCCTTGTTATGCTGATGTGTATCATGAAAGAGAAGCGTTGCTCTGTAGTTGTACAGTCTGTATGTTTCTGGTAATGCATCTTTGAGAGAAAATAAAGGTGAATCAGTAATGTTACACAGCTTCCTTTAGACTTCTTCAACCGCCATGCATGTCAAAGACTAGAACAAGTTCTTTGTTCTAGGAAAATTAAATATGTTGGATAAAAAAATGAACTCTAGGCAACAGCAGTCAAAATAATATCGTGACCTCAATAGCTGCTATTCTAAGATAACCTTTTTTTGGCATTGTAGTGTTTCCCCAAAACCATTTTGCAATGATTTCTTCTATTTATTTTTTTTTTCTCAATTGAACTGTTCAAGTTGACTTCTCTGGGCACAAACCAAAAAATGGGAGGTTCTGTCTGAGCATAAGGAAACACTTTTTCAGTGTGAAGGTGACTGAGCACTGGCATTGGTTACAGAAGGAAGTTGTGGAGTCTTCTTCCGTAGAGAGGTTCTTTCTGTTGTACCTGTGATGTTTGTCACTGAATAGCAGCAACACAAAATGAGCAGTTTTGACCTTCATGACTATGAGATCTTTTTCAGATAGCAGAGGAGGAATTCTTTGAACAGCAAAATGAAATATTTTAGGACATACTGAAGCGTTTTTTAAGCCTAGAGTGTGTCACATATTAAACCCGAAGGCCACTTTTGCGCAAGTTTGAGCTGAATTCTTTTATGAGTGCAGTTAAAACTTGAGTTTATCGTGCCTTCAGGAGGCCTGAATTGTAACAGATTTCACATATGAAGAGTGCTAAATATTAAATACACAAAGCTGAGAAACAGAGAAGATGACACAGCTCTGCAGAGCTGGCTGTATTTGGTTTGCATCATTTATGGTGTGACTGTATTGAATTCGGAGAAGGTCAGTTTGGAGGCTTTACATTCCACTTTTGTATTACTGAAAAAAATTGAAACTTGAACTCCCCAGTGAAGTCTTACCAAATTTTTGTTATGTAGATTATTTTAGTAGTTGTGTGTTAGGGTTTTATGTGGTGACCTTTGACTGACAGGAAGAGAATAGGGGAGTCATGTCCTGCAGGCAAGAATAAAGAGGTTGAGGTACTGCTTATGTGATGTGCTCTAAATCTTTTAAATAGGATAGGTATAGGTAATTCCTTTTTAAAACATACAGAAGGACAACTGCCCAAACTTTTGCCTTAGAAAAGATAATCGTTAGATTTTAATAGCGATACTGTTGTTTGGCCATCTCACTATTCTGCAGTAAGAAAATCTGTGGTTATTTACGAGGGCTGTGTTGGGTCTTAGGGAGAAGATGATAAACTTGGATCACACCGGTGTGCTTTAATTCCACATTAGATCCTCACTGTACTTGAAATATGTGTGTGTCTTTTCCCAAGTTATTATGCAGTTGAATGACTTGTGTTTAAGTTCTGTCTCTGTGATAATTTCAGCCCCTGTTCTGTCCCTTCTCTGTAGCTTTCTGCCAATTGCAGAAATCTTATTCCCTGTTGCACTTGTGCTGATACCTTCATACCTCATTTATTCATATGCATTCAGTGCTTCCAGATATAATTAAAGTTTCTATTTGAGACCTCTCATGTCTTTCTTATGAGGTTTTTTGCTGCAGTTGGATTTTGTTCACTCCCTGGGAGAAGGATGATCATGTGGTAAATCATTGACTTCATTCAGAAGTTTCTGTTAACACTGTAGTGGCTGGGCACAGCTAAGGGTCATGGTCTCAACCAGGAGATATCCAAGTCATGTAAAAACAAACAGCTGAAAAACGGTGGCTTGGTATATTCATATGCAACTGTGGGGAAAAAAGTATAACTCCTGTTTTGGAGTATTTAACAATAAACATGACAGTATTTACCTGAATGGCAGATGAAGCTATCGAAGTTGGTTAGGGAAATGCCAATATTTTCAGTTATCTGTGTAGATTAGGATGATGCGGATGATGTATCTGTGTGGTGGGTTGTCCTTGGCCAACCGTGAAACACGCTCCAGCCACTTCCTCACTTTCTCTTGCAGTAGGATGAGAGAGAGAACAGGAATGGCAAGAGCAAGAAAAAGCTTGTAGGTTGAGATGAAGACAATTTAGTAAATAAAGTTTAAAAAAAAAAGAAAGGTAAAAAAGAAAAAGATAAAACCCCCAAACCAAAACAAAAAACCCCTCAAGCCAGCTGAATCACCATCCAAGAAAAAAGCCCAACCAAGTGATGCAAAGGCAAATGTTTGCCTTTAGTCACAGGTTTTAAACAGCTGATAGGAAGGAAGTTGACTCCATCCCAGCCAGACCCAATGCAATCCATTTAGTATCTAACCAGCTATGATGGAGCTGTTAATTCCATGTCCTGTCAGGCTTCTCTGCTGCTGCAGTGCATTAATGTAGCTGTGCAATGTCTGGAATCGTCTGCTCCTGAAAGGAGTGCAGCTGCTTTATGTTGGCACATGCTGAGTGATTGGCCCCTGGATGTCCATCCTAGCAGTGCACTCCTGGAAGCCAAGTGTCTGGACTGGTAGTACGTTACATTCCTGATTGTGTGTTGACCAAAACATAATAAAACTACCTTGTCTTATACAAGCCAATATTGATTGATTTCTGGATTTTGATTTGATACGTGGACTGCGAGTTAGTCTCTCCCCTTCTCTTCCCATCAGAAGTCACGAGGAATTACTTCTATTTTGGTTTAAGAGTACTGAGGTAAATTTAAAGTAAACTGTTTCTTTTATGATTGCAGAACTAGGCAAAATGTTTTAATGATTCATTATCATTTGCGTTCTATGAGTTCAAGTGTAGTATGAGGAAATGTCAGTGTTGGCATCCCTGTTTTGTTCTCTTGTCCTACCACTTTCTTTTCACTCATAAATTAGTAAATAGGTTTTGATAGGGTCAGACCCTTTTGTCCCTAGGCTTGCCAGCTGCCATTTAACTTCAGTGACAAATTTTCATCCACAAATTTCACAAGCTTGAGTGCTTTATTCACAGTGTCCTCTCAGTCAGATGCGAGGAGGTTATTAGAGATCTAATAAGGCTGTGCTGCATTCACAGCTGAATGAGTCCATCTGCGCCTTGCAGAGAGGACTGCAGGCTGCCATGAGGCACAGTGCTGCTTACATAAGGAGGGAAGGCTTGGAGTGCTCTTATTCTGTCTTCCTCCTTCCACGCTGAGTTGCCGTCAGTGGCTTATAGCAGAGAGCACCTGCTTGCTGACTCAACTCCCGAGGTCAAGTGTTGGTGAAGGCTGTGTCACGGCTGAGTTGACCCAAAGTGATTGCTGCTGCTCTGTGAGGGACAATAAATTTAAAATAGAAATTACAGGTTGTAACATTAAGAGTATTTAAATAAGACTATCTTTAAACTGAAAGTTTATTATCATTGATAGGTACTTCACAAATCTGATTCTGCTGTCTATGGGCACTTTGGACAAACTGTAAGGATACAGACAAAAATACATTTGAAAGTACATACAGGCAAAAATGTGTTTGACAGTGCATAATGAGCTAAGTACTCCCTGTTTAGTTTAATTGTTTTGATACTTGACTGTCTCTCTCAGGCTGTGATGTAATAAGGTTGATTTATGTTGCAGCCAGACTAATATGCAAATTGGAAGAAAAATAGTAAGTGACATATTAATAAATGGCAGTGTTTTAAGCTTTGCGCCTGTCCAGCGAGGTTTATTATTTGTTATACTGTGCAGATCTGAAAAAATCACTTGTTTTTTCTAAGGGTTTGTTACTCTGATAGTAATTTTGTGTTTTCTCTGTGTGTGTTTATGATATCACTAAGTAGCTTCTCTCTACTAAGAGCATGCCAGTTTTTTGTGTGATTGTGCTGACATTATGTGTTTAATAAGATAATGTCTTCTTGAACTAAACCCTCAAACTTTTAATTCTGTATTGCTGGCTTGAATGGCATTCAGTTAGTTCATTAATAGACAGCAGACTTCTGTTGTCATCTGCCAGAGTATGTCTGACAATAAATAGATTGCTTCATTTGTGTACCTAATACTTATATTTTTCTGAGAGCATAAGCATCATATTATCTATTTATTATGTGCTTCATAATATGATAAATGATGAATTGTGTCCATTAAACACTGTGTCAGGTATGTCAGTATCTTCATTTTGTTTCCCTTTGGTGCACAGAGAATGTTTAGAATTGTTGTGGGTTTTTTTCAATTAACAAATTTCTCAGGGCATTTAAAAGTACAGGGTCCATGCCCCACTGCCAGCTTCTTGAACTGACATAATCTACATGTTTTTTTGGTATTCAAAAATATTGGCCTTTAGGATAGGTTCAGTATTTTGCAGTGATTGGCTTGTTCCATGATCCAAGTTGATGTGTCTAAAAGCACTTTTTCCTCTAATATAAGGAAAGATTGTTTTATGATGATTTATCTAAAATACAGCATTTTAGGTTATTACTTTGACTTTTATGATAGAGGTATCAGTGTAAAGTCTTCATCTGGATATTAATTCTAACAAAAAACTTTGTCAAACTGTTGTTTCATTTTCACATTGAAATGAAGACAGACTCAAGCCATACTTCATGAATCCAGGAGTGCTGCCTGAAAAGTCATAATATAGCTCACTTGCTTGTTAATTTTAATTGACAGTGTATTTCCTGGTTTTTTTCTATCTTGTTACCTCTTTCTAATTTAATGTTAATCATTTCTGTCTTTTTAAAGAAAAGCTGAAGTACTGTCTTCTTGTATATCTCTGCAGTCAGGTGGTATGATTTCGTAGAAATATAGTCATCAAATTCTGTTGAAACATCACAAGATATTTGATTTTTCATTATATAATTAAACTCTTTTTGAATTCCAGAAGAAAATTCACAGCCTGTAGATAAATCAGTATTACAGTCAATATTACAGATATGATACACATTTTAATGAAAATGATACCTAGAAATGTTATTGAATGAAAACTGATGTCATTTAGTAATGTTATTCAGACACTAGCGAGCATGTTGCTTTTTCTGTGTTTCAAAGTTAGCACCTTTCATGTGGGTGTTACACTTTAGCTACTTCAATTTCTTAGGCATTGTTTTTGTATATTGTCCAGTGTCTTTGATCTTTAGAGTGACTTTAAAGATAATAATCTCTTTGGTTGAAGGAGAAGGCTTGAAGGCCTTTCTGAAGTCATGGATTGGATCATTTTTCAGTTGTCAATTTAAAGTGAGAGGTCAGGCTTTCATGGGGTTGAACAATTACTCCTTTTTCTAGGGGAAAGGAAAGCCTTCTACATTACGTTTTCATATAGCCCAAGTATCAGAGTAGATTTTTTCTTCCACATCTCATCCTGTCAGTATTTACAGAAACTGATTTTGTGTCCTTTATTCAACTCAGAGGTATTTATCACAAGGATGCTTAAAGGACTTTGTCTTTTAGTTAAAGCTGTGGTTTTTAATTCTTGAAGAAATGTGACCATTTCAGGGTTGTTATTGATAGTGTCTGCATATACTATGAATGTACAGCTGAGAGTCCATTAAAGGATGCAGTAGGTTAAGTTTACACATGATAAATATTTGTGATACTTACATCTTTCTGTTACAGAGAAATACTTTATAACTAAACTTTGCAAAGCAGAAGTTAATTGGGCATCTCGGTCCAGAAATGGGAAGTGGAAGTCCCTAGGACATTGTTTTTACTTCTTGCCCAAAATATATTATGCTGAAATGTTTCCTACAGCTTCCTCAACTACAAGCTTTTAAAGTTTATTCATGAGAATTTTGGCAAGCAAAAAGTATGGTCAGAATATAAGGTACTGATTTTTTTTTTTCCCCTCCCTTGTAAATGTTGTGGTGAATGAGACAGGACTTTGAAGTGGGTGCAGTACTGAGCAGAAATACTGTATGAATTGTAATCTTTGATTTCCTCTGAGGAAATGTAAACAGAATGCTGTAAACTTCTACTTGTGTTGGTACTTCCTGTGCCTAATTCTTATATTCATGGTGGAAAGTACTGACTTAAAGAGAAATATCAGGCCTCGTGTGTCTAGATAACAAAATCAATGTTCCCTTCTTTTTGTGCTCTGTTGTCGATGTAGTTGGAGCTGTAGGAATGTTTGAAACTGAATTCGGTGGATTTTTTTGCTTCAGTGTCCCTAACCTGCAGCACAAGTCAATCAATTTTTATTTTCATTTTAATAATACTACTTTGAATGATATAATAAGTCCTCCTGCCAATTGCTTTTCTTCAAGTTATTCTTAAATAAAGATAACTTCTGCAGTAATGCAGTATCTTCTCAAATGTAAAATGTGTTTAACTTAGTTGGATTAATATTTTCTGTATATCATAAAGTATTTATATGTTTGACTTTGGCCATTTGAGCAAGAGGATATAGAAGCTTGGAACTTGTATATCCAAAGTTATGTGATTTTAGGAGTTCAAAACAAGAAAACTGTATGGACTTAGACTGGGTCTGTTTAAAGAAAAATACATCTCTTTCTTCACTGACTTAATGTGTACACAGTTTGACTTCCAGTTTATTGCCTCTCTCTCAGCTATTTGAAACAGTGGTGTTGGTTTTACAACTCTAAAGGTTTTAATATAGGTTTTAATAAAGGTTTTACATTGCCAAGTGTAGAAGAAAGAAAAGATGTCCAAATTTTTCTTAAGGAAAAAAAAAGAGAGAGAAGTGATGGAGGGCAGAAAACTTGTATAGTCAAAACTACTAACTATGTAATTTTTAAAAGTCTTAAAAACGCGTGATGTAATATTATTAAAAGCAACCCTTCTCAGTTTACTCATACCTGGTGTATCTGGCAGAGTTTTATTCTGTTGCAAATTTGATGGGTGTTTATGAAGCACAGGAAGAATTTATTTTAAATTACTAGGAAAAGGTGATTGTTTATCTCTTTAGCAACTGGCAGTATGGATATATGTCGTTGATCTGTTGTCACTGAAAGCAGTAATGTTTATGCCTGATACCTGCAAGATCCCTTGAATTTAGAGTGTTGTATAAGTCAAAATCTTAGAGGAGTTGAAATAGTTTCTGCTTCAAAAAATTTGTTTTTTACAATAAATTATAAGTGGATGAAATATGACTTTATACAAATGTTTTGATTGTTGTTTTGTAGATGACGTTCTGACACCAAATACAGAGAACGGAAATTTTCCCTACCAAGTACCTAACTTGCATAAGTGTGAGATTTGTTTGCTGTCTTTTCCAAAAGAAACCCAGTTCCAGCGCCATATGAGGGATCATGAGCAAAATGACAAGGTATGAATTCTAGTAGATATAACCAATGTATAATGATATTTTCATAAACTGTCAGGTGAAGCCAACACAAGACGTCTTTTCTGTTTTTTTAGTCACACCACTAAAAATTACTACTTGGGGACCTCAGTTAAGTTTCTTCTCTTTCATGTTTTCTCATGTTTCCTTTGAGACAGGACCTTACTTTGATGTTGTTTAGTTAGATTGCTGTTTCCAGATCAGTAATTTCTAATTTTAGCTATTTTCTTTGACTTATAAAATATTCAGGTAGATGAGGAAGTGTGTAGCTTTCTTTCAATCGAATTTTCAAAGTGATTCTATATATTAACAATAAAAAGAAAATAATACTTATATTGATTAACTGGACCTCACTAATAAACTAATTTAGTATGTATGTATTAAGCAGTAGATTAATGTCATCACTTTAGCTGCTTACAAGTCAACCTAGGAAAGAATGAGAAAAATACAGATATGTGCTTAGGACTGGACTGACTTTTTAAATGAAACTTTTGCCACAGGTTGCATCTGTAATATGAAGCATTTAATTTCTTTTCCTTGTTTTCTGTTTCACAAAGCTGGAACTAATTTTATTAATTTTATTACTTTTTGAGGTAGTTGTACGTACAGATTAATTTTTACAAAATGTAACACTTTGAGATAATTTACGTATACAAAGAACAACTTAGGGAAGATTCAATGTTGTAAAGTTGATATATGACTGTTAAAACCATGCTATTGCACAGTTATGTAAGAGCTTTTATATCTAGAAGTGAAGGTGCTCTTAAAAATGAAAACTGATTGTGCAGATACCAACTGAAGAGCAGTCAATCCTAGTATAAACTGTTTTGATTATTAATTTTGCTTATGAAGATTTCATAGAATCATAGAATATCTCGAGTTGGAAGGGATCCACAAGGATCTCTGAGGCATAGGACAGCCCCAAGAATCACCCCATGTGCCTGAGAGTGTTGTCCAAATGCTTCTTGAACTCTGTCAGGCTTGGTGCTGTGATCACTTCCCTGGGGAGCCTGTTCCAGCACCCAACCACCCTCTGGGTGAATCGTGATCACAGTTAAAGTAGGAAAATATATCTCCATCTCCTGCTTGTTCCTCTTTACTGCTAACTTCATTCTTCTCAGACAGTCTCAGTTTTGAACCTCTGCTTTACTTAATTCTCCTGCTTTCTTTCCCCATGTGCTCTTGAAATGCTATATTTGTATCTTTAGTAATGAGATGCAAAGGAGAAAAATAATTAAGATTGGTATTGTTAAGGATCATTATCATATGTAGGTACTTGAACTGCTCTTCTATTTTTAACATTTTGATTTCTACGGTTATATGTGTCACCCAGGGTATATGTAACTTATGGGAAGACTGAATTTTGTCTTTATTTTTGTGATTTTAACGAACAGCCTCACCGATGTGACCAGTGTCCGATGTCATTTAATGTTGAATTCAACTTGACACTTCATAAATGTACCCACAATGGCGAAGATCCGACCTGTCCTGTGTGCAACAAGAAATTCTCCAGAGTAGCCAGTCTAAAAGCTCATATAATGCTACATGAGAAAGAGGAGGTAATTCATTAAACGTCAGAACTTAAATTTTGAAAAGACATGTCATAATAGTTGTATTTAATCCCCTGCCCATATGCTTTAGATTGGAGAAGCGAATAAATTATTTGATTTAAAAGAAATAAAAAACTTTTAGTGGGGAGTCTGTTTTAATAATAGTTACAAAAATTAATAAGCTGGGTATAACTAAGTGTTCCCATCGTATCTTTGTTAACAAAGAGAATCTGTGCATGTTTGACATATATATAAATATTAACTGATTGGTTATTTACAAATACTTTTATTTTGAAGATATTTCTGTGACTTCATCTACATAAGCCCACATGTAATAATCTGGGTGATTGTGTTTGATGGCAGATGTCATGGTGAGGCACTCTCACCATCTATAGAAATAGAAGAAGTTGTTCCCTTATCTACAACTCCCACTTCTGTTTTTGAGTGGTGGTTTCGCTTCAAAGTGCTTTGTGTTTCTTTCCCTCTCAAAATTTAGTTTTCCATTTTTATAAGGCATTGGTTGAATTCTTAGCAAACAGTTAATACATAGTGGTGTTTTGCACACTTTGTAGGCATTACTGCATTATTGCAGTTGCCAGAGTTGATTGCACTGCCCAAAATACCAAGTTTTCAATCAAGTAATTGCTCCTTCTCCCATGAAGGCTTTTTTAAACTTAGACTTTATGTTGGAGAATTGGAGCTAAAGTGCTGTTATCATCTGGCTTCTGATCATAAACATAACAGTGGTATATTTCTCCATGCCAACTGCAGACGGCTTTGCAGCAGTTTTGACCACTACGTTTGGGATAATAGGCCTGTTTATACTTGTCTAATCCAGGCAGGGTATACCATGTGTAGAGATTGTGTTCCTTTTTTAATCATGTTTTAGTTCACATTTTGTCACGTACACAGCCAAGTTAAGTGGACTTGAGTACAATTTTGTTGCATGTTAATGTATCTATAATGATACACGGCTTAATGGGTATTATTAAGGAAACTTGATTTATAAATGGCTAAAAACATCAGAATAAGGAAACTAAGCATCAAGAAAGACACCCAAGAGTGATTTTTGATATTCATTTCTGCCACTAAGTGATTTTTCATGCACTTCAGCAGCTCTAATTTTGATACTTGGTGCAGATGTCCAAAGAATAGGCTGTGAGATGCCTTCTAATTTAAAATTCAATCTGCAGCTTGAACATTAAATTTATAAAAATGAGTACCTTTCAATTGCTAATTAATGTATTCTTATAATGCCCAATAATTTTATGATGAAACAGAGATGAATGTAACAATTCACAGAGAACTGCAGGAATAACTTACCCAGTACTTTTGCCTAGGACCTGTAGGAGATCTGGAATTTGAACTTGAAGCAGAGGTTATTGACCATCTGAAGTTATTGATGTCTGAAGTTATTTACGCACACCAGTGAGGAACATTTAACAGAGATAATAGATATTTTTAGACATTTAAGCTTAACTCTCAGCTTAGATTTTGTAAAATAAAGATAGAATGACAAATAAAAATTAGGAATTTTGTAAAGCAAAAGGAGGTCAAGAGCTTTTATTTTTCATTGAAACAATATTTGACTTTGATTCTGCCTCTGAATTTCAGAGAAGTGGCAGTAGTTTTGCATTAAAAATCAGAAGTATAATTTCCATTCTAAATGTCATGGAATAATAATATAACTGGAAAATGGTGTGTTTTACATTGCTGTAAAATTAATGGGTTATCTGTCAGAAGTATTATGTGTCCCTATTAATTTCTGTCAGCTTTTCTGTGAAGGTAGCTTAAGAAAATTCAGTACTAACTGTGGTGGGATTACTGTTTAAAAATATAATTTTAACCAGTAAAAGTGAGAAATCCCTGACTCTACACTTAAGATGCTTGTGGTTAGAAAGTAGTATTTGTTACAAATGTTTCTGTAGACCATAGTGTAATGGCACTGAGGTAAGTTTCTGTGTGTGTCTTGAATCAGCCTACCAAGGAAATAGGGAGTGGTGATGATGGTACTGAAGTGCTTGCTGCTGCTGCCATGTGAACTTTTTTCAGAATTCGGTTTCAGTGGAGTTTCTTCAAATATTAATATAATCTTACAGTGATTATTGTTCATGGTTTATATTATCGGACTCATAAACTTTTTTTGCTGTATACTTTTATTGCTGCTTGCTTCCAGCTGACAATGTCCATAGAAGGATACATTAATCTGCTTGAGCAAAGCTTGTGTGTGTACTGCTCTTTGGGAATATTTTTAAAAATCAGTGTCTATTATCTCTCTCAGAATCTTATCTGTTCAGAATGTGGAGATGAATTCACTTTACAGAGTCAGCTGTCCATACACATGGAAGAACATCGTCAAGAATTGGCAGGCAGCAGGATCCACAGCTGCAAATCTTGCAAAAAGGAATTTGAAACTTCCTCGCAGCTAAAGGAGCATATGAAAACTCACTATAAAATAAGGTGACGATCACGGGATTGTAACAAAATGAGCAGATGCTAGTTTTATGGTGATAGCTGGGAAAAGCAGGAATAGCATTTCTAGTCAGCAAAATACCATGATTGATGCAGATAATTTCTTTTCTTTGCTATGCTATTATGAAATGGCATTTGCTTTTTAAAACTTTGCTTAAGTTGGTTATTTTTGGAGGCCTTTTTCCCCCCCCCGTTTTTGTATTTAGGCACACATACTAAGCATAGTTCATCTACTAGCTATTTGTAAACACGGGTTAAGTTTTTCTCATGCAAAGTGGTTTTTTGAAGTGTGTTTATGATTTTAAAGGCTAATAGCAGTACATTGAAGCAAATGTATATTAATTTTACATAGCCTTTATTTTAACGACAAAAGTTCTCATGATTGCCTTCTGCAAAGAAAAGTTGTTCATTTCAGTTTAATTGTTTTTTGCAAGCGGTCCTCATCACAACCTCCCATGAGTTTCTTGTAAATCTGAAAAAGCACAAAATGAAGGTAAAAAAAGAGGCCTGACAAATGCTGTTCTTATTCTTGGTGGATATTTGTTCTGTCCTTTCTTTCAGCTCTCTAGTTTAACTTTACTTTTAGGAATGTGAGAATTTTTTTAAGTTAGAAGGAAGAAAAACTTAGTTCTGTTGGTTTAGTTTATATATTAAGAAAGCCTAAAGTCTTGACTAGTGATTTCTCTTTTAATCTCTTCTCAGTTTCTGTAAAAAACAGATGGGGAAAATTACCTATCTAAAACCAAGAAATACTGGCTATTTCCAGTTCTTTTTCTTAGCAGATGATACAGCTTCTAAGATCTTAATAATTGTGTTCCAGAAGGTTGAAAAAAGTATTGTTGTAGATTTCCATTTGCAAACAGAAATTTAAGGGTTTGAGGAATCAAGTTATGTTTGTATTGGGTTATATAAATGTACCATATTGCATACAAAAATCATTCTTGTTGTGGACATCTCCTGTGTAGGGATGAATGAAGATTAGGATGAATAAAGAATAGAGTGAATATAATATGATGGTTATGATTTTGAGAGAGTATTATGTGTGCCCCATGCTGACATAAAAGACATCTAAGTGCTTCATGATCATTTGTTTATTTTCCTAAGCATGGATTATTTCTGGATTCAGAACTTTCTTATATGACTTCATCTTATTTGTCAGTTCAGATGTAGAAACGTGTTGCAGTTGTGTTCCATAAACTACTGTCTGTACTGGTGCTGTGCTGTCCTTTAACCAGCAGTACCAATACAACCCATGTATATGAACAGGGTTAATGACTTGATTCAGTGTTCCCGCTCCAGTTCGTCACAAAGCAAATGCAGCTCAGACCTGTGTTTCACAGAAATAATTTTGAAAGGAAAAATGTGGAAATTCAGATTTTATTGTTGAATGTGAAAAGATTAATTAATGAATTACGAAAAGTAAATGTTTGGTCTAACTCAGTTATGTAGAGTGTATTTAAAGTTCAAAGACACACATGAATTTGACTACTGTTTTTCAGTGTAAAATAAACTTCAGAGATTTTTTTAGGATTTAAAATTATGAAGAGCTTTGTTCCTTTAAGTTTTTTTCATAGAGCAGATGCACTTTCATTGCCAAAAAGGTAATAGTTCTCTGAATCATTTGTATTCAGACCATTATGAAGTTTTTAAATTTAAATTTAATACTAATTTAAATTCAGTATCTAGCTTTTGCTGAAAAGAAAATGGTCATTCTGACTCTAAATGATGAAGTAATTTAGAAGGTGACCTCATCTTTAGTGATTGTCCCTACAACTGCCTCCAAATCAGATATTATTTTTGTTCTTAAAGTGCTGCAGATACAGTGAAGACATACTGCTCATCAAAGAATGCATTCTGACAATCAGGCTGGTCTAGATCTGTCCTCAGGTGAAAAGAAGAGGTTGTAACATCTGTGTTGTTCTCTCTCCTTATCTTCAGTTTTCAGTCGACTTATTCTGGATACTTCTTAAAATTTTAGTAGATATAATTAATATGTAAAATTAAAATATATTACCCACAGTGTGCTCAGTCTTTAAGATTATAAAAGGACTTTAAAAATACATGTAGTTGTTTTTTAAGTAATTGGAAGGGAAAACGTGCTTTCCTTTAAATATACACTGAACATCTATGTTCTCCTAGAGTGGAAAGATGCAGCATTTGAGAAGTTTAATGATTTCTTGTGTTATACACAGACTATTACTTCCCTGCTATTTTTTTCTGTTATACAACTTGTCTTTCAATGTGGTCGTGTGCTTTGCACTTTTGCTCCACATTAGCTAATTCTTTCAGTTGTTCATAAAAACACCAGATATTTAAAATTGTTTAATATCAGCTAGAATTAAGCAGTACTGAGAAGCTGGATTAATGTATAGGTGTTGTTACTCAGGCAGTATGGAAGATAATTGAATGCTCTCAATACTGTACTGGTTTGCCTGCTGCCTTGTGGCTTCTGCTTGTTTTCCTGAGTTGTTGTGATGGTCTGCAAAATCTAGTTTTTTTCCTTTTTTTTTTTTCAGTCAGTTTTCCACATTGCTGTTGACGTTTCTCAGCAGCCATTTAAACTACCTAGTTTGATTTGTAGAGAAATGAATTTGGGGAATTTATATCATCTGTTACTATGGTTCTGTGGAGAGTATGATTTGTGTTTGAGGGGCAGGGGTGAGTATTTGGGTTGTTAAATTGTTAGCTTGCTCCTTATAGACTTCAACAAGTGCATTGAGACTCAAATTCATGGGATTTTCGTATTCTGGTTAAGAATAAAGGACTTGCTGTGTTCATGCAAAAGAAGCAGAGTTGCACAGAGTTGAAAGTTCCCATGAAAATAATATTTGTGAAGTCACTGTATACTTCTGGCAGAATTTACTCTGAAAATGTCTCTGGAGAGCCTCTAGGGTGTATCCATTTTTATTACAGAAATAACTAAAATTCTTCGTGCGTGTAGGTCCTTAGAAAAAAAGCTGATTGCATTGTTCTTTTAGTATCATTATAGACTTTGGTTTTTCACTGTTGCAGCTGATACTGCATGTTATCAAGTTTAAGCTGTGCTAAAAATGATGGGTTAAAATAAAATCATTAAAATAATGCTTCATACTAAAATTATTTAATTATTTAATTGGTTTTTTAATGACAGAGTATCAAATACTAGATCTTACAACAGAAACATTGACAGAAGTGGGTTTACCTATTCCTGTCCTCACTGTGGAAAGACGTTCCAGAAACCAAGTCAGTTAACACGACATGTTAGAATACACACAGGTAAGGCTATGGAAGTAATTATTTTAATTTGCATTTGTTTTACAAAATTCAGTGAACCTGTGAAATGCTAGTCTTTTTCTCCCTGTTGGGCCTTCAAATGCTATCAATACATTTCACTCATTAGATGCTGTTACCTGTTGGTTTAAAATAAACTTTTTTTATTTTCCTCTGCTTAACAAATTTATATGCTTTTAAAATTTCTGTTCATATAATCGGAAAGAGTTAAAAAAAGTAAAGTACTCTATAGGTTTCATTTTTTACCAAATATCAGTTTTGGTACTTGCAGTTTCAATGAGCCCTAAAACGCAAATCACTAGGCAAGGGTGAGTCAGCTACTCCAAGTAAGATCTTACATACTCTAGAGAGCAGGTTCTAAAATTTACTGTCCCAGAAAGAGTGAAAGTGCATAAGAATTAATAATACTACTGAAATAGTGGCCTTGCATTTGTTTTTAAATTGATTTATTTGAAATTGCAAAGTGATCTTGGGATGCGATAAGCCTAGATTGTAATTTTAGTAATTGAAGAAGTGCAAGTGGCTGTTCAGATTTCCAGAATGAGTAGCAAATGGTTTTTCCTAAATTGCTGTCATAAATATGTGTGCACTTAACCCTTAAGCAGTTGAAATAATGGAAAAATACCAAGCACAAAATAAAAGTTTTGAAGTTTGCAGATGACTAAGGGAATAGTTCTTTAGTTTCGACCAGCTATACATAGTATAGCAGGAGTTCAGCTTTAAACAGAACCTTTACTGGAGGTGTTTCAGTGCTATGCAATATGTATGTATTTTTCCTATATATTGAATAAATTGCTGTTTGTCTAGTTTTTAGCTAGTTCAAATATGCAGTTACATAAGCGTGCAATGTTATTTGTATTAACAGTCGTTTCAGGCAGAGATGTGATGAGTTGCTATTTACAAGAATGGCTTTGTTTACCAAGGAGAAATAAAAATACCATTGCATGACTCTTTCTTAAGAATCTTTTTAAGTTCAACAGATCCAGTTATAGAATAGTAACACAAGAGGTCACCCTTGTACCTGCTTTTAAAAAATTGCTTCAAACAAATACCCAAAAAAAGGTCAGCGAAAATTGAGTATTTTGGAGTCTTGACTGTATTTGATACATTATTTTAGCTTATTCTAGTTGAAATTAAAGAAACAAGGTTATAGTTGGTTAAGGATGCTTCTTCAAAGCTTCAGAAAGTTCAAGGCTATTAATGGTTCTTTAGAAGAATAAAAAGACATTTGTCTACTGGGAAGCCAGAGACAGAAAATGCAGTCCCAATCTGCACATGACAGTAGATAATTTGAAGTTCCAAGTAGCTAGCAAATGCTCATTTAATTTGTGAATTACTTTATTATTCTAAACCTGCAGACAATCTGTGTGGTATTCAGTTGCTTGAGGTACTGTAACTATGTAGGAAAGGACAACTCTACTGTAAAGAATTTAGAATCCCCAAGTTTTTAATTGTTGAAAGAGCCTGTCTGTGCTACATGTGCAGCATTACATTCGTGTCTTAATTTGCAATACTATTTTTTGTTTGTAACTAGTCATTTCAAGCACTTACACCCTTTTGGGAAAAAAATTAAGTCTCAGAGACTGCAATTCCCATACTAATAACTAAGTAATAAGCCCCTCATTCCACCTCTCAATCTGTGTTTTATTAAGTTATACTTGAGGAGTACAGAAATTCCACATTTCCACAGTGGAATTAAGATTTAGTTTCTATAATGAGATTTACTTAAATAGGCACACTTAACCTGAAGCAATACTTCTCTGTGTCCACCAGCTCTTAGTGGAAGCTAAGCCTTTTACCTATGAAAACCCAGCAGGAATTTTGTCATTGTATTTCAAGATGTGAATCAATGTTCTTTGTCTTAAAAACTAAACAGATCTTAAAGCATCTTCAAAACCCATAAGCAGCAGAACAGAAAATATATATTCCTTCAGTGAGTTAAATGCTTGTAATCTATTTCAAAAAATAGCTGCCTTTATTCCAGACAACGTGAATTTAATTAAGAATTAATAAGTGTAAAGTAGATGTAATTACAGCTATATAACTAGAAGTCATGTAAAAATATTTATTACAGCTGCTTTAATGTACATTATCTTTAGTGCATGGTAGTACTTACTGGTGTAGCAGACATAATGTACAGAATGCTTGTAATGGTTTTGCTAAAGAAATTTGCAAAGGCAGTGTTTTCAAGGTCTTGGAGTTACCTCAGCTAGACTATTTAATTAAAAGGAAAAAAGGGTAATACTGAGTTCATAGCAGAAGTTCCCAGTAGTCAATTAAAACACGTTTATAAGAAACTGAAATTTATTCTTAGTATCTGTATGTTTAAAATATGTAGCATTGTAATCTGTTTACGCACTTCTCTTATGTTCTGTCACCTACAATTTCTGCGCAGTTTTTCATGCCTAATCTGTGAATGTACAAATAACTGGAAGAATGCGCAACACTGAGATCACCAAAATTGGGAAATTGTGGCAGAGCATTCCTGTAGCAGTATTGCCTAGTTTTTGTTTAATGTTCAATAGCAATATGAGCATTCAGAGTCTTAAAATTATCTTCTGAGTGGGATTGTATGATATCTCATATAATGTTTTATTGCACATTTTCAGTAGATGGTTGTAAAGAGTGAACGGCTGTTAATATTTATTGGGGAGTGGGAACCATAGGCCATCTTCTACAGTGTTACTGTAAGACTTTTTGATTTTTAAACTAAAGGTTAAATTTTTGATACTTATTTATTACTGTCCATTTACCCTCTGGTCCCTCTGTTTCAGTGGAGATATTCTATACAATTTGGTATACAAGAGTGATGTATGTGGGTTTGTTGTTTCTTTTCTTCCCCCCCCCTTTTTTTTTCCTCCAGTGATTTTGCATAACAGTTTCTGAGATCTTCCAAACCACAAGTCGAGATAATCCATTCTAAATAATTGCTTTGTATAGATTTCCTTCATTTTAACCATTTTAACTGATAATCATCAGCTAGTTCACAAAACTTTTTCATAAGGCTACATTGTCATCAGAGTAGGTGCTGAGGTTGGTGGCTGAGGTAAACAATTTTCCTTGAAAACCCACTAATAAAATGTGTTTGCATGTATGTACAGATGTCTCCAGGCAAGGTTGTATTTTAGCTGCTACAATTTTTCTTTTAAATACAGGAAACTGCTAACGCTTATTGGAAGCTCCTTATGCTCCTCTTCCTTCTCTTCCCTTTCCCTTGCAGGTGAAAGACCATTCAAATGCAGCGAGTGTGGGAAAGCCTTTAACCAGAAGGGAGCTCTGCAGACTCACATGATCAAGCACACAGGGGAGAAGCCCCACGCCTGTGCCTTTTGTCCCGCAGCCTTTTCCCAGAAAGGCAATCTGCAGTCGCACATACAGCGAGTGCATTCGGAGGTAAATACAGTTAATTATGCCTTGGTACTGACATGTCCTGTTCAATTGTTGCTGTTCCTGTGTGCTCCAGTGCTGTCTGCAGCCAGTATAGATTTACTGCTGTAGTCTAGATTGGAGTTTGCTGGTTTGACCAGCGAGCTTTCCTAAATTGCTTGATCTGAATAAATGTGTACTTAGGAAAAGTAGCAAAACCTTCATTGGCCATTGTGTTTTCAGTACATCTAGAGATTAGAAAGTAGTGGATTTAGGTGTATAAAAATGTACCTATGTCTGTCCTGGGAGAATGAGGACTAGATTCAGATGAAAGTAAGCCAAAAGCATCAAAGCAGAAAATGGTGAAAAATTTCAAGGCCAAACCCACTAACTCCATCGTAGAGCTTACTTGCCATTTGTCTTTGAAGTATATGTCTTACAGCCTTTTTCAGGAGTTTTTTGGTTACAGGTAGAAGAAAATTGCGGAATAAGATAAAATTTGTTGTCTCAGATCTCTTTATACCTGTTGTTCTTCTCTGTGATAGACAGGTTTTTAGATTCAAAAGGTGCTGCTATGATAAAGTAATGCAATCTTCTGAGCAACATAGGCTGTGCAACTTTGTTCAGTAATTTCCTTACTGACTTTAGTAATTTTTGGTTGGAAATACCCATAGAAAGGGACCTAGTTTTGATTTGTAAGGTATGAAGTAATAGAGGCAGCTTTTTTTGCATTTTTTCTTTTTCATGGGTGCAGAATAGCATATCTGTTCTCACTCTTCCCCTAACTCTGTCCAAGATTTGTGTTCCCATTTTCCATTTTTGTGTTACAACGGTAGATATTTTGGGGATTTTTTTTTTACTAAGGATTTTTTAGCGTGTTAGTTTCTTCCTTTTAGGATGTGCCTTAGTATATGGATATGTCTTAGTAGTTTGTATTACACTTGATTATATTAAATCATACAACTTTGAGTCCTGTGTCCAGTTCTGGGCCCTTCAGTTCAGGAAGGACATTGAGGTGCTGGAGCGAGTCCAGAGAAGGACAGTGAGGCATGTGAAGGATCTGGAGCACAGGTCCTATGAGGAGTGCCTGAGGGAGCTGGGATTGTTTAGCCTGGAGAAGAAGAGGCTCGGGGGGACCTTATCACTCTCTACAACTACTTGTAAGGAGGTCGTAGCCAGGTGGGGTTGGTCTCTTCTCCCAGGTAACTAGGGATAGAACAAGGGGACATAGCCTCAAGCTGTACCAGGGGAGGTTTAGGTTGGATATTAGGAAGAGTTCTGTCACAGAAAGGGTGATTAGGCATTGGAATGGGGTTTCCATTGAAGTCGCCATACCTAGAGGTGTTTAAGGAAGACTGAACATGGCACTTAGTGCCATAGTCTGGTTGACAGGATGGTGTTTGGTCATTAAGGTTAGACTTGAGGATCTCAAAGGTCTTTTCCAACCTGATTGATTCTGTATCTTTGTGTGACTAGTCGTTTTCAGAGTTCACAGCTCTCTGTATGTGATAGCTTTTGCTACATAAAAAAATACATCGACATTGATTTCATTGATTACATAATTTACATTTACTTTTTCCAAACCAGATTGTTAGGGATGAAGTAAAAAATATTTTTTACTTTTTTCTCTGTTACTCAGTTTTTCTGTAAGAAAGAAATAAGCTGTGGGATAAGGTGCTTTAAATAAAATTCTACCTCTTGATCACATCCTATGCTTCTGTGGTCCTGAGCCTACATTTTAGCTTTGGGTAATTTATTGATTTTTTTTTTAAATTTTTTTTTCTTTCTTGGTCTTGCTGTGTTTTCTTCAAGCATGCATGGAATTCTATGAATTCTTTGTTTTATCCTGAGACAATTACAAAATAACAGGTGATAATGAATTACAGGCTGTTCTCATTTTATAAGGCTACAACTCTGTTGAGTTGTAGCAGTATTTTATTACTTGATATCTCTTTTTGAAAGTCTTGTTAGCAGGTCAATGTCAAAAAATACAAAATACCATACTATATTGCAAGTACTTCAGTGTGTTTTCTTTTGAATACTTTGTTGCTCCCTTTATATTGCAAGTCCTACACTGGCTATTACTGCTGTGATAGACTGAGAAGGGGAAGTGAGGAAGGTTGAACTCTGCAAATTTAGCTGTTTTAATTACCTTAACGCCTTGGTCTGAAAGTCCCAAACAAATTGCTGCTGGTCACTTTCTTATTCTGTGTGTTTTAATTCAGTTCAAACTACATATTAAACTTCCCTGCCCTTCACTGTGTTGGTTTTGTCTGCATTTTTTTGTCTTTGTATTTCAGAGCGACCTTTTGTGTTATGTACGATGTTTCATCTTCTGACACATCTTAATTGATAAAGTTGCATTTCAGTTTTGCTTCTAAGTGTGGAACAGTAGGAAATTGTAAAGAGGGAGAAGTCTGCAGTATCATTTGCCACATGACATTTGTTGTGCTGTCTGGTGCTTCCAAACGTTGAGAAGTGGTAATAGGCAGTTATAGTCATGCACGTAGATTACAGTTGATTTGATATCCAAGATATACCAGATTAATTTCATCAGTAACTTGAAAAAATTAACCATTACTCTCATAATCCCACAGTATATTTATTATATGGATAAATAATGAAACATATACTTGGTAAATGTGGGGAAAAATTACTTAAGTTTTTTGTGGTTTTTTTTTTTCTTTAAGGTGAAGAATGGCCCTACATACAACTGTACAGAATGTAGCTGTGTCTTCAAAAGCTTGGGTAGTTTAAATACACATATCAGCAAGATGCACATGGGTGGTCAACAGAATTCTGCGAGTGCTTCAACAGATGTATCTCATGTTACAGCAGTAAGTTTTGTTTGGTATATTTTGAAAATGCCTTTGAGAGTTTAATCAGGTCTATATCTTAATTCCGATAATTCTTTGGATAGGTTAGAACTTCTAGACCTGTAGCTTCTTTTGTCTTTTTCATGTTTTGTGTGATTTCTGGTATTAATTTTCAGGATTAAATGTTGGGAAAATGTAAATTGGCAAAGTATATGCAAAAAAGGATTTACAATTTGAGGATTTGGTTGAAAATACAACAGTTCAATTCTAAAACTAAGTAAAATATAATTCTGGTCCTTACAGATTATGTTAGCCTCCCAGATAATATAAAATTAATGGGGAAGTTTAAATGTAACAGTGAAATTTAGAACTATTGAAATAATGTATTAGTTGCCACACATTTTCAGAAATTGTTTTATAAATCTAGTCCATATAAATACATAGTGGATCATTCTGTGTGTTTCTGGTAATTTGTTTTAAATGTTAGCTTCTTACATGGCAGATTATAAAGCAAAACTATAGCTTTATTGCAAGTACTGAATGTTTTTCTTTCTTTACCCAGATACAACTAAAATTCAGAAAATGCTTCTGATTTCAGAAGACTATTCTATTTTTTGAGCCAGTGCATATTTAATTTATCATAGTACTCTTTTTTCTTTGAATAGAACTGCCTTTTCTACCTTTATTCCACTCTGTTTTGCTTAATTCCCGACTTTAATGTTCAATGGGTCACAAACAAGACCAGTCTTCAAAGAGGAGGGTTAAAATTTGAAGTCTCAACTTCATTATGCAGCTGTATCTTGTTGAAAACAACTGTCTAGTAATGTTGTTTGGAGCACCGTTTTTTTAGATGCCATTTCCTTCTTCATGTTAATTAATTAAAAAAAGGCTAATGTGGCCTATTTGCTTGCAAATACTTATGTTCTCTGTGTCTTTTTGTGCATTTCTGCATTCACAAGCCTAATCTTAAAAGCAGGATGGTAGAGAATTTCTTTATACTACCTCATGTTTGTTTTCCCCGGCTAACTGTGTTCTTATTGTTTTGTTTTGCTTAAATATTTTGTATTTGCCTAGCATATTGATATTACAGCAGTGTGTTGTTATCTTTGCTGCATACTTCTCTGCTTCCATGAAACAGTATAGCAAATACGCCTCCATGCAATAATATAAGCAAAGAGAGAGAAGGGAGAAAAAGTCTCTCTCTAAAAAGAGATGTCAAGAAGTTTAACAAGGGAGACCAGAGATAATAAATGTGGCAGTTGCAAATCAGAGAGCATTATGCTTTTTATTTGCAACTTCTTATCTGAAACTGCAGATACTTAATTATTTGTATTTTTTTATTGCTTTAGAAAGCTGGCACATTATTAGGTTAGTGCTAGCATTCTTTGATTAGAACTGGCCTTCATTCTGCTCAAAACTTGCAGAGCTGCTTTAACAACAAATCTCCAGTATAATTATTCTATTCTGAAGTTTGCAATAGGCTCTGTCATCCCTTGTTATGTACCTGGGGATAGGCAATGATTATGTCCTTATTAAGTACACATTCCAAAAGCTGAAGTTTCCTGAAAAGCTGTGCTACCAAAGAATGCACTCTTGTGTGGTACATGAGTACATCTTGTAAATTATGGTTACTGTAAGGCTGTTATTTTTCTTTTTCTGGATCAGTACTTATAGCTAAGGTATTGGTTTCTGTAACTTGTGTTTATTTAATGTATATAAACTATTTAATGTATATAAACTGTGGTGATTTTGTGTACTTTTGTTTCTCTCAGTCTCAGTTCATTTTTCTGGGAAAATGAACGGTACCACTTTTCTGCATTACATTAGTCATGTTTTTCTTCTTTTTGACAAAGGTTTAAAATACTTTATTTTCATTTTTTTGTAGGACCCTGTCACCCAGCCTTTAACAACATCCCCTGCTAATCTTTTGCAACCTGTTGATAACAAATGGAAGAATGTAAGTGTAAAGTTTTTGTCACATTTGTGTGTCAAGACTAGAAGTGGGAGAAACTTTACAGAATTCTGTAAATTTTCATTTAACTGGTGAAAAATGATATGCAGTGATCCTCTATGATAAGTTGACCAGCTAACATGTGAAGAGAAGCTCTTTAGTGAATGCAGCTGGTTATGTAGAGACAGAATAGGCCTTGAATGGATTGTATTCCCTCATTTGTTTACACAGTCATGATTTTGCATATAATTCTGTTCAATAGCTCTTCAAAATGGAGCCAAACACTCTTCTGTATAAAAGGACCAGAAGCAAGTAAGGACTCTTAAAAATATTGGATTGTCCTGCCCCTCTGCCTTTACTTTGCATGGATACCATGGTTTGGGTTAGAGGAAAGGAGTTGTGTTCATAATGGTTGAGCTGGTTGGAATTTGGACAGCAGTGGAACTGTGGGGTTCAGGACGAGCTGTGGAGCTGGGGTAGGAGGATGCAGGACTGACTTTCTGGAACCCCAGAGCAAATATCTGTGATGTACAGGCAGGTCTGTATGTGCCGATCCCACTGAGAATGCTGACATGTTTTTTTGCAGCTATATAGCATCTTGTTTGTCACCTATTGATTGCAGCATGGTATCTTAGTGACAGACATCTGACTTACAGTCTTCCTTTCCCCAGTTCAGCTACTGATTATCTTCTGATATGCTAGAATCCATGAAACCAAGAACTAGGAAATATGGCATTACTGCTTTAAAGTCATTATAAACAGTCCACTCACTTTCTTTTATCTTTTACTGTAAATTCATTATTCCAGGACCACTTAACTTATGGCTGGACAGAACTGATGTGAACTAATTGGTTACAAATATTTGTTGTATTAAATAATTATACTATCTCCTTGTGAGATTTTAAAAATATTGAAATAGCTTTTCTTCAAAAGTTTAAGTAATTTTTTCTTTTTTTTTTTTTAAATCAGTTGAAATTAAATTTCAAGTCTTGCATGGTCTCCCGCATTTCTCCAGATGGGAATTAGGCCCTTGTGTCAGGGTGTCATATTCTCTGGTTCCCTGTACTTGATGAAGCATGCAAGGTTTTTTCCTAGTGAGAGGTATGAGTTGGAAGCAGTAGATCCCATTGCCTCCTCCTCCCAGAATTGCCTGAAATTGCCAGGCATCTTTCCAGCCACTCTGTTCCCAGCCTGTTGCAGTACATGGGGTTCTTGTGACCCAAGTGCAGGACCCAGCACTTGGCCTTGTTAAACCACATGCAACTGGCCTCTGCACATCGATCTGGCCTGTCCAGATCCACTGCTGTCTATTCTCTGTATTTCCTTCTGCAATTTTTGCTGTTTTCACTTGCTTGTTTATATTGTTCACTGTCATGAACTGTCTTCAGTAACACAGGGGAAATCAAAGCCATCAAAATTCTTAAAACATGCTATCACGTATTTTATTATTGAAGAGATTCAGGGTACATTAGCTACTCTGCCCAACAGATAAAATACTTCAGGGTGACTTGATCTGCTGTTTTGAAGAAGAAGGAGAAATCTATAATCTCATTAACAGAGAAAAGAAAAATAATTTTGAGGGTTGAGGCTAGACAAATTGACACTTTGAAATAAAGTATGGAATTTTAGTGTGGATAGTTTACTATTGGAGCCACATGTTAAAGTTGAATGGTAACAGAAAAAGTTACCACAATTAACTGCTTGATTTAAAGAACTGCTCTAATTTTTGTACAGTTACTATACTTGAAGGAGTAATTCACTCAGAGCAGTCACGTGGTCTGTGTTACACAGCAGATCAGACAAACCAAGGGTCATCAAAAGATCCACTATTCCAGTTGAACAACTCTGGAATTACGGAGCAGTAATAAAACACTTCATTTTCTATTCTGTCTTTAAAATGGGGTGTTAAAATGAGACCTAGAAAGGGTCTTCTGAAACTTTTTGTAATGAACAGCATATATTAATAATAATGGTAAAAAACTTCATATGTGTGCATATGTGTATATTATTATTCAAAAAATGTAACCTCCATGAGATTGTATATAAACTGCTGTATAATACACAGAACACACTGGCTAAATACATGTAATACTGTAATTTTCATGTTGAAGATGTTGTTGAGCAGTTCCTTCATTAAAAATTATTTTTTCTCTTGTTACAAGGAAGAGAAGTTTAGAAATGAAGGTGAAAAAGAGTCTTTATTTCCTATTTAAAAAATAAATACCAAGGCTTTACATCACTTTTTTTTCTTCATATTTTTTGCTAAGGTAGCCTAAGATACAATTATCAAATCAAAGATTAAGAAATTACATTTTTAAACTTCAGGTTTATGTAGTATTTTTACAGAGCCTGATGCCTATTTAAATGTTCAGAGTATAAAGAGATTCTTCTAAAGCTAAGAAGTTTTGAAGGTTGAAAGTTGAAGGGGAAAAGTTGGTAGTTTGTTCTGAAAAGTTTTGATTTCATATAGAAAAAATCCCAACTAATAAATGGTTATTTTTTTCCAAAGGACCTGCTTGAGATAAATGTGAACTTTGAAAAGACAACCATGTCAATGCTGTTTATTTGTTTTGGAATTACTTTTCATGTGGCCTCTACATGTGGAATTCTGTAATTGATGCATGTGTTTTGTAAACTGGTTGAAGGTTTAGTAGTTTAATAAATTTAATTAAAGCTGTGAGCTTACAATTTAAAGTTTGATAAGGACTCCAAAAAAGAGATATACAGAAGCAATTCTTTAGTGGAGTGAGCAAACCTTGAATGACAGCTCTGTATAATCCTTATGTCTTACACAAAGAGACATCTTTGTAGTGGACAGTTAACAAACATTTCAGATAAGGGACCTGGACAGGTGAGTTCATAATATATACTTTTCATCTTCCTTTACAAATGCACTGCTGTGTATTTCAGGCCACACATTTTCGGTCTCCACTTCTTCAACAGACAGAAAACCAGGTGTCTCCAGCTGCTGCTCACCAGGGTCAGCAGGCTGTCACTGATGTCATTCAGCAGCTCCTTGAGTTATCAGAACCAGGTCCTGTAGAAAATAACCAACCTCAACAACCTGGTCAACAGCTCAACATTGCGGTGGGAATCAGTAGAGATATTTTGCAGGTAAGAGTTCAGTGTGAGAGTAGCTTTACATTTTGGCGGTTTCTTTCTCATATTGTAGTGAAAATGATTCTGAGTATTTTCAATTATAGCATTCCTTATGCATTTCTAAATCATTTATCAGTAAAGAAAAAAGTGTAAGGATCTACTGAATGGGTATGGAATGCACCAAGATGCCTTTTTGTATAATAATGCAAAAGAAGGGTTATAAAAATTGGTTATATGGCCTAGAAGAAAGCTTTAAGCGTACACACCCATACATGAATATTTTTATTGATCACTTTAGCTTTTTTTTTTTTTCCTGTTGCCTAGAAGCAGCTTGTGGCATGTCCTTAGGTAATGCCATGCTTAAATCATGATGACATTTAAGAGGGGGAAAATATTTTTGTCTGGCTAAAAAATGAGAATGTATACATGGCCTTTACCCTGTTCTAATTAATAAGGGCTATTTGACTATTTCCTATTTGTGCAAGAAATTTTTTTCCGAGGTCAGTTTTTCCTAAACTATTAGATTCTGTCCTTGATATATCTGGCAGTAGGAGACGCTGTGTAACAGAAGAGAGGCAGGCCGGTGAATCAGCTGTGTGTGCTTGTTGTGCAGCCTGCACCACATAAAGGCACAAGCAGAATGGGACCGGGCAGAGAATAATATTCTTTAATATTAGCTGTAACCTGCTAACCTTGAAGATATCTTTTTATCTCTAGCCTTTTAAGTACCATTTAAATTTCTTTTTGGAAGACCCAAATATTACATGTGCGGGTTCACCATGTAACCTGTGGTGAGTTCTGTAATGTCTGGAGTGTGATGTGTAGTTGCAGAAAATAATGTGATACATAACTATTATCCTGATAGCTGTTTAAACAAAAAATGTTGTTTCCTAAAAGGCAGCTGTCGGCAAATGAATAACTGCTGGAAATGCAACTTAAAATCTTAACAGACAATCAGAAGTCAGTGTTGTGTAATAATGTGTTTGTAGGTTTGAAATCTAGCTGAAATTCTGTGAGAATGAGACTTCTAATTCTTTTAAATATATTTGCATTATATCTTCCAAGGAGTTGTTTGAGAAAAGTTGGGGTAACTGTGGAATGTTTCTTTCTTAATCTAGAAGTTTTTTTGTTCTTTTTTAGCAAGCTTTAGAGAACAGTGGGTTGTCTTCAATTCCTGTCTCTGCACATTCTACTGACTGCAGCCAGGCTAAAACTGCTGGACCCCAGGATCAGAACCCAGATGTCCCAACTCTCTCAAATCATCAAGCTGATTCTAATAATGCAGAACAAGATAAGGACCAAGAGAGTACAGATAAACAAGATAAAAAAGAAAAAAAGTTTATTAAGAAAAAATCACCATTTTTGCCTGGTAATGTTGCCACTGCTTTCTACTTGTGCTGTAAAGACTGTAGTATTTATGTTTATGGCTTTATAAAGGGATTCCCCAAAATGTATTGTGGATCAGTGATGAACTTTATTGCTCTTATCTCAAACACAGTGTAAGATATGAACAATAGTATCTGTAACAGATTATACAAGCAATAATGCTTCATGTCACCTGTCTCTGGAATAACAGTACTGATGTGATATTGTCACCATAAATATGTGTTGATATTCTACTTCCCTACTGTGTTGTGTATGTGCAAGCCTGGGTTTTGTCTATGTGTGCTTAAATGCAATTTCATTTTCAAGATTGCTCAAGCTTTATGGCTGCTAGAAGATTGTTCCAAGTAAAGCCATCATACTTTAATGGCTTGCCTGGTAGAGACAGCACTACAAGAAGCCATTAAGCTCTGTTTGTAGTATCTTCATAGATACACTGATGTTGCTTTTTCTTTTGCGAGGGACGAGGGATGCAGGAATTGATCCAGAGTCAAAAATTCAGCTTGTTCAGCCTAACTGTGGTAAAAATCAACATTAACATTTTCCTCTGGTAATAAGTATTTTGTTGCTTGTGTATAACCTTAATAACTCTCTAGCTCTGGCTGCAAATAAAAAAGTCACTGCTGTACAGTCAAACACTTTCACAGGTCAAAACCTTTGTTTTTTGATAAAGTATTATGACCTCAGTGTATTGACATGGTTTACAGGAAAAAACCCACTATGTAAACAGATTTAAATGAGCAAGTATTGGATATTGAACAACATATATAAATAAAAACCACTTGATAGGATTTAGAAGGGGTTTTTTGTTTGTTTGTTTGTTTTTTGTTGTTGTTGTTGTTGTGAAAAAGCATCCTGTTGCCTTAGGATAGAGCTTAGGGTTCTTGGATCATAAAACAGCTTTTGTGAAAAAAAAACCTAGCCTTAAATTTTAAATCTATCAGAAGGGCTTGTTGTGCAATTTTTGTTCCTTTAGAAGCTTGCAAAAGGTAATATAAGTCTGAATTTGCAGAAGAGAGGGTTGTGCTAAGTATCTCCTCCAGTTAGATAAGTGTTTAGTACTTGAAATAATTTGGTGTGGTTACGGTTGAAGACTTAGTCATTGTTGGATAATTTTGTTAGATATAGTATTTATAAGTTAACTGGTGTATTATGTTGCATTGCAACTACATTCTACATTTTTAAGTGGCATAGAAACTACATTGATTGAATTTCAAGAGGAATATCTTGGGTTTTGTTTTTGTCATTCCAGCCCATCACCATTTTTGTGAAGCAGAATGTATCTGATAGAGAAGTTAGTCATCTACAAACTGTATTGTGATGGCATCTATTTCACAAAAAGTTTTGTTTGTGTAGTTTGATTGCTTTGTATAATGATGTCAGCGTAGTGGGATTTTTGAAGAATTGTTAAAAGGTTTAAAGCACATTCATTTTGATATTCCTTATTTTAGGTTCTATACGCGAAGAAAATGGAATAAGGTGGCATGTTTGTCCGTATTGCTCTAAAGAATTTAAAAAACCAAGTGATCTAGTGCGCCACATTCGCATTCATACCCACGAGAAGCCATTCAAGTGTCCCCAGTGTTTCCGCGCCTTTGCAGTTAAGAGTACTCTAACAGCGCACATAAAAACACACACTGGCATCAAAGCTTTCAAGTGCCAATTTTGTATGAAAAGCTTTTCCACCTCAGGGAGTTTAAAAGTTCACATTCGTCTACATACAGGTAAGGATTCAAAATTGTTTTCCTTATTTTCCATGATGTGGATGAAACCTTGAATGAAAAAAGACAATGTGAAATGTATAAGTTATAGACGTGTCTATCATGTCATTGTTATTTATCAGAGAACGTATAATTTTTAGTGTCTTGTATGATGAGTAATTTTTTGTCATAACTTTCTAGTGTTTCATGTCTTTGAGACTCTAACAAAACCCGTGGGCATTTGGTTTTCTGATGATGAGTCAACTGTTGTTCCTTTTTAATATCACTATTGTGAGTGTATTTAATTGTGCTTTTTAAAGAGTCATCGTCTTTCATATTTACTCTGCATTTTCCCTCCCCTTCCCTACACTTTTTGATAATTTCACTATGTCACTCAGGACTCTTTGGTTACTTCCCATTTTATCTTCAGCACTGAGGTGTTGCTTGATGTCTTCACCAGCTTACCTAGTGGGACGGGGGAGACCTCCAGGCCTCAGGCTGCTAGCCCCATTACCTTCGAGGTGAATGCTCTTCCCCCCTGACCCCGGCACGTGGCCGGCAACCCTGCAAGGAGCCTACACAGACCACCAGGGAGGGACGGACGAAAGAGAGAGTTTATTGTGGGGAAGGGGTTTATAAAGCTTTTAGGAGGGTCAAAGGGAAACCAATCACAAGTTCAGGGTCACACAGAAAAAACCAATCAGGTAAAGGGTCAACAGCCAATAGGAAGGGGTTAACAAGGACCAATGAGAAACACCTCAGGACACCTTCCCAGGACACCTTGTATGAGAGACAAGTCCCCCACAGGGGGTGTTGGGAGGAAGAGGCAATGACCTTGCAGAAAATACAAAAAGCCATTTTGAAACATGTTTAAACCACATTAAAAACTTCTGTTTCTATAGCATTTGAACTATTTTCTTCTTTTTCTTCACTAGTCCATCTCTGACAGGACTTCTTCCATCCTGCATATGGCAAATCCATTGCCACACTTAACTGTTTTCAGTATCTTACACTGCATATCCTAAAACTCCTCTGTTCACATGGTCCTTGTTTACATCATACACGATGTCCTCAATATCTGTTTTTCTGTGGCTGAACTATTCTCTCCATAGAGAAAAATGAATTTTCTGCATTTGGTGGACAACCTAGTTGTCTTCCACTTTTCTTATTCTGCTGAATAATGTTTCAACAAGATAAGCTCATAAACGTGCTGCTCTTTCCTTTCATTCCTGTTTATGTAATTACCTTCTGCAAAAGTGTCATTCATTGACAAGGTGCATTTGGTGTTCAATGTGTTTTATAGTTCGATGCATTTAATCCATGAAATAACAATGTTCAGTTCTTCTGCAGAAAGTTTTTCACTTTGTTTTTTTTTTTGTAAACTTGCAAACCAGCATTTTTTTCTTCTTGTTTAAAGTTAGCCTTACTTTATAGAAAAACTCAGACTCATTCAGAGAGGCAGAAGCACTATGTGGCTTGGAAAATAGGTAGTCCATTGTTTATGGAACTGCTCTGTGGTTTCATATGATGTACTAGCTACTGTATTTTGAAGTACATTTTTGTACATGTTTTCCACCTGTGATTTTATCAAGCTTTCTTTATAATACCCGGTCGTGTTTCCTAGCCTTTTTAAGTCACAAGATTTCCCCTTGAACAAAAGCTGAAAGTAGTTCAACCTTGCCTGTCTTTGTAACTTATTAAGTTCTCCAGTATCCTTTTCAAGGAGAGATTTCTATGGGATTTTGCGTTACAGAAGTCTTTCTTTGGTATTTCCAGTTGGCATGCTTTTTGGACTGCCGTCAAACAGTGTTGACATTTTCAGAGGCTGATCTTGAATTTCTTTAATTTTGTCACATGACTGTTCCTCTGTTTTATCCTATTATATATAACACATTTGCCTGTGTGTTTGCTGATTCCTTTTTCTCACAGTTTTTTAAAAGTTTGTTTTGGAAGGACTTTTACCTGGTACCTGCAATTCTTAGGATAGCTTCTGGAACATTTGAAAATTGCTGTCACTTTTGCATCATTCAGTTTCTTGATAACAAACTGATTTAAGTCATTGTGTTTCAATCAGTTAGAAGTTCAGCAATTTAATTGTTACTTTTGATTGGGTTTCATCAATCTGTTTTGAAAACCTATTTAAGAGTAGACACTGTAATAGAAAACAAAGAAGCAAATACAGAAAAGAGAATCAGTTATCTAAAGCTACATTTCTAGATTGATGGAAATAAAATCCCAGACTAATCTTTTTTCTTTTTAATCTTTTGCAGGTGTTAGACCTTTTGCTTGTCCTCATTGTGACAAAAAGTTTAGAACATCGGGCCATCAGAAAACTCATATCACTTCACATTTTAAACATACTGAACTAAGAAAGCTGCGACATCAACGTAAACCTGCAAAAGTTCGAGTAGGAAAGTCGAGTGGTCCAGTACCAGACATTCCTTTGCAAGAGCCCATACTCATAACTGATTTAGGTAAGGAGCAAGTAAATCTGTACTCTCTTGAAATTTGGATTTCACTGGAATATAAAAGTCACAGTTCAATCAAGCAGACATTCAGAGCTTACTCATAAAGGTGCACTTTGAAATAATAAATAATCAGAAACAATCAGGCTTCAGAAAAGTGCCATATTTTATACTTTGGTTGCACTAAAATTAATAAGAAGGATATTTGTTATTTACAATGAAATTGTATAATCCTTACTGGAAAAAAAAAGTGTGTTTTTACATTAGGAGAGGAGTTTAATTTAACTAATAATACACTTCTTTATAAAATGTTCCCATTTGGATTTGTTTTGCTGACATGCGATGTCCAGAGTAGCACCAATTTTAACTATTCTAACAGTTCAGAGAAATGTTTCATTTATCTGAGTTGAACAGGTTAAGTAAATAGTTTGGGAGTGTTTTATTAGAAATCAGTTATTTATATAATATAGTTATTTCTGATTTATTATGTATCTTATTGGAAATTTCTGCAGACTAGAACCATTGTAACCTGGTATACGGTCATAAGTTAGTCAGCTATAGTTCATTTAAAGAGTTAATTGAATTATTCTAATCTTGTAAGATCAAAAATAAATTTGAGAGTAAATATTTGTCATATGGAGTTTCTCCTCTTCTGATTTGTAATACTTGTGTCATCTCCTGTATACTACTGCTAAATATCACTAAAGAAGAATGCCAGAAGTAATTTTAAAAGTAGGGTTTTGGGTTTGGATTTGGTGGGTTTTTTTTGGTTTGTGGTTTGTGTTTTGGGGGTTGTTGTTGGGATTTTTTGGAGGTGGTTTTGGTTTATTTTGGTAGGAGTTTTCTTAACAGAACATGACTCTACTACACTAACTGAGTTAGTTGGGGAAGGCAAAGCAAGTTTTGGCATTTACATATATATAAATATATATATGTATAACATACATGTAAAAACACTTTCAAGTCTGAGAGATATAGTTTTTGGTTTTTATTGTTGCCATCTCTTCTTAAAATTGAGAGAATTCTCTCTCCTTTTCTTCTGCTCTTTTCAGTTACATTTGAAATTTAGCAGAAACCATTCAGGCTTTCCTTTATGAATATGGAACATAACAAGCTAGATGAAGCAGTCTGAAGAAGGAAAATACAATATAAATGGCTTTTGTGGTGAATATTTAGGACCATTAAGAGATCTTTTTGTATATTTGCTGAAACTTTTCATCATTCCATCAGCCATTGTATTATTAGTATTGTGATGGGTACTTCTGAGGTCACAGTTGTGTGAATGATGATGAGTTGGTTTACTTGAGAAGTCTGCTATTATCCCCATTCTGTCATGATGTTTGGGGTTATACCCTTCTGTTGATTGCTTCTGAGACAGCCTACTGCACTAACATTTCAATGAAACTTTGAATGGTGGGTTGCAGGGGACCTTAAAGATCACCTATTTCCAGTCTCCCTGTAATGGGCAGGGAAACCTTCCACTAGACCAGGCTGATCAACACCTTGTCCAACTTGACCTTGAACACTTCCAGGGATGGGGCATCCACAACTTCCCTAGGCAACCTGTTCCAGTTAATCACTACCCTCACTAACATCTAATCTAAACCTATCTTCCTTCAGCTTAAAGTCATTACCCCCTGTCATATAGTGATATGCCCTTTAAAAAAGTCCCTACCCATGTCTCTTGTCCAGCCCTCTTTAGGTACAAAAGACTGCTATAAAGTCTCCCTGAAACCTTATCTTCTCCAGACTGAACAAGTCCAACTCTCTCAACCAACTGGACATTTAGTAGTGGGAACTTCCAACTGAATTTCCAAAATGACACCTGAGTGACTTCAGGGACCAGTGTGTAAAAAGCGTTTGTTTAAAAACATTGGTTTGAGGTTTTGGGGTTGTTTTTTTACAATAAGTTTTTGGAGGCACTCAGAGAATTAGCAAAATTGACTGATTAGCTGAAGTAGATGTATAAGTACAACAATTTTTAATGGACTACTTTTATCCTTTAAGTAAAGTCAGGTAATCATGGTGTTTTATACTTTCCATAAAATGCATATTATAGTTATAGTATACATCTGGGATACACTGATTAAATATCACTTGGTTAAGGTCGAGGTTGGAAGAAGAAGATATTATTGGATCAGCAGTGAATTCGTATCTGTCAACTTTTTAAAAAGTTAATGCTTATTTTGGACATGGGCACTCACTGTAATGAGGTGGACCTCTGGATAAAAGAAGAACTATCACTAAAATAGCATGTGCAGTGTAGTATATATAATGCTAAATAGATGTATGCATAATTTTAAATATGTGCTGGAAACATACACAGTCTTAATATTTTTGGATGCTCTTTCTTTGCAAATGCTAGCTCTTCAGACTACTGCAGCTTTGGATAACTTTACCAATTAATTTTTCTTTTTTTTGTGCATGTGTTTATGTGTGCAGGTCTTATCCAGCCAATCCCAAGGAATAGCCAGGTCTTCCAAAATTATTTTAACAGTAATTTTGTGAATAATGCAGAGAGACCATACAAGTGTTTTTATTGCCATCGAGCCTATAAAAAATCTTGTCATCTAAAACAACACATCAGGTAAAATAAACACAATGAAGAAAGGAAATGTGTGTAATATGAAGTTTATGGAAAAGCATGAAATTTATATAGTATTCACTGAGAAGACTTCTTTTTTCTTACCATCTCTTAAAACAGTGAACCAGTGGTAATTGATTTTTTTCTGTTAAAGTTGGAGGAAGCTTTGAACTAATTCATATCTGTATGTGGTCCTAGCAATGCAAGTGTTCGGTGTGCAGTTTAGTTTATTAACACTTGGACTGTTTTTTTCCTAAACTGTGTATAGAAAATAGCAAGCATTGCTTGTGAATTCTTGTGGTAATTTTGTAATTGCGTACTCCAGATTGTCTGCTTTGTATGTAACTCCTGGTTTCGAGAAGGAAAAATTTAGAATGGAGGAGAAGCAGTGGAGGTAACTAATCCAACCTTCTTTTGAAAAGAAAGGGTAGCTTGAAAATTAGATCAAATTGCAGTTTTACAGACAGTGAGCTTTGACGTTAAAGTTATTAAAGTTTTAATTTCTGGATTTTCTTAACTGAGGCTTCTTCCATCCATACAACTGTCACCTTAGTTTGGTTTATTTTGCTCATTTTAAGATTTAGTCCTTTAATACTTTGTAAATCAAACTGTTAAATCTTCTGCTTTCTCTTCAAAAGGTCGCATACTGGTGAAAAGCCATTTAAGTGCTCTCAGTGTGGAAGAGGTTTTGTGTCAGCTGGAGTTCTGAAAGCACATATTAGAACACACACTGGATTGAAAGCTTTCAAGTGTGTTGTATGCAATGGGGCCTTCACTACTGGTGGTAGCCTTAGGCGACATATGGGGATCCATAATGATCTTCGACCGTATATGTGTCCGTATTGTCAAAAGACATTCAAAACATCACTAAACTGTAAAAAACACATGAAGACTCATAGGTATGTTTACAATTTTTACATGAATCCTTCAATGTAGTTCAGTAGCTGTTCCTTAAAGATACTTGGAAAGGCAGCTTTGCTCTGTAACAAATGCATAAATTTGACTATGGATGTTTATTTATGGGTAGCAAACACATAGGTACCTTTTGAAGGTGTAGTAAATTATGGTGTATAATAAAAATAATAAATTTTTCACGTAAATAGTTACGGTAAGTGTCTAACTGAAACCACAACAAGGCTTTCTTACCTTTCTTTGCAGATATGAGCTTGCACAGCAACTTCAGCAGAATCAGCAGTCCTCTTCAATAGATGATTCTACAGTAGATCAGCAGAGCATTCATGTTTCTACACAGATGCAAGTGGAGATTCAAAGTGATGAGCTACAGCAGTCAGAAGCTGTTGCAACAGATCAGCAGGCTATTTTAGAGTTAGACCAGCAACCAGTAGTAGGCACAGAAGAAGCAGCACTAGAACAACAGTTGGCTGACCAACCTTTAGAGCAAGATGAGGGTGAGTATTTGAAATACAATTAGGTTTATAATGAGGTAAGTTTACAAGTTCTCAAATAATGGTTTCTTGACAAATTTCAGTCCTTTGGGTTTCAAGACAATGCAAGTAAACAAATAGAAAAATACAGGGAGTAAAGGCTAGCTACTTAAAGTATATTGTACAATTTCATTCATTGCTGTTTAGGTTTAGTGTTAAAATATAAAAAGATTGATTAAGATTTGCACTCTTTAGTAGTAGCAAACAAAACTACTAAACTAATATACAGAAAAATAGTACAAAATTTTAGCGCATCAGCTCTTATTAATAAAAAGCACTTCTGTATAGTCTACTTAGAAAGTAATGCTTGTGTTTTGAGGTGAGAGAATATGAAATATTTGATGTACTTATACATAATAGTGAAACAAAGTATTTTGGTTTTGCTTATTTGTTCTTTTTCATGGTGTAATGTTAGCAAGTACAACAGGGGAATATAAGTAAAGTGTGCTATAACCCAAGATTTAAATACTTGTTCAGCCCATAATTTTTTGCTTATTTTTAATGCAGTGCAAATTCAGTGACTATAAAATATAGGAGTTTGGAAACAACTGAAATATGCAGTTATTTACATCTTCTTGATATTTTTCTCTTTTCTTTTCTCCTCCCACCTTCTCCCCTTCCCTTCCCCACTTCAGATAGATTTGTGACATCCCAGCATGCTTTACAGGAAAACATCACTCAGTTTGAACAACAGGCTATAACACAGCAGCCATTTGATCAACAGGGCTTATCACAAGGTTAGTAATGAATAAAGGTTTTACAAAAGTAGTTTTTATAAATCTGACTTTTCAGCATAGCTATGATAAAGCACTTCTAAAGTAAGCACCTGCACTCAGAGTAACTGCAATGCAGAGGACTTGCAAAACAATTACTGTTTTGAAGCTATACTTGGTAGAATATTTTGAATACTTAAGTATAAATAGATTTTGCTTTTATGAGCCGATGTCTAGTCATTACAGTAGGGGTTTTATAGTCAGGCATTTCATATTCTTTCTTTGATTGTGTTTGAAATTGCTGTGGCAGTTTACACAAATTTCCCCCTAAATATGCATGCTCATAACCTGAAATGATCAGAAACACGGTAAGATTTGACTGAGTAGCTGTTTGGATTCATTTTGAAAAAAGACAGTGCAAAATGTAGTCATGTAAAAAATCATACTTTCAGCTCTCCACAGCAGTTTCCTTTTGTATTTTATAGAGCAATGTAAGTAACAAATTAAGAGATTGGAAGCATTTGAAAACTTTTTTTCCCTATAAAAGACAAAGAAATGTGTAAGGCTTATGTAGCCTGCAAATAATGAAGAAACGACTGCCTTTCTTTGCTTTTCAGAGCTGGATTTCTTGAATTGTTGCTTAGTATGAAGCTACTAATTTTGTTTGGGTTTGTTTTGAGGTTTTTATGGTGGTTGGGGTTTTTTTGGGGAGGGACAGGGTGGGCACGTGGAGTTCCTTACATGAGGAATGTTCAAGGGGTTTTCATTTGTTTTGGTTGGGAAGCATACCTCAGTGGCTGACCAGCTGACATAGTGTCATTTTAAGTTTTATAACGTCTTTTGTAAAAACTTAATTGACTTGGGTAAGTTGCATGATACTATGAGAAATAGCATAACTTTCTGATTTTAATTCTCTAGGTTGTGCTGCTTTGTATGTAAAGAAAAAAAATTAAAGTCTCCACCTTTATTAAACAAGACTGATCCAGGTCCTCTTAAAATCCTATGACGATTTTCATTGGTTACCTTTTACATTTTTTCAAATGAATGAAAAGAGACTACAGAAAAAAGTGCAGCCTTTAACTCTATGTTAATCTGAAGAGTGGTGGTTTTGTTTCCTTGTTAGTGGCTCCTTTGAATTTGAAAACCCAATATGTGAACATTGTTTTGTTATCTTATTTAAACTTCAGTTTTTACGTATGTGTATCTTCTCTATTAAATAAATATTGAATGATTTCTTGGGGAGGACAGAGACTCTTCTAGAACTCACAAAACAATTCTTTCATCGTCAGAAATCCAGACTGATCATCGGTACACTGTAGAATTGGTACAGAGAATCAGAACATTTGTGGTGTGGGCTTTTTAAAGTCTCGTTTGTATAAGATGTCTCCTATTCTACTTGGAATCTCATCCACAGATTCCCAACTCTTTGAAGTTTCCTTGAAGATCCTGGAGCCCTTCAAAATTTTTGAATTTCAGGTAGGTAAGCATTTGCGCGGATGCATGCGTTAAATTGGTCGACCCTCTCCCTATGTCTGCATCTGTGCTTCATGCTCCTAATTTCTTTTTCCTATCAGCTAGGCAGAACACTAAAGCTTAAGACACTATGTCTTTTTTATCCTTGGTATTTATAGGCTGTATTCTTGTTAAAATATTTTGGTTCAGTGTTTATTAATAAAACAATGTAGGAGTTATGAAAGATCTTTGATAGGTTTTTTGATTTCTCTTTTTTATTTTTTTTTTTTAAGAAAAAAAATCTTAGCATTTCAGCCAGATGAGACTGATTTCTAGGTCTGCACAGACCTGCCAGAACTTACTCTTTCAGGTTTGTTTGTAATACTTCTGTTGAATTTCTGGTTTGTTCAGATAGGTTTTCTTCTTGATGTGTTCAGACTTGTAAAGAAGTGCAGATCTTGTGAGGGTGCTGCTGTATCATAATCTATGATTCATTTGAGCTAGATTTGAAGACTGAGGAAAAGGACTTGTGTTCTTGGTAGTTTATGTGTTCAGGCATCTTCATTTCAAGACTTCTTAGTGATGTCAGAACAACCAAGTGTATCTTTCATATGAAATTGGTTTGGGGTTATTGAATAATATGTCACCAAATGTGTTTTCATATAAATTACATCACCTTTTCTTCCTTTAAAGTCTCCCTGTAAGCATGGTTGAATGATAATTCAAATAGTAGTGATAGGTGAGTGACCTTGAAAAACTACAAGAATTCCAAATGCTTCCAAATGTTATTCTGTAGCCCATAGAAATATACCTTTGCCACCAGACTGCTGTTTTGCTTTCCTAAGAAGTTGATCTGCAATCTTAGGACATTCTGATTTTTCAGTAACTATTTACGCACTGATTCCAGTCAGTACTGTTCAGCTGGTTGCAAAAGTTGCCTAAGAAGCAAGCCTGCAGAACATTTAATTGCTAAGCACTGGTCCCAGCTGAAATGCACATGTGCATGTAGATGTTGGTAATGTTAGAATTCGAAGGATCTGTCAGTAAAGATTTGAAGTTTTGTCTAAACTAAAATATTGTATTTGCTATGAGTATCATGGTGTTGTTTTCTCATTCTCATGTGCAAGACACATCTTTCCACTAGTAAACTGATTTCCAGAGTATTCTATTTTGCAATATGTTTTGTTAATATAGAAGACAATAGGTTGGGTGATGTCCGAAAGCCAAAAAAACCCCAAGCAACATAAATGATTACTTGTACTGAAAAATGCAAAATGCAATTCCAACTTTAGAAGACTTCATAGTCATAGTAAGAGACTCCCCTTATTATACAGAGCCTCAGATGTTCTCTGTTCTTTGAAGATTTATCAAAAGCTTCAGGGAAACAATATATAGCGATGAAAAAAAAAAAAAAGAGCAGAAAAAAAAAGGTTATGAAATTTATTTCTCTCTCAGACTGAATGTCTGATTTTTGGTGTTTGGTGGTGTGGGTTTTTTTAATGCTGTTCTGTAGAAATTTTATGGTGGTAGCAAATGCCTTTGAGCATGCTCAAGTTGTCAGATCTTTTTTGAGTGGAAAATGACCTTCATGTTAGGTGTTGGGCAAAATGGGAATGCATCAAATATATTCTTGTCACAGCTTTGGTCCATATTTATTTCAGAACTACTTTCAGAAGTAGTATTTCTTTCTTTTTGTCCTCAAATACCTCTACATTCAGAACTTTTCTTCTGAGCATTTTGTTGCACAGTCCTGGGAAATTTTTCAGGATGTCAATAATTGCTTTTATTTAAACACTGTGAAGCAAAACAGGTCATGGTATAGTAACTTCTTTTTTCCTTCTCAGCTAGTACAATTTACCTGCTGATTAAAAAAAGTTTCAGGTTTTTTAGGTAGCTGTTTCTCTGTACATTTAATAGTTATATCCTTTTTTTTTTTATGTAGGGCATAGAAGTGACGTCACTTTGCTTCAATTTCTTGAGTCTTGTTTTTTTCTGTATACTCATCTAGTGTAGTGGGAATGCCATTTTTCTATAAAGATACTTCTAAAATTTATTTGAAATGCATAAATTAGCAGCCCTTTTATCACTGCAAAACTTTCCATTGCTGTTCTTCAGGCTACTTTTTTATTTTGTCATTTCACTAAGTAATTGAGGTGCAAGGTTCAGCTTGTTGAATCCTTTTTTTTTTCTTGTAATCTTGTAGGATTACAAGTTGTAGGAGAGAAAATTATATAGAAATTGCAACGATAGATTTGGTGTCAAATTATGACCTGACTAATAATACTTTCAAGATTTGTTTACATTTCTGGGTTTTCATTCTATGATGTAAGCAATAGCATATGAGTAGGGTTTTTTCTTCTACTGATTACAGTATTCTTCTGGTGTGGAAAGGGTCTTTTGGGAAAATTTCTGCTTAAACTTAACACATCCAAGTTTCTGTTATACTGTAATTCAAAACATTCTTTAAGCATTGCTTTTTGGCCTTTGATGCTTTGGTCTTCCGATGTGGGTTTGTTTCTGCCCTTTTTTCATAATCTTCACCCTTTTTGTCCACTAAAGGCAAACTGCACAGAAGTACTAAAATTGTTGCCCATACCTTAATTACTGATACTTGTGGTTTCATTTTTTTCCACATTACATTGTGGGTTGTTTTTTTAGAAGTATTAGGACTTAAAAGGGTTGATAAAGGACATCTATAATAGCATTTAAAAACAATGCAATCTGAGCTATATTTCCCTGGCTCTGAATCATTGTTGCTATCATTTCATCCATTCATTTAGAAAAGGAGGTGATTAAGATCTGATATTTTGGGAGAACAGAACCAAATAAAAATTTCAGGTCTTTTTACTGGAAATGTGAATAAAAATATGTTTATTTTTTACTTTGCAGTTTGCCTTTGAGAGGCTCTACTTTACTATTATCTAAAGAGTGGGAATATGTGGAGGAGATCCAAAGTAGGAGAAAATGGGGTTACTTTATCAGAAACTGGAGTTCTCCTATTGGGTCATCTCCTCCACTCACCCGCCATCCTCCCCACTGAGCTTTGCATCCTTGTGATCGGCTTCCAGTGTAGTTAAGGGAGCGTGGTACCAACGTGGATAAAGGGAGATGGGTCAACCTGTTTGACACATGCATGCTTACATACAAGAAATTCAAAATTTCGATGGCTCTAAGGTAATTGTGGCACTACGAAGAAACTTCAAACAGTGTTTTTCTGTGGAGGAGATTTTCCAATAGAATTCCAGCTAATGGTAAGTAACCCTATTATGCATATTACGTAGATGCCAGAAACATTTGTGTCTTTTGACACTCAACAGTGAAGAATACAAGTATTACTATGTAGTAATACTACTTAACTTCTTTTCAAGGTAGTTTTCAGAGAAGTGTGGTGTTATTCAAAGTCCAATTCAGTGTATTTTCCAGGTTTGTGACTGTTTAATTTCTGGCAGGTTTTACAGTGAACGACAGCTACAATCAACAGACTCAATTTCCAGCTGTACAGCAGCTGCAGGATTCAAGCACACTTGAATCTCAGGCTCTTTCAACGAGTTACCATCCACCAGCCCTTCTTCAGGTTCCAAATACAGACACTATTAATGTAGTAAGTACTGCTAGAAGGCAGGCTTCATTGTTTTGTGTTCAGTGGTGAGTTTCTTTGCCCCATTTCATTGGTGGTAAGTAAAATAAGAAGTCAGAAAAGTTTCAGGATTTCTTTTCTAGATTGCTTATGTTTAGCAACTGGAAAACGGGGGTGGGAAGAGGATAAGTGACCTGATTACATGTTTCTAAAAAGAAATTGTATGTTTTGGTGTTCTAGACTTAAAAAAGGATATAATGCTGTAGAGTTGGATTGCACTGTTAAAACTGAGGAAAAAGACATAAAGTTATGAAATAATTGTACATTATCACACTATCTTTTGTCCTAATTCTTTGATTTCTATAGATATATATGATCAAACAATAAAAAAAAATTGCACATGTATAGTGGTCATTCATGGAGGTTGCATATCACAATGTGTGATGTTGTTCTTGTGTGGTTTTCATCTCGTTAAATTTGTAAAAGAACTCAATTGCTAAAAATACAGTTTAAATATAACTTTTTATGATGGTGGCAGCACCTAGCATGAAGACCACCTGTCGTAATGTACTTACCATGATGATCTGCATGAGTTATTGTCTCTTCAAGCTTGTTTGCGAGTTGCAAATGTCAGCCAGAGAACTAAAGTGGGGTTTAGGATCTGGAAGAGTTTGAGTAATTTCAACCTACAGGCTTTGGAGTTTCCTTCTCTTCAAATCTTAAAACGTGCTGTTGTTTTTAAGGATTATTCTATAGTGGCTTTTACGTACAGGAATGCTCAAAAAGTAGTGAAGTCTTCAGCAGCACTGTGTTTTGCTACTCAATGTTTAAAATGGCTTCTCTAGTTTTGAATTTAACTCCTCCAACATTAGAAAACCTAGACAAGTTAAATACGTTTTTGTGTAGATTCAGAGAAGTATAAATGCCCCACATTGTCTATTTATTCCAATACAGTAGGTGAACATTTTGGTGCCTGCCTTCTCACTATGAAAGAGCTAGGTGTCATATGGAACGCTTAGTTTCTTGTCAAAATTTATGAAAGCATAAATTTGATTACTGGTATTGACTGTAAATGCTGTAAATTTTTTGTTGCCTGTTTGTATGACTTTATTTCAGTATCGTGTTATTGAAATTTACTTGAGGCTTTGATTTTTAGACTACTCGCTTGATACAAGATCAGTCACCACAAGAAGAACTTGAATTGCATACCCAACGGCCTCATTTTCTTGAGGATAATGAAGATCAAAGTAGGCGTTCATATAGGTTTGTTACACTTCTATGTTCCGTTACAGAATTTCCTGAATCTTTTATGGCTAGTAATTGTATACAACTAATGAAAACAATTTTCTTCTAATAGATGTGAATATTGCAACAAGGGTTTTAAGAAATCCAGCCATTTGAAACAACACGTACGATCACATACTGGTGAGAAACCTTATAAATGCCAACTCTGTGGACGTGGTTTTGTTTCCTCAGGAGTTCTTAAGTCACATGAGAAGACTCATACAGGTAACAGAGTATACCAGCTCTATATTAGCTTAAACCATGTTTGGGTTTTGTAAATGTCCTGTGTAAGCAAACTTAAACAAATAGCATGCTACTTATTTGTTTCTGTTACTTTAAGGAGTTAAAGCATTCAGCTGTAGCATTTGCAATACCTCCTTCACAACTAATGGCAGCCTTACCAGGCACATGGCAACTCACATGAGCATGAAGCCTTACAAGTGCCCATTCTGTGATGAAAGCTTTCGAACAACTGTTCACTGCAAAAAACATATGAAAAAACATCAGACAGTCTCCTCAGCTGTAGCAGCAGCTACAGATACAGGAGGGGGAGGTAATTTATTTCACTTTTACTTTTACAGTCCTTACTCCATAAGAAATACAGATGTTTTGGTGGATTACATGAATGCTGTAACAGTAATATTACAAAATAGCCTTCCAGCATGGATAATGTCTGATGTCCAGAGCTGCTAAAATTGCTGTGTTATCTAAATTGTTTAAAGAAATGTTTTCTAGGATCTGTCCAGTGTATTCGAGGTACTGTATGTGACATAGTTACTTTAGTATGTCACCAAAGTAGAACATTTTTTGTCCTAAATTACTTATACCCGTATTAGTTATTGTAAAAATAAGAATCAGAAATTCAGCTTTTTTTTTAAAATGAAGTACGGACATGAGTAATTAGACCTTTGAAAGAGATTGAAGTCCAAGCACGTAATGTAGTGGCGATGTGTTTAATAATAAACCCTTCTATTTTTTGTAATTTCAGCTGATAGATTAAACTAAACAAACATGTTTTTTTGTTTTGGTTTGATTTTTTTTTTTTGCCTTTTTTTTTTTCTTAAAAGTTGCATGTGTTGAAGATGATGATGAAAACTCTGAAAGAACTTCCAGAAAATCTCGTCCTGGTGTCATAACTTTTACAGAAGAAGAAACAGCAGAACTGGCAAAGATTAGGCCTCAAGAAAGTGCCACTGTCTCAGAAAAAGTTCTTGTCCAGTCTGCTGCAGAGAAAGACAGAATTAGTGAGATCAAAGATAAGCAAGCAGAACTGGAAGCAGAACCCAAATATGCCAACTGTTGTAGTTATTGTCCCAAAAGTTTTAAAAAACCCAGTGATTTAGTCAGGTAAGGAATGAAAAAGTTTTGTGTGTTTTTAATTTGCTAAATTGTTCACCAGAAACTTAAGCAATAATAGTTTCATATAACTCTTTATGTCTAAGTTGAATTTTGACTCATATTTACATAACGTCAAGATATAAAATACATTTTCTGACTATGACTAACCCAGCCTTTTCATATTTATTTTCTTGCAGTATTGAAATTATTATTATGAAGTTTTTGAATAAATTATTTTTTCTTGCTATAAGACCTGCATGTAAAAGCATGTAAAAATCAGTTGGAAAAAAAAGGCAAATATTTCAGTTTTCTTTACTTGTTCTGCTTAGTGTTATGATAGTATAAGTATTTAATTACTTCTAAAATTAGTAAGATAGAAAATAAATATTTTTGCAAACTGACATAAAAGTAGAAATTCAGATGTACATGTATTCTGGAATTATTAGGCATGTTCGTATCCATACTGGAGAGAAGCCGTATAAGTGCGAAGAATGTGGAAAGAGTTTCACTGTAAAATCCACTCTGGATTGTCATGTTAAAACACACACAGGTCAGTAAGATTTTGAATGTCTGTGTTTAGAAACTGGTTGCTTTCTTGACCAGCTGTTTTCAGTACAAATCTTGCAAGGAATGGTATGTTTTCGCTGGGATCTAGCATATGGCACAATGAATGGCAGTAGTCAGTGAAATTTTGTACTTATGGCATCATCAAGTTAATCATATTAGGACATTTTGAAAAATCCATATTATTACAGCCTTCTCTATTATTAGGCTTCTAAAGCAGTCATACACTTAGCTTCTGCAAAAATTATGTGTGCAAGTATCCATAACATTTTTGCATCAAATCTTCTGTAGCATTTCGATGATAAATGATTTTCCTGAGCAAGAAGGTGGAGTTGAGGGATTTTATAAAGTTAAACTAGAGGAAAAAAATGATAAACATTAATGTTTGCGCTGCTAAGTAAATTGAAAAAGAAGAGTACAAAAAATTTGAGCGTTCAGCTGTTTGAATCATGCAAGTTGAATATAAACCTAATATCTGTAATATTTAGGTTTTTACAGTAGTTTCTCTGTATTCCTGAGAGAGGTCTGATTTTAATAGAGGTGTTCTTCAACCCTAATTTTGCGTTAATTAAAAAACCCTCTAAATCTTTCATACTTGTTTTCTTCTTACCATTGAACTTCTGTAATAAACCCAGTCCTGAACTAATTAATTTCTAAAACTGGCTACAGTTTCATTAAGCTTCATTATTATCTCTTTTCAAAAGTACAAAAGACAAGATAGGAAGCTTTTAATACTGTAATACATAATTATTTTGCTCATGGAAGCTCCCTCTCTGTTGCACTATATTTGTATTTTCTTCTGTTGTTTAGTAAGAAATACTACTTATGTGTTACATCAGATCATCGCGTAGATTAGTATCTTGTCTCAGACAGTAGTGGATACTAAGGATAATCAAAAGAACAGGGCAGGCATTTGGTCATGTATGTCCAGATTCAAGCAGTTGGAAAGTTGTGGGACTTAACAAGAGATTGCATCTCTTTGTTCACTATCTTTAATGGAATATTTTACATTAGATTTGTCCAGAGTCAGGTAATAATCTCCTTGAATATTTAAATAACAGGACTTCAGATGTTCAGTTTGCTCTTTCCTGCTTACTTTTTTTTGTTTTCTTCTCTCTCGCTTTTATTTTTTTTATTTCCCTTTTCTACCATTGGGTGGGGGTTTTTTTATATAGTGAGAAAGACTGCTAGATGGCTTCCTTTGTGGCACCCTGAATGTGGTAGACAGCTTTTCTGCAGCCCAGATTCCCACTGTCTTACTGGCTCATGTTATTGGGCTCTTCTGCGTTATTTGAAACAGAACATTGTCAGAGAGTTTTACTTAGTTTTGATGAAGAAAAAGTGACAGCAGTGCCAGGGTTTTGTAATCTAAATCTGTCATTTGAAGTAGGTTGAATTGAATTCAGGAATTTGATGAGAGATTCTTCTGTGTAAATGGAAACTAGAATTCAATACCGGGAATCATAGGCACACATTGGTTTTGTGATTTCTTTATGAAATGCATTGATTTCTTTCCCTTGTTTAGCTAGAAAGCAATATTGTGCTGGAAGGTCTGGGAATTTCAGGAGTTATAGGGAGTTTTCAGCTGCAGTGGCATGTTTTCTGCCAGATATTTACATTATGCTTTTTGTGAATTGTACAACTGTGGATTTGGTTAAGGAAATAAACTCCATAGTTTGCTGTTACTTGTAGTACATTAACAATTCCATTTGAGACCAAAGATTTTTTTCAAATGTTATGCAATCTGAAAGGAGAGAGGATAAGGAGGTCTGTATATGTATAGGTCAGATTTCTGTACTTCTAAATTACTTTGAGGGGCTGGTATTTTTGTCTTATGATGTTATCTCACTTAATTTTATTCATTTCCTACCTGTAATCCATTAATTCTAGTCAGTATTGTGGCATTATTGAAACAGAAGAATAAAGCTGCTGGAATTAAAAAGGAAATGAATAGCCAAGTAAGTAGAAGCCAAATGCTGAAGAGGTTGAGATAAAACTTTTAGTTCTCTGGTTTACGAACTGTGTAGTTAGAACAACTGGATTAGTCAGGAAGGTGAGATGAGGAGGAGGACAGAGGCATGAAGGTCACCAAGTTTGATTCTGCATGAAAGCTTTTACAGCATACTGAGTTTTAGTAATAGGAAAAAATTAATATGCCCTTCATTGAGATCCTTAATTCATTTGAAAAACAGACAAGATTATAAAGAAAAAGTCCAGTTATTTCAAATTTATTCTGTTCAGATTAGTCCAGAATATGTTGGGGTTTTTTGTTAAATGCATGATTTAGTGCTATCAATATTTTAGAGCTTTTATAACTTCCCTTTCTGTTTTTGAAACTTTTCCAGGCCAGAAGCTTTTCTGTTGTCATGTGTGCAGTAATTCTTTTTCTACAAAAGGGAGTCTAAAAGTCCACATGCGTCTGCATACAGGAGCAAAGCCCTTCAAATGTCCACACTGTGATTTACGGTTTCGTACTTCGGGTCGCCGGAAAACCCACATACAGTGTCATTATAAACCGGAGACAAAGAAAGTTAGGAAGCCTGTTGCCCGCACTTCAACTGAAGGACTACAACCAGTCAGCCTTCTTAATTCATCCTCTACAGACCCTAATGTTTTCATCATGAATAACTCCGTTTTGACAAGTCAGTTTGATCAAAATTTACTTCAGCAAGGACTTGTGGGCCAGGCTATTCTGCCTGCTTCAGTGTCAGGTAAAAATGGATGACGTGGTGGTGGTGATGTTGAGATCAAGTTCTGAACTTTGCTTTCTGTTAGAGGTCAGAAAGTTATGGCAAACACTGCTTGCCAAACAGGTAAGAGTTGTACTGAATTCATGGTTCGATGCACATTGGTGACATAAATAGAAATTTATTTATTTAAGAACGAAGGGGAAAACGTATACAGTTCACCTAAAAAGATCTTTTTGTTTCTGCTGTGGTGTTGCACTGCAGAGAGGAAGAAATTATAGATAGCAAACAGCTCTAAAGTACTTGTATTCCTTTTGGTAATACTCTATTGCCTTTTTTTAAAAAGAGGAGAAGCAAAACAGTTATTCTGTTTCTCTGCACCAGTTATTTACATGAATAATGAAGATTTTTGGTTTTCAAATGCTTACATACCTTTATTTCCATGTTAGTACGTAGGATGAACTTTGACACTTTGATACTGAACAACATTTGTGCTGTGCAAAATGTGGCAGTAGCTTTCGTGTGTATATTCAGAGTCAGAATGTAAATATCATGTGTGAGTGCTGCTGCGTTTAGGTGCGGCACACTTTCCAATGAAATTTATACCAATTTCTCCAGATTTCCAAAGCTATTCTGGAGGAGTTCTTGCTTTGTAAGATACTCGCTAGTTGTTAAGTAACAATCCTTAAATCACACAGAATTTATGAAGCTTTGAAACAGGCAGTCATCTACTTCAGATTGTTTTTCTTGGCATAAAATAAATGTTGTCTACGTAGCTTTTGTCTTGATTTAATTTATAAAAATAAACAAACTAAAAGAGGTAGTCAATACTGATAAATAAAAACATTATAATATAACTGTTTTCTTTGGTAGCTGGAGGTGACTTAACTGTGTCCTTGACAGATGGTAGCTTGGCCACTCTTGAAGGAATACAGCTACAACTTGCTGCTAATCTGGTTGGACAAAATGTTCAAATTTCTGGAATAGATGCCAGCAGTATTAACAACATAACATTACAGGTAGGTTGCTTACAATTTCTTGCTTTTAATTTTATGGAGTCACTTTGAGGGCTGAAGAAAGTTTAAGGAGCATACATAATTCTAGAAGAGTGAGGCACATGACAATACCTTGCTGTGTGAGTTATACAGTGTTAGAAGACTTAAAAAATAGCTGCACAATGGGGTATTTTTCTGGTTTGGTTTCTTTCTTTTTAATTTTTTTTTACTCATCTGGGATTTTGGCATATTGCTTTAAAATATGGGTTTTTTCTTTTAACTGCATTTTGTCTCTTCACTTTGAAAGTACTTTAGACTCTCACCCAGCTCACAAAAGGCATCTCCCACTCCGATCCCCTGAAACAAGCCCAAATTATTGCACAGAATAAGACACCTGTGTAATTATGCAAGTTTTTAATAGTTGGATTCAAAATTTCAATTCCTATTGAGGTTGTAAAAGGAACAACAGAAAAAAGATGAGATGATTACATTTAAAAGTTTGTATTTGAAAGACGTGAAACAATGATTTTTAGGAACTTGGTTGTGTTTGATTAGCTTCACAGAATCGTTGAGTTTAGAGAACTGTAGAGATTGCCAGGTACAACTCCAAGGTTAGGGAAGGGACATCCGCAGAATTGTATTGAGTTGCTCAGAGTCTTTCTACTCAAGGAGTTTTTAGCGTAAAATGAAGGCATTTTAATTTTTGTTTTTCTCAATCACTAAATGTCCGTGAAGAGTAAAATCTGTCTTTAACTATAGACAGCAGTATTTGGATTGTGAATTGGGACCTTAATGAGCCCTAGTAGCTGAAAAAAAATAAATAATTTCTGGTATCACTCTTCTTTCTGCTCCATGCCTTTTCACTTTCAATGGCTTGAAGACAATGATAAACATTACATGCACTAACAAGACAGTACAGAGTACCAGCAGTGTGTGTACCTGATGCCTTCCATACTAATATGTAACTATGATCCTGATTTCTCAAACGTTTTGCTGACGGAAGAATCTACAGGTGAATCTGAATAGATTTGATACTTAGTGACTTAAGAGACTGGCTATATGCTGACACATAAAAAATAAATTTAAGTTTTAAATGGTTAATTATAAAGTTTAAGAACTGTATCTACTCTATATGCAATAAATATGAATTCCGGATTTATGTTAAGAATATTCATTTTAATCTATCTTTTTTTAACTTCAGATTGATCGTTGAAACTTGTTTTTCAGATTGATCCAAGTATTCTACAGCAGACGTTGCAGCAGAGTAATTTACTTACTCAGCAACTAACTGGAGATCCCAGTATGGCTCCACAGAATCCCTCCCTCCAGGCAACAGAAAGTGCAGTGCCAGCTAATGTGGTTATTCAGCCCATATCAGGCCTGTCTTTGCAGCCCACGGTAACATCATCTGCCAATATGACAATAGGATCCCTGTCTGAGCAGGAGTCTGTGCTGACAACCAGTGCAAATGGTGAGAAGTGTCAATAGTTTTATTGTGCTTTGAATTTCTTAGTTCTACTTAGTGGTATTATCCACAGTGAGAAAATGTTACCCCTTGCCTACCCCCCCCAACCAGATACCTAATTTAATAAAATAAACATGCAGTTCTTGCATGAGCATCTTCAGCAAATTTTACAGCTTTATGTGTTACCCTTTGCTAATATAATTTTTTTCAGAAGGTGGATTAGAGAGTAGGTTTATATTAGATATTTATTAGGAAAAAATTCTTTACTCTGAGCATGGTGAGGAACTGGAACAGGTTGCCTAGAGAAGTTGTGGATTGTCTATCCCTGGAAGTGTTCAGTGCCAGGCTGGATGGAGCTCTGAGCAATCTGGTCTAGTGAAAAGTGTTGCTGTCCACAGCAGGGGGGTTGGAACTAGATGCTTTTTAAGGTCCCTTCCAACCCAGACCATTCTGTGATTCTATGTAGTGAAAATACTTAAGAACTTCCAAAGTCTTAAGAAAAATACAAAATCTTTGTTCTGAAAATCTTAACTACAGAGGATTAAATTGGATATGAAAATTTATCCTTTAGAATGCATGTTCTAGCATCTCCCTTTGACTACATCATTTATTGTAGTTCAGCAAATAATGCTTTAAAAGATTTTGTCTATTATAATGAAAGGCTCTTCATGGATTTTTTTTTTTTGTTCTACCCCTTATATTTAGGTGCACAGGACATTTCTCAAGTCATAACTTCACAGGGTATGGTGTCATCTTCAAATGGACAACATGAGATAATGTTGACCATAAATAACTCCAGTTTGAGTCAAGTTCTAGCTCATGCTTCAGGCTCTACTAATGCGACCTCATCAGGAAGTCCTCAAGAAATCACTCTTACAATATCTGGTTGGTATTTTTAAAAATCTTTGATGTGGTACCAGATCTCTATTTTACGAGGTAACATTTGAAGATAGTTAAAATAAAAAAAATAAAAGTTTGTATTTTGATTAATAATATTTCTTTAATAGATCTAGTATAATATTTAGTGCATTTTTCTTTTGCTTTGTTTTTTATTTTATTTCCTTTTGTTCCTTTTCTCTTTTCTCTTTTTTTATGTTCCGTAACATGTTTAGTGTTTTTAAGTGTCATGACAATAATGTCTGTGTTCTTCTGCTTGATCATGAATGTTCACTCATCTAAGAAATATGGTGTCCAACAACTGATAGATTTGGTTTTCAGTTTCTGTGTTTCAGTTTTTATGTTTTATGCTGGTTGACCATCAAGCAAAATTAACACCATGTTAAGTGATGTCTTTACAAGACTTGTTCAATGCAATTCATTATCTATATAGCAGTTCTAAAAAGTCACACTAACCACATTTGGCCTTTGGTTTGCTGGATTTTTACTGATTCATGAATTTGGTATCTCAATTCTAGATAAGTAAGATCCATACTTGTCTAAATATTAGTAATCTCAGGTATTTCTGTAAATCTTAGGATCTAGATTGTCATAATTACATCTATATTAGAAACTTGTTGCACCTCTGCATAAAAATCTGCATTTGTAGAAATTAATTTTATGTTTTGGTTGTATTTTCTACTTTTATTATTTTATGATCTGTTGTTTTTAGTTCTAAGAACAGTAGCAGAATAATGTTGAGACATTTCCAGTTATAATAGGACTAATTTCTATTCAGGCCAAGATCTTATTCAGCATAATTCTGGAGGCAGTGATCTGAATACTGGCTTAAGGCTAACAGCGCCAACCATCAGCAGTCAGACTACAGGTGCTACATTAACTATAAGCAATGACCAGCTGCTTTCTCAGGGCCCTTCACTAAATGCTCCAGGTATGCATATAAAGATTTCTGTAATTAGAAGTGGTAACATTTTGTTAAAAAAATAAATATTAGACCAGATAACTAAATATGAAATGGTATAATCTTGCACATTATGATTCAGGAACTACAGGGCTTTGTGTGTTTTTTTCAGAGTCTTTAAATTGTTATGTCAGTTTAAATGAACTTTATTCCACATAGTAAGTAGAAAATGAAAGCAAGAAGACGTATCTTTTAGTACTTCAGGGCAGTTAAAAAAGTATTGAAAGGCTGTTTCTATAAATTGGAGGACAGAAGAATCTTGTGCATTTGCTGCAAATGTGATAAAATATCAAAGTCACTCTAGTATTCAAATTTTGAGTTTTTAAATACATATATGAATTCCTACCTATATCTGTTTATATACACACAAACACGTGTTTGGTCAATATTATGTCTATCAAGCTACATTTAGATGAAATTTTTTTAATTTTATCATCTGACTCTGACAATTTTAATGCTCGATTAGCTGTTTGACTGGTTTAGTTGACTCCAAAATAGAAAGTCCTAGCGAATGAGAAATAGAAATTAAATTCACTTAAAATAAGTTGGCAGCTAAGAGGTTTTTTATGTAACAGATTTTTTTTTTTACCATTTTGCATCTATTCCAGAACTTAATACAACAGGTGGAACAAACCTTCCTTCAACAACACCCATATCACAGTCTGCAGTTTCTGCCCAGAATTTGGTAATGTCTTCATCAGGAGTTGGAGGAGATGGTAGTGTCACTTTGACTCTTGCTGACACTCAGGGAATGTTGTCAGGTGGTCTTGATGCAGTTACACTTAATATCACTTCACAGGTAAGACATGCGTTTCTGAACTGACAGATAAAGTGATATTACTGTCTTTCAGGGCAGGAACTGGAAATTTTGCCTAGAAAATAATTTTGTCCTGTAAATACATACTATTTGAAAACGCAGTTAACTTTCCTTCTTTCTGCCAAAGATGTGTGCATACTGGCATCTAGAAACATGAACTGTTTAAACAGAAGTGCAGATAAATTTTGCAGGGTTATTTTTTTTCATTGAATAGATAAGTTCTACTGTTTTAGTGATGAACTGTGTACTTCATCATCACTATTCAGTAATACAGCACAGTACTCCTAAAAATATTAATTACTATTATTTAATATGGTAATTTTTTTCTTTTCCTCTTTGTGAACATGAGAGTTGAAGAGCAGCTGCAACAGTTCCTTTCACAGCAACAGGACAGAATTTAATTGACTATCTTTAATAACAGGTGGCATTATAAAAAAATTATAAAAATAGTATGGAGTATCATCTCCCCACTAGCTTTACCATTAGTTTCATTTTTATCATAATGTAATGTTTTTGTGATGTAATAAAGAGCCAAAGACACATTGGCAATACAATCTACAGAGTGGGGAGATTGAAAAAATTAGAAGTCTAGAAAGTGAAAATTTAGAGTCATTGTGTGGTTGAAATCTCAGTGTAGATGAAAATTTACGTGACTACAGTTAGCTGTTTAAATATACCTGTTTAAATATATAATTCTGCTGCTTTTGTTTTTTCTTCTCACCTCTTTGGTAGGGTCAACAGTTCCCTGCTATACTCACAGATTCCAGTCTCACTAGCCAAAGTGGATCAGGCTCACAGCAAGTTATACTGGTGAGCCATACACCCCATCCAGCACCTGCAAACTCTGATGAAATAACGTATCAGGTAGATACTATATATTTCTGTATCTTTTTGTGGACAAAAGGACATTATTTAATCAAAATACTGTAATAATTCCTTTATAACCTGAATCATGGAGACTGATGTCATTCTCAAATAAGAGTATTGGGAAGAGGTTCTCTGTGACTTCCTAGTCACACAGATTCTGTTTCAAGTTTTGAGTTAAAAAATACGTATACATACACAAAAAAGAAATGCAGTTAATAATGTGTTTCTTTCTGTAAATTACATGACCATGCTCTTAACACAGACTGCTCCAAAAATTTCTAAGTTGGTATTTTGATAACAAAAACAGACAAAGTAGGGAGCTGTGGGAAAAAAATAGCATCTATTGGTACATGTTTTACATTTTTTCTGCAACCAAATTGTTTTAATAGTGGTGCAACTAAAGTCTTTTCAGCTTCATATGTGTTGGAATCTCAATAGAAACTTTTACATATGTAAGATAGTATTAATATTAGAAAAAGTAGTTCAGACTTCTCTTCTTGAAGACCCACCAGCCTTGTTTCCCACCAGCTTGGTGATGCAAACCCTGAAATAGGAGAAATGGGAGAGGCAGATGGTGACCCACAATCAAGTGAAGAAGTGGTGGACTGCACTGGCAAGCAGAGAGCAAGATATGGATAAGTTGTGGCTGATACAGGCACAAGATACTTCAAAAGTAATAAGGACTGAAGGGAGGGGGCCCACCTGAAGTGTATGTGTATGAATAAAAGTGCTGAGATGGTGGCTTTAGAGAGGAAACTTCAACACTCTGCTTGGAACAATGTTCACAACTAGTTGTCTCTCTGAAGTGCCTGTGCACTGATGCATGCAGCATGGGAAACCAACAGGAGGAACTTAGAGGTCTGCATGTAGTTGCAGGGCTGCGACCTCATTGGAATCACAGAGTGAAAGTGCTACAGCTTACACAATTAAAACACTACCGTGCCTGGATTCAGGATCTTTAGGAAGAGCAGGCTGGCAAGACAGCAACAGGAATGGAACTCTGCCTGAGTGGTGAGCCAACTGAGACCTTATGGGTAAAGACTGGCTGGCAGACCAACACGGGTGACTGTTGTATTAGCCATCTGCTACGGATCACCTCACGAGGAAGAAATAAAAGATGGAACTTTCATCTTGGTCTTGGGCAACCTACCCTGGCTGACTCTTCTTGAGCAGGCAAGTTGGACTAGATGACCTCAAAAGGTCTTTTCCACCTAAACCAATCTGTGATTTGCAGTCCCTGGTTCACATGAATTACTTTGGCCTGTCTAAGATCTGAAAGGCAACAAACAGGGCACAAGGAATCTAGGAAACTTCTGGAGTGCGTTGATAATAACTTCTGATACCAATAACTGAGAAACCAGCAAGTGGATGTGCTCTGGGGCTGATAATTGCAAACAAGGAAGAACTGATTGGAAATGTGAAGGTCAGGGAACATATTTTGTTGCAGTGACCATGAGATTGTGGAGATCAGGATACTGAGGGAAGGACACAAAACAAATGGCAAGATCATAACCTGGAAATCAGGAAGGCAGACCATGGTCTGTTCAGTGATCTGCTGATGTGGTGGGTTTATCTTGGCTGAGTGCCAGGTGCCCACCAAAGCTTCTCTATCACTGCCCCTCCTCAGGGATAAAGAAATTAAAATGGGAAAGAAAATAAAATCAAAAGTTCATGAGTCAAGATAAGGACAGAGAGATCATTCAGCAGTTACCTGACCATGCAAACCCAGTACAGTATGGAATAATCATATATTAAGTAGATCTGGAGAGGAGGAGGACCAGGAGAGCTGTTTGATTTTAGATATTGTCTTCCGTCAAGCTCAAGAGTCACCAGTCCCAATATGTAGGAAGATAAAGGCAACAGGAGGCCAACATGGATGAACAGGGATCTCCTGACAAAACTCGAACATAAAAAAGAAACATACATAAAAGGAAGCAAGATCAGGTGACCTTGAAGAAGACATCATTCAAGGAGACAGAAATGAGTTTGAGAAACCCGATGTTCACCTGGAGTTGAATCTAAAAGGGATGTAAAATGTAACAAGATGGGATTTTACAGGTATATCAGCAGCAAATGGAATATGAGTTGACCTGGTACTGGTTTGGGCAGAGGTGATCCTCATGAGCTGAACTGATGGTTTCAAAAAGAACTAAGTCCATCTCTAAGCCAGTCATTAGTAATGTTCCCTCAGGTTCAAATACTGGGTCTAGTACTGTTCATTAACGTTCTTCATTTAGTGACCTGAGTGGTAGAACAGAGTGCATGCTCATCAGGTTTACAGAGATAGAAAACTGGAAGGAGTAGTTAACAGACTGAATGGTTGCGCTGCCATGCAGAGGAACCTCAGCAGGCTGGAGAACTGGGCCTATAGGACACTCATGAAGATCAACAATAGGAAGTGCAAAGTTCTGTCCCTGAAGAAGGACAATTCCATGCATTAGTACACACTGAGGGCAGGAGGAAAGCTTTTCAAAGATGGACCAGGGGATACTGATATACAAATAGTTGACCATGAGCCTGCAGTGCAGCAAAGAAGGCCCAGCAGCATCTGGGATTCGATAAAGGGAGTGTTGCCAGCTGGTCAAGAGAATTGATCCTCCCCTCTTCTCAGTACCAGTGAGAATGTATCATCTGGAGTGCTGTGTCCAGTCCTGGGCCCACCAGTACAAGAGACACAGATGTACAGGAGTAAATGCAGTGGAGAGATACAAAGATGAATAAAGAATTGGTGCATCTAACGTAGAAGGAGAGGCTGAGAGAGCTGGGACTGTTTGGCTTAAAAGAGATTCTAGTTGAGGGGTTCTTACCAATGTACATACATACCTGATGGGAGGGACTAAAGCAGATAGAGCCAGGCCAAGAGGCAATTGGCACAAATTAAAACAATTCCATCTAAGCATGAACCCTCTTTTACTGTGAGGGTGTTTGAATAGGAATAGGTTGTCCAGAAAGTTCATAGAGTCTTCATCCTTGGTGACATTCAAAACATATCTGGACATGGCACTGGGGACATTTGACTAGACAATCTCTAGTCATCCCTTCCAATTTGAGCTATTCTGTGTTTCTAATAATACCTTGTGCATGTGATTTTTTATATTTGCATATGCTTATGAGTGTGAGTTCTTAATTCCAGCATTCAAATACTCTGTGAATATGGATATTTTAAAGTGTAACATGAACAGATTTTCTTACTCTTCTGAATTTAAAACTAGATTTTGTGTCTCAAGATATATATTCTTTCATGAATCAGGGTGTCATTTCATAAGGCTTATTATCATATCACTTGTAAAGTGTGACTGTCTGTGTAGCACTGTTGTAATAACTCAAAATGTAGTAATAACGTAAGCTAGTTGTCAGTCTGTGCGATGTTGTTTTATTTAATTATGGTGACTGTTGATTGACTTTCCAACATTTCACACTTTTCCTGAGAACATCCAGCTAGCTGGAAACACACACACAAGTGTTTTTTGTAATTTCTTTCAATGTGTTTTATCTTGCATCTTTGATTTCTAGTATGGATAATATTCTACTATGTTTTGTATCTTTTCAAGTTTAGTTTATCCTGAATAATTTATTTAGAGTACTACTTCCTTCATCTTCATTTGTTGCTTTCTGTGTTACTGTATTTAAGGTTCTTCTGTATAAAGTTGAAGGAATTTTGTGTTAAATTATTTGAAGGAAGTGAGATTTTCCCAAACATTTCTCATTAATTAAAATGAAACAAAAATGCAACACAGCACTATCCAAATTCTATCAATTATTCATTATGTTTCACTACTTCTAGAGGCGGAGCTCTACTTCATTATGAAAATAGAATCCCCAATAAAGAAATTAAATAGAAAATATTCTTCTCCTGTAAAATCAGAGATACTTTCTTTTCTGTCTGAAACATTTTTGGCTTTGAATTTTCTTTGGGGAGAAATGTGAGAATCATCTGAGATGATATTCAGGAGTATAAAACAGAATGTAGAAAAATATTGTTACAAACACATTCTATTTATAGTTAGAATAATTTGATCATAGCTATTATTGTAGTTTTCTTAAAATACATATATATGTCATTCTGAAGAGCAGTGAAATAGAAATTCATATTTACATACAACTTATGTATGTAAATACTTCCTTTGTATTTGTAAGTTGCTTGTAAGTACTCTCAAAAAATTGGTTGAGGTAGATTCAGAAAAATAAGTCAATGTTGTGGATGTGCCTATGAAATTGTCTGATAGTGTTTCTGTAAATCGTTGTAGGTGACAGAGGTTTCCCCTAATGTGACTAAAAGCAGTCAAGCAGAAAAAGAAAGTCGTGGGCACCAGTGTTTTGAGTGTAGTCAAACCTTTTATTCAGTGACCATGCTGACGCACCATTGTAAGGAGGTTCATGGCAAGGAACGAATACACGTTTGCCACATCTGTAATAAGGCCTTCAAGCGGGCAACACATCTCAAGGTATTTGGTAATAATAGTTGATTGTTCTGTTAACTCCTTCTTTGTTTTGGACTTTTTGTGACATTAACAAAAGGTACCTGTTATCCCTTTGTCTTTGCTTTCCTTTTACAGTGTGAGAGGTGTGCATCTGAGAGAGGGAGTCTAAGTGATAATGTATACACAGATAGAGAACTCTCTTCTGGAGCACGGAGAGGATTTTAATGCATATATTGACTACAGAATGAAAAATGTGAATGCCTGTCATGCAAGTAGTAGTGCCAGGAAAAGATTTCACTTTAATTGCATATGAATATCATCACTGCTAATCCTGATTTTCAGATAATCTTTTGGAATCTCAGGAAGCTATCTGCTATGCACTCATCATTTGATTTGTAGATTCTGCCTTGTGGGTGGAAGTGACATTTGTAGAGGAAGCATTTGTTTTAAAATATCCTTATGTTATTGCTGTTGTCTAGGATATTTTCTGTGTTCTGTTTTCTAGATGATGAACAACCAGATACATTGAAGTCTTTTCAAAAAATTAATGGCGTATTTAAGTTCCTAATTGGATTATAGGATGTTCCTGTTAGGGATATTGGGCTGTACTAGACAAGTGCTATGTTCAGGCCAGTATCCTATCTCTGAGAGATACTAAATGGAAGTTATTTGAAGAAGATCTTTAGGAAGAGAGCAAATATATAACTTGCCCAGAATTTTGCCAGCTTCCCAGAGTTTATAACAGGAAATTCCTAGAGCCAAAGGCAATGTCTTTGTACTAAGTAGCTTTTAGGAGAGCTCTTCAATAGATTTCCTTTAACTCCAATATCGTATTTTAAGGAAATATGCTCCGTTTGTGAAGTTCACCCCCTTGGACTGATTATGTCTGTCAACCGGACTATTGGACCTTGGGGAAACTGTCATAAAAATGTGTTGTTGTGAAACTTCTTGTTTAGAAGAATTTTTTCAGGGAAAAAAACCAGTATTGGTACTTGTTTTCCTTAAGTAATGATAACAAAACCCAAATATCGGTCTCTCTTCAATTTGTTTTCTTAGAACTGGCTGTTGTTACATTTTTTTGTCATAATTAAACCTTGATTTCTGTTATATACTGGACCCAAGTTAAAGATGTGACAACAGAACTTCCTACCCTTGTATGTCCCTTGGATTATTATCCATCATTGATTTTTCAGGTAGGCAGCGATGAAGTTGCAATAAGAAGTTCAAAGACAGTCACAAGAGACTTCATGGCCTTGGAACAACTTTTTAAGGGATCAGAAGAACAAGTAATCTTTTCTTCTATCCTTCCGGTTGCAGGGAATGATGAAGGAAGAGACAGCAGATCAATAACTATCTGAGACTGGCATCACCTGCAAAATTTTGGGGTTTTTGATTGTGGATTGGTCCACATGACAGCAGGCCTGCTGCAGATGGGCTACACTTGTCTCAAAGGGGTAAAAGGATCTTTGAAGAGTTAGCGAGGCTTATTGAAAGAGCTTTAAACTAGGTTTGTAGGGGGAAAGGGATAAAACCAGTCTCACTAGAGATAAAGTTGTGGGTGGCACACCAATGTTTGAGGAATCATATGCTAGCAAGGCCCTTCAGTCTTTTCCACAGTGCTGAGTACACTGGAGCATGTTTGAAGCGTCCCTGTACCAGTGCATGCAGCACCGTAGACACCTCAGTGGAGGGAGGGAGAATGGCCAATGACCTGAGACACAGGTCCATAGGGCAGGATGGAATCCACCCATGCTACTGAGGGACCTGTCAGAAGAGCTTGCCAAACCACTTTCAATCATTTATGAGGAGCCCTGGCTCCAGGGAGGTCTCAGTTGACTGGAGGTTAACAAATGTGACACTTGTCTACAAGAAGGGCTGGAAATAGGATCCAGGAAACTACAGGCTTGTCAGCCTGATCTCAGTGCCAGGAAAGGTTATGGATTAACTCATCTTGAGTGCCATCATGTGGCACATACAGGACAGTCAGTGCATCAGGCATAGCCAGCATGGGTTTATGAAAGGCAGGTTCTGCTTGAGTAATTTGATTTCCTTCTATGACAAGGTGACTTGCTCAGTGGTGGAGGGAAAGGCTGTGGATGTTGTCTACCTGAACTTCAGCAAAGCCTTTGACAGCATTTCCCAGAGCATTCTCCTAGAGAAGCTGTCTTCCAATGGCTTGGACCGGTGCACTGATCACTGTCTGTATGGCCATGCCCAGAGTGGTGGTGAATAGAGTTACATCCAGCTGGTGGCCAGTCACAAGGCTGTTCTCCAGGGCTCAGTACTGGGACCACTTCTATTTCATATCTTTATAAATGATCTGGACAAGGGGAATTGAGTGCACTCTCAATAAGTTTGCAGAGGACACTAAGTTGTGGGGGAGTGTTGATCTGCTGGAGGGCAGAAAGGCTCTGCAGAGGGATTTGGACAGTATGAGATTCAACAGGTGAAGTGACAGGTCCTGCACTTGGGTCACAACAATGCTATAGGCCAGGGGTGGAGTGGCTGTGAAGCAGCCCAGTAGAAAAAGAGCTGGGTCAACAGCAGTTGAACAAGATCCAGCAGTGTGCCCAGGTGGCCAAAAAAGCCAGTGGCATCTTGGCTTGTACCAGAAATAGTGTGGCCAGCAGGACCAGGGCAGTGATAGTCCCCCTGTACTTGTCACTGGTGAGGTCTCACCTCGAATTCGGTTTTGGGTCCCTCACTTCAAGAAAGACAATGAGATCCTGGAGTGTGTCCAGGGAAGGGCAGCAGAGCTAGTGAAGAGTGTCAATTACAGGTCTCGTGAGGAGCAGCTGAGGGAGCTGGGGTTGTTTAGCCTGGAGGAAAGGAGGCTCAGGGGAGACCTTATAGCTACAACTACCTGAAAGGAGGATGTAGGCAGATGGGGGTCAACCTCTTCTCCAAGGTAACAAGGAATAGGACAAGAGGAAATGACCTCAGTTGTGCCAGGTGAGGTTTAGATTGGCTATTAGGGAAAAATTTCTTCACTGAAAGCTTGTCGAGCATTGGCACAGGCTTTACAGGGAAGTGGTTGAGTACCCAGCTCTGAAGGTATTAAAATATGTAGATGTGGCACTGTGAACAGTGGCTTAGTGGACATAGTTTAGTGGTAGGTTAGGACAGTGCTGGGTTAATGTGTGGCTTTGATCTTAAGGGTCTTAAAGGACAGTTTCATTTACCACTGGACCATCATGTACTAAAACAAATTCCACACATTATCAGACTCTTCTTCATTAAGGTGTTCCAGAATGTCAGCTGTAAGCAGTCTTTAACAGGAAATTCAGCAAAGATGAAACCATGGGGTTTGGCTTAGGGTTTTGGAAAGGGTTCAGTGACCTCTTACTCATGGTCTTCATTTTATACTGGATAGTATTCTGGAGATCACCAGAAATATTAAGGGCACTGCCAGACTTCAGGCTTTTCAGAAAATCCAAATAAGAGGTAAGGGTATCAGTCTTTAGATGCCAGTACTTAATTATATGGGTTTTTTTCCAAAGGTATCAGTACCAGCAGTTTCACAATTATCCACAAGAAAATCTTCTTTAGAGATTATGTATGAACACCCCTACCACCCACCCTGCCCAAAAATTTTCAGTCCAGTGACTTCAGTTCCCCTTCTGATGTGGGTGACTGTTCTGATTTTACAGCTTCAGAGAGGAGAATCTTAAGATGTGCATTGGACTAAACTGTCCAATTCCATATCAGTATGCAGTGGAAATATCTGCAAGTTAACTGTAGATAAAAGTTAATATCTGCAAGTTAACTGTAAATAAAGCACAGACATGATTCTAAGATGAAATTAAAACAGCACTATCATCTTATTAAAACAATGGAATGAAATGAACTTTCTGCCAATCTTTCAGAGGTGGTTATAAATAATGTTTCAGGATAGGTAGAGTGGGAATAGGAGTGACATACCAATGCATGTGTGAGGGGCCGGGGGCCCTTTCAAAGAAGGTTTCCTGTTCTTATTTTCTAATTAGATAATGCTGGTTTGGAACCCCAAGGTAGTTCCTAGCTGATGAATATGAGAATTACACAAATAAACTTGTAAAATGTCACATGAACAATCAATGAAATACTAAATATGTCTTTAAAGAGGCGCTTGAAGTTCAGAGCATTGTATTCCCATGAACTCTTTTTCAAAAGTATATATATTTTACAGGAAAATTATAAGAGATTGACAGATCAGTGGACCTGAACTGCATCACAAACTGTTCAGAGAAAGATGACAGAAAGTTTTATGGTGGCTATCTGAATGCTATCTTGTTTGCTTTCAAGTAGAAAATGGTATGGGGGGGTTGGGGTTTTTTGGGGGGGTTGGGTTGGATGTTTTGTGGTGGAAGAAAGAAGCAACCAGTTTCTGTTAATTTTTCTGGAGTAGGTCATAGTTTACTTCCACCATTTCAAAGCTTCAGGAGGTAAGAAACAAGATAAAAGCAAAAGATTTTTTATTTCCACATAAACCGTGGTTTACGAATTACTGATTTTTCTCAGAAGACCTTATATTATTTCCCTGTAGTACTATATTATATAATTACTATGATAATAATATTCTTCCCTGTAACTGTCTCGCTGATTTTCCAGTGTAAACAAACTCTACAGATACAGTTTGACTCAGTTCGTGGAGTGAGGAATAGGACTCCATAGACATCAAGAAGGCTTATTGTTTAGGTATAGTAAAGACTAATTAATAGTTTAGTCTGTTATGGATAGACTAGAAAAGAATATCCACACACATTTTAGAAAGTGGGCAAGTATTTGCAGTACTGTTTCACAAACAGTTCTTGATTAGATTTTTTAAGGTAAATATATATGTATTTGCTTTCTTTTTTAATTTGAATTCTATTTTGGTATTAATAGAGATATTTAAATGAAAAAATTAATAGATAACATAAGATACTGTTCTAAATTTGCAAGTCTTCTGGGTCCAGCATCAGTGAATTAAAAACACTGAAGTTAGAGCTGTTATTAATGCTTCTTCATGAAGGTAAAACATGTCATATCCTCATTCTGCTGTCTTACCTATAAGGGCCTTAATGATTTTCTTTTCATTTTTTTTCTTTTTTTCTTCTTCTTTTTTAATTAAGAGTTCATTATGAAGTGGTTCTATTTGCATCTTGGCATTGTGTGGCTGTGTATGAGTGTATGTTGTGATAGTCCCCTGTTTGAGGCCTCTACAGTTTCAGAATGGTACTAATTCAGGTGCTGAGGAATACCTATGTATCAGACAAGGAGGGAGATGGATACAGTGGAGGAGAGAGGGGAAAAAATCCTATATTAACTTAAAATGCAGTTGTCAAAATACCTCTTTGTAGGTGAACAAAGCATTTCAAGAGTTCTGGTTCAGCTTGTTTTATTTTGCTTCAGATAATTAGTGAAGGGACTAACGTATGCAAAAAAAGCAAGACATACATGGTGGAGTTGTTCAAATGTAAATGTAAAGATACTGGTGCATCAGTCTTGCAAAGAGTTGATATACAAAAATAATCTCTCATTAAAAAAAAAAAATGCAGGCTTCCATTTTCTTCCAGCTTGTCTGCTGATGACTAAGATTATCTGCTTTTGTCTTCAAGGTGTGAATATATTGTTTATGTTAAATACTGACATTTTTTTAAGTGGTCTGAAATTTATTTTTTTTTCTGTACTGCCTTAGGAACACATGCAAACCCATCAGGCTGGACCGTCGCTGAGCTCCCAGAAGCCTAGAGTGTTTAAGTGTGATACTTGTGAAAAAGCTTTTGCTAAGCCAAGTCAGCTGGAGAGACACAGTCGCATTCACACAGGTAACAACAGAAATTATTTTTATCTCATGGGATTTTCTTATGAATATAAGGGTGTTATGTTTGGAGTCCTCACTTATGCTTTCAGCTCACTGCATTTAAATATCAGCTTAAGCTTAAAAAAACCCAAGTAAATTTCTAGCCCAAAATGTTTAGAAGTTAAAAGGAGGAACAGCAGACTTGAAATCTCATGATGCTTCACTAAGCTTATCTGTATTTTGGGACTGGCAGTAGTGCAGTGGTAATGTGAATGCATGAGCTTGTATGTAAAAGTTTGAAACAGATTAATAAGAGCATATTTTAAGCCATTGTTTAAAGTGGTGTAAATACACTGGATATGACAATCTTCAAGCATATAGAAGAACGAGCAAATGAGTGGGTGTGCTCAGTGATGTTAAACAAGGAATGGACTTGACTGCTGATACTGACTGCTGTATACAGGGCTTCATTGTCATTGAGCTACTTGCTCAGTTCATCTGTTTCTGATGCCAGTGCTTTTAATCTGTTGTTTTCTTTTCCACTTAAGTATTTTCTTCAACTGGTAATCTGTAAATAAAGATCATGCTGGCTTCTCCCAGGGAAGCCATCACATTTTCTGTGATGTAAGTGCTTTTCAGGTTGCAGCTTCTGCCCTGCTACAAGTTGAGAGCTGTACATAGGATGTTAGCCCAGCTGCCTCCCCTGTCACCTTCTGTGCCTGAAGAACAGTGTTCTTAAGAACACGAGTTCTAAATATAGGAGTCAGTTCTCCAAAACAAGTTCTTTCTTTTCCCTGTCACTGCTACCAAGAGTGAGCTGTCATGGCTGCTAGAGTTAAAAAAGACAGGGGAAAGCTATCTGTGTTGCTGTTAAGCTGGATGGGACTCCCACAAAAGGATAACCATCTCTTTCAGTGAGTCAGCCAGAGCTTTCTCTTTCCCCAACACCAAGCTGTTTTGTGGTTACTGTGATAGAAAGGAACATTCTGGTTATACTGGGGACAGGAAAAGAGAGAGACAGGAGTTAAAATCCAAGGAGACTAAAATTCTTCAGAATTCCCCAGTAATTTGCTTTCTGCATAAATGGCCTAAATAACACAGACTCTTAAAAAAGGAAATGTTCTAGTTAAGAGTACCACAAAATATTCAGAAAGCAGGAGAGAACCAGTTTCCATTCTCCCTGCTTTGATTCATGCTGCCCATTGTAATGGGCAAAGAGCACTTCAGGAAGTCTGGGAACAGAGCAGAGTCCCTTTATGCATCTGCACCATCATAGGAGAAATTCTTTCTGGTTTGGAAGGACTTGTAAATTCACTTAGTAAATCCTTAGATATTTTTGTTTCTTGTACCTGGGTGCTCATGGGCTAGGAATGCCACAAACTGTAACAAACCTTGCTAAATTCATATTTATGTTTCTATTTCAACACTGTCAGACAACATATCCATATGATAGGACTATGGACTAGGATAGGAAAGGCTAATGTAAATCTAAACTGACTTGCTTTCATAAAGGTACCATCTTTGTCTGTGAGAAAGTGTGATTTCTCTCCTGGTTATACATTTTTAACCATTTCTAATGGGCAATACCTACTGAATCGGTGGTTAGAAGAAAAAGCATTATTTCTCTGAATAACTCTGAATATCTCGTACTTTAAGATTTACCAATGAAGAGCGGTTTGGAGAAATGTTGAAATTAGAGGGAAGCAGATGCTCCCAGTTCTACCTAAAAGCCATGTGGTAATCCATTACACAACACAAGAAAGGCTGTTCACTTTAAGTGAATAAAAAGAATGGAATCAAAAGTACTTGAGGAAACCTAGATTTCACTTCAAACTAGTGAAATAGTTGGTGACAAAAAAGAAAGAAAACTTCTGTGCTTTAAAGGACCTTATGTTGATTGTCCGAGAAATTGGATTTGGCATGCAGGCTACAGTGGATGTGGGAACACTAACATACAGGTAATGAAGGGAGAGAGAAAATCATCCTTTAAGAACAATTGTGGGAAAGTATTCATACTCCTGCTTGTGCTTTATCATGCTAACTAATGACCAGGTGTATATCTAAGTTCAGAAAGTGCTTTTAGCTGTCCTTAATGACATACAACAATGTGTCTTTCATTGATCTCTAAGGTTGGGGTGATGAATGTTTAATCAAAGGTCAATTTTGCAAAGTAGATATTTTTAAACATTTAAATATTTTTAAATGAATACATTCGTGCATTTATAGTTAGAAATCAGTAGTATTCTGGTAGATTTGGATCAATCCTTTGGTAAGATGTGGGAATCACTAGTAGCTGTTGGCATAGGAGGCCACAGGTCCCATGTGGAATTAGCAGAACACTTTTTTTTTTAACATATTTGACTTTTTAGTTTCTTACAGACATCAGCTTTGTTAATTCTAGAACATTGCTTTATCTGCATGACTCTAAATGATGTAAAAAGCTGAAGGTTTCCTTGAGTACAGAAAAGTCAAACTGGTAAACTGATTTATTTGCACCTCTTAAATAATTTACTTAGATGATAAATTGGATAGGAAAGATAATATCAGTGATTTAGTACTTATGTAAGTATTCTGACATTTTATTTGGAATTTTTACTGACAATATGGAGCCGTAGCACTGTTTAGAGAAGGTCTTAAGGAAAAAGGTCACGTCTGTTTCATTTCTAGGTCATCTTGATGATTTTTACTGAATTCTGAACTGTATTTTACTGTTGAAATGAAAAATTATTAAATATGTTTTTCTCTTTTATAAGGGGAACGGCCATTTCAGTGTACACTATGTGAAAAGGCATTTAACCAGAAGAGTGCCCTTAAAGTCCACATGAAAAGGCACACGGGAGAGAGACCTTATAAATGTGATTACTGTGCGATGGGATTTACACAGAAAAGCAATATGAAACTGCATATGAAACGGGCTCATGGTTACACTGGTACGTAGCATAGTGGTAGTACTGGTGAGTTCAGAAAGCCATGTGCTTTACTGGGAAAGCACAAAATACTTCCCTTAAGTTATCAAGGAATTAAGCACTAATAGCCAAAGACCACAGCTGATGAGGTAATAGTTGCACACGCAACCCAAAAATCAGGTTGAAACAGTGATTGGTTGCCTTTTTGGTTCCTTGTTTTTTATGTGGAACTCTGTGTACAGAAATACAGTACAAAAACTATTCCAGGAAAACAGTGATATTAGATTTTTATAAATTTTTCGAAGACTGTCTAATAAATCTGCAGTATGTGAAGTAGTTGTGTAATACCTTTCCCAGCATGATTCCTTTATTCTCAAATGCTGTATTGGCATTTTTCTAATGCTATGCATCAAATCATACTCACTTGCCTTTTTCTCTTGTACCTTGGTAGGTCCTGTACAAGAGCCTGCTAGTCATCAAGAACAGGAAGGGGAAGATATTAGTCGTGCTCTGAATTTAGAAGAAGTGGTACAAGAATCTTCAAATGAATGGCAAAGTATAGGCAATGTTTTTCGATGACACCTTAAAATTTGAAAGCTAAAAATGTTTCTGGGACTCAAATTTTACAGTTAAAGCTTCAAGCATTGAAAATACTAACAATAGAATAATATATTATAGTTTTTCTAATTATTTACAGAAATTACCTAAAAGATGAATTCAATTTTTTAAGCTTGTAGAAGAATATTGGGAAAACACCATTTAATCTGTGCTAAGTTGTCTGTGAATCAGTGAACTCAGGTAATAATGTATACAGTTTCATCTTCGAATTCACAGCCAGTATACCTACTTAAAAAATAAACTGGAAATTTTTAGAATAGAATGATTCCCATTTTTAATGGAAGTGAAGAATAACTTCGTGGGAAAATCATGAAACTGTCCGTCAGCTTTCTTTTTCACATATTTAAGGAAATAATTGACATTGGAAACAAAATGTTGCAGAGTTGATGCATGCATGCAGTATAAAATAGTGGGGGTTTGCCTTCAATTTTTTTTCTTACATGGCACAGGAAATGCTGTATTGCTGTTCAAAGCTTTTTTTTTTCTTTTTAGTACATTTTGAGAATTTGTTGAAAAAAAATAAAATACCATGATTTCATGGCTTTTATCGAGTTAAACCCATGAGAGGGAGCATGTTCATTTCCATTCCAGCCACAGAGGCAGACAGTTGTTAGTTTTTATGGTAAAAGTCTGAGGTTTTGAACTCAGCAATACTTATTTCACAAGAATCCAAACAAGAAGAGATTCCAATGAAAGCTTCTTCTGTTGTTTGCTGTATTGGATCAGCAGGTACATATCTCAGTATCTGTGGAAAACACAGCCATATATTAAATCTGTGAAGTAAACGTACGATTTTGTAGTAGCAGGGAGAATGTTTGATGCACACTATGTCACCTCTATTATACAGTGTTCCCTGGTGCTGTAAACAGTTATCATTTTGAATCTGTAAATTCCTCGTTATTTTCTTTGTGAATTTTGGAAATATGTTACTTTTATTTGTTGTTTAAGTCATTGTTTCAGCAAAACTACCTAGTTGACTATGTAATGCTTTCAAAGGTGCCACTTGTTAAGTATATTCATAACAAAGAAACACTGGAGTAAAAGCATAGTTGTCATTTAGACATTCCAAAGACAGAAGCTTTTTTTTCTTATTTTTGCCTTGTTCTTTTGAATTTTATTTATATGTTACATATATATAGATATATATATGTGTGCTTGTATATGTATATATATATTTAAAGTTATATGAGCCTCTGTGTGGCTGATCAGTATATTTTGTAAATACTAATCCCAGTTGCAGGAATTTCATCTGTTTGGTTGCCACAAGTACTTCTAGATCAGTGGTGGATATGTTGTACTATAATACAGAGCTGGATTTTAATTTACCTTCTGAAAGATAATTGTTCTCAGATCCCAAAAGCCCTTTTCTGTAAATATTGTCTATACTTTGTCTATGATATAAACTAGTTATTTCAGATTGCTGAAGCAAGAAATGGCTGTTGGTTTTGATAGGGCATCTCTTAATTCTTTTGTTAACTGTTCGGCATATGTATATAAGTAATATAGTTGGTGACATGAAAATAACACTTTTGTTATGTGGAATATTTAATTCAAAAACATGCTAAATAATATTACTTTTTTCCAAATTCTGTTTCGTGTATTTTTTAAGCATATGATTCTGGATTCCAGGAGACTCTAAAAACTCTGTGTACCAGAAGTGCATGTCTGAATATTGCATGTAAAGAAAAGACATAAAGTTCTTCCAGAAGTGCCTTCCTTTCCAGCCAGCTTATGAGTGTTTCAGCTGTTGAAGGAAGATATTATATTTTACAGTTGTCTGGCCTCATGACATAGCAGCCTGTTTATCCGTTATAGTAAAATGTGCTGTGTTGTGTGTACCATGTATAAAACCTTTTCCCTGTTACTTCAGAGAATACTGTATAAATGCACAGCAAAGCTGGTTAGAGTTATTTGCTGTGTAGGGGATGATGATTTCCAGAGGTTGCAAAATTCAGTTTGACAGAAGATGATTTATAACTGGTCACATTCAGATGCAAATTCATCCTTCGTAATGGGAACCTTATTCCTGAATGCTTGAAAGTGTTCAGTCTGCTCTAGCTGGGATTGCTTTGCCAGCAGGTAAAAACTGGTAATGACTGGTACTTGAAGAGAGCCTATTAAGAAAATAGAGGGGGACTTTTTACAAGAGCATGTACTGACAGGACAAGGAAGAATGACTTTAAACTGAAACGGTAGGTTTCAGAGAGTAGATGTTAGAAAGAAATTCTTCATTATGAGGGTGGTGAGCACTGGAACAGGTTGTCCAGAGAAGTTATGGATGCTCAGTCCCTGTAAGTGTTCAGTGCCAGGGTGGATGGAGCTCTGAGCAACCTGGTCTAGTGGAAGGTGTCCCTGTCCACAGCAGGGAGGCTGGAACTAGATGGTCTTTAGGGTCCCTTTCCGCCCAAACCATTCTGTGATTCTATGATGCTCAGTGAGCACATGGTAAAAAAAGATCTTGTGAGTAAAAAGATGCCATTTTTAAATGGACACTTTTCAAAGTGAACAGAGGTTTGTATAGCCCCAATTCCTTGGTAGGATTGAGTTGGAGGTTTTCAAAGTAGTGTATGTGTTCGTGTTCAGTACAAATACACAGTAACCAATATGTTGTTGTTTTCAAAAGCAGTAGATACATTATTTAAGGAAAGAGAAGAACTCTTGTTCTGAGACCTGCTTGAACAGCCATGTTGTGTAGTGGGTAAGTGAACAGTGCATAGGAGTGCCCCTGTTATTTCTGGTTTGATGTAGTAGTAGGCTTATGCTAGTCTCAGGCTTTTTGACTTGTGTCTGCTCAGAATTTCTTTTGGTTTATGTCCATTCCTTCAGTACATGAAATTACTCTCTCCCTAGTACTGGTTGTGCGTTCCTGTTTCAGGAAAAATCCTTTTGGTTACAAATCAAGTCACCATTTAAACTGTTGGTTTTCAGCAAAACAAGTAGTGAGTGCTTAAAAGAATAAATTTCAGTCCAAGTTTTAATCACTTTCAACGGACTCATGTTGGTAAAATAATGCTTTCAGTTGCTGTCCCTGTTTTTTTTAGAGGAAGTAAATGCAAAAAAGCCACTTTCAGCCTCTGGGAAAGATGACTGTGAGGGAAACAAGTGATGAAGGCAAGGAAGAAGCTTTGGATAAATTCTGAAGTTCTACAGTGCAGTATTTTGAAAGATGTGTTTCTCAGGGGTTTTTTACCTTCAATATTCTTTCCCATTTTTGAAGGCTATTTGCACCACACTTGTTCGTGAAGGGCAGGATTTCATTGCCTGTTCATAGACATTTTATGCCTTGCGATATCCCCCTGGTCTGCAGCTGCCACTGCACAGACAGTGGTCTCCCATAAGTCTTGTGTCCAACTGGCAGCTTTCTGGGCCGTGCTAAGTCACCAGCAATGGAAGCCTGTATGCAGGCAGCTGGGTCCCAAAGTGTCATTTTCTAGTATCTGAACATTATTCATAAATTGTGGGAGGAAAAAAAATAAATCAAACAGACCTTCATATACATGACCTTTTCCTCTGTAAAAAACAAAACTGGCCCAAGTTTCAAGTTGATTACTTTATTTCAATAATGAATATATTTAAGAGCTGTGTTCCTATAAGAACAATATGTATTCAAATTAAATCAACTATTACGTTGCAGAGTATACATCTGAATGAAGCTACAATAGAAAAATACACATAGCAACCAGTGTAGGTAATAGAAGATGTAATACTTGTGTGTATGCTTAATGATTTTGGCACTTTTGTTTTCTTTAGTTTCTATGTATTTTCTATCATTTCATCTTCCGTTGCTTCATATTAATGGACACTGATTTAAACCTACAATAGATTTAGATATGAAATGCAATTACATAAATATTTATTGGTAACTTTCACTGGGCACTTATTAGGAATGCAGTTTCAACCTACGAAGCACTAACTGTAGTCTACAATGCATAGGCTAAAACTAAAAAAATAAAATAATTAATCAGACACTTAGATGACAGCTTGAAGAAATGGTCAGTTTAAGTAATAAAACAGTGCAATTCAGAAGAGCCTTTTATTTCCCTAAGTGTGGTTGGAAATACAATCGCCACACATTCATTTTAGTAATTCGTGAACAATTAATATCTAAAATCTAACTGAGCTACAATTTATCTCTATGAGGCAACTACAGTACAACAGTTAAATGTTCACAGTAGTTTACTATGAGTTTGCTTTGGTGCACTGCCCTTAATAGGCATCCAGGTGTTACTCAGGCAAAAGATGAGCTGATCAAATACAACACTGCTGCAATACCAACAGAAAGACTTGAAATTCTAACATGAGATGTGCAGGACTACCTGAGATACCAGTACTGAAGGGCTTTCTTTCAGAAATTAGACTTTTTTGTTTATGTGTTTATTTACTCATTTATTGTACTGCAAAATCAATGCTGTTGCAGCAGAGTTTACGTCAAGCACCGGTGACATCCAGTGGTCACTTGTGCAATCTTAGATGTTTCTCTGGGAATATCCCTTGTTTCATAACATTAGTCTAACTCAAATTTGAAATCCTCTTTCTCTCCCTCATCTACTCTTAATTCTAATGGTTTGGATGCTATGAGCAATTCATGGCATGGAAAGAATTTCCTTATTGCTATTGCTCTGCACCGTATTGATTCTACAACATCTGCCCCCTCCCACATTTCACATACCTTGAACTCCCAGTGTTTGGTAAACCTTTCCATGACTGCCTAATCCTGTTATGAAAATAAATTATTCTGTGAGTGAGAGAAGGAAGATTAAAACAAAATAAAAAACCAAACCAAAAAAAAATCAAAAAAACTATTTGGATAAACAGTCCTTGCAACTTCTGCACATGTTGGGTTTTTTTAACAGCAGTGTCTCAGAAATTCATTAACAGCAGTGCTCAGTGTCCAAGACATTATAACTCTTTATTTGTAATTCTGATGTTCACTAAAACGAAACCAGAAGAGTTGAGCTCAAATTAGGTGCTTGGGAGAAATAATAGAGTCCAGCATACAGTTAGGGCATCCTGAAGAAGAACAAGTAAAGTCAGAGATCTTGTTACTTCACATAAAATAAGGAAAACATCTAATAAAGCTACTTTTTATGTTCCTTTCATTCAGCTGTTGGTCAGGGATTGCCAATAGAAGTTTGTATAATGTACTGCATGCAGAACCTAATTGGCATTAAGTAATGGATTGCATCTATCTAGGTAATTGTGGCAGGTGTTATTTATTTTAAGGCAGTTATACTATGAAGCAGAGTACGGGATCCTTGAATGGCATCTTTGAGCTTCAGCGCCTAGCAATTGGTGAACCAGACCGCGATCCAGGTCGGGACCCAGAGCCTCCCTGTGGAGGGAAGAACAGAGTTAGGTTAATTAAAAGTTAATGTGTGTTTGGGGCTATAGACTGAAAAATATCAATCTCTCATGAGTACAACAAAAAGAAGCTAAGAAAAGATAAAAGGGCTGAAGCCTGGCCTATTTTTACAAATAATAAGAAAACATCAAACTAGGAGAAAAGAATTGTGACAATTCATAAACCTGCAATTGAGAAAATAAGCGGTTTTATAGCAAAGATGATCCAAGCTAAAATTTTGGTGTTTCATTCTTTGGAATTTAAGATTAGGCCAACTGGGTGTCTTGTCCCTTAGCTTTAGCAACTATTTTAGGCAAATCTTGAAGATGTGCTTATGACCGCAAATGTGAGATGGTGTGGTAATTGTTACTGTAATCAGGTGATGTCTGAACTGCTTACTTCAAAAAAAAGGCATGTGTGTACTTTGGGGCTTTGTTTTCTTTATTTATATTCTTCTCATCTTTCAGCGCTGCCTCCCTAGTTTTACAGAACTGCTTCAAGGAAAAATCAGTCTAATTCATTTGGTAGTTCGCATTTTTCCTTTCAAAGATATCTTAATGAGTGGATAACTTTTTTATTGTCAAAGACTGTAGAACTGTATAAAGAAATAGTTGTTAATGCCTCCTGCTGTAAACAGTGGGTCTAAATCAAATGGGCCTGAATAGAACTCTGATATGAATTCCACAAGTTATAACGGCTGGGAAAAGACTATCTAAAAAGTAGAACTGGTATATGTATCTCTCATATATATATAAATCCAAGTTAAAGTAGCTGTGATGATTATGCAAAAAAAATATTGAATTTTATTGAGAATCATTAATAGATATTTTCAGATGTTCAAATGAAATTTTACAAATAGTGTTAGTATATAGCAATGAAATTATTGATGTATCCAAACTCCACTAAAAACTACAAGTGCACAATGTGAAAATTAGACTTAAATGGTAAACATTTGATTTTTACCTGTGCCTCTGAAGAGCTCATTCCTTTTCTTTAATTGCAACATAAGAATTCTTACTACCTCCTTGAAGTTTTCAAGCTGTTGCTCGGTGTTGCATATATTTGAAAAACAACTCTACAATGGAAGACACATAACCTAAACCGTGTAAGAGATAAAAATGTGGGCTTTGCTACAGGTGAAGGTGCTGTTATGTCTCCTGTTGCAGAGAGGAATAGTAAGAGTCTGAGACTGGGATCTCAGACCTTCCGACTTGAAGGTGACTGCTGGTTGCATTCTTCATGTGTGAATAGTACGGTAGGTGATTTGTTATGAGTGAATGCTTTACTACCTTCGAGGGACAATACAGTCTTCGTCAAAGTACCTGCCAGTGGATATGATGTGTCTGTTTCCTGACACAATATGAAAAATCCTCACGACTGACCTTTCTTCCTGTACTGTTTTCATTTATTGGCTGTCTTGGTGGAGCTGTGCTGTGACTTGAAATGGTGATCTGAACCAAATTAAAGATAATCTGACCAAATGTTCATTTTTCATATGACACAGTTTTCCAATTTGCCTGACTTAAGTGGTGTTGCATGTTGCTGTACTGACATATTGTAGGAGTTCTCCCACCTGGAGTGGGAACAAGCAGGACTGCTCAAGTTGTTATTGCATCTCAGCCAGGTGTATGTGTCCATCACTGCCTTGTACTGTCATTCTGCAGTTGATCAGTTTGCTTTAATTTTCACTATTCTAGATAATTTAGCCGCAATAAGCAGTGTCAGCTCATTTGTGTGTTCAATTACAACACTGATCCTGGTGCAGGTCTTTGTGGGACTTTGTGGACTTACCTTCTTTCCTGATGGTAACTAACTGTGTATTTTTACCTTTGTTTCCTGTCATGTAAGTAGTCACTAAGCCATGAAATAACCTTCTAGTTTATCCATGCAAATCTAATTACTTCAGAAGCTTTAAGGAAGTGTGGCTGTTTCAAACATGGCAGGTTCTGGAGAGGTTTGGCTTCTTTTTTTCCTGGACTCAATTTTTTTGTACTTAAGAGTAAGTTCAGTTGTACTTTACCAGTTTAAAGATTCTGGAAAGAGTGCCCTGGCCCTCATGATAGGATCCCTTATGTCCCTTGTGAGCAGATTTATGCTCATAGAATTTTCCGCTTCCATATCCTGGCTTGTGTCCTTCACCACCCTGCAAAGAAAGATTTTCATGTATATTGCAAATTGTCACATTCAAATTGTCATATATACATTGTAATCTTTGTTTGTGATCACTGAAATGTAATACTCAAATGAGGAATTTGGAGGTTGTTGGAATAGAACAATCTTTTATGTAATAAACAAGTGAAGAAACAGGTTAGGAAATGATCTGAATAGACTCAAATCTGAGGGAAGCATCAATCTGTAAAAAATGAATTCACAATCAAAAAATGAATACTTGGAAGGTTAACCTGCATGACAAAACTTAAAATGTTTTAATTTCACAAGTTCTAATATGTCAAACATATCAGCTAATTTGTGGTGTTCTGATAAGGAAAAAAAAGCTTAATGGCTTGAAGACTGTGGTATTTTGTCTTAAAATGCCAGTAATTTACAGGCCATCTTGTATAAAATCAAACCTGTGGTAGAGAAGTACAATTTAATTAGTTCTGAGACAACTGTGGAAAGAATTTGTCTGGTCACTGTTTAGGCAGATCACTTTTTTACTGACAGGGGTTGCAAGGAAAGGTGGGACAAAATACTTGGATTAGTGACAGTGTTAGTTTTGCAGACTGTATAAGAGCAGTTTGAACTGTGGAATAAGCACCTATCCCATCCCAGCCCTCCCTCCCATTTTTGTCCATCCCAGAAAAACAAAAATGCAACAGATGAGTCTTCTAGAACTCTTAAAGGAGAGCTTTGCCATGCATTGGATTTTGCTCCCTTTGTGCTAAAGCAAAAGAAATTATTGCTGCAAGAGCTGTCAAGTTGCTGGATAAGAGCAAGCAACACAATTACCCATCTTAAAGTGCTGTGGAAGGAGGGAGGAAAGTGGAACAGGAAAAGCAAAACAGCAAAATTGAGACAAAACAAAATTATCACGTTGCCGCAGCAGCTTGAGGCAATGGAGCAAGATATGCTTTGGCCTGGCAAATAAAATGGCTGTTACTGAAAGCACATTCATCACCTACCCAGCTAAATCTGGTGAGGGATAATCCTCTTCCCTGTACATGCAAGAAATAGAAACAATGACATGATGATCACTATGGAACATAGCATCTGGGTGTGCCATACACAGAAGAAGATGAAAAGGCAGCAAAACTTATTAAATAATGGCCAGATAATGAGGCAGGAGTTGAAAACAAGTCTACAGTCATTTCACGAAGCAAAAAAAGGTCAAAATTCATTATTGTGATTACAAGAACTGACTTTACTAGCCATGGTTTGTCAGTATTATGTATTGCAAAAGCCATCTGAGCTTAGTAAATATAAGGACAGTTTCTGGTGGGTGAGGCTTGTTTGAAAGCATTACGCTTTGTTAGTTTATTACATAAAGCAATCACAGCATGAATTGAATATAAAAATCCCTATGAGTGGCTTTGATTTGTCATGCCTCAAGTCAGAAGGTGCATGAGTAAGAGAACCATGGCTTCTATGTCTTAGGCCCTTGCTTTAAATTACTCCCAATGATACCTGTAGATTTTTACTTAGTGTCATTAAAGACAATGAATCAGGTTTGCAGTTGAATTAGTATGAATTAGCCCATAAATTGACGTTGCTTGAGCCCCTGAAATTGCTTACCTTTGCTTGCATTGGGGGAGGTGTACGGGGTGAGACCTACAAAGCAACATAAAAAAGTTGTAAAATGAAGGCAAAAATAAATTTAGGAAGTCATCAAGCCTTTTGCAAATTATCCAGGAGTTAAAAATTGTAATTGCACTGAGAAGCTCCTCTGCTGTCTTAGGATTTGCCTAGAACACACTGGATTTATGTCTGTCTTTAATCAGTGATAATTCCTGAATACTGCCAGTGTTGGAGACACAAGGACAAAACCCGTATATGATGAAGCTGTATAATTGACATCGTTGCTGAAATTTGACTGGGCTAATGGAGAGTTCCACATGCTTTTTTGGTAGCATTACAGTATTGTTTGTGTTCCTAGGTAAAAATTATTTTTGTATTTGAATGGCATAATGAGTGCAAAGGCACAGTACAATTAACAAGGCTCAAAATAAAGAGTAATGATTGGGGAGTGATGGTTGCTGATGGATCCTAAAGAAAATATTTCATTTTACTGCATAACAAGCGAAGGGGAGACTTACAATGTTCTTGAAGAAGTGGACTACAGGGTTGTCATCAACAGGCCGGCCATGCTGAGATCTCTGGGGGATGGACCCGACGTGGTGGCTGACCCTGGCTGCATGTATATCCTGAAAAACAGAGCAGGCATATCACTGAGTCAGCTGGGAAGGACAGATTATCAGTGATGGTATGAAGAGTCGTTTTCACCAGGAATGAAGAGAAAAATGCCTTGGAAATGCACAGAGATTGCACCCTAAAGTTGTCAGTGCTATGAAATGGCAAATACAGAGTGTGTATATGGACATATGTTGTGCATACATATGGATGCACATGTTTTTAACATTACAGCTCAGTGTGGAATTAAGCCTGTTACTGGAAAGTTTAGGTAGCAGAAACCTTTTAATTTTACCTAAGTAGGGAACTTTTCTTGAGGAGGATAGTAGAATGTAATTTTAGAAATTAAACCAGAAATAGAAAAAAACCTTAAAATTATGTTGGGTCATTTTTCATGGTAGAGCAGGAATGCATCATGTATCATTTCTCAGTTCCCAAAGACTACATAACATTGATGAACATAACACTGCAAGAACAATGTGGGGTTTTTTTTAGAATAAGGAAATCAAGTGAGGCCGACAATACTTTCTATTTTCAGTAGGGCTTCCTGGGCAAGAGTCCAAATTAAGGCAGATATATTGTTTATAAGATTGATCTCCATAGGAGAAAAAAGCAACCAATGTAGAGAAGTTCAGCTGGTTTTTATCAGGGTTGGTTTTTTGCCTGCTGATGATATGTAGATACTGTTTTAAAAGCAGGAAATTCTAAGTTTTATGGGATCTGTTGGATCTCCGCAGTGTCAGGCAGGCAGCCCTATGTATACTTCTGCAGCAGTTTCTGCTTTGTCACTAGTTCCAGTGTTGCCAAAATATCTTCTGTGGCCATGATTAGGAAGAGAGAGCCAGTAAGCTGCCAACGGGTGTTTAGGGCAAGTTACTTCAGCCATGTGTTTGTCTTGTTAATGTACATTCAAATCGCCCATTGCTTTGCCTTTGAAACCAGCTGACTGCCTTGTCATTAGGATAAATAACATGATAAGTGCCAGATCTGAACATCCATCATTAGCAGCAGAAACTGGTTACCATCCAACTGCACAACTATTACAGTGTGTGAAGTAGAAAACTTTAAAATCAGATTTGATTGCCTGTGGGCTGTGGATTGCCACAGGCATGGAGAAAAGCTGGCATAATAGGGTTTTAGAGTTTAGATCAGGTTGAGTTTCTTGAATTTGGCATTCTGATCAATTATTGGGTGATATCAACTTGGCTTACTGAAAAGGTCATTATGCTGTAAATACAAAGTTTCTTCTGCCTGCAGTGCCAAACATCATCACTGTCTTTAGATTTGCTACTGCTTCATTCACATTAAAAGGGGAGACAATCAAAGTAATTTTTAATTACTGTTCTGAGTGTGTTTAAACAATGTGTTTCCTGATGTTAGAAATAAAGTGCTTTCATTATCTTGTCATCAGCAAACATCATATGTCTTCAGGATCTTTGATATTATTCTCAATTTGTGACAGGTAATTTACATGTTTCCCTTCAATTCATTGTTGGAATTACTCTTTCACCTGTAGTTTGTTTGTCCAGGTTTTGGATCCTAGGGGCAGAGAGCAAAATCCAGTGGTGTTTTTCTGATCTTGCTCGTATTTATGTAATAACTGATATCTATAGGTGTTAAAAGGTAAATTAGAACGGATTCAGAATGAAAAGAGAAAATATATCTGGTTTATCCTGCTAGGATAGGTTACTGGGATGGTGTGATACAAGTGGACTTTTTTGAATGAAATCATCCAGTAGTCATTGGACATTTCATTAATACATTCAGATCATCACCATTTATCTTTAAATATTCTTTCAGTGCTTGGCCTTAAATGATATTCTTATTAAAACCTAATAGGAATAGAGAAGAGCAACCAAGTTTTAGGAAGGGATGAAATTTACTTCTTATTTCTTTGTATTACTGGTCTCTATTGCCCAGCAGCTGCAGCGAGTTCTCCCTGCATCTCTCGCAATGTTGTAAGGAATTTCAGTCTTGAGGGCATTGCCAATAGAAAGTATCCTTGGCTTCCATGTCTATGTATTTTGAAATGCCCTTGCAAAGTATAAGTTGAATTCAGAGCCCTTGGGTTCTGCTGGTGAAGTTTAAAATGGAGATGCCTCTGTTTGTCCCCTTAAAGAAAATTTAAACATATAATAATTTTTCAGTAACTGAATGGGAGCTTTTCCCGTTCCCAGTTATCGTTATGTTTGACCTTAATAAAGGATCCCTACTAAGTCAACTCTGCTGTACATTCAAAAAAGCCAAAAACAACCCTTAGGCTCAATTATCTTAATAGATAAAATTTGCCAGTACTGGAAATCTAAGCAGTAATTGGGAGATCTCATGACACAAATGCAGTTTGCAACTTCACTGTGAAATTATTAGTTTTAAAGATTAATAATGTAACTAAGAATTCTTAAAAATACATGTAAAATCTCCACAGTTATCCTGTCACGCGGAGTGATTCAATATTGCAATGTTTTGCAGTCTTTTCTGGTGCTGCAGAGGAAGGTTGCACTGGTTTACTCTGTCACCTACCTTAGGCATGTCAGCCAAAAAGAGAAAGAGTAACTGTGAATACAATGCAAAGAAAACATGCAGGTATTTTAAGTCTCAACGTTAGTTGGCATGGCATTCCCTGTATTAGCCATCTACTTTCACATCAGACTAATTACATTTACTGGCACAACCTGTATTAATACCTTGAAGGAGCTATAAATAAAAATAATTAAAAAAAATTGCAACTTCTTTAACAGTATGTGCTCCACTTGGTGTTTTCTGCAAGATTATTACATTTCCAATTTACCTGTAGATACCTGTGTGTGTGTGTATGTGTGTGTACGTGTATATATATATATGTATATATATGCACACTTTTTGGTGTTGTGCAACAGCTGACTCTGGGTATAAAAAGTATAAAAATTGTTGTTAAGCAGGCTTGTATTTAGTGATGAAATCCCATGAAATCCATCCCTGACTTCGCTTGCTATAAACACGGTATGTCAGATCTTGCAACTCATTAAGGGAGACTTTTAAATGCATATTATAAGCTGTCAATGGGAGCTCTCATCCTCCACAAGGGGATTGCTTATAGCTGAGATCCCATATATGTGTAAATAGAAACATAAAGCTCTAACTCCTACTCAGTTTGTTATAAGCTTTAGTGACAATAACAGTATTAAAATACTTTGGGTTGGGAGTACTTGCATTTACAGCTTTTTTTCAATCCCCTTCAGTTATCACTGTTAAGTGGTTTTGTTGCCTACTTTAGGATGTGAGATGAAAATCTAAACACATCCTATGTTGTTTCTCTACTGGCAAAATCCAAATACATATGAAATAAGAAATAGCTGATTTAAAATGTAGTCAAACTAAGTAAAGATTTTTGACATTCATGAGAATGAAAAACAATTAACATTTCCTTGGTCCAATGGATTTTCTTCACAAGATGCCCAGTGAGTCAGTGTGCATGAATTTAAAAGAAATCATAAAAAAATCAACAAATTTTAGATTCATATAGACATGAAAAGTACATTTAGATTGGCTTAGAAAACCAAACTGTTCCGCAACCTAAAGGATGTAATGCTTAGCCAGCCCCACCCCCCCCCCAACTAAGACATTTTCAACCATACTGGTAGACTAAAATTAGCTTTTAAACATCAAGTGATGAAACACCTCTCATCAGATGAGAGGCTGAAAAGGCTGAAAGATTATTTGTAAGCTACTCAGCTGATTTTTTATTAGTCCTCAAAATGGATTCTGAATCCAGACTCTAAGGAAATTCCTACCCAGGTTTGAATTTCTGTAGTTAGTACCACTTCGAAACAGTATGCTAAACAGGAATTGAGACACATCCTTTCAGTAAGTCTTATTCGGCGTTTGCATTTTGGTTTTTGGGTTTTTTTTAATGAGGAAATTTTATTATTTAGTTTGACTAGAACAATCTGACAGGCACTTGAATATAGAAATTGCTTCATCTTGGAATCTGGAGGGGCTTTGTGTTCCTGGGCGTAGCTGGCACTGTGTCAGAGCCCTCCAGTGCTACTAACCCAGCCTCTTATCAGGCAGCAACAGAACATACAGCACGTGTCATGTGAGGATGTATTTTTCAGTGCTTATTCTAGTAGTAATATAATTTCTGTGAACATGCACTACTAAACCATAGCTGTGTTATGCCGGTGTCATTGCTTCAATCTTCATTCATGTACAACCCAAGTACCAATTTGCTCTTTGTGATGGTGTTTGTTCCAGGCTGTTCACAGCTTGCTGATCTGTTAAAAAAAGCAATGTGGATACCGACATCTTCCCCACTGGCTGGTCTGATGGTGCCATTATAGTTAATTACCAAATTCAGCAGGCTTTTCTAATCGCTTTAAAAAAACGGGCCACACATCCTTGTAATGGTACTGATAATTTTTACTAATGTGGAAATTAAGACAGAAATGAAATTACTTGCTCAAATTGCCCTTACAGAGGACAATTGGCAGCAAGAGAGATGTAGAGTACAGGAGATTCTGCCTTCCAGAGTTGTGCTGGGATTGTTAATACAATCTTTGTCTAGAAATAGGTGATAAAAAAAAAGAGGTAGAATTCTTACCAGAGCGATGGGAATAACAAACATGTCAGTAAAGACTAGAGATGACTGAAAAGTAGGAAAAGCAAGGAAGATAAGAAAGATGGCATGAAGGAGGAAACAATGGAGAACACCATCAGGAGAGGCGCCAGTTGATAATTCAGAACCACATTTCCCTATAACACACTTAGTGCCTTGTTCACAAATTAGCAGGTGAAAGAATTACTGGAGAAAAAAAGAAGAATCAAGACAGTTGTTCAGGAAAGAAATTCTGGTTTATGATGGAACCAGAGTGAGAGACCGGTGCCATCATACCTTCTGGGTTTTTGCCCATGACCTCTTTATTCCATTGTTGTGACACTTGATAAATGATTTCAGAGGCACAACCCAATGCTTTAATTTGCCTTTTCTTTTCTGAAGCATTTTTCTGCCCAGCATAAATCATGTCATTCAAATATTTTTCATGACAGAGGTTCTTTATCTGCTTGGACAGAGTCTGTGGTGCATATTCAGTATTGTCCTCTGTGTTGTTTATCAAGTTGGTATTGATGGCGTAGATTAAACCTTGTTGAAATGATCCATGGCTTGTGTGGGGTTTTTTTTGGCTGAGTTTTTGGTTTTGTTTGGTGGGTTTTTTTGAGAATGATCACTCCAGCAAAAAAGAGACTTTGGCTAGTATTCTCAGAGTAGCTTCTGCTACCAGCAGATTTCACAGCATTAAGGACTTAACTGTACATGGTCAAGATACAGAAGCATCCTAGAGCAGTATTCACCATGATAAATTTCTACTGATCACCTGTATATATATTTGGTGGAGATGCATCTGTTTGTTGGTGCTGCTACAGTGAAAGAATGTAACATTGTGGATATGGCTATTGGTAAGAAAGCAGAAATTTCTAAATATTTCAAAAAGTCCTGTTCCCGTTTTATATAGTCATGAAACTCTTAGAATGAACAAGATAGGAATTTTTAGGAAAGCAAAAATATAAATACCAGGTGCACACTATCCCTTTATAGCTGCTGACCAGAAATAAAGAGGAGAAAAAAACCTTGATTTCTGGAAATAAACATTTCATCTCTCAGACTGCACACACTCACCCACCCACAAAGTATTTTATCAGTTCTCAACTTTGAAGGGACTGGCCCAATTTTATTTCTTTTCTGCTTTCAATAGGTAAGCAAATGACAAGCTAAACTCTTGCACAGGTTGTCAAAAGTACTATTGCCTGTATCAGCATAACTTGGAGAGAACGTAACAGTAAGGAGAGTTTACTATTACAAAAAAATTAGACATGGCATGGTTAATAGCTTATTTCTTTTAACAAATACTGTCACTCTGAGGTAAAAATTCCAACAATAGAGTTAGTATAAAATAAGGAAGACAGATCACCCCAAACCTAAGGCTTGTACAGCTTCCAAGGCACATTAATTGTACGATGTATCATCAGAAATGAAAAGGTAGATGCATCATAAGCAAAAAGTTAAAGAGAGCTAAGGCTCATCTTGGGTCTGCAGAAGTAATTCTGTGTTTTACAAATGTTTTTAAAATTGCTTTGTAAGAAATTCAGTAAAATCACCTGAAAATGGCAGTGGACGATTTTTTGTGCAGCTCAAAATGAAACCAAGTAACTTTTGAGAGAAATGAGTAACAGAACATGTCTAACAGGAGACCATTTCAGGAACAAAATAAGATATTTTGCATGACTACACAAGATGAAAGTCAGAATTGTCACTAACGGTATGTGATGACAGAGGTACAAAACAAAGTCAGTGGGAAAAAAAATGCTTTTGTCTCAGTTTTCTATTGGGCAGTGTTTACCATGGTACAATCTCAAAACAACTGAAGAACAAAGACATTAATTTTAGCATCATAAGATGTCAATTGCTAAGGATAATGCAGTACTTCCTTTACAAGGAAATAATATATATGATGGGAAAAAAAGCCCAACATAACAGATTTTAGTCTAAAACTGTTTCTTTTTTATCAAATTGGTTCATCTGCAGAGAAATAAACAGATGGAGAAAAATTCAATGTCAGGTAGAGAAATACCTCATGTTACATTTTCACTAGATCTATTTGACCTTCTCCCTGCCCCTCCCACTTGTTTAAACAAACACACCCCCACCTCCATATATAGTAGTAAAATTAAATCCAGATCTTACTCTCAGCTGGGGTGTGGGGCCCTGCAGGTGAAAATGAGAGGAACTGTTGAGAACAGCCAAGGCCAGTTACTACCAAAAGACCCAAAAGCTGGCCCTCCAGCAGCCATGCCATTAGGCTGAGGCCCAGGCAAAGTGCACCAGCAAGCCTGGAACTTCACCAAGTGCTCAAAAGAATCCTTTGCGCTCTTCTTCAGCTCCCACTTAAACTTGTTGTTATTACTACTACTATTATTATTATATCATACCTGTGGATAGAAGACTCTAGAAAAAGTTAGGCAAAAACTGTACTGAAATATCCTGTTTATTAGAAGTTCGATGAAAGGGGGAAACCTTTTGATGCAAACTGATTAGAAACAGAGACCTTTAAAATGCTTCAGTTGATTAATGTGTATTTTAGCCTGAACATGTTGCTAACACATTTCTGAATTTAAGAGGCAAAAAGAGACCATATAAAAGACAGTAAAAGCAGTGAAGCCGATTGGCTTTTCCTGTCTGCCCAGTCATGATTTTCTCTTTAACTTGTAATACAAATCAGCAAGCTCCAAATACTTTGTCCCATTTCTGAACAAACTTTGCCATGCAGCTGCTGCCAGATTGAGAACAAAGCATTACTAATACTTCACCAAAAGTTAGTGCTTGCATTTCTAAGCATCACTTACAGAGCATTTACTTGGTCCAACTCCCAAATTCATTTAGTTTGTAATAATCGCTTTAAGCAGTAATTTCCTTGAAAATGCAAGTTCCAGTACATTAAATAATGTGTTAACTATTAGGCATGAATAACATGTATATGGCCGTATGTGTGTTAAATGAACATATCAAAATCAATCCTATGTAATGTTGGCTCCTAAGTGTACTCACCTGTTAATACTTTCTGGTTTTGTATTCGTGACAATTTTTTAAACCAGACAGATCTAAAGCGCTCAGAGGTTCTACCACTGCACAAGCTAAATGAGATTCAAACTGGCAGTTCTGATACATTAATTCATGTTTAGGTATTCATCATTCATTAGTACCTGCTACAAACAAGAGGCCAGATTCAGTTCCCATTATCATAAACCGAGAATATCAGATTTAGGAGCTTCAGTTATTCAAAAACCTAGTCCTTTCCTTCCAGAAGGCAACCTCTTTTTATTTCTGTCCAATGAACTGTCTCAGCTGAATTTTGGAGAAGAGCATACAGCCTCTTTTAATGATCTGAAAACCCATCATGTACAAGTAGTAGTTTGTTGCAACTTCTGTTAATGGATTAAAGCATTTAAAACAAATTAAATCATTAGTACACCGGTTGTTGTGATATAAACAGTTTAATGAATACATAAAGCACATATAAAGCAAAAGATTAAAACAAAATTATTGTTACAACCACCATAAACTATATAAAAATATTTTTTACAAGCACACTGCTTGCACAGCAGGTTTTACAAAACAGAGTATCACGAGCAATACCACTCCCTGAAAACTCAGACTTGGAAATAAAAATCACAGTAAGTATTAACTTAAATCAATGTGAGTCTGACTAGTATACAATGTGATTTAACTCCTTTTCAAATTCTTCACGGTGCTGTAGTATACATTAAAGCTTCCACAGCAAATGTATATAGAGTTCAAGTGCAAGAAAAGAAAAATTATTAAATTATTCTGATTAATTTACCTCTCCCTGGCATTATTTAAAACTGTGGTTCCTAAACTTTTTGCCTGTGCATATCTATTGCAACCATTTTTGTAGATCCCTGTTCCAGCAACTGCTTAACTTAGGAGTGGGTTTGGAACTGTTGTTTCAGAAATTCTGATCCCAAACTCTGATTCTGCTCAAGATGAGAAGAACTTCAGCCCAATGCTCCTCATACCTTTTATCTGTCTATAGGATGGGGAAGCCCCATCTCTTTCCATATTCCTTGCATCCAGACACACAGATATTGGGAAAGAAATATAGGAGCAAGGCTTCATACAGGCAACAGAAGAACTTTACAAGATTGCATACAAAACTGAAGCAAAATGTATAAGAAAAATTGATTTAATCTTTCACTAAGTCTGGTCTTAGCCTGTTGTTTACTGTCACACACAATATTTTGGTTTGTTGCATCTGTGTCACAAACGTAGTTTAAAGTTTAGTACGTTAATGCATAATGTTAAACCAGGACAGAAAAGTTCTTGTTTCACAATCCAAACTTTAGTAGGGAAAAAAAATCATAAACAAAAGAATTACAAAAGCATAAAAAGCTGCATCAAAGAAACAAAATAGCAGTCAGTACATACTGAAGTTGAATACAGGCTAGAATCTAGGAGGCACAGTAAACATTTGATCATTTTAACAAACTTGCTTAGACGCTTTACAAATGTTTAGATAAATATTCTATAAAGATTAGGAAGGAAATAATTTATCCTTATGCTATTCTCTCTCGCATGCTTTTTAAAATGTCTGCACCACAGTTTCTTTCTGTCACCATTTTAAATTCTTCTTTAGTACAATTAAATTTGAGCTGTGCACAACAGCAGTTTTGTTTGAAATATTGTGTCTTAAATTTTTTTCTTAAAAGTACAAAGTTCAAGCTGATTTTGCTTGACTTTCGGCTATCCAAAAATATTGATGGGGATGGGATTGGGGGAACAAGGGCCACTGTGCTTACTGTCCCTTAGAGAAGGGGTATTTCTGTACATTCCAGTATTTCTATTTTTAACAACTCCCATGCACTCTTAATTTAGCTTCAGAATTGCAGGGTAAGGGAGAACCTGTTCCATAGGAGTAGAGGAGGCCATGAAACAGTCCCGGCATTGTTCCTACCCCACCTTTCTGTACACAATAGTGAATATTATTCATTAACATGTTTCTTAGCCATGGTTGCAAGAAGAAAATGCCTCCACAAAGAATTTATGTGTTTTGCTTGAATGTCAGCCCTAAATCTGTACAAAGAGCAAGTGTTGTCTTTGCATTCCAGTGCTTGCTGGTGTGGGTAGTGGAGATATACACTCCCACTGGGGCATGGACTGGCTGAAAAATGAAGATTACAAGAAAGGCAGCTGCAGAATTGCTTTGAAATGCTTCAAAATAAATCAAAACCAAGTGCAAGCAAATGAACAGTGCAGCTCTAGGAACTTTTGCATTTCAAGCCTTTGAAAGTCATCCTTTAAGGTGCTTTTCTTGATCTTATTTACCAAAGACCTGTTTACTTAATGGAGTCTGGAAACTGCCAAGGGACTTCATTCTATTTGAAGTCATCCATGAACACCATCTATCAGTAGTCATACTCAACAAAATTCAGCAAATGACAACAACTATTTAGGGTTTAAGCACAAGTAAGACTATTAGCCATCTGGATTTCCCCTGTGTACACATGTATAAATAAATGACACCACAAGGCTTCCTTGATACAAGAAACCAAAAGGCATTGTTTCAAAGGCTAAAAAAATAATAGTTGAAACAACTATCTGTGCCACTTACTCAATACTTTCTACACTGCCCTCCCATGAGAGACCTTCCTAGGAATGTTTCCTAGGACATGCATCAATATTATCATTGTGTGGAACAGTGCTAGAGATTCTTTGGCACTGAAGTCCTAATGTGATTGACTTTTGCCAAGATAATAAAACTTCTCTGGGCTTCCAGCTCAGATCTGCAAGTCAGGACTCTGTAACACTATGTGTAGTTGCTCTTAAGAAAAATAAAAAAGTACTTCTGGTAGGTAAAAAAAATATGTTAGAATTGTCCATAATTCTGTACTGTTTTGCAGACATTTAAGTGCTTCAAAATAGCACTTTACTGAACAGCAACAGAGATAAAAGGGATGATCTCCTGCCCTCTCATACATAATTATGTAGAGATCTGTAGAGAATCATAGCAATCTTGTTCATGCCAAAGGATAAAATACATAATTTATACAACTCGCAGTCATTTTTTAGCCATTACTTCTAAAAAGTGAGTTGGCTGGTTTGATTTATTGCCAAGGAGGAACGTACATACCTCTGTGTATTCCGAATGCAGAATCTAACTTTTTGGTATTGTTTCCTTTGTGTACAAAGAACATTTCATATACTATTTTTCACTGAGTAACACAGTACATGAATAAAACAGCAAGAGTTGAGCTAGCCAACCAGGTTCCAGAAAATAACAGTGTTGGGAACAGCCTCTGATATTTGCAGAAACTGCTTGTTGCACGTATGAACATTACATACCTACAGAAACAACTGCCTGGTTGCTAATACTGTCAGCAGCGTTACAGGCCCCAGTTTGTAAATGTGAACAATGAAAAGAACAAAACACACAGCTTGCTTAGTACTGGCTACCAAGTGTGAGAAGCTGCTGGTTTTATGTTTCTAGAGTATTTTTCATCCAGTGGTCTCTACATTACAACAGCTCTTCAGGGAAGGGCTGTTATACATTGCGGAGCTTCCAGGTGTGGAGCTGTGAAGTACACTGACAGCCTGCAGCTGTTGTACCACCACAAATCAGTTTTACACCACAGAGTAGTAAGTACTCTGTCCCAGTGTAAAATTATAAGACAGCACATATCACAGGTTAGAAATACTGCATAGACCTCAAAGGTTGTCAAAGGTTATTCATGGGCCCAGTCAGCAATTATAAGCATTGCTTTTTGCAACACACAACTTAAGCAACTACAATAAATTCAGCTAAAAGAAGGTTTTACAGCCCTACAGCAGTTCCATTAAAATACTTATGTAGTGTGTGGACACACGAACACAAGATTCCACTTATCATTTATGTGGCAAAGCATACAGCAAAAATATCTTAAACTTTGCCACTCGAGTAACAGTGAACTAATATGCCAGCTGCATAATTTATCAGAGGAGGCAGGTTAATACTGGAAAAGGAAAGAATTCGATTAATAGCCTTTCATCAATACCTTGAAGAAATGGCTTGTTATAAAACGTCTAATATGAAATGCTTGGAATATATCCTAACTTCTTGCCAGAATAAAGCAGCTGGACAATTTTGTACATCTGGGATTCAGGATAATATCTGTCAAGCCATCTCCCCGTCAGTGCTGTCAACTGAGCTTAAAACATGATTTTTCACAAGCAGGTTGAGAATTTGGCCACAATTCTTTTTCTAACATCTATTTCCAAGTTTGTCTCTCAGTTAGTGCCAAGTGTCTTGCATTTAGTGCTCTCATCCAGCTCCCTTTTGCAAATATTTAATAATAAAGTACAAAAGCAGAGCATACAAAAACATACAATGCACATTAAATACTCATAAAAATTCCTCTCAATAATGTTTCTGTAGCCACCTGGAATTCTAATACTCCTTGTTACTATCCAGAATAGCTCCTCTTGTTTCCCAGATCCCAGATCCCAGCTTTTTTTGTTGTTGTTTTCAGTCTAAAGCCAAGCATTACATTACAAGTACCACCTTGCTGGCTAAGTCAACTCTTGCATTAAAGCAGTTAGACCTTTCTTTGAGACCCACCCTTCCCATTTAATTGTACTGTATTTTCCTGTAGCCTTGCAGTTCTCTATTCCTCAGAGCTCACCTTGCCCAAGCCCCGCCGGGGAACATGTCTTTCACCTCCAAAGAATCTGCCCAGCGAGTCAAGTAGACCCGAGTCTCTGTGCCTTGGAGATCCATGTCTAGCATGGTCTATAGTGCTTGCAGATGCCATTTTTGATCCGTGCCGGAAAGAGGAGCGTTTTTGTGAAGCCATCAAATCCGAATTCTCTGAAGCTGCTGCACTGTCTTCTTGGATGGTCTGTAGCTCGTCTGACTCTGAGGGCCGATCTTTGAAGGTGTTGTCTTCTCTTCCTGGGGCATCTCGGGAAAAGAGGCGGATCAAGTGGGGGCGACCAGTCGTGTCAGCTGGGTTGGCCTCAGGCCAGGCATTCTTTGGGTCTGCTGTGCCTTTGGAGTCTGTCACCGCTGGGTTCTTCGTGGAGGTCCCATTGTTCTGGTTCACATCTGCCTCTCCTGCAAACAACAAGGATGAGATATGAATACAGGCCTGTGAAAAACAGCCCTGGAACAATGCTGCTTTCTTTCCCTTGCCTTGAGATGCTCATTTCATACAAAACCCGTAATATGTGCAGTTGTAATGAAACTATGTTCTCTACCAGCCTTTAAGAACATTAAGCTATCTTGGAACTGAAACCGGGATGATGTTCTCACACAGATTTGCAGTAGTTCTAGGTGGGTTTTTTTGGTGTGGTTTTTTTTTTTTTTTTTTTAATTTAACATATTTATAAATACATCAATAGATTATTTGAAGCACAACTGAAACTAACTTTCTTGCTGATGAGAGGCTTTCAGTGAACAATCAGAATTCACATACTTTCCTGCGAGGACTGCAACACTAATTATTTATTTTTTCCTTCTGTTTTCCTTCTGTTTTGGAAGTGACACTGCAGATCTGTGCATTCGCAAGTGCACATTCCCTCTCCACGATGTCAGAGCTTTTGGCCCCATTTGGAATCCCTCACTGTAACTTCAGTATGAATCAAACAAGCATAATGAGGGGAGGGGGCTCTTTTTCCACTCTTCACTTGTCCTCACTTCAGAAAAGGCAGACAACACTAAACTGCAATTTCTGCTTGGCCTCCCATCTTGGTTTTTCTCCACGTATGATTATTCTGGCACTCGTGGTACAATGTCCTAGTGCTGAAGGCCTAGAGCAAAACTGTACAATTTGCATTTAGTGCTTGTGAGAAGTGATAAAAAAACAATTATCAGAAACTGACAAGCTTTTAGCCAAGAAAGGTGCCAAGAAAGACCCCTGTGGTGAAAGTGAAATGCCGGCTGCCTTCTCCACAGCTGAGTTCTGATGCATGCAGTAAAATATCTGAAAAGCATCAGCTGCAGCACAGTTAGCCCTTCACCTGTAGTAGCTCTTTCTATCAGTGATAAAAAGATTTACTGAGGTTTTTTTTTAGTCTATACTATGATTCCTACTGTTCTAAGTGGAACTGCATCCACTGATGAATATGTCTTATCTCTACGGAACACCAAAAGAGTATTAGTAGGTCACTGCTTGAGAAGCAACCTTCAAGCACAGATACCTCTCACACACTGTGTCAGAAACATCTTTTGGAGTTAAGGACGCTCAGAATTTCAGAAATAAGCTACTGTTAGTCATGTGTTACCTTTAGAGTCTGCTTATTATCTTGTTACATCCTCATTTGATTTGGTCCGTGTTGCCATGGGAGGGAAAGGATTTGGTAAATACTGTTATGTTTTTGTAGTACTCTGGGCTCAAGTACTTTGCTGATTCACCAGAGCAATTTCAGTTATTGACAGTTATTTCATATGGTTTTGCCCACCCACAGGACAGCAAAGAAAACTTTTCTAAGCCTGAGAATAACTCTTAAATAATACTATGGATACCCACACAAGACAGTAATGATGGCTTTTGCAAATAAACACCTGTATGTAGGTTACAATTGGTTGTAACCAGCCTGCTAGTTTTTCATATAAAAACATAAAGTGCAGTTTTGCTGTGCAATAGTTTTTTTTATTTCTGTGAAAACTACCTAGAAAATGCTAAGGAACTTCAAGAAAAATTTCTTTGGTTAAAATATCTGAAAGTGTCTCTCAGGAATACAATTATTTATCCAACACTAACTGTCACTGAAGACCTCATTAGTGGGGAAATATTTGCTGGCAACTTTGGGACTTGGGTTTCCCTGAAAAGATACTCTCAAACTTTTTAGAAACTGTTCATATACCCAAATTATTTTCTTAATATAACAAAAGAAAAGTAACTAGCTTGGATATGTGGCACATTCTAAAACTGCAAAACATTTTAAACAGCGACTCTAAGCTTAGATTCTATACCATAATACAAATCCATTCAAGGACAGAAAAAGAAAAGCAAACAAAAGAGTTATTGTATATACCTAAATGCATTAACAAAACAGCAGAGCATCTGCATACTAATATTTTTTACAACAGTTGTTCTTTGTGTCACTGAATACGGGTATTGGTAAGCAACAAAGAAGGGTAATTGTGCCACAAAAGTAGCTTCTCCCAATGCATACTCAGTGAGCTATAAAGTATAAATCTTTCTGTATGCTTTATTTCAGTAATGAAAGCACACATTTAAGTTTTCCTCTAGATTTTCTGCATGCTTAAATCTTCTCTCATATATAGAAATATGTAAGAGATATGGTTAGTATTTTTGCTAACTAATCAAAGTCTTCCAGTGAATTTGGAGAGACAGATCACTTTAATAATGTCTTAAGGATATCCAGAATTAATGAATCATGTAAACATATGCTTATTTGTTCATTTAAAAACAAATATTTAGACTTCTATTACAACCCATTATAAATGCTGTGTATATGATACTGATAACATTTTTTGTTGTCTCTCCCTGCAAGATGTTCTTTGTTAAAATAGAGTACCCTTCCTGTACCGTATCACTTGTACAGAGAAAGTTGCCCAGGGAGGAAGAGGCTTTTTTTTTGTTAATCCTTATAAAATAGGATATAGCAGAATGCATTGCCATAGGCATTAACCAGAAGGCTATCAAAGTGTTTTCTATTTACATTTAATTGAATATAGTCATGGAAAGCTGTGCAAATGACAGTGTGAGAAAAGCACATCCTCACACTGGCCCAAAAGTAGCAGGAGGGAGCCAGACTGTGAGCAGGGATGTGGCACTCCAGGCACAGCCGCAGACCATTCCCGAAGGCAAAACCACCTTTCCACTTCCCCTTGCTCTGTGCCACTCTGGAGCCTCTGCAGGCACAATTTTTCCTGTAAATGTTGGTCAGAGTGAACAAGGCCATTTGTTCCCTGTACACACAGTGACTTCCATAACGAGGAATACAGATGAATAAAAATTCTGAACAGTCTGTTAATGAAACAAAAGCGAAATTTCAAAGGTGCTTTCAATGAAACAATATTAAATCCAATGCTCCATTGTCTTTAATAGGAGTTAGGCCCCATATAAGTATTTTCAAAACTACTGTGCCTTGATGCTCAATTGGACATTAATAGTTTATTCCATCTCTTGAGAAGCAAAATAACTCTTTTATGTAAGCTTCTAATTGGCTGGGACCTCTCAGCTTCACATGGTTCAAACAACAACTACTCTCAAGACAATGGAAACCTGTTGTGTGCAAAGTACAATTTCTAACAGAGACATCTTGGATACAAATATTCTTCTCATAGGTCACTTGGTGGAGTTGCTCTATGATAGTCTCTCCTTGTGTACACCTAACTGTAGTCTTCTTCCATACAGAGGACAACCTGGAAAGGGGTTGTTAAGCTAAGAGTTTTAAAATAGATTACAAGTTTTTCATCTCCTCCCACTCCTTTCCAGTCTTGCTTTCTTGCAGATACTTGTAATTCCTCTCACATTCCTATTGCTGCTCCCTCTACAAATGTAAAATAAATGAGGAAAATGAAGCTGATAGAAGCTGAAGTACATTCCCCTACTTTAACTTCTCAAGAGAAGCTTAGATCAACAGTGACAGAATATTGCAAATATTGATTGTGATAATAAATGACAGGACCTTAAATATCTGTAAGAAATCTTAAGAATTAAGTATCATCTGCTCATTACAAATGCCAGAAAGTACCTTAATCAACTTTGTAACACCAAGTATTTAATATACTTTTATCATAACTACAGACTGCTGTGATTGATTACTAATTTCCTTTTCTTGGCCTTCTTTTCTCAGATGAAAATTATCTCACTGAACTAAAGGGACCTTTTGAATCAACCTTACCTTTTAGCTTAAGTCATATGTATTTATAAAGCACTATTTTTCCACACATGAAATATAATGCATATTTGTCCTTTCTTCTTTTTCAGTCTTCTCTCTTCTATAAGATGACAACTGGATAGTTAAATATAATGCAATATAGTTCTCAATTCTGAGTCAACTCTATTTCAGTATGTTTACTGAAATGATGACAATAAAATATGAAGTAAAACATCTGAAATTTTGTGCTGATTCACCTGTTTTTAGTCACTTGAACAACAAAGGGTTACATCTATAAATTTACCAACTTTGTAATAGCTAAGATTTCAAGATCTTTAGTAAGCTGTAACACTAAGGCATATGTATTAGTAAGTTTACCTTGCATTATTTAAGAGGCTGAAACCACTATTTTGGAAGATGTGGTTTCTAGTAACATTTGTGGTACAATCAGGCATTTGAAAGAATGAAAGGCCAGAAAAAGGACATTCATCATCACTACATATATGCTGCAGCTGAGGATGTCTGGGTTCCAACTCTGTGTTGAGATAACTGTTTCCCAGTGTTCTCCCTTTCCTTTTTATGGAGTTAAGTTCTCTAGAAAAATGACCTTAAGGAATTGTTTGCAGGAAGTACACCATTAGGCAGCACTGAGAGTCCTAATTCAACTCTGTCTTTGGATACTGTCATGAAGCCAAACACTTCCATTTCTTCTGCACTATCACTCTCAGCACTATCAAACTCTAATGTTCTTCAGTACATGGAACATGGAGTGTGTAAATGAGGAGTCTGAACATGCAGCAGTAATTACAGACTGTGACCTATTACAAGAGCCAAGATCAAACAAAAAGCTGACCAATTTAATGTCTTTGGAAAAAGGATCCAAACTATTTGGTGCTCAGTGGTATCAAGTGTCAAAGGCAACAGTAGCAAAGCCATTTATCCTACAGACCAGTGCAAGTCATCCATCAGAAACAACAAGGCCAGTCATGGCTGCTCTGAGGAGCACTGCATGGTTTAGCATCCTGTGGGAACACCCACTGATCAAACTAAAGCAAGAAAGGGGATGACAGAATGGGTGCAAACCAGTAAACTGGTGCAGAGAACTCCAGCTCCTGGTTTGGACTTTTACTGCAGTGCTGTCCACAGTAGAATGGAATGCCTACAGCCAATATACTTCACTACAGAAGTATTTGCAGAGAGAGAGAGGAAAGAATTATGTCTGCATTGTTAAATCTGAACTGCAAAGCTTGATTCATCCTCATTAGGCTAAGACGCTGCAGACAAAAAATGGCTCTCAGCCTAACTTCACTAATATGGTTAGAAGGCAATATGCCATCAGGCATTTCAATTCACAGATCTAATTACTGGGTTCGTCTGATGCTTGTCAAACAGTTGGAAATCAATTTTGGAAAAATATTTCTGCTTGGAATAGATGACATGCAGCATCATTGTGAAACAAACAGCCGGTCACGGCTCTCAACGCAACTACAGCTGATCTGATGGTGCATTTAGCCTTTACACAAACATTTTCCTCATTTGCTAGCAGAATGAATCCAGAGAAAAAATGCCAGTGTGTCTCACAATACAGATTCACATGAGTTTAACACTCCTACTGCAGTTAGCCAAGAGACTACTTCCATTACAGCTCGCTCTCCTCCCTCCCTCTTTGCCAAAGCTTGTCATTTTCAGGTAAAAAAATTCCACCCAAAGGCAAATTTTCTCTATAATTTCAGCATAACTGAAAGAAGAACATTTTTCTGCACAAAAAACTCAGCGTTCCCTACAGGTTACTCAAGCTGTAGCCCAAACCTCCACAAAAAATTAGAAGCCACCTGTTAAGCATAACATACGCTCCTTTGACTTTCCTCATCAACTGCTTCCAATAGACATTATAGAGCATATAAGGCTCCTACCAGACTGGAACAAAAGGTGTGAGGGTGTTTCCATTCCATTGATGGAACGGATGAGCTGAGTACACTTCTACACTGATCTGATGAGCCAGTGAATAAGGGGTCTGTTGTGGCACAATTTCCCTTACAATAAACCTCAGTACTAAAAATATGGGAAAAACTGCAAAAAACCACCTGGTCCAGTATTTACTAGTATTGAGTTAAATTGAATAAAAGACCAAGTTTAGTTCTATACTACATCTTGGGTCAATAAGGCTTATTGGCTGAGCCTGCTAAAAAGGATTGCACTGCTGTTAATAAAGGCACAACATATTTTTAGAGCTGACATTTGCTGTGGCCAGGTGAACAAAACTTCAACTTAAAATTTTACAGGAAGAATCTGACAAATGCTGCTTTTTCTGAATCCCTGATGCCTTGTGGAATACCAGTTTCTTAGCTGTTCTCTGCAGAAAGTATTATGCCTCCTGAGAGTTGAAAACCAACAGGTCAAATAGGATCCATTAATTGTTAGACCTTTGTTAACACCCAAGGCTTGGCACAGTTTCTTTCAGACTCATGAAAGATCTCATTCCTTCAAGCCCTCCCTGGTCCTCTCCCACTGGAGAAAAGCTGCTGAGGTAGCAGAGCTCAGCCTTACAAAAGAGCTGACATGAAAACACAAAAAGGTTTGATGGAGAGAAGGGAAATGTCAGTTCACATCCTGCTATGGAATCAACTCTCTTTGCAGGTGTAGCAAGAGAAAGGAATGACACTTTATTTATATTATTTATGCTCAAATTTTTAGGAAAATAAATACTGCATTCACTTGGGTAAAATAGGAATTTGTAGTTTTTAGCATAAAATTATGCTGCAGGAAAAAGTATGAAAATTGCATATGAGAATATAAATTCTTTCAGACACTAATTATTACAGTATGAAAAAATAAGTGTGATTCCTCTCACTTTATTTCTGATACTAACCTAAAATGTACTCCAGATCTGCTGGGTAAAAAAACAAACCCTCAAACATTTGACATGCTGTGGCATCGATTCACAAATGGCTATTTTGCTAGGTAAGAGATACAATAAAATCTCTCCTGAAATGACTAGCAACCTTCTTTCCAAAAGGCCAGTCAGTGAAAAACTTGCTGGCTGCCAAAGGTCTTTCTAACAGTAGTGCTGTTCTTTTGACGCTGGGATAAATAAAACTCCCGAGCTGGCTTGAGAGTTTCTTCTCAGTTCCCTCAGCATACCACAGAGCAGGCCTTGTCATCATTCTGAGATGTACCATTTTCAGCACTTCCCTCAGCTACATGAAAGGTATTTCTGAGAGCTCAGGAAGTGGAGATGGAAAGATACAGCTGTGAAGTAGTTTATCTTGAAGGTTGTCTATATAGGAGACGTTATCTGCCAGAAGCATCCTTTACTACATACTGCACTGTTGATCTGCATAAGGACAATCAAATCATCAACCTCTTGGTCAAGAACAGACTTTTAGATTTTAAGTACTGGGTCTAGTGTATGCATTGTTCGTACAAGCAGTACAAGTCTGCATGGGTCCCATCTAGTTAAATACACTTCTTTCAGTATGGCAGCAACTGTTTAAAGGTCATATTTGTACTGAGGTAAATTGAAAAACTATATGCAACACAGTCAGTAAATTATGTCCTTTAACAGCAATTATCATCTGCTTTCCTGAGTTTGCATCTTTCATTTAAGGGACCCAATGCCTAAAAGATAGATGCTGATGACAACACAGAAGTCAATACACTTTTATTTCATCTATAAAAGTACTGCTGGAATATGAAGTGATAAATAATAGGTAGTATTAATTTTGCAAGTTAATTAGGTTGATCAACAGCCTGATTTTTTTTATTTCCCCTAAATTCTGTTGGACTTCATCATCCCAGACAAAGTGTTTAATATGCAACTGTGAACCATTGCTTGTTTACAGGAGTACCAGTTTCATGATAAATGCATCCCTTAAGCATCACTCCGCAGTACAGCTAACAGTTTTTGGAAAAAGGATCCCTATAACAGGTAGTACAGATGCTGGGGGGGATTGTTGTTGTCATATCTTTAGTCTCAAGCTGTGCCAGGGAGGTTCAGGTTGGACATCAGGAAGAATTTCTTCACTGAAAAGGTGGTTAAGCACTGGAATGTACTGCCCAGGCAAGGAAGTGGTGGAGTCACTATTCCTGAAAGTGTTCCAGGAATGACTGGACATGGCACTTAGTGCTATGGTTTAGTTGACATGGTGGTGTTCGGTCAAAGGCGGGACTTGATGATCTTTGAGGTCTTTTCCAACCTTAATGATTCTATGATTCTATGAAAGAGAAATGGTTCTGGAATGTTATTAGCCTCATGGGTGTGTGAAGGTTTGTATGCTTGTGAGAACAAGTAAAAAAACCTACAACTAAAAGAGGCATTCAAAAAAGTTAAAAACATGCCCTGCAATAGAACAATTTTTGACCTTGAGATTGTAATAAAAACCAATCCACTTGATTGAACAAACTGCCTTCTGCACTCCGCATGCTTTCATAGAGTTGGTCACTTGGTTATCCATGCCACTGATTTACAATTAAGAGCTGAAACAAAGCCCACAGTGGCATGGCCTACCATTGCAGAGGAATGCAGCAGTGTAGGCCTGGCTCACACCCTCTCTTTCTTGTTTTCCAGAACTACTGGCATTGCCTCCCTTTGCTGAGGGTTACAAAGGAGAGTACAGAAAACAAAAGAGCCTGTGGTTGAAACCAGTGGGACTTGCTATGGCAGAAATTTGGAATCTATGAGAAACATGTGGCAATTCTCCATACAGCCCGCAGAAACTTTTTTAAAAACTTAAACAAAGAACTGTATCCACCCACCAGTTTCAAAGAAAAAATGTTCCTTTGTGTTACTAGAACATACAGGTTTGTTTTAATCTTGAGTATCTCACAAAGGATCCTCCCACAGCAAAGTGAGCTGGAGCATCATTTCTAATAAACAATTTCATGTGCATAAGAGGAAAAATTAAATTACCTGTTTGACCTATCAGCATTTGTGTTCTTTAAAAATGTGCAACTGACTAGTACTAAACAAAGATTGTTTGATTATTCAGCTTTTCTGCTTCAACTGCATGGAGTCTGAATAATCAGTAGGTTGCAAACCTGTACATCCCCCACCCCCTCCCAAAGTAATAGCACAACAAAATGACTAGTGCTTTCATAAGATCTCGCAACTTCTACTATCATTTGTATTTTCAACATCAGTTTTGTTTTACTGAAAAATAACCTATTCCCATTGCTGCAACCGAATACCCAATATTACAGTTAAATTTCTTTCATAACACCATAAAGAAACAGGGCCTTAAAATCAGCAGAAAAAGACATATTGGTGAAATGAGTGAGGTGAGGGTAGAGACTGAGCCAGCTGGTTCAAAGAACTTGCTCACAGAACAATAAGCAGCAAAAAAAACAACAACAATGACAAAAAAAACAAAACAAAAAACACCAAACAAACAACAAAAAAAAAAAACAAACCACAACAACCAAACCAGCTATAGAATATTTTCTGTTAAAACCCATCATGTAGCACGTCCAAAAGAGGACTTGACAACAGTGCTGTATTTTTCTTGACCAGGAGTTAAATGTCTGAGTGGTATTTATATTATTTAGAAAGTATAAACTGCAGAATAAAATACAATTGAAATAAGTTAACCAAATATGCTACCTTTGAAAGACATAATTAGTTTGTGACCACAGGGAAACTACTTAGAGCAAGGCAATAAACCGCAATTTTTATGAGCTGCATATTTTAGTCCTACAGAATCAGAGTGTACATGTATGTTAAGTTTTCTTGAGACCAACTAACTAAACTAAGCCCCAAAAAACACTTCACAGTAGAGCTCAAAGTACTGTACAGGAGTTTTTCATATGTTAAAAGAAATAAGAGAATATGAATACTTTTAGCTCCCCCCAAATAATGAATTCATTTGTTGTTTTGAGGACATAATTTCAAAGTTTGTTTTCCAAGACAGCTTTGTACAGAACAGGCAGAGGTAAAAAGCAAATTAGAGGAATGTGGCAGTCCTAGAGAGACGAGTGTACAATGCAAGCTGGGTATTTGGCAGCTGTGAATCACCTGCAGGATGATGTAATCAACGAGCTTGACATTTTTGCACATGCTTCAGGTGTACACTGCATCCCTGGATTTCTCTATTTTGCCCTGTTAATGTATTCTGAACTGAAGCTTTTAAAAGCCCAGGTGAGCTCAGGGAATCACAGTTACAGAATTTGCAGAGAGGGGAATTACTTTGGTAGTTTTTAGAGAATTTTTTTTCCCAGAAAATTCTAAGATACACTACAGTCCTATAAATTGCACATTTTGAGTATGATGTACATATTTGCTAACATTTCTAAAAATATCAGAAACACCCAAGCACAAGTCTGTAGACCATTTATCATTGTGTCGAATTGTTGCACATGTAAAACAAAATTGGAGATCTGTCTCTACAAAAGCCAACGAAAAATACTCAAGAAATACACAAAAAAATTAAAAAAAAAAAAAAAAGAAGATGGAGTTAGGATGTTCAAGGCTGCCTAAACTGCAGCTCGCTACAATCCGAACAAGTCCACAACAGTTAGACACTGTATCAGCCTGACATTTTCTTTCAGTTGCACAGAATTTGTTCACACAGCTTATCACATCTCAGAAACTGGTGAAATATTCTAAGATAATGTAAGCACCTCTGTGCCCTGTGGGAGGCAAAAGCCCGGGTGGTGATCCACACCTCCCACCCACTCTGTCCACAATGCCAGTGGTAAGAGTAGCTCCCTGCCTGCCCCGTGAGGATGCAGAGGCCCATGTTGTGACCCACATATCCAGCTGTGTCCAAGAGGTAGAAATGTGAACACGTCTGGGTCCTGCGGCAATGCAACGACCATGTTGTGACTCACACCTCCAGTTCAGCCCAAGACATTACACCAGTGGAAGAAGCTCACATCTCAGTGGGGACAAGAGTCACACCACCAGCTGCATCCATGAGGTGGAAGACATGAGCACCTCTGTGCCCTTCACGGACACAGAGGACCCAGTTATGAGCTTCAACTCCAGTTCAAGATGTTCATATCAAGAGAAGATCTCTGTCTCATATGGATACTGCATAGCAGTCATCTGCAGCTCCAGCTCTGCCTTTGGTATGAATGGTGAGAAAGTAATTCTGCCCAAAAGATCAGCAGCTGTTAATTTTAAAAACCCAGTAAATGCTTCACAAATATGCCACCCCAGGGATGTTCTGCACTCCATTTAGTTTTTGTCTACCTGGCAAGGCTTACTCAAAACAGATTTTAAAATGTATTCATGTAATAACACAGGATTTTAGAAAGTGACAGTTGAGATGATAATTCTGGACTCTGCAAATGAAGCTAGAAGCCAGGTTACTCAAAGGAAAAATTCCACATGCCATATCCAACACCAGTAGAGAAACCACACCTGAGCACATCTATGGCAAAGATGCTGCTGGAGCACAGACCCGAGGCTGTTTGGCCAGTCTCGTGGTTTAAAGTCTCTCTGCAGGCCCTGCCATAAGGAGAACAGCACCAGAGGACCTTGCATTCTGTTCACTACTGTGAAGGAAGGGAATGGGATTTTTGCCACCATGGCCTGTCTTGCTTGTCAAAACAGCTTTGTCTGGAAGCTGCATAATGGAGAATGTCAGCACTGATCTAGGAGCAGAGCCATGGAATTGCTGTGGCAGAACAAGCTGAGGGTATAAAAATATTGTAACACATGCAATAAACAGTGTGTATTTTGTTAAGCTATTAGCAAAAATTTCTTCAAGGCCTTTATAATCTATGTACAATTAAAACCCTAAGAATTTTAGATCATACAACAATGATAAACTGTTCAGAGCAGTGTGCACTTACTGAACTGGCACAGGGTCTTACAACAGAGAGATTATTTCACAGAAATATTGGCAGAGAGCTAAGAATAAAATGTTTGGTGAAAAGATATCACAAAAAAAAAAGAGAGATGAGTGTTTCTTTTGATTATGAAAAGGTTAATGAAAAATGTGAACTCAAGACATTTAGAGCTTGATACAAACCACCTTGTCTGTTTATCCTTCAAGCAATGGCCTACATTTAGCAGGGAATAAAGAAACATTACATGCAATCACGAGACTGTTCACTCCACAGTATCCACAGCCTTAAATGTAAGACTTCCAATTCTGAAAGAAAGGACTGTATTTGCACCGGTCACACCATCCTGCTGTTCTCTCATGTCAAGCACCATCTCCCCCTCTGGCCCCCAACAGTTTCCAGTCCTTCCTCCCACCTTCTCTTCACAGGGTTCCTGGACCAAAGCTGCTGTCCAAACCACTCTGCCGTGCTGCCTATTTGACTCCCACAGGCTCCACCTCCACAGACATTGTGATCCCTCACCATACTGCTGTAGGCTTTAACAGACTTCGTCTTGGATAAGATTCCAAATTATCTCTGCACACCAATTCACTTCTGAAATCTCTCTTCATCATAAAGCCTACCAGGCAGAGCTGTCAGAAGCTACTACAAGCTGACAACAAATATTCACTTCTAAATCAACTGGGAGAGTCACAAGTTTAAAGTGCTACCTCTCCTAACCTACCCTGTCAAATGCTTAAAACCCATGTACATCTTATGATACTGGGAGTTAACAAAAAACGTCTACTTTCAAAGGGTTCCCACTTGGAAAATAAATACTGCATGGCCTATTGCCCTTTCTCAAACCCTTCTGCTGCTCTGGATTGCTGACATTTGTATTCATTAGCTAAGAGCTTTCAAAGTCATTTCACAGCACATTTCACAAACGTCTTTCCAGCAGTACCCCATCAACCTTCTACACCTCCACTAACAGAGCACTGCTGGATCAGCATCTACCCAGAGTTCTCTTAATCCAGTCTTAAGCGTTGCTTGGTTGGTGCCACAGATTGATCCAGTTTGAGAACTTTGTTTTTGCTGCACTGAAAGAAAAAATACTTAACTTCCCACCATCCCCAGTGAAATTTAAATGGCTGTGCTAACAAAAAGATCATACAGTGCTGCCTCCTCCACATCCCAGTTACAAACAGGATTCTCCTCATGTCATTTTACAAGTTTGTCTATACAGGTAGTGCATGAAAGGAAAACAAAACATTTCTATATTGGCTGAAGCAGGGGACAAAATTCCAAGATTTCCAAAGTAATCTGGGCTACTGATACGATCTGTGCAGCATGAAATTCACATTTCAAAAAGATGTATTTCTGTGGTGTTTGATAGACTAAGAGAAAATTCGCTCTTCTCACACATCAATTTGAAGTCGTCTAGTATTTCAGTGGGATTTTACCTGACATACAGTATGCTTGTAGTCAGAAAAAAAATCCAGGAAATTATTGGGGATCCCAAAGCTGCTGACATAAATCTAGACATACAACGAAAGTCCATTTCTGCCTCTGGGCTTAGCATCTGTCAGAATAGCCTTTTAGATTTCTGCTGTAATATTCTAGTATCTAACCTCAGCTATTCTATATCTTTAGAAACTCCATTCAACTCTCCATCATAACAAACCATGTCACACACTTCTAAATATATTAATAAATCTGTCCTCATCTATACTAGGTCACATCAGACATATTTTCCATACACTAAAAAATCACTGATATCAGATTATAAATAATAAAGAGGTTTTTCACAATTAAAAAAAAAATAATCAACACTTTTTTCCCCCTGTGCTGAACACATGTGAGCTGTACCATAGTTCTAAATGTGACTCAATGCTATATGAAGAACAATGGTGACAAACTGTATAAAACCGCGGCAGTGATCGATGGTACTTTACACAATATCTGCTTTTCAGTAGCAGCATTCTAAGAGTGAAAAACTGCTTGCACAGTACCAAGCCTTGTACCAGTTCGTGGGAGTTACTGCTATTAAAAAAAGAAAGAAAGAAAGAAAAAGAACTCACAAACTTTATTTTGCTATTTGAGTATGTATAAAGTCACTTTTTATGTGATGAAGAAAACACAGCAAAAAGAGCTATTAGTTCTGAAGACTAAAATGGTAGTGCAGTGAAGCTACACAATATTTTAACAAGCAAGAAATGCTACAAACATGTTTTTCCAAGTGTACTTTGGGTATGTTTCTTTCAGTCCACCAAGTAAGCATGAGAATGAGTAAAACCACAATTCTGGAATAATTTACAAAGAGCCTGAGAGAAATTCAATAGGTTACACAAGAAGGACTATCGTAGGGCAGCACTTGTATACAGAAAATGCACATGCCATACAGTCCTGGTTGCCCTAACTGAGGATGAAATCCCAGGAAGGCAGGTGATACCATGGCTGCTTTTTGCAAGCAGAGATTGCTCCACTGGCACCCTAGGCCAGCAGAAGTCACATTGCAGCCCCCAGCAGCATGCTCATCCCAGCCAGCAAACTTAACTAATGCCTGGAGTGGGCTTGGTGCTGCACTAACCTGGGACTGTCAGGCTCCACCTGGCAGTTCCTCCTGTGTCTGCTGACAGAAGGCCAAACAATTAGCAGATCTGTGCCTATGTGTGCAGAAGCACCATGCTTGCCTGTGTGTGCAGAAGCACCATGCTCAAGTCACCATGAGTTTCTGAAATAAACCAACAACTCTGCCTTGGTTTTCCCAGTAGGAAGTCTTCATTTTTCTGTCTCCTAGGTAGCTGTGCAGACAACTTACAGAAGTGCTCCATAGACAGAACTGTGTTAATTTTATCTCTGAAAATAAAAGGTCATTTATTTCCCAGGTAAAAGCTTTAAGAGCATTTCTGTAGCCACTAATTGTTTTTGTTTGGCAAAATATGAAGTCTTTCATATTCACAGTCTCTGGTATCCCAGAAAGTTATTTAGCATCCCTTTGAAATAAGTAAATAATGCAATCAGTTTACAAAGCCCTTGCAACTTGGTTCAGTTCTCAGCTTAGGATGTAGTCCGTCATAGTGATATATAGTGGACTATAGTGATAGACTCTGCTTATCCTGAGAAAACAGGACAACTAGTACAGTCTGCCAAAGAGATACCACAGACTGTAGAAGTCCAATGTGGTGGACAAAGCAGCAGGAAAATTGCCTGTGTATCTCCAGGTTCATGTTCATGTCCTATAAGGATAAAAATTAATAAATCAATAAATAATTAAACAAAAATAATGAAACCAAAACCAAGCAAAAAACCCTAATTCCATCTGTAGGCCTGTGAGGAGCAGTTTGAAAAAACCTTGGCTCACAGTTACCTTTCCAGGGTCTGGAGTGCACCAGCAGGCTCTGCAGCCTCTTCCCACCCACTCATCTGGGAGTTACCTGCCCACGCTCAAGGTAGCAGAGCTACAGGGTAGTTCCAACCCAGGTTCAGACAGCCAGGAAACAGCACATTTAAGTCAAAGACCTGTGAGAAGCCTCCCAAGTGGCTGGCCAAGAGATGTGTTTCAGCTCCAGCTCTTGGCCAGGCCTGACCTGCCTGACACTGCCCATGGCCAGCCTTGTGTCTCACCATGCTGGGACCCGCCAGTACTCTGACAGCCATCCCTGCTCCTGCTCCCCTTGTCAGGTACCCGAGGTGCCTGCTCCGCCTGCCTTGATGTCCCAGCTCACCCCCATGCTGGGCCACTCCTGCTGCTTCCCAACAGCCTCAAAGCATCAAACTGTGAAAAGCAAATGCATTTAATTTTGAGCTTCATTTATTATCTTTAGCCTTCAAAAAAACACTGAAAGAAAACTAATCTGCGCTCAATCTGATGAGAGCAAGAAAAACAGAGGGTTCCACCTCTCCAGTACACACTGAATTATCCTGATTACCTAAAGAAAATGACACTCTTAGAGGAGGGGTTGAACCTCAAAGGGTGTTTTCCAGCAGCAAAATACCCCACTGCAGATATTACTCTCTGAGAAACAGAAGTGAAAAAAAATTAAATACACATTGATTAATAAAGAAAGATACATTTCATAAAGATAAGAAAATAAGTAGTCCATAATTAGGACAAAAAACTTGCACTTGGAAAATTCTCCAGCTCTTACTGCTTGCCTTTCAGAAAGTATCATAAAGAGCCATTTACTGAAACAAATCCCCTTTTCCCTACCCACATCTCCTCCTGACAATTCTTTCTGTGACATTAAATAAGACAGGTCTATCATTCACGCTATTTCTGAATTCCCAATTTTCTATTCTGACAAGGAAAATATTTTTCATATACCCATATTCTTTGCAGGTAGCTGACACAATTTAGTTGAAATCAGCAATTGTCAAATTATCCTACATTTCTACTGATAGTGCAAGCAAGTTGCAATCCCTATAAAAAAATGAGAAAAATAATAATTAGATTTGAAGCTATATCATGATGTTATCTGAACATGTATTTTTTTTCATACACATGTAATTTATCATTTGAAACAGTTTGACTAGATGACTGCAAGTTGAAGTCATGCTGCTTACATCTTTTTGTCATTGCCAAGTCCGTTACACATAATAAATGGTTTCAAGCTGTGCAGTGTCTGGAAGTTGTATGGGGCTAGCCTAAATGATAACTATCATCATCATCACCACCACTAACCAGCAGAAAAATTGCATAATCTTCAGCCATTCTTCTGCTTGCACTGCAGTAGAGACCTGCTAATTTTTTGTAAGATTATCTTGAGTGGTATTTAAGTCACTGGGGAGCCACTTGCACTCATGTGAGTGGCCGAATGCCCCGCCCAGTTCCCAGGAACTTTAACATAATTGGGTAGATGTATAACCTTGTTTGTCCCAGATTATTGCATATAACTGCTAATGCCAACTCTGTTGAGCCATTCTGTGAAAAAAATGTGCATCTGTATAGCTCTAAGTCAGCGGATTCACAGACAACTGAGATCTATTTGATATTACTAAGTTTTGAAAGCAGAATCCTTTTGTCAGCACTATCCTGCATATACATATACACAAATCTGATGTGATTAGTAAATCCCAGTTTACATGATGACTGAATAAAGGCAATCCCCTTAATAAGCATAACCCCCTAAAAATGGATAAATGTTAGCAAAAAGTAAGGGTGGATGTACTCCAACGGAGAGGCACCACATCTCTGGGGAATGCAACAGTTTAACTTTTGACACTGAAGTCTCTCATAGTGGTCATACACAGTTTCTTTAGGAACATCTACACAAATATGAGCATTATTAACTCAGGAGTACCAGTAGCATTAAACCCACAGAAGGGTTAGCTAACTAGATCAACTATGCCTAAAATGGTAGCCAGAAGAGGAATTAAAATGAAAAAAGAAATACATTTACAAGGGTCAGTGATTCTATAAAAGAAATTTATTCAAAGAGACTGTCTTTTCATGCTATGTAACACAAAATAGAGCAAAAGGCTCTGAATCTGGAAAACATAACATTCAATGAATCCCCTTGCACTTCAATGCTGACTGGAGAGATATCAGTGATATCAGAGAAGTAATTTCTTTTCCTCCTCTACAAAAAGATTGTTTGCCCTATACAAGCTCTAAAAAGTCTTTAAAAACTGCCTGAATGGAACTTTTTTACCTCTGACTAAGCATACGTATCAGGGACTATGTGCTTCATCTCCCTTGCAGGAATTACACAGTATCATGCTTCAGAACTAAGGTGATCAATGGGAAATATCCATCCTATTGTCATTCCTTAGTCTTTCCTGCATCTATTTTACACAAACTGAAAACTGATCAAGGCCAGTAATCACTGAAAATCTCTGAAGAATAAAGAGGCAGCCTTAGCCTTACTCCCAATGGCCTGAAAAACAGTCTGTTCTTCATGTTTGTTCATAATGGATGCATTCCAGTTGCATAGCTGTGTCCATGCTCTGCGTCAGGATGTGAGTTCTGACATCGTCTGTCACCCAACCTGCACATGAAGGTTTCTTTGACCTGGGAACATGGATGCAGAGGTGTGGAAGGGGAAAGCAAAGGGACTACATGCCCATGTATACAGGAGGAAGTCAGGATCTAGCCCCAAGAGGGAGATGGAAAATGTTGCTGGGGTCCTGCAATTTAGAGGGCTCATTTGCATCTTGCTATTCCTCAGCTTTAAAAGAAGGGAGAAACGCTTCTTTGCTTTTCATGATGTACATATAAAAATAAGTCACTCATTGAGAAAAAAATTCAAAGTACAGAAACAAATCTTTAGATTTCAGTTATGTGCTTGATCAGCCAACTTTTCAATCCCGCTTAGGATGCAAACACTCGGGCATTGTATCTGTACAAAACACACCAACAAGCCAACTACTAACAGCTTTCAACCCAAGATCATGGCCAGTGTGACACACATGCCATGAACTTCAGATCAAGATGCAAGTGCAGAAGAAGGGATCATCCTGTTCCCCTACCAGTAGAAATGCACTTTCCACATCTGTACAATTATTTTGCTTCTCTTCTCTTCCTGCCCCATGCAGACATAACAAATAAAATCAACTGCTATGTCTCTTCTTTCAGCATACAATGGAATGTGTTCACCCAGAACAAATTAAAAATGAGTGGTCTCCAAAAGTGAAATTAAGTATTTTTATTGTGTCGTTACTCTCTCCCTCTTTGGAGAGAGCTTTAGCATGACTCCTCATCAAATGCTTTTTAAGGCAAATATTAACAGTTATCAGCAAGCCAACTTTCAGCCTTGTCACTGGTATGGCCAGGTTGTTTTGGCAGTAAAGTCTAATGGAAATTAAAAGCAAACGAGCCAAATGTGTAACATCTCTACCCTGGAAATAGCCTCTGTTTGAAATGGGTTATATGGAGGAGCTGGCAATAAAGCAGTGGCTGTCAAGTTCTGCTTTTGGACTATTTTTGCTAACTTAACAAAACATTCCAAACAGATTACTACATACTCAAAAAAATTTAAAAGGTAAAAGCAAAAATTAAATTAGTGCTTAGCCAAGTAAAACCGGATGTTACAGACAGCTGCTGTTTAAGAATATATGTCCACTGAGCCATCTTGCTTGGCTGTCCCCAGTATGTTCTTACAAAACACCCACAGCCAGGGGCGCTACTACCAGGCAAACTGGAAAAGTTTAGTGGTATTAGTATTTCACCTGCCAGGTTAAAGCTCATATGCAGTCTGGCATCAGGTATTTTGACCTTCAACTCTTCTGAAAAAAACCCTGTACAAACTCCAAAATGCCTACAGTTATTGTACATCTCTGATTTCCCAGAACGTGGTACTGACAGTGTTCATTACTGATGCTTGCATGGACCAGATTTTTCTAGTCCTTCTCTTCCATTTACAATTTTTCCTTCAAGACTGAGTTGTGAATGTGAAATTCTTTTAGGATATTCTGCAGAGAATATCTATGCTTAGTGTTCTTTATTACTTACACACACACATTATGATCTTTCTGATAATTTTTTCAGAGTATGTAAAATTCTCTTTGGGTATTTCAGAAAATCTGCTCACAACATGGAAATTGCCTGCTTATCAATTTTACATCTGCTTTTTAATTTCTACTAGTTTCATACTCTAACAGAGAGGGTAACATGCTGTCAATTTATGCACATTCATCTGGTTTTTGGGTTGGTTTGGGTTTTTTGTTCATTTGTTTGTGGTTTTTAATCTGAAGCAAGATACTAATCCACAGGACTCAAAATAATTAAGAGAAAGGATAAAAGGTCAGCAATAGATTCAGACAAACTACTTTTCTCCATACTAAAAAAAAAAATCTCAGAGAGGGACCCTAAGAAAACTGGCTGTACTAAATACCCTCTGCCACATAAAATAAAACCAGAGCAGCTTTCCCACCTCCCCATTCTTCCTTGAGACCATAGTTAATGCAGCACTTTGTTTTTACCTAAGTAACCACTTCCTTTTGGACTTATTATCATATGTTTTCTGCTGCATCAGGAGAAAATAAGACTGCGAAGGAAGAAATGTGTGTGGCTTTTACTCAGGAATATCAAATCAAGTATCAAATTTATATCCCATTTCCAGCCTCTGGGACACCAACAATGCAAAATCTAACAAATTGGGTGTTTCCTGATTATAAGCAGCTCAAAGCCAATCACCACAGGCTATTCTACTGGGATGATCTGAAAGAAGGGGTATATTACCAGGCTGTTCTACAGCATCAATGGTATCATCTGTGTGAATGGTCTCTGTTAAAATGCCTTTGTTAGTAATCTACCTTAAAGCAAAGCAGAGTTTTACTTCAAAACTTTAAAGTTGGTCAAAATAATCCAGTCCAAATAGAACATGGCAAGATCTTGAAAGATAGTGCCTCAACTGAGAACACAGAGTACAAAGGTGACTATAATTATTTGCAAGGCAGTGAAAAGGGAAAAACCAAGTGTTAAAATACCTTAAGCTCAAAAGTCACTTCTACTTACTTGATAGCATGTGCTTCTAACATAAAAATAGGAAATTCACAGCAATTGCTTTTATATGAAGAAAAATATTAACCTTTATGCAGCTGAACAAAGTTTCGTTAAATCAACTAGTTCATTAGAGCACAGACTACAAATGTCATTCTACACAGAGCTCAGCTTTAGACTGAGGACACTGCAAGCTCCTGGCAGCCTGATTTGGTTGGCTTCAAGGGACTCTGAAGCAGAGCAGGACATAATACAGATTACATGCATGTAACAGCTGATATTGGATTTTTCTGAAATGGAGTAAAAGGATTGTTGACAAACAAGATGCTTTAAAACTACTATCAGAGCAAAAAGCTCTCTTGAACTAGCAGCATCAGAAGGAAGAGCTAGTGAGGACAGATGTTAGAGAAAATAATAGGTCATATCTGAAATCTAGGGCTAAGATTGAAATTTTTACCCTTTCTTAAAAAGTACAGACAAACTTAAAGTATAGATAAATAGTACAAATATAAAAGTAAAAACATGTTTCTTGGTCTGAAGATGGTATGCTGGCAGCATTAATCTAATTAGCAGGGAGAAAAGGGAACCCCCCCCAATAAAACAGTAAAATTCTAACATAGGAATTAAAATATTAAGTTGAGGCCTACTTCAGTAGCTGAGAACTAGAAATTTTGCTAAAGATGATACCTTTTTTCCCCCAAGATTTTAATAGGGCATGGGCACTGCACTAGTAAAAAATGAAAACATCTGATCTTAATTTTAAATGAATGCAATTTACAATCTTCTACTTTTATTCTTCACCATCCAGAAGGAAGAGATTAGGTAATATGAACATTGAAAAAATATGTGTTTGTATTTATTCTACTGCTGTCTAACTGTGCAACACTGGTGTGTCATACCAATACATGTTTGTATACACACATCCACAACATATGAAAACCTTGTTATTAGTTTTCAGATTCAAAGAAAAGAATTCCAAAACTGAATTGAACTGGTTCTACTTCGCATTATTAAGTTCTTAGGCTAACTAATTCCTTTGCCTTTCAAATACGTACATTCAATCATTGTACATTGGTTAAGTGGTCACTTACACGCTTAGGAGACTGACAGCAAGTCAGCACTGCCTTCCTAAAGCTTCAGCTTTTCAGGGATGCCATGTATTTGCTACAGCCGTTTCATAAAAGTTCTGTTAATAGCCACAAAACAAAAAAAATTTAGATAATTTTAATAATAATGGCTGCAAAGGCTCCGTCATAGTAAGGTGAGATCTGTGCACTGCAATTAACAAGGGATTTGTGGTTTATGAAATGTACTTGAGGATGCAAATACTTCAGTGGCATTTTAATAGCAGAAGTATAATTTTTTTCCCCAAAATAATTTTACTTAGAATTTGCTATCTAAACAACTACAAGTAAACCCCCTCTGTCTAGTAAAGAGACTAGAGACAGATCCAATTTCAACTGAGATTGAGATTTCTATTATTTGCAAAACAAATTAACCTTTCAATGATGAGAGTATTTTAAGTTCTGGAAACTGTGACCAACTTGTAACACTAGTAACCTAGAGTAACATTTATATTTTATTTTTGCTATTTGCAAAGATAGCACGCTTTTATTGATTCTGAGTCTGTGTATCTTGGGCCCAAAATCTGGCTAAAGACTGACTACTAAGAGTTTTATCAGAAAAGAGTATAATTTTTTAGAAAACTTTTCACAGAAACTTTATTTTTCAAGAGCATCCTGTTGCAGAATATGTTTCAGTCTTTGACTAAAATTTGTTTACAGCAGAATGGCCACAACAGCCTTGAGCAGTGCTATTAACCCAGGTCATCTCACCCGTATTCATCTGTGCTAGGCTGGAATATTCACTGGCATGAGGCTTGCAGTGTTCAGTGTTCCACATGGTGTTTTTAAAAACAAACAAAAAACTATCTAAATAACTTTAAATTGACCCTTAACATATGGACTTCTTTTTTTCCTTTTTATTTTTCTGATTTTCAGGGATGCAAGAAGAGAGAATGTCTAATACTGTGTAGCAGGTTAATCGTCAAAAGCTCACCAGAAGGAGAACTTTGTGTGTTTGTCAGTAGAGTAGTTGCTAGAAAGCAGCAGAGGTAGATTTGACCCCTGGCAGTAAAGGAAGACCTTGAAGAGGAGGAGCAAATAATGAAGAAAAGGAAGGAACCAGCCTGATGGAAGGATGCAAATGCAGCTAAAGAAGGTCTGGCAGAAAGAAACAGATCAGCAGGTGTGAAGAAAATGTGGGGAGGAAAGCACAGGGAAAAAAGACTAGTGGTAAGCAAAAGCAGACAACAGCAGTAAAATATCATAGTCACACACTAGGAATCAGTCACAGTAAACAGGAAGAACATGGGGTTGGAGAAATGACCCAGAGCATAAGAAAAGCATAGTCAGTGGTACAGGTTCTGTTTACACCAGGAAGATTTTTAAACTGCTTACTGAAAAGCAAGAACAAGGGATTGGGGGGGGGGGGGGGGGGGGGGGAGGAGTAACAGGCAGGTGACATCTTTGCAAAAATCTGTAACACAAAAAATTTCTAACACTTATTTATGCAGAATCTTATTCCGCTAGTAACAGGGGTCTGGCAACAGATCAGGTTGCATTTCTGAACTGCCGAAGAGGTTTAATTTGAGATAGTAACAACAAGGTAACATATAAACTCTGACTTTCCTCCTCCGAAATAAATCATGGCAACCAGTGATCCCATTGTGCTTTGTTGTTGCATAATTGTTAAAGAAATGCTTTCCGATGCCCTGTGAGAGGGGGTACTATCTCGAAAGCTCAAAGGGATTGTTCATTTGATCACTAAGCACAGTGTTATTCCAAGCACTCATGCACGCAGAGAATGCCTCTATTCTTATGTTCCCCTGAGAGTTGAGATCATCTGAGATATGTCGGCTATCACATATAAAGACCGAGGTAGAACTACTGGCAGGACGTTTTAAGTGTAGGGTTTTCACAGACCTGGAATTTCTGCATTTTCGGACAGTGGTTGAACTTGCTGACCACTGGGCTAATTTAAAAGGTGTATATAAGCAATATACAAGGTGTGTATAAGCAATCCTTTACTTAAGGATTTCAAGCTTGAAAGCTTGTGTACTAAACGGGGAAGCAGTTTTAAGAATGACAAAACAGAAAGAGATGTGTTTCTAATCCCAGATCCATCTGTATCTCCCCAAAGCAACAGGTAGAAACCTGTAAGTACATTTGATCCAAGGTTCTTAGCACAAGCAGATACTAACACAGGATGAAAAAAACCCCACAAACAAACACAAGCAAATAAAGCAAACAAACAAACCACTCCAAAAAACCCTCAAGGAAACCCCCTGCACTCAAAACCCAAACACTAGGCTAAAAAGCTGCATACAAAAATAATGTAATTACCAAAGAACAAGACTACTCCATGCTGCCCTGTCCTACCTTCTCCTGTATGAGATTTATTTCTTACCTCTTAAAATTTGTTTTGCAATATTCCATTCAAGTCATTAAGATATCCCTGTGATGCACTTCAATGATTCCTGAATTGTTTTGTTGAAAATATTATGGTTTTTACCAGTAATCTCAAAAATGAAATGCTCCCTCTCTTACCCATAGATATGTTAATTAAAAAACAAACAAACAAACAAACAACAAAACAAACCACCTCTCATTCATGCCACTTCAGCAAAAGCAGCATATAGGCAAGAACTCCAACTGGTACTATGTGCCAAAAATCTACAGAAAATTATGCACTTTATGACTTATGCTTCAGAGAGACAAGGAAATTGAATATGCATCTCCACTGTGCGCACATTACACACAAACCAGCCTAGAAATTAAATAGATGAATGTGCAGTGCATGAAAGGACATAAATATGCTTTATCAAATTCCTCCCCCTAATCCAAGTTGTAATTTTGTTTTCCTCTCTGTGGAAAACACAGCTTACTAGCATGAGTCCTTATTTTTGTGTAAAAATAATATCTTTAAAACAAACGCATTATTGTAACCTCAGCATTTTAAGGAGACTTGAAGTGTTCTAAAAACCTACACTTAAGTGCAAATAAACTGCAATTTTCAGAAAGATGAGACCTCATTAAAAGTTCTACAAAGAAGAAATGCTAGAATATTTCACTCAGAATAAAGTGTCGCTATTTGGCTCTTTTTTTTTCCTTTTAACAGTATAAATCAAAAAAATTACAACTTTCAAATGTTCCAAGGACATCCAAACCCCTTTTTATTCTCTAATTAAAATAACAAATAAAACACCCAAATAAAACTACCAGAAGGATCAAATATTTATATATGCCCTCAGTGAAAACAAATTTGCTAAATTAGAAGGGTTGTATTTTTATTTAAATCAGAATATTTGAATTATGAATCTGGTCTTTAAAAATACAAGTCTTCATGTTGCAATATTGTGTCACAACTATGTCAACATGAGCAGACTAATATAGGTGGAGGAAAAAATGCTCTAATTCAAAACAGCTCCCTGTGTCCAACTTGCTTATATTCAGCCTTTTCCCACAATTCATTTCTGATAAAGAACACGATTATGATACTCTGAAAAAACACAGGGTGTTTACTAGAAAAGTCAGATATTTGTATATATCAGTAGTGGTTGAGTGTCACAATGACTAGCCAAAGCAGTGTGTGATTTTGAGTAACATGCTGATTTCAAAACATTGACTTCTGTGTTCTTTGGGGGACAGCTCCACATGTTGTTTTTTTTTTTTTTTAAATTGGAATCTTGAAAATAATTTGCAAGAACATTTCAGACTCAGAAATCCAATAATAGGTACCTTAACTCTAGGTAGAACTAAAAAGGGTCCTTTTACACAAGAACTAAGATGGAACAGTAGAAAAGGCCTCATATTTTCACTGCAAAAGACATTTGTAATCAGTACATATGTTAAACAAAAAAAAAAAGGGTGGCAAAAGTATAACTCAGAAACTAGAAAGACACTTGTCACCCCTTATAATTATTTAGAATTGAAAAAAAGAATTACAAGTCAGTACAGAAAGACTGTTGGGCTGAAGAGAGAAATCATTTCAATGTTTGCCATTATGGAGCAGTCACTAGCAGAGTTGTATTGGTGCAGGTATGACATTGCAGCTGTAATTCTGTCCAGGGCAGAAATGGTATACAGAGAGGGTGCTAATGAAGCACACATCCACACAGAATAATTGTGCTCTTGTGGTTCTGCTACTGAGTTTACCCGAGCAGAACAGGTTTTATCATGAAACTGCAGTTCATCTCTAAAACTAGAGCAATTTGATTCTTGCCCTACAGTTAAAGAGCAAAATACTGCTTGATACTAAAGGAGTCTGACTGGCAGAGAAAGTACCTACTCTCAGAAATGGGAATCAGCTGTAACAGTGCAGAGAAACCTTCTTATGGTCTTCCCATTATCTTTATAGTTCAATAGGCTTAGTGAGCCAGGAGCTTCTGCAGTATGAATAGTGACTGAAAGAATGCTGGCATTGAGTCTGCATTTGGCTTATGGTACTTTAGTAACAGAGGAAAAAAAATCATATGCACCACGAAAATAATTAGAGCACCTGAAAAGGAAAAAATAAAAATCCAAGTATGCGTGCATTTAAGTCTCAACTCCTCAGCTTCTCACTTTTAGAAAATTCCTTAATTAGGTTCAATCCCACTGATCACTCCGATCGACATCCTGAATACTAAATAGATGCCAGATTTATTATTGCTGGCATATGGAAATAGAGGTCACACCTCTCTGCTGGAGCCCAGGGGGGATTTATCACAGAGGGAAAAGGCACAAACAGTTATTTTGCCCAGTTTTCGGATTCTCACTATAAGCCCAGATCCACCAAAATATCTAGGTCAAAATCTGGATAGCATTTCGAAGTGTTAAAGCATATTCCTAATCCTGCTGAAATCTATAGAAGTTCCTCTGTTTATTTTCATTTATCACTGTCCCTTTGTAGGCTGTGTAGCTCATGATGATGTTGGCCAGCCACTGATCCCTCACATCAAGGGCAGAGTAATTTGGTGGAAAAAGAAGAGGGAAGCTTTCATTTTTCAAGGGTCTTAACAGTTTGTGGTTTAGGGTTTTATTTCAGCATGGATCCCGAAACAAATTGGCTTTCAGATCTTCATATCAGAATTATGTATTTTGAAGCAAAGTAGTAAAATTATTTCAAGAAATTCTGGAAAATAAATAAAAATATTAAACTTTCAGAATTTATATTTAATACTGACTAGGGCATTCAGACTGAAATAAAGCTCACTGTATAACTGATATCCCCACATCTATTACCTATTTTGTAGTAGATTTCCTGTGTTGACAAATGGAGAAGGAACATGATACTACAGCAATAAAATCTGGAGATCAAACAAGAGGGTCTTGTGGTCATCTTAAGGATGGCCAGTTTACACACAAGATTAAACATGACACACAAAACAAAGGACAGCCTGAAGGTAAGTAAAAGGTAACAGAATAACACTAATGCCTACTCATGACATAGCCTTGCCTTACAAAAAATGAAATATTGGAAAATTTTAGACCTGATGAACAGGTGAAGCAGAAGATGGCAAAAATGTATCATGTCTACAATTAATCCTGCACAAAAAAGTTTTGCAAAGAATTCAGTCCACTCATGGCAATCAATGTCAAAACTGCAATTAAAACTTGGCCCATGTGTTCAAGAGTAAAATTATCTGCTTCTCCCATTTGGCTTTGGGTTGCAAGATGTCTGCAGACAAGAAAATGGAAATATCTCTCTGCTTGAAGCTACCTCAAGTCTCCTAGCTGAGCTGAGGACTTCAAGTACCATAGACCTAAGTCAGCATCTTCCTTGGCAGGAACCACAGCATGGCTCTGTTGAAATAAGCAGAGTTGCTGTGCTGAAAAAGCAGGAGGTCCTGTCAAAGCAAATAGAGTCGCTACATCCTGATAAACATTCAGGGAAGCACATTTATTTCAAGGAAGTAAGAGTTTGTCAAATGTCAAATATTTATTTTTGAAGCATCAATATTTTCATTTTGTTTCCAATGAGTCCAGTGAAACAAAGTCTATTTATTGTAACATCACATGATGTCTTAGTTAGGTATCCAAAACCTATCACTCTTGTTTCAAGAGCCCATTCAATCACTTTTCCACAAGCAAAGGTTAAAAGAAAATCCTATTACAAATCTTTCACAACAGAAATAAGAACTCTTGTGATTTCCTTTTGTCTGTAGACAGCTTCTATTGAAGTCACTTGAGATAAACAGATTTAGAGTTATTTTTGCACAGTCCATACATGTGTTTATTTAAACAACTGAGTTTAGTGTTTAAAATGCTGATTTCTACTGCAGTCGTCCTGCAGTAGATTAATATGATGCACAGTAGAAATTTTAAGCAAAAAGGACCAAAAAGAAAAAAAAAAACCACCAAAAAATCACAATAGATGACACCTGCTAAAAATCACTCAGACTAATTTAAAGTTGCTGTTATGATGGAGACACTTTACAGCCAGTATACAAATAGTCCCTTCCAAATAAGTGGGAATATTAAAAGGCCTAGAGAAGGCCAAGCTTTTCATTGGCAACAGGGAAGAGAAGCATAGGGAAGGCTCTAGAGAGGGAGCCTGCTCTGAACAGCACTGAAAATAAAGAGCAGCATTATCATGGCTGTTCTCTGCTCCTCGCAAGGCTTGTGAGCGATTGCAGTCTTGTCGCCACCAGGATGTTTCTGTACAAGTACCAGTGTGTGCACACCAGTAAATACTAGTCCTTTTCACTTCTATTTTCCTCATCAAAAATAGATTATCTCAGATGTGAATTTCTGCTCTGTTCCTCCTTGTCAGCACTTAAAGGGACACTGTTATTCCCATAAAACTGAACTATTGCACAAGTGCTGCCAAGCTATGTATTTGAAGGAGTTAAGCCAAACCACAGTCAGCCTTCTTGAACAAATGCGTAACAGAAAGCCATAGTTTCAAGTATGGGTTGGATTTCCTGCCTGACATGGTACTGGAGCCCTGGAGTTTCACAGAGCTCCAGGGTACAGAGATGAGAGTGCCAAGGGGAAGCTGGCAGATGCCAAGTCCTGCAAATTTTCATTCGCTCATTCAAATGCTCTGCATTCCTTCTTGCTTTCACTCTCCATCACCATCAGATTCATTTTAAGTCTTGTGGGCACATTTGCAAATGCCATACATGAGGCTGAAGCACAATTTAGATTAAATCAGCAGAGAGAGAAGAATACTTTGTCAGGGTCACCACCAAAACAACTTGCGTGGGATGTTTATAACATGCTGTCATTCTCTACTTTCATAATCCTTCACAGGGGGCTTATTGCTGCTTGCCTCTTCCTTCCAGAGCTACACCCATCACACACCAGGCTTGATATTTTCACAGAAGAACTGCTGCTGGATGATAGGATGCAGCTACAATGGCTCTCTTGATGCTGTTCCATAATCTCCGGGCATCAACCCGAATATAAGAAAATCCACAGCTTTTTCCACAGTCCCCCCCTTTAATATTGGAAGGACGAGTTGATGCATTTTGGATTTTTAAGCTCAACTCACTATCTTTATAGTTTTGCCAAAGTCAATAGATCTAATTACAGTATTGCCAGTGACCAAGACTTAAATGGGGGCACGAGTGGGAAGTATCACTAAGAAATCCAAGCCAGAATTTCTTAGGCCTATCTGATCCTGACAAGGATTGGAATTTCACCTGATTGACAGCATGCTGGATGGGAAGCACCAACTTTGCACTGACCTACCGTATTTATGAGGGCAAGATATTTACATCTGCATCCCCTTTTTCCCCTAGTTTCTATCTTCTGCATTCAGATAAGAAAAAAATCTGGGTTTGGATATCTCTCCCTTGATCTGTGCTGTGGGCAGCCTAGTGTGGCCTGGACTGACAATCAGAGGTAATTATGGGGTCTAGACCATTGGCAAAGTGCCTCTTTTTAATCAGGGGAACTGACCACTAAAAGCCTGAGGAGAATCCATTGTTTTTATACAATTTTTGTAATATTCTGGTTCAAATCAGGTATTATGGATTTTATCCAGGAATTATGTAATGAAATTCCATAGTTTGTATTATGCAAGAAGTCAAAGTAGATTACTTTCATATTTTTTTTTTTAAGACACAAAAGCATTATCAATCTTAGATGGTGTTTTCATATTCTCCTAATATATGGTACAAAACCTCATTCTGGTTCCCTTTTAACTATTATATTAAAAAGTGAGCCATGTCGTAATTCAACTTCAATGACAACATCTGTTTTCATCTCTTCCACGACGGAAGAGTGGTTGGCTCATGGAGGACTAATCTTCTTCTTGTTTCACTACCAGAACTGAGTGTTCATTCAGGCTCACAAAATTGGAAATGGGACAACAGCAACATTTCAGCTCCTTTCCCCAAAATAAAGATCTTTTAGAAGCACTTTTAATTCATTTACAGATAAAACCCTGCCTTAACCCTACTGGATGATACATAAGGATCAGTGACAGAGAACACTAAGGGCTTCTGTGAAAACAGAATACTCCCTTGGGCTGCAGCGTGCTAACAGGATAAAGATGACAAAATACACTGGGAAAGCAGGAACTTGTTTTCCTGGCTAGCTAATTAGCCAAAGGCCTTGCATCACCACCCAGCAACAAGTGACATTAGACCACCCTTAGCAATCCTCAGTCTTACAACCGGCTACAAAGTGTGTTCTGGATAACAATAGGATGGTAAATGCCTATTGTGCTTCCCCCCCCATCTCTCACACAGACTCGCCCTTACTGAATAAACAAGGGGGGGAAAAAAATCACCAGATTCAGTACACTGTATAGCAAGCATTAAAATAATGAATAAGTTATTTAGTGTTATTGTGCTGATTAATTACAGTGAGAACAGTCCACCACTGCTAAAAATGCAACAGGCATCTCTGGCTCAGCTCCACGTCTGTGCTAATGATCCTAGCAAATCCAGTCCCTATGATAAAAGAAAAACTCAAACTTCTGTTATGCATATTGCTTGCATGTGGTACACAAAAGAAAAAAAAAAAATCATACCAAATCAGAGTTGTTAAAGTGCCCTTAAGTGCTTATATACTAATTTTGCAGCAAACATCAGTGCCACGCTAAAAGTAACCTTAAAAGTTTAGATGCTACTGGAGAACACTACATTAATTATAATGGCATGTTAACTAGCTAGATATCCAAGAGCTACTGTTACTGTTTAAAGCACCAGATGGTTGCCAGAAAAAAAAATGTTTGAATGTTACTGTTAAATAAAGAAAATCCATTAAAATGAGCCATAATCAAACCAACCACAGAATTAACACAGAAGTTGCAAATATCTATAACTCTAGAAAATGCTTCAAACCTTAAAGTAACAAAAAATCCCACCATCTGGCCAGCTGCGGCCTCTGAAATCCTACAGGTCTCTTTCCACTTCATCAGTTCTCTAGGCTTCAGCTTTGCTTTTCCTAATGTAAAATACGTCTAGTTTTTTTAAAACTATTTTACAATACCTAAAATACACAAGTTTCAGCCCCTTCCCCGAAAAAAAAAAATAATCTGTAGGTGGACACAAAAAACCCACACCAAAAAGAGAAAGCTGTAAGCTAACCCTGAGTTCCAACAACTGCACAAAAAAAAAAAAGGCAAGTTTGGTTTTTTTTTTTATTAAAAGGTAAATTCTCTCCATCACAGAAAGCTAATCCAGGTTTGCTGATATAATTTTGATAAAGCAGTGGTCACTGGATGAAAGCAGACAGGTCAAGTCTTGCAAGATACTGGGGAAAGGAAAGAGATGGTAAAGGGAAGCGGAAATATGTGGACAGCTGGAAAACCAGAATTATTACTTAGCATATAATGAAAACCTACAGGACACTAAATTCCCCCATTTGCTTCTCAGGCAAGAGGAAATAACTGCACCATGGTAATAACTCCTATTTTAGGACCATTTGCTGTCTCACCACATTGATTTTTTTGTGTAAGCTTGCCATTATTTTGCATTAAAGTCATAGCTTGTGTTCCATAATTGATTGTGTTTACAAAGAGCTTCCCAGTAAGGTCACTGAACTGCGATAACCCTCAGCTTTTAGCCAGCTCCTGACAAGACTGCATCACCTTCTGATAAAGGCATTGTGCCTTCCAGCTCCTCCCTTCACATTCTGCTCCCTCCCTTTTTTAAAGAAGAATCAAAAAGCAAAAATGGATACAGGAAAAGAGTGACATCCATAGAGATGTAACACACTGACATATATATTCCCACCTTGTAAGTATATTCTGTAAAACTAGAATACTAATTCTGTTATTTTTTAAGAGAAACTTTATAAACCATCCTTAAATCCTCAGCTGAACAAAAACACAAAAAAAATCCAACCCAAAACTGATATTAGTTACACAGCATCCAAAAATTCCTAGGTTTGGATGAAGTGGGAGCATGACTACATCTGTCAAACTGCTACAGATGGAAGTTTCACGGAGACAGAAGTTTTTTCAACCTGCATGGGTTTATACAACTACCTACAGGACATTCCGCGTAGGACACAGCAGCAGGCATCATCATAAGCAATGAATCAGGGTGAGTAAGGGTCGCTGTGGAACTGTGCTGAATGTACACTTTTTTGCTGCATCTCTTAGCTCTGCATACAAAAAGATACCTTAGGATGTACCCAGTACTGCAATTAGAAACAAGAGAATGGCAGATGGTGCTGGAAAAGCTCTATAATATGATCTTTTCTTTCAGGGGAAAAAAAAAGGGTTAATTTTGCCTTTTTTTATTAATAAAATCCATCCCCCAACACACACTAAACCCAAACAACAACAGTAACAAAACCTCAACACCTCACAGTACAACTTCAGCCTCACAGCATGGACCCCTGGAAAGCACTAAGCCAGAAGAACCATGGTCATATCCAGATATAATTTTAGACCTGATCTACTAGATAGAAATGAAACTTTCCCGTTTAAGAAGATCAAGTCTTACTGTATCTTTCCGAGGAAGATGTTTTTTACAATGAGGGTGGTAAAACACTGGAACAGGTTGCCCACAGAGGTGGTGGATGCCCCATCCCTGAAAACATTCAAGGTGAGGTTGGACAGGGTTCTGAGAAACCTGATCTAGTTGAAGACATCTCTGCCCTCAGTGGGGGGTGGGACTAGATGAGCTTCAAAGATCCCTTCCAACTCAAACTATTCTATGATTCTATCCTGAAAAGTTAGTATACTTTGACTTTCATTGCCATCAGAAAGGGGAATATGCTGTAACCATACTGCAGTTCCCCCATGGAGAAATTTTCCTTACTTGTAATTTTATGCTCAACCTTACAAAAAAAACAGTATGAAGTATAAATAAAAATCCGCATTTATCATTTTCCAAGTTAATGCCATATGGGGTTGCACCAAAGAAATGAAGGTCCAATCCTCCCAGTGGTCAGAATGACTGGCAGTTTTCCCCCCTGCTTCTGCCTTACAATTGTAGAGTTGCAATGGATCTGATAAACTTCTGAAAATAATCTCTGGAAGTAAGGCTAGCAGTCACCTCCTGATCCACTTCCTTAAATGCACAGCACCACACCCAGCAATTTTCTTCTCTCCCTTGGATGGAGATGTCATTCATGATCCTTTTCTGACTACATACTGGTTGCAACAGACACCATGTTGACTACGTGCAAGTTTCAACAGAAGTTTGTAGCAAGCAAGACATTCTAGTTCCCCATCACAGATGCATATTCAGTATATATGAGACAACAGAACTCTGTTGGGTGCCACAAGAAAATCCTTTCAAAGGACAAACAAAACTAACTCTTGTCAATTCAGAATTTCATAGTTACAAATACCATCACTGTGATGTCTTTTCTCTCCCATACCCTTACCCTTCTGCTCCACTTCTCCACTCTATCCTCTTGTATAAAATGTACTTCACTTTTGAGAATTAGCTCTCTGAAACACAAGACACACCTGACTTGTTTGTTTGTTTCATAAAGCAGCTGGTACAATGTGGCTTCATCGTTGGTAAGATCATTTCATATACACCTAGTATAAAATTAATATTAAAGAGAAATGCTAAAAAAGCTCTCCAGAATGGTAAGTCCCAGATCCAACCCATATGGAGAAAAAGAACAAGAAAACTAAGACGTTTACGTTCGCTCACAAGTGGTACTCCACAGTAGTGGATAAAACCTTGCTTGTATCTACAAAGAATGCTGTCAGGTCAAGGAGATGTGCAAGAGATCCCCATGCTTGGTTCTTTACTGCCATGACATTTTCAATCAATAATAATGTGTTTGCTTCCAAAACTGTACCCAACTGATAAGGACTGCAGAAACCACACTTACTCCAGAAGGAAGTATTTCCAAAAGAAATACTGCCGTATTCAAACAGCACAGCTTTGTCAGATACTTTTTGTATAACAATCTTTAGAATTGCATCTATTCCATGGTGTTCACAGCAGAGAAAGTTCCCTTATCCTGACAAGTCAATATTGTCACCTGGTCCAAGGCAATACTAACCTTGGAGAGGCCGGGGACAAGCGGAAATCAAGAGATTTCTGTCTTCTTGCTAAAGAACCCTTGACCTGGCAGTCCAGGCGCTCTGGCGGCTGCCAGGGTCTGGGAGCTGCTGCCACCGGGCGGCATCAGCGAAGAGGAACAGCCAGTGCTGTCGGGGTACCCGACTCCTCCCAGCGCCGGCTGCGCACCCACGCACCAAGACAGAAAAGGCAGGCAGCACTCAAGGGGTGCCGCCTCCACTTCTGAAGGGGGCTCAGTGGCTGCGTCAGGCAGGAACTGACTTCTCCTCTGCCTGTGCTGACCTTTCTGTAGGGGGTGGCATTGTCCAGAGAAAGCTGGGGAAAGAGATCTCTGTGAAAAATAAATAAATAAGTCATAAGATAGCTATCTGTGTGGAAAGGGAAGGCTGTGCTGCGCCCACTCAAAGGGACTGGAGGCTATTAAAAATTCTTCAGAAGAGGGATTCCAGTCAAAGCTGAAGCTATAAATTAACGAACTACTGGTGCACACTTGATGCTTAGTATAATTATCATCACTGGGGAAAAAGGAAGAAAAAAGAAATGAGGAATAGCTCATAGACCAAGCCATAGGAAGAATAACTGAGCAGGGTCTGTAATCCTTTAAGTCACAGGACCACAAATAACTCACCTAGGGAAAATTGTTTCAAGCTTATCCTCAGAACAAAGTATTTTAATAAATTTTCCAGAACTGCAGGGAAAGGCAGGCATACACAGCAGTGTCATTCTCAAGACACATGAAACTTGTATCGGCCAAAATATTCTCTCTGATTCTCACTACAGTGGTTTCATAAAAGAAAATTTCAGACTCCATTTGCACCATACTTCCTCTCTTTTCCTCCCATTTTGACCTAATCTTAAAAACAACAAACAAGCCAGACTTTCATTTGCAAAATGGTAAAGGGGTTGATATACGATGCTATAGTCTGTCTGGTTTTGGAGCTGGAAAGAAATTTTCCTCTTTGTTGTGAGTTATCAGAGGTTGATCATTGGCTTATCTTAGATAACCAGTTCAGTTCACAGATTTGGAACATGGAAATTTTTAGCTCATTAGCTTTAAAGACCGTGTAGTACACTGCATGTTGACCTTCTTCAATTAGTAGTGAGGGTATAGATCACTGCATGTTGATTTTAAGGCTATCAACAGTGAACTTCACGGTTCTTAATTCCCGTCTTTAAGCTCACAGTCCCCACATGGACCACAGGCTAGACCAACTATTGGTTTAACTCACTGCTACACGGGGCTAATGATCAGAATACAGAGAAGGTTTAAAAGCCTGAGATTTTGCTGGTAGAAGGAGGTAGATGGAGAACTCCTTGGTTTGCTGTCTCCATCCTTCTCATGGAAAGAAAACTAGAGATCTAAACTGAGAAAGGACACAGCTTGAGATGCACATTACACCATACCGAGACACTTTATAACCAGTAATACTGGATCTACTGCAAATAACTGGTGGAAAAAATGGACAGGAAATGAGGTAATAGCCTCAGCACTGACTTAATAAAGTTGAAAGCTATTTCTAAAGTCCATTTGTGGATTCATCAGACACTGGTACTATATGATCAGTGTTGGAAGTATTCATACCAGGAATTCAGGCTCATGTGCCAATCACACCATATTATTTCACTGAGAAAAGATGATTTTGAACAAAAATAGTTTAAATGGTCACAAGCATTGTTTCCATATATAGATTAATTATCCATGTTCGATTCCTTTTGTACCTGGAAAGAAAAAAATTCCACACTGTATTCAAAAATATTTCACTCATCCAAAAGTTTTCATGCTAGACAGCCTTAGTAACACCTATATAACTTCTGCATACCTTGAGTTTCCACTCTAGAATATAACAGAGCTAAATACTGCACCAACTTTCTGCCTTGCCCTAACCTCTCAAGCATTAATGTTAGACTACTGCTTTTTATTGGAGTTCTATTAGTAAAAAATCAACATAAAGTTGGAATAAGAAACCTTTCCTTATCAGAAAAAGGTTTTTCACCCAGAGGGTAGTTGAGCTCTGGATCAGACTCCCCCGGGGAAGTAGTCACAGCCTGTCTGAGGTTGAGAAGTGTTTGGACAATGCTCTCAGGCACATGGTGGGTTCTTGGGGTGTCCTGCACAAGGTCAGGAGTTGGACTCGATGATTCCTCCCTTCCAATGCAGCCTATTCTACAAGTCTATGATTCCCTGGCTCTTTTCCAAATCTTAATGCAGAAGAAAAGGTCAAATGCAGCTTTCAGATCAAATAATAAAACTACCAGCAAAACCTATATGGAGAGCAGGGAGGGGATTCATAGAAAAATATCAAGAGGAGATCATCTAAAATCTAGGCTTCCAAGTATTCTCAAAGGTCATCTGGTCTATCCTTCTAGCACAAGATGATTACATCAGTTTAGACAGTTACTTGTCTAACCTGTTTTTCAAGGCCTGCAATGATGAATTTCCACACTTTCCAGATGATGCACCCCAATGCTTTAGTATTCTTTTTAGGATTCCTTTTCTTAATATTTGATCACATCTTCCTGCAATTTTAAGAATTCACTGTTATCCTGTACGTTATGGATAGAGAAAAGTTTATTTTTCCTTTGCTGCATTAATCTTTAATTTTGTTGAACACTTAGATTCAATCTTTCTTCTCTCAGAGATGATTTGTTTTAGACCCTTAATCCCTCTTTGTTTTCTTCTTGGTCCTTTCCTCCATCTTTCCAGGTCTCTGTGGAACTGTACGGCCTGCACTCAAATGCTGTACACCAATATTAAACAGATCACTAAGACTTTGTGGGAATTGTCTTTGTACTAACATATCAAATAACATTTTCCAGTTGTCCTAGTAACTCACCAAATACTTCATTATCCTCTGAAGACTGTTGTGTTAATCTGGTTGTTTTCGGACTCTCTTTAGCTGATTCCTCCACCTTGGTTTCCGCACTCTGTAAAACAAACATTTATTGAGATTAGTTATTCTTTTATAGCTCTCAAACGGAAACACTCTTCAGACTTTTTAATTATACACATTACATTCTTAAAGAATAGTGAATTGTTAACACAGGTAGTTTTGGTATCTTTGCTATATATATATATATGTATATATATATATATGTGGTTTTGCAAAATATTGAGGGCAAATACTCTCAGAAAATCTAGGTTTTTTTGGTTTTTTTTTTTTTTCTTTTTTTTGCATCTATTTTAATCTGACTAGACCACATAAGATGGAGGTCTAGAAAAGACATCTAAATAAGAGAGAGATCTTAAACCATAACAGACTTGTAAGTTTCCACCTTTCTTCCTCATATTTCATTTTATTTCTATTGACATCTTCCACTGTTGACTTAGTGAACCAAGAGATCAGAAGATAGTGCACAAATATTTCTCCTTAGAGAGTAAAGGTAAGTGAGCAGCCAGCTTTAAATCTTTAACCAACTCAGGTACTTAACTCTTTAAATTACTTATCTATTTTTGAAGCAAATGTGCCAATTAGCTACCTGTTTTTAGACGGGGCTCAGAGATAAATCAACAGCTTTAGCACTTAAATTGCCAGAAGTTAGAGCATTTCATTCTCAAGATAGAAAAGGCTGAAGAAAACATAAGCTGTGAAACCTTGAGTTTTAAATATTTATACTGCTACTAAAGAAAAAATAACTCATGTTTTCAAAATGTTTTACTTTGGTACTCAAGAGAAATGTATATACGCAAGCCTACAGCCAGGCAGACAGTAAACTGCATAAGCAGTCAATTGCTGAATGATGGATATGGAGTGACTGATGCAATATTAAATATTACCAGAAAGAGTTGACTAACAGTTGAGGAAGGAATAAAAAAAAAATGTAGTATGTCTATGCTTTTTAAAAGATGGATATGGCTCTTCTCAAGTGCATACTCAGTCAGAAAGCTTTGTGTGATTTTGGAGAAATACAATTTTTAAATCCTGACATATATTTGAAAATGCTGTTTTACAATCTGTTCATGAAAATTACTATCTTGGGTCTCAGAAACACTCCCAAACTTCTCTTATTTTCCCTTATTAATAAGCATTAGGAAGATATAAGAAGATTAAGTCTGTCAACCTCCCTATAAAATACAGGAGTGCAAACTAAAGGCACAAAAACTCAAGAGACTTTGAAGCAAGACAGCAAGACTTTTCAGAAAAAAAGTTACAGATAGACCTAGCAAGCCTACTGGGGTCACACAGCAGCAGACAAGAATTAGGGAAAGCAGAGATGGAGAAACTGTGCTTCAGAGGACAACTGCAGGTCCTTCCTGGACCAGAAAGTTCCTGTAGGAGTGAAAGGATTCTGCACTCCCTCGAGGCACCAACCTGAGCATCCCGTGCAGAAAACCCATCAGCTATGAACCTCTCAGATCTGAGGAGGGAAGTCAATTTTAGCAGATGCTCACGTCACTTTGGCCTAACTAGTGTCCCTCGGGAAGATGGAGGAACCCAGTCAGAAATCAGTAGTGGCTGTACTGGGAGGCAACTTGTTTTGGGTAAACAACTCCATAATCAGCACAAATAACTTAAAGTCCTTTCCCCACAGATATAACTTGTAAGTTGTGGAGCCACCCAGTGTGCAATGTGTTAGGTGCCATCCACACACAGGAGGGACACAAGCCAAGGTCCACAGCATCTGTAATGGTTTACTGAATGACCTGCATTTAGAGGCCACTGATTCCGTAAGCTGCATATTGCAGTTGGGTTCTCCCTCCTATTTTAGTTGCTCTACAGTGAGCAGCAAGTCAACTTCATCTTTGTTGTAGAGAGAGAAGGAGAACAACCTTCAACTCTGAAAAAAGCAGAAGAGGATATCTGCTACAGCAGGGTAAGCCAATCCCAAAGGAAAAAAAAAATTAAAAATTGTGTCATCATGGATGAGGCAAAATTAATACATTTAGATGATTGAACCAAGTTCAGGGCTTTCCCAAATGAAGGGGATATCTGAACTCTTGATCAGAGCTAATGCTCTAGGCTTTGTAAAGGCAGTGCTTGTTAAATCCATCTTCAAGTGTATTTCATTATATTTCATGTATGGTAAAGCTGGTAGTGCAGGAGGAGAGGGGTTGCTATGCCTCATGCTCTTGTTCCTCTTGGGAAACAGCTGGAAGTCTGTAACCTGCTGTAAGGCATCAAGAGCAGTAGCAACAAAACACTATCCAGCAGAAACTCAGCTGTGATACTCAGCTGTGATACTCAGCTATGAAACGAGTTTTCACTCCAAGCTCTTAGTGGAGAGATGTTTGCATCCCTCACTTTGAAAACATGGTTTTGGCAGTCACGGGGAAACTAGAAAGACTGAACCCTGAGACATTTTGGTTTGAGTTAAATCACTGGAAAAACTACATAGCAGATGTGCTGTCTGATCCCTGCATAAGTCACAATGTTGGTGTTGACAGATACCAGCTCCAAGACGATGACAGCAAAGCTGTATGAGTTATCAGCCTAAAACATGACAGTGCATGGTTGGATGTAATTCTGCTTGCATGTCTTCTTAACCAAAATGCAAACTTTAAAAAGATTTGTTTTGCTTTATTTTTTGCACCAAAAAAATGACACATTTTTGCTGTCATATATATAATATTTATATTACCAAAACCAATACAAGGAAAATCACTGCAAAAGAACAATCAATGATCCAGATGCTCCAAACCAAGTTGTGCTGCAAAACAGCACTTGAAAAGTCAAGGCATGGTCAGTTGCTTGATTCTTTTTTCTAGTATCCTGAAAAAAAAGTATCTCCACTCTTTCAAATGGTGAACAGAAAAAGTGAAAGCACATCGCCTTACGCTGCCTGAGCTGTGCCAGGAGGGATTCTTTACCTAGAGTTATAGTGTGCTTGTGGCTGGTTATAAAATAAAGGCCCTTTGTACATAACAGAGTAAACATAATTCTATCTAGCTCTTTCAGGTTGAATACTCGATGCAGTTTCCATAGTGATAGGGAAAATAGGTTTATTTTACAGTATCAGTTCCCAAGAGAACAGATATATGATTTTAGCATGAAATAAACATTAAACTCAATGAGTTTAATAGGCCTAAACTCAAAAAAATTCTCTCACCCCAAAAAGCATCTCTTAACCTGCACTTCAGATAAAGTGAGGAGGATGTGCCCCATTCTGCAGGTGTTCCAGCATTGGAAGAGAAACCATAGGGCACCAAAATCACTACCAAAGCACAATTAAGTTGTATTTCTTACATGAATCGGGCCACTCATGTTCCAAAACACCATAAACACCTACGTAGCAAGCCAGCATCTACTGCATGATAACAGCTGGTCACAGACTGGAAATACTTCTATTATTTCATAAAGCATTTACAAAATAAGACATACATACACATATACATCAACTGTATATATGTGAATATGTACATGAACAGCTGCTCTTGATTCAGACCTGATAAAAATTAGAAACTGCATTATAATCTGCCTCAGTTTCACAAGACATTTTTGGCCCAGCTTCCTACTGTAGCTGTCCCCTGGTGCCTTTGACTCAGTTCACCTGTTTTCCATCCATGTGAACACCACAGGCTCCATATTACACAACATTTTAAAACTTTGATAGGTAAATATACAGATAACCAGGAGCTATCAAAATATTTGCAACAAATGAACAGCAATATAAAAACAATGTTTTGGCTATATATATACCCATTAGTGTAAGAAGTGAGGCTACTAGCATTTTGCTGCTATCAGTGTCTACTTAGATGATCTTTACCTAGGTGGGAAATGTTAAGAAGTGCTGAGTTACAATAAGCTATACTCTGCAGGTACTAGGCCAGGTTAAAAAGTGTGGTGAAGCATATTACATTTACAGAAGCAGCTATGTCCTCAGGAAATGGAAAGTTGTACTATAGAGTATTCAAGCTCACTTTTTAACTAGTTTGCCATTTTTGCATACTAGTTAGGAAGGGCTTGTTTCTTTTCCTTTAACCACAAAGCTGTTACTCAATGACTTCAGTTTCTAAATGATAAAACCACATAGCAAAGTTAAAAATTCTCATAAGAAACCAAATAATTATTCAAGAAGTGTTATATCTAAATGAGAATTAAAGAAATCCACTGTGAAGCAAAGATTCATATTTTCTGTGCTCTCAGTCCTGCCTTTTACAATCTACTCCTTTTTCTTACTATATACTTAGCTAGTATGTTTAGTTCCATCCCAATGGCACAAATGAAAACAGCTAAAATTTTCTTTATTTTCAGAAAAGTGCCACACATGGACATCAAGAATTCTAACTGCAGCAAGACAACACAGACCATGAGTGCACGAACTGCTGCTTTGGCAGCGTAGACATTTCTCCAGTTCCTTCTCTCATTCATTCCTATCCACGGCACATTGCCTTCCCTCCTCAGTGCCTAGCAGCACTGGAGGCATGGTTAAACACTTGATTCCTCCCCATGTTACATTTATAAAACTAAGACAGACAACAGACACCACTTCAAAAGACGGACAAGAGTTTCTAATGGATAAAACCATACTGGACTGTCAATAAACCTTCATTTTGAAATAGGAGAAAAAGCAGAAATTATTGCAGACAATAACAATCTGGATAATCCAAACTATATCCACAGCAGTAGATCATGCTGCTCCAGACTCAGCTGAAGAAGTCTGCAAAGCATTCCTGATTTTCTGCTTCTGCAATGATATTCACCTAAATTCTACCATGCAAGGCTACCTTTCATTCACAAAATGTATATATGCTGTTCAGGCTATAGTATACCTTCAGGACACTCTATGTATTGTTTCTTCTCAGAGCTAACTGATTTTTCACAGAGTTCCATGTGAAAAAAAATAAGAAAAATCTTTAAAACAGGAATATGTGCTCCTTCAAAATTGTGACAGTAACAGGACTGAGAGACACATATCATTAAGTCTGTCAAATGCACAGATGTGTCTCTAAATACCAAATACTGCTGCAATCAGCCAGACAGGATTTAAGTCAATCTTAACAACCATAATTTTCTTCATAATTTTTGTACTGTGAACCTCCAGACTAAGTATTAACAATGTTGATTTCATAAAAGCTGGAAGAATTCCTTGTTACTTTCTTATCAGAGACCTCAGTCTCAAAGGTTTTAGCTCCTGTTCAAAGAGAGGCATTTTTACATGTACAGCTTAACGCAATCAAACAGATGAGATGCTGTGGACAACCCTTATTAGCAGCAAGAATTCATGGAATGGCAGTTGGCCCTCTGCAGGTGAGCAGAGATCACCTGGACCTGCATTAACAAGTACGTTCAACCATTAATTCTTCTTAAATGTGGAGATTTTCCAAACCCTTTCCATTAGTACAAAACCTCATAGACATATTAGCAAGTACCAAGCTTCTTGCACAAAGCAGGAATGGTGAATTTTAACATTGTTATACTGGCTGATTCCTACTCCTCCAGCAAGACTACTGCCATCATTCAGAACAGGGTTATGCCAGACTGAAGCTGGGCTCATGTTATCTATACAGCTTCAAGCTCTTGAAAACATTCCAGGAACTCCTACATCCGTTTGTTCTTCAGTCCCCATCAGCCAAGAAGAGGATTCAGATTTTACCATTAATTTTCAGTTAAATAAAATAACTCTTTCAAACATCATGCTAATCATCTTCAATTTTCTAGTATATCTCATATTTCACTTTTATTTTCATTTCTACAGATTCTTTATGTTCAGTTTCTAAAATGCAATACTGAAAATATCCTATACTTTATAGTTTCTACAAAATTCTATATGTAATTATTTTTACATTCCCATGCATGTGTCAAAATCTTATTTAAGATATAAGAGTGAAAAAAAAAATGACAGGGTGATGTAAAGACAGAGGGCTAGAGTTTTCCAAGGAGTTTTCTGTTCCTCTCAGCTTCAACAGTACAGTGCTACTGCTGCTGTTGATGCCAATGATGGAGAATTTCAAAAGAAGTTGCAAACAGAAGGATCTCATCACTAACCCCCAAGGCAGACAAAGGCCCTTTGAAAAAGGTCTGAGATGCCTCAGACACATTATCCAGGTCTTTGAAGAAACTAAGTCAGTCTATTAGAAAACCTTAAGGTACCAAGGGATTGCGATAAAAACCACTGAATTCAACTCAAAACTTTGCTACATTCCCCATTACCAGTTCCACGCTATTTTGCTGTGTGCTTCCCTTCACTTACGAAGGGTGTTTAAAAATTACTTCTGTTTGTGGAAAAGTTTCACAGATTTCACAGATTTCACAGAATATTCTGAGCCTTTAAATGTTCCTGACTACAATGGGGTTCTCATACTTTATAACTGAACTGAAGTCTCTTCAGCTCAGAATGTAACAGGTAAAGACAACTAATGAACCTACGGTATGCTACTAGTTAGCTTTACTAGTCCATACGGTATTTCCCTGTGCTGAGGAGGGAATTTCAAGCATGTAATAGGGAGAAAACAAGGGATTACATTACTGTGTCCATACTACTAAGAGAGGTTTAATTGCATTTGGGAGCAAGTTGCTAAAATGACAGAGTTCATTTGGGAACAAAACTAAATAAAAGCAGGTCAGACAACTCTGTGCAAGAATCAAGATTTTTGTAAGAATACTGTGAACAGAAAAAAAACAACCTCAGGTACCCTATGCACAGGGGTAGAGGGAGAGGAAAAGCTGTGTTAGCAATCTGTTACTTCATGGGTACTCTAAGATACTGCCAGAATCAGAAATTCTCATAAAACAGCAAGGAATTTGCAAAACAAGTTAAAACAAGACACAAAAATATGCTCTGGGTCAATATATTCAATTTCAAGCAAATGTCTTCCACTCGGTGCACATTAACACATACACAGGAAACCTGGATGTGACTCATATAAAATTCAGACAAGTATGGACAGGGTTATGACTTGCTATTTCCTCTGCCAATCCTACAGAGCAACCGCCACTGCACCAGCTGTACAAGCAGTGCAGTGGCACATGTAATAGGAAACTGTGAAGATCAGTATAAGGACCTAAACCCACACTTGGCAACACAGTGAGGTTTGACAGCTCTAGAACACTTGACCTGGCCCTACTATTATTAAAGCACATGTCCTACCTGCTTTGAACCCAGGCAGCATTTCTATAGTGCCACTGCAAACAGCATCTGGCAGGCAAATTGATGGATGGAGCTCTCTTGACCTCATGAATCGAAGAGGAACCATAACAATGCTCAATGAACAAAATCAAAAATAAAAACTTTGGATATCAACCACAAGAGCACATCTCTTTTACAAAAAGTCTTCAAGCACATTTCCAGAATGGTCTGAAAAGTGACAACTATCAATAAGGATGCTTTCACAGTCCACTCATCACCTTCGTCTTATCTAGACTGACTACTTTCCTTTAAGCACTTGTTTTAGCTGCATGCTGAATAAGTGAAAATATTTCACTCTCTATTTTTTTCAAGGAAAGGATGTGGTTTAGGTCATAAATACACTGAGAGCTGAGGCTGCAGCATCAACTTTGTATCTCCTTAAAAGCTTCATAAATCCATTGAACAATGGCAGTGTGTGACCCTAGCACACTAGTAATTTGCAAATGCCACCACCTGAGGTTTTTCTGAAGGGCTATAATAAAACAGTGTACAACAGCAATCAGGTTTTCTTCGCAGCTAATGAAAGCACTTCTATATTCCAGCATATTCATAAAATCTGAATTCATATAGATATCCGATATACCAGAAAAAGATAAAGAAGGTCATCTAAGCATCTGAATACTCAAATCTATTGTAAAAGCACAACAGAGATGCAAAATCTAGAAACTAGTTAAAGAATGATGCACAGTAGTTAAGAGGGAAAAACCCAAAGCCATTAAAAAAGTGCAAAATAACAATCCACCAGTCAGGAACAGAGCATTACAAATGTTTTTGGGGGCAGGGGTGGTTCAGGCAAAAAATACTTTTCAACCTCGTACATTGAACTTCTTATATCACAGGCTTGAGTTTGGCAGTTTGCAATTAATAAAAAGCAAAATAATTGCTGCTGCCCAAATAATTAGAGATCCTCAGCCTTGAATCCTCCACAGGACTGACTGTGGCAGCAAACCTGTTGATTTGCCCCTTTTAACCACAGGAAGAGAGAAGAGATGCAAAAGTGATGGCAGTTGTCTATGGGGAGCTCAATGCAATGGCACAGCAGGGCGCTCAGCAGCACTACAAAGACGCCTCAAAGCAACACCGTGAGGATTCCTGCCGCTTCTACAAAGCAGCAACTAATCAGCAGAGAAAGCAAAGGCACTGAGAGGTCTTCTAACACTTGCCTGCAGGCGACCTAGAAATATCTGGACACAAAGGCGTACAGCTAGGAGACTTCATCATTCCAAACCATGATTCAGTGCAGAAGTTACCTGATGTCATGGTACTCAGAGAGGCTACAGCCCTTTCCCAGACTCCCACCAACGACTCGTTGTACAATGCTGTGTTGCTGTGTTTGCCTGATGCTTATGGATGTTTAAAAAAATAAAAAATAAAAAATTATGCCTGAAGCAATGTCAAAATCTGCTGCATCACACACATCTGCAGTGACCCAGGAACAAGAAAAGTGCCTTAAATCAGCACGAAACCCCCCCACCAAAACAGTCAGTTAAATACTATTCACTTTCTTCCATCACCTAGAAGGTATTTTGAGTGAAATATATTACAAAATGAAACTATTACAGACCATCTCAGAAATATGCACTGTAAAAGTGTCAGGCCTAAGAACAGTACGAGACTATTAGAAATAAACCCTTCTGCCACATTATCAGCAATAAAACGTCTTTTCTGGGCCCCTGGCTGTGAAAATCTTCTGGCTTCTGTGGTACTCCAATTGACAGCAGACAGGTATTTTTGACAAAAACCCAACATAGTTGATATCCTGACTCTGAAGCTGGCATTACCATTGTTAAGAGAAAACAGATAAGGTTTCCCTCATCAACATAAATTGTTGACTCCACCAGCCTGCAGAAGCCAAGTGGAACACATGTGACTATGTGGGCTACAGAAAGCTGAAGTACAACTCTGCCAACTAAACGCGCACAGAAGGAACTCGGCACATAACACCAAGGATTAGCTTTGCCCAGTTCCCCAGCAGCAAACCAGATTGCAGGGAGGCTAGAATTTCACTTCTGGTAATTTATTCTTAATTCCATTATTCGCAAGAACCAGTCCCTCACTGTCCAAAATAATTACACAGAATATATGCCTGGGTCATTTCCTCAATGCAGTTGAAGACTGGCTTTCTTGAATAATAAAAGTATCTTTTAGTGCTTGGTCTGTGTTAAGAGGCTACAAAAAGAAGAGGCTACAAAACAGCAGACAACTTTAAAACACTTTCTTGCTGTTCTACTCATAGTGATTCATGACACTAATTCAAATCCTTTTTGAGCTTAATGAGCAGGAAACACTCTGAAACAACTGCCACTGCACATCAAAAATGAACTTACAACTTCTTGAATTTAATTTTCACTTCCAAGCCTATAGCTCATGGGGAAAGAAAGTTCAAAAGCTGCTATAGAGAAGCACTTTACATTCAAAATTACATCTCTTCAACTCCCTAAAACCTACCAAGACATTTTCAGCATTTGAAAAGCAAAATTTACATTTATTTGCCAAGAATTAAAAGAAGAATAAAATTTAACATCAAGCAGTTAATTTTAGAAGGGAACTTTTCCAATACACTGATGCTGCTTTAGGTCACTTGGAGATCTGTAGCCTCATGAAGTGTATTTCTAGGCCAAAGCTAAGAAAAATTTTACACACAAATTGCCTGATAATAAAACATATTATATTTACCTGGAAGATTTTTGGGTTCAAAGGAAATTCTGACCACAGTGTCAGAATTTGAATACATTTGTTTCTGCACTGTGATTAAAAAAAAACAATAAAACTTAACAGATATTTCTTAAATCTTGTACAAAAAGGGGTTAGGTTTTGGGAGAGGTTGTGGGCTGTTGAGAAAAAGACACCTTTGCCTTTCAGAAGTGGCAAGGTATTTTAATCTTTAACTCCCTCTATGGTCCCAAACTTGTCCCATCTCTGAGGCCTGCATGCTCCCTCTTCACCATCCCCACAAGCTGGGCTGCTCCCGTGACTTTTTGGGCCCTCAAGGAGCTGGACAAAGAGTGGAAGAGGAGCTAAAACTAATTGATCCTAGTAATGTGAGGTGACAGACAGAGACAACTGAACCAAACCAGCTCTCAGATCCAATCCACCACACAGGCCCTCCCTCACTCCAGCTGGTATGGGAAAACACGGCTTGTTATGTAACACTTGGTTAAGGAGAAGCTGCCATGAACACACCAACAGTCATGCAAAACGAGGCCTTCATATGAATATACCCGTCTATCCATCCAAAACAGAAAATTACTTTCCCACTTCCCTGTTTGATTTAAATAGGCCAATATTAAATGCATGATCTTGAAAGAAAATGACGACTTAGTCTGTGCTCCTAAAATGAACATAAGTCCTCTGTGGAGTGTAAATATATGCACAAACACCACTTAGAAGAAAATATTTTCAAATGTCAAGTTTTACGGGGCAAAGTAATTTGATTTACAAAATAATCAACATGCCTGCCCTTTTCAAAATGTAAATAAAGTTTTCTTTTCAGATAAAAGTTTTGAAATATAGTTGGCATGGAACCAAGGGCTTTTTGTTAGTTAAAGGAAACTGATAAAGACACAAAATAGTTTTTATAATTGTAAAACAGTGGTATGACATCTTTTAACTACCACTTGAGTAAATTTTAAAAAACATCAAGCATACAAAAAAAAAATCTCTATTCACTTCTAAAGTGTATGGTTTTGTGGAAGACTTTTGAAATTGAAGCCTAAGTAATCAGCACAGAATGGTGATGAGGAAAGGGTAACTATCAAGATTTCCTGCAGTCAGTCTCATTTCTCTGTTGTATTTGATAAATAAATGCATCCAAGCAAATACCACAGGTGATAAAAGCTCCATGCACTAAAGTACAGGCACAACAGAAGGACACTTGATTGCTTTTACTAGTTCTAGCTTAGTGCTACCTTCACTATCAATATGTGAAGAAAAGGAAAGACCTTTTTTGATCATGTTATCAAGGATCACTTTATCAATATACTACCATGTCAAAAACAATTCCTCACTATAACACTATAGAAAAAAATCACTACAAACTAATTTGTATCAAAACTTTGAGCCTAATGGAGACTCACTAGGCAAAACCAAGTATTTCCTTGATAGTTCATGGAACCAACCTCTGCCTTCAGCTCTATTATGTTGTTTCCAAGGTTACTCTTGTCCACATCAACCTTTGTTTGCAAAGCCAGTCCATCACTTCCTCACTTTTCTGTGGGTTGCTGTCTCTCTCCCTTGTTATTCCTAGTTTAAAGTTCTCCTGACCAGCTTGGCCAGCCTGTTGGCAAAGATGCTTTTGCCTGACTTGGTCAGGTAGATTCAGTCTTTTCTGAGCAGTTCTTGCCCCTCATAGAGGGTCTCCATGGTTGTAAAAGCCAAATGCCTGTTGTCAAGATCAGCTGTGCCACCAGTTGTTGACCTCCAGGATTCCCTTCCTTCTTTTCAAGCCCTACACCCTCACTGGGAAGATCAAGGAGAAAAACCTGGCTCCTGTGCCCTTGTTCCACAACACCATGGACCCAAATCTCTCTCCTAAAAGAGAAAGTACATGAGAAAGCACACACAGAAATGTAGTCGTACCTTATGTAATTTCCATACCTCACCAAAGACATTGCAAGACTCTTAGAAGTATTAGTCACCTTTGTAAGTCTTTTTTATAGATCGTTTTAAGAGACAGGCCTTGCCCATTAACTCTCAGCAACTCCAATTCTCACTCAAGTCAATCAGCAGGAAGAAACAGAAAGTTAAATGCTAAATTTTGACATTAAAATTATCTGGCAGGAAGAACTACCTCTTCAGAAAGCCACAGTACTACCCCAGGGCTTTGTTCACCTGATGACTATGGGCCCAAATCTGGCTGACCTTTCTTTCAGCAGGCCACTGTAAGTCTTCCAGGTATAAACCAACTAGTAGACAGTTGACCATGGTACATAGATAAAATTACTTACTAGAACACAGAGAAATATCCTAGAGACAAAGAATAAACACCAAAATGTATACAATACTTATCTGAATATTTTTAAGAAAGCAATTTCAGAGCACCTATTGCAATCAATTTAAAATTTTGCCTGAGACACTTGAAGAGAAGCACAATGAGGATCCCTTTCTCACTTTTCCAGTTACCTTAACAACCACAAAATGCAAAATCTAAAGAGAAGACTAACTGATATCAGAAATATTCTAGCTGTCAGTCATTTTCAAGAAACTGTCTAAACTGAACCAGAAAGAGTGTCATAAAATATACAATAAATAACACAAAACAATACACCTAATTAACACTAAAGCAATACAATGCCAGTTAGGAGATGTCAAAAAATCTAACCAAAAATAATCTACTCCAACAACAAGGAAAAAATTCCCCAGCAAGGTCTCCAACACAAATGGAAACTGCTCCCATTTGCTGCTTGCTTTGACTTTTGCATCCATTATCAGGAATGGAGGAGTAGACCCTTATTAGCATCATAATTTCCCTTTTGCAACATTCATATGCGCTAAACAAGATCATGGCTCTTTATGATTATTTTCAGATATCAGGCAATTTGAAAATCATTAGCAAGTCAATTCTTCTTCAGACATCATACACACTCCAAGTCTTCAGCAAGTACCCAGTCAGTACCCACACAGATCACTCATAGTGCAAGAACACTGATAAAACAGGAAAACTAATATTACATAAAAAATCTGTATTTTCTTCTTTGACAGCTTCTTCAGAAGCGAACAATATGACACTGCTAATGGTGAGAATTGCATTAAAGCTTGCTTGGTTTTTCACAAAGGTGAATACCTTCAAAGCAAATTTGTCAGTCACCTCTGCATATATGGCATTATGTCAATGGTTTGTGTAAAACCAGATACTTCCTCCCATGATTTTGCTCCTTATTCCATTAGTTTGTTTTCTGCATTGGATTTGCATGGCCAGGTTTTGGTAACAGGGGGGCTACAGGGGTGGCTTCTTTTAGAAGCTGTTAGAACCTTCCCTTATGTCCGATGGAACCAATGTCCAATGGACCAAATAGGTCCAAGATGGATCTGCCTCTCATCAAGGCCAAGCCCATCAGCTATACTGACAGTGCCACTGGGATAATGTAGTCAATAAGGGAGGCAAAACAAACCTGCAGTAGTAGGGAGAAATTAAATATGTCAGAAAAACAACTCTGCAGACACCAAGAAAAAGGAGGTGCTCCAGGCGCCAGAGTGGAGATTCCCTTGCAGCCCGTGGTGAAGGCCATGGTGAGGGAGCTGTGCCCCTGCAGCCCATGGAGAACCTCATGCCAGAGCAGGTGGATGCCTGAAGGAGGCTGTGACCCCATGGGAAGCCCAAGCTCTTGGCAGGACCTATGGCCCACAGAGAGATGAGCTCAGGCTGGAGCAGTTTTGCTGGCAGGACTTGTGGCCTCTTGGGGGTCCCATGCTGAAGGAGACTGTTCCTGAAGGACTGCACCCTGTGGAAAGTGACCCATGCTTGGAGCAGTTTGTGAAGAACTGCAGTCTGTGGGAAGGACTCAGGTTGGAGAAATTTGTGCAGGACTGTCTCCAATGGGAGAGACCCCATGCTGGAGCATGGGAAGAGTGTGAGGAGTCCTTCCCTGAGGAGGAAGATGCTGAGAGACATGGCATGATGAACTAACTACAACCCCCATTCCCTGTCCCTGTGCAGGAGTGAAGGGAGTGAAGTTAAGCACAGTAAGAAGGGAGGGGTGGAGGGAAAATATTTTAAGATTTAATTTTTATTTCTCATTGTCCTACTTTGAATTGACTGGTAATCATTTAAATTAGCTTTTTTCAAGTCAAATCTGTTTTGCCCATGAGAGTAACCAGTGAGTGATCTCTCCCTGTCCTTATCTTGACCCAAGAGCCTTTTGTTATATTTTCTCTCCCCTGTCCAGTTGAGGAGGGGAGTGATAGAGCAGCTTTGGTGGGCACTGGGAATCCAGCCAGGGGCAACCCACGGCATTTTCTGAAAACAAACAAGAGAACAATGTTTCCCTCCACACTTTAACCCAACACAGAGGCACTCTCACAAAATCTACTGTGCAGAGTTACAATTGCACCAATATGATTAAAAGAAAAATGTACCATTGTAACACATGTATGAAGTTGCATGCTGAACTAAAACCTATGTATTCAACAGGTGAACTTTCCCATCTCAGAAGGGAATAAGAAAGTCTCAGAGGAAAAATATTTTGGAAAAAAACACAACAAACCCAATTGTTTACCCAAACAAGACCAGAGAGATGACATTTTAATTGTTTATTTTCAGGCAATTGTTCAGTCTATGTTTAAAATGTCTAAATTAGCATTCAAATAGTACTGACCACTGTGAGGGGAAAAACAACAAGAACAACAACAGATCTCCAAGAGCTGCCAATGTTAATAAGTGGCAGAGGCCAATTTCACTAGTTGCCCCACAATTGGTACATGAAAGTCTTCTAAAGCAAGAAGTAAGCTACAAGAAAACAGAGGATGCATTGTTTCAACCAGCAACAATAATATCAGAATATTTATGCAGTTGTGAGGTACCTGGACTTTATTGAGCACCTATTTTAAACTCGATCAGAGCATCTGATCACACTGGGACTTCTGGACATTTTAAGGCCTGTCACTGAGCCTGACCTCATCGAGTTCTGGCTACCCAGGCACCAACTGGTTTGCTGTACCTTCAGATTTGTACCTTCACTAATACCTTCAGATTTTGGTGCCCTCCTCTGGAGCACACTTACACTCTAATGCAGCCCAGAGTGTAACATGCAGATGTGGGTATGCAATATTTTGTATGTACATATGTGTGTGTGTGTGTGTGTGTATATATATATATGAAATACTTGCATATATATGTGTGTGTATATATATATATATATGTGGGTATTTCATACATGCAATCTGTTTAATATTTTTCCAAACTTGCATGAAGCGATGTGGCTAGTTTCTAACTGGTCTTGGTGATTTCATATGGAAGGAGTACAGCTAAAATATTACATTTTTTCCTATATATCAATAATTTAGCACATTCCTAACTTTCAGAAATAGTCATCTTGAGTTAATGATTGCTGCTTACCACACTAAGCCAGTGGTAAGACATACCCTGAGTGCCCAAAGAAATTACTCATTCAGATCACACACTCAGTGCTTCTTCAGTCCCAGGTGACATCTGATTCATCAGATACATTATTACATCAGATACATTATTACAATACACATTATTACTCACCTGGAAATAGGGGAGGTTTTCCTGTAAAGCTAATTGCTTCCACTTATGTACACCATAAAGACTGTGATCAGAAAACATTTATCCAAAGTGTTTTCAGATGGTCAATATGATAAGATATGTGCTCCATAATATAGATGGTTCATAAGGCTGTTCTCATACCTTTTGAAAAGAATGAAGAGCTAATCTAATTACTGAATAAGAAAGATGCCATGTGCACTATACACAATCCTGAAGTTCTTCAGGAGCACTTCTTGTTTTGTTGAAGGGACAGTATTGCTTTAAACAATTGTAGCTTCCATTTTCCAAATGTATAAAGTCAAACAAAGAAATTAAACCTGAGAAAGACCAAGAAATATAAATTCCCAACTGATTGTAAAAATAAATGTCCATCTTCTCTAATACCAACGTAAATAAGTATCAGAAGTGATGACAATGAAAGACTCGTGCATGTACGGACAGAAGAAATGGTTAAGACCAGAAATACAGACTGTGAGCAGCCAGCTTATCACTCAGTGAGCCAAAAAGCAAACAGAAACTGACATTTAAAAAGATGATTCAGTTTACCAGAGCTTGATTCATTAATGTGGTTCTAGTAAAAACCCTGCACAGCTTCAGGAAAAGTATCATGTTGAAATTCAAGTGTTATGTGTTAAAAAAAAAAAAAGGATTTAAATAAATGCTACCTTGCACTACCTAAAGACATCATCTGTGCAAGCCCCAGGCTCTGGGTGGGAGCATGAAACTACTAGCAAACATTTCCATTCACTGCCCGAGGTCTGTCTCAAACTCTAGGCAGGAACAACTGTTCTTCTCTTCTTCAACTTCCACCTTTTCCTCTAGTGCCTAATTTTTAGATCTTTCCTCTTTTATAGTTATTTAATTAGAGGGAAAAAACAAAACAGTAAACAAACAACAAACCAACCAAACAAAACCCCAACCATTAGCTCAGCCCATCAGCATTGCCTTTTTTCTGTGACCACTCAACACTAACTCTGTACTTTACAGTGTACAGGCTGGTATCAGTCAAGACTTTGTAAATCTGTGACCATTGTCTATCTCCCTATAAAGGTTTCAAGCAAATAAGGGCCATCATCCAACTAGAAAATGTATGTCATGCCTCTTCTGTCTTTTATGTGGATTTGTCTTGAAAGGAAAAAGGCCTTCGTGCTTTTTGTCGATTATCCCAAAGTGCAATACTTTATTGTAGTATAAAAGACTGTCAAAGGTAGGGTACACTCTGTACTCAACAGAAACCTCTGTGTTAACACTGAAGGAGTGATAATGCATTGGTAAAGTGAGAGACATTCTTAATACACAGCATTTCAAATGCTTGGCTGTTTTTTTTATTAAAAGCAGATGACATAACAGTTTTAACTGTAATTGTTCTCCATGGATAGAAGGTGTGTGGGAACAGCCTGCTTGGATTTACCAAAGGCAAATGTTATCTGACCAACCTGACTGCCTCCTGTGATGAAATGATTGGTTCTGTGGAGGAGGGGAAAAGCATAACATCATATCCCTGACTTTAGTGTGGCCTGTGACACAGCCTCCCACAGTCTGCCACTCTACTCTTATATTCAAACAGAGAAGATAAGGTTTGGGTAGGTGGAATACAAGCGGTGGATAACTGGTTGCATCACCACGCTCAAAAGACTCTGATCAACAGCACAGCACCCTACCAGCAGTCAGTCAGCATCCACATCCCTCAGGGATCAACTCTAAGGCCAATATTGTTTAGTGTCTTTATCAAAGACCCAGGTAATAACAAACTGGTGGACTGGTCAGTACACTGAAAGGAAGAGCTGCTATTCAGAGGAACCTCGACAGGCTACAGAAATAAACAGACAAGAATCTCATTAAGTGCAATAAAGACACATGCAAAACTCTGCATCTGAAATGAGTTAACTCCATTCACTAGGATCAGCAAAGGCCAACTGGCCTGAAAGTAGCTTTGCAGAAAAGATTCAGTTTATTTTTTGCATCCATTTTACTTAAGTGACTATAAATGATTGCATTAAAGGTGTTTGGAACTGCTGAGCAGCTCCTGAAGTATGGCAAAGGCAGGCACTATTAGCAAAAAGGCTTAACCCTTGTTCTCCTAAACTTGGCCATTAGAGAGAAGACACACGAGTCCCTATGGAGCAAGAAGAAAAGGGTTTGGAAGAACAGATGTACTTAGGGTTGTGCTGACAATTTTTCTCCCCTTGTTCTGCTTTGCTGCTTCTATACACTTTAAAGATACTTTGCTCAGAGTCAATACCGTCACCAGCAATGACAGCTTCCTGAGGGAAAAGCTGTGTCTAATACCCCAGTCACAGCTGATCACAGAGAATTACAGAAAAACAGGAGCTTGAAGAACAGTGAAAAATTCAGGACCAGTTTCTCCCCAGAGGGGAGGGTTTCTGACCTCAAAACCAAAATGGGTGGACTAGATGAGAGACTACAAAATGCTCAGATACTCTGCTCTCTCAAATACTGGCAAAAAATGCAATCAGACAGTACTTGAGAATTATAACCTAACAAAAAATGTCAAGAATCTTTACTATGCCAGGAATAGAAATCAACACACAAAGGTTTACAGAGATGATATCATTAGTTTTGGTTTTTGCTTGGTTTGGTTTGTTAGATTTTTTTAATTGCCCATAGAAAGAACAAGAAATAAATTAAAAAACAATTGCCATGACTGAATAAATGAAGTAAATTTTTCAGTGGACAGGTTATGATACTATTCACATGACAGTGGCAATGCTGATTACTGCAGAGCCCAGGTAAATAACATAAGATCAACTACCAGCTATAATGCATTTCTCAGTGATAAACAAATAACATTCTTGGATTCAGCTAAAACAACATCATAAAAATTCAAGAAACTAATGACTATATATGCCCAATAGATATTTATGCCACTGTTATACAAGCACTGTGGAAGTAGTTCATTATAAAAATTTAGTTTTGCACATCTTTCATATACTCTGACATAATGATATAATTAATATAGGAACCATACTGAAATTAAGTTCTCCATAATCCACAGTGAACAAATCATACAGCCTAATAATCTCATGTTACCTTCCCACCGCAATAATTATTTATATACATGTACAGTCCTCCCTATCTTCCAAATATTTGGAGAAAATAAAGTAGCTTTGTAATAGAGAAATCAGTTAAAAGATGTAGAACTTCATGAAAGTTCAAAAATTCATCTTTAGCAGCATATAAAGGTCTCCAGCTCAAAGTCCTACTGTAAATTATACTAAGTGTGATTTAAAGGAAAGGTTGATCACTTAAGTAGAATCATCTTCAACAGAAAAGCTCCTTTTCAAGGATAGACACATGACCTTTCCCAAGTAACATTCCTCAAAAGAAAAATCCATAGAAAAACCCAAATCCTCGAAGACACATAGCTCAAGGCAAACTTCTCCTTGTATTATCAACACCCAGTCAATTCCCAAGTCACAATGGTCTTTTTGTTTGCCACTCAACCTTCCCCTCCTGAAGGAAGATACACATGCAAAACATACCAATTACATGTGGAAACCTTTTTATTTATAGGTAGATATACATATAAATACAAATACACATACAAATATCACACAAATATTAAAATACATATACTAATATTAAAACTAGGACCCCTAGAGCCCTGAACTAAAGGACCATGACTGTGAGAATAATAAACTCCCAGACAACCCTGAACCTGTGGGGGACTTGCTGCTTCAGCTGGATCCTGTTAAGTCTATGGTGCCTGATGGGATTTATTCCAGGATAAAGGAGCTGGCTGATGTCATCATGAGACCTCTCTCAATGATTTTTCAACCGTCTTGGGAATCTAGAAAGGTCCTAGTTGACTGGAAGCTGGCAAACGAAGCAGGCACTGATTTCTTATCTCTAATGACCAGTGACAGGACCTGAGGGAATGGTACAAAGCTGTGTCAGGGGAGGGTTTGGTTAGATACTAGGAAAAGGTTCTTCATCCAGAGGGCAGTTGGGCACTGGAACAGGCTCTGCAGGGAAGTGGACACAGCACCAAGCCTGACAGAGTTCAAGGAGTGTTCGGATGATACTCTCAGGCACGTGGTTTGATATTCTTGGGGTTGTCCTATGCAGGGCCAGGAGCTGGACTCAGTGGTTCCCTTCCATTTCAGGATATTCTATGATTCTATGAAATATATCAGGGTCCTTAACTATGGTGCAGTATGGAAAGGATGAAGTAGAAGGGCAAAAACTGGTTTTATCTCCTGTCCACAAGGCCAGGCTGCAGGGAGACTATAACTCTTCAAACTACACTGTTGTTGGTTTTCACAAGGTTTTGCTCACACATTGCCAATAGCAAATCCCATTACATTAATGTGCAAAATCTATGCTAATGTACTACTTGGCTGGCAATTTTAAGTGCACAGACGTCACACAGTTAAAGACTGCATTTCCCTCAGCAACTGTTACTTAGTAACCCTCTGCACACAAATAGAATTTTACATCACTGCATATGTGTTGTGAAGGCTAAAATCCATGCCTCAATTCTATAGGCAAGCAGGAATTAAAGGAGTCATGCGGGCAATTGTAAAACAAACTTGCACTATGTTCAATTGCTTCTCTAGGCAGAGAATTGAACTGGAGAGAGAAAACCTGTGCATAAACAAGGAGCTATTTCCACTTCTATTATCTTGCTGGTAATTTCATCATAAAAAAGAAGCAGCTGTAACTTCAGAGAAGTTAGACCTCAGACAGATTTTTTGATATTACTCATATGCTGTACAGTGCAGACTTCAGAGATAAGCAAAACAGACCTTGCAAAGCTCTTCACCTTCTCCCTTAGAGGCAGTAAAATCCATTGACTACATAACTTCTGTGTAGAATTGGTACTGCCAGAGCCACAGTCAAAACAATACTGAAAAAAGCTGTGTGAAACAGATCCAGGACTGAAGAAAACAGGTAGAGCGTGATGGATTAAAAAAAAAAAAATCTTAAAATAAATGCAGATTAGAATCCATCAGCTCTAAATACAAAAACTTAAATAGCTGTATTGTATTAACATATATTTGATCCTTCCCATGTACAGGCTATTTGGGAATTGACTGACAGTCTAACTCAAGCAGCTTGAATAACTACCCGCATGGGACTCCATAATCACTTTAGACCAAGACACTGCCTTTTTAGCACAGAACAAAATAGGTGGCCTGCTGGAAATACCTAGACATCTTTTTAATTCAATTCCCTACATTGCCAATAATATCTTATCATTACTCTGCTTTGTCCCATCCTTTGCCTCTAGCAGCCCACAGTTTTATTTTCTAAAATTATTTATTGTAATAAAAGTGGATTATCTTGACACAAAAGCAACTGATTGAGTTACATATATTGCATTTCACCAACAAATATATTTGTATGAAGGGGTTACACATAAACTATATTTGCAGTTATTAAACCAAGTGAATAAGCACATTGATAAGCAAACGCACTGCATTTGCAATTCTATTAGCAAGTTTACAACCCCTACAGTCTAGCACATCTCCTTTAGTGCAGCATTCAAATAACCATTTCCTATTTCTTCCTAACTATGAAAAATAGTTATCCTAAAGCAGGATTTTGAAAACTCTGGCAAACCAAAACACTCTTCCCCTCAAAATTCCTCCCCTCAAATTTTGTCCTGTAATAGGTAACTCAACAGAAATGAAAGTTCTCCTTGCAAAATCATAGAGAATCAATGCTTCAAAATGTGAGTTCCTACTCAAAGCTTTTTTTGCTGTCACAACCATACCTTGATATTAACAACACTGTAACAAGCAGGATGTCCCAACTCAGACCAGAAACCTTTAGTCCAGTTAAGCACCAGGCATTGTTTTCTCTTAAGGAAACAATATTAAGATAGGAACCATTTCAAGGTTTGAAACTAACCACATTAAATCATGACCAAAAGAAGTCCAGATGCTCATAGTTGTTGCTGAAGTCCTCCTTTTCATAAAGACACAAGACCCAATTTGGCAGCACAGCAGCAGAATTGAGAACTGAGCAGGAGACTTGGCCAAGTCTTACTCAGTGATTGGGACAATTAACTGGCCGTCTGGCTCCCTGCAGGAAGAAAGCAGCTCTGCCCCTGCTTCACCAGGCCATGGTTTGCAGCCTAATTGGTTAAAGCAAGCCTACCAGAGCAAAAACCAGAACAACTTGTCATCTGCTTAGACCAGAGCTCAGAGGCTGGGATCAAAACCAAGGGCCCCTGCTCCTATGCTGTAAAAATAACTTGCACTATGTTCAATAGTGAAATAGTGCACCACGTTCTGTAGTTCAATATGAGCCATCTCCCTCATGGGCTACATGTAAGACATGTTCAGAGGGACTCCTGTTCCTTATATACAGCATCAGGAGATAGAATCAGGAGTGATACAAGACAGGCAATTTAGTTCATACAAAGTCTATGTGTCAAGCCCTATAAGCTTCAAAAATGCCACAAACCTTTTATTCTCCCAGAATCAAGTGACTCAACAGCTGCAATACAGTGTTATTACAGTATTAACTGCATTATGCTCTGGCATTATAAACTCTGCAAAATCCCAGAGTAGAATCTGACACCTGAAAGATCTCAGCATCTGTTGTCAAAGGCAGACATGGGACCTGCTCCACTGGTTGTTTGTGTACTTGGAGTTAAAGGTCACTAGCCAGGACACCCATACAGTCTGTTGAGAGGCTGTTGGAACCCAGAGCTCCCCATTCCACCTGAATATATCCACGGATAGGGATCTTTCGGCCTCCCCGCCCCAAGCTGTATAAAAATTTCATTTTTAGATGGTTTTATCAATCCTTGTAAGACCTATATAGCATAGCATAATATAATAACAAGAATAAAATAATAAACAATAGACAAGATGCCAGTAGAAAGGAAAAGGAAGAAACAGATAGAAGTATACTGAAAAAATTTCAGAATGGAATTAAGTCCCCTCTCACCCTGAGAGGATTGCAGGAAAGTAGAACACAAGACACTGAGGTCAAAACAAGATGAAAAGGTGTCAGAATTCTTTTTTTTTTTTTTAAATATTGAATTGTAGAATCAAAATATCAACATTAAATGGTCAAGTAAATTAATTCAGAATTCTAAGTTTGAATGTTCAAATCCGCATTGTCAGAACATGCTTCATTTAAGCCAATCTGAATGTAGTGGATTACAGTGGTTCAGATCCATCTCAAATAACATAAATATAACATATATATAACATAAATTTTCTCCAAACACAGATTTGATTCTGAAAGAAACCGAAGATTAGCACCACACCATAGGAAAGAACCTCTTTCTATCAGCAAGTATAGTGCAGCACATGACACTTTCATGTATTTCTTTCAGCAGAAAAAAAGTAAGTTTTAGTCTTCATTATATACAGTCTTGACCTAGAATCTCATCTCATGTGACTGAGCTCCAGAAGTAACATCACTTGTCCCAAACAGACTCAGTTTTCTGTGTAGCAGCATACCAAAGACAAAACAGTTGTTACTTTAGGCATTGGGGCTCACCTACTGTGAACTCTGAAGCCTCTCCTAGAACGCAAAGATATATTTAACTATACTCGTAGTATATATTTTTAAAATATATTAAAGATATTTAAAATCAAAAAATATTAGGTATTGAAATATCTTCAATATATTTTATGATGCATAAACATTTCTCACTGAGAGGCACTGACTTGAGATTCTGAGTCTTACATTCAGCAATCTTTCATCTGCCAAGTCGCAAAAAAACAGGATTGTCTGGAATTTCAGACATGAGTTTAAAAAAAAAAAAGTACTGATTATTCAGGCTTTATCACTGTGCACCATAAGGAAAGTTTTATCTGTAGTAGAAAGTTCTGCTTCAGCGTTAAGAAAACATTTAACTTGTAGTTCATAGGGAACATCAGAATGGATAGTCAGACTCCCCAGGGTGGAGGCTACTGATCTTGCCTTTTGAAACTGATATAGAGAGTACTTTTGCAGCCATCCAGGGATATAAGCAGAGTATGAATACTTGAATACCCTTGTGTTTATATATAAACATTTTTAAATATACATTTGTACTTTTTTCTGTATGGACATGTACATACTTATATATATGAGTGCACAAAAGGAACAGAAGTGAGATTTAAAGTTTTTTGCACACAGTTCCACTTCACGTTGACAAATTTTAGCCACATTTCCCCAAAAGAACTACACAGCAATTCTTACATTTTCTTCATAAAACAAATTTTTCAACAGGTACAAGGTACAAATGCAAAAATCCAACACAGCTTTATGACAAAGGAGTATATAAGTGGCGATGACAGTAGGTCGTAAAAATAACAGAAAACAGTTTTGATTTTCAGCTTTCAAATATTGACAGTGGCACTACTGGATAGCCTTGTAAAGCAATGTACTGTGGTATGCTGGGACAGTTGCAGAAAGTCATATGCCAACACGAAGAGAGAGACCTGGCTTGAAAATAGTTTTTCTAATAGATATGTGTTGTCAGAGAAGCGCAAATTTTCTGTTTTCTTCTACGGTGTTCACACCTTCCTGATCAGACTGCCTGTTAGCTGGCCATCTCTTCACTGTTTCTGAGCATGCAACAACACTGTTAGCAACTAAGTACTATTTTTAATGCCTCAGAAAAATCAAAGCAATGTATTTTGACTGCATCAGAGGTGCTGGTAGAAAGTAGCATGCAGAAAGAAACTGGGCATAAGAAGTAGAGGGAAAATAAAGTAGAAGGAACTAGGAGTACAAGCCAGTTATGACCACAAAACCAAAACAACCCCCCCCCACATCACTCAGACTTCAACATCACTGTCTTGAATTGTTTTGAATCAAAATACCTCCAGCATACTGGGATTTCCATAACTCATCTGAAAACCTCAGCACCACCAAAGAGTGAATCCATTCCTGAAGCTTTACACAGAACAGGAACAACTGAGGACCCCAAAATGGTGACTACTGTTTTGATAACAAGTGTCTGGTTTGAAGATAGATCTTAGGGGTCGTAGACTTGTTAAGATTTCTGGCTCTTGGGTCTTTTCGATGGTTTTTGAGCTGCCTAGCAATCATGAGCAAGCTGAGTGCCCTCATGCCTCCCTAAATCAGCTTTCAGTTCTAGCTAAGTTTAGCCTCATCAGCCTGAACATCACTCTGTGGCACTGTCACAAAAATGCAAGATTTCCATTACTGCCTCTTCCTGATTACAACTGATGCTCAGAAGTCCCCCTAATTATCCAGGGTAACTGTTATGTACTGTGTGGCTTTTGGCACTATGCAAATTTTGATATTTTTATGGCCACATTCACTGGTTGCTGCACTGAAAGATCAGATTGTTTTTAAGAGTGAATCTTATCTCAGCAATCAAGAATAAAGTTATATTATTCTTCTTAAAAGCTTTTCAGTTTCCTTTTTAAAAAACCCCTTGTTTTCTCCAGCAAATGCTATCAAAGCATTTCCATCAGCTCAAAGCAAAGCGCCTGAAAAAGTTAAATAAAAAGGAAAAACGTTCTGTGATATTTCAGCTCAAAGAGAAAAAATAAACTGTAGCCACAGACAAGCTAAACTTACTCAGTGTACAAATAGTTGCAGTTATTCAAGAAATTCAGCTTCTGAAGTGCAAAAAGAAGCTACTGTCAGTGATACTTTCTATGGGAAAGTCCTGTATATTTGTCCTTATGATGTCCATTACACACTTGCTGAATTTACAAACAAGAGCAGGATTCAACTCAGCTTAACGATGTGGAACTCCTCTTTTCTCATGGCAGAATATGTAGCATCAGATCTAAGCAGAGACAGTGTTTTGACTTTGTACTGAGGCACAGTGTAAAACCACGTCTTACAACTAGTTACACTACGCTAGCTGCACAGTAGTTACACTATACACAGAAGTGCAACAGTGTGAAGCTGAGAATTAAAGCATGGCTCCAGCACTTTCCTCACAATTGCTGCCCAAGAGCATCAAAGACAACAGAATAAGCGTTAGGAGAAAAAGATGAGAACAAACTTTAAAATGCATCTTTAACAGGGTTTAATACTTGTGCTAGAGGGCAGGTTTGTCTTACACTGGAGATTCCATTGTGGTTTGGCACTGGGTATCCACAGGTAAAGCTTGGCAATTTCTGTAATAGGGAGAATACATTGAATTGCAAGTGAGTTTACATCCATAACTGCATTCTAAGGTAATACATTGTTGCAGAAGTGTTTTTAAGCTCTTCTCAAATATAACTAAGGCCCAAGCAACAAACAAGAATTTTCATCTCACCCAATTTCAGAGCAGGTGATACAACAAGTCCTGGTCGATGGCAAGTTAAATATGAGTCAGCAGTGTGCTGGCAGCCAGGAGGACCAACCGTGTCCCGGGGGGCATCAGGCAAAGCATCGCCAGCCAGTTGAGGGAGGGGATTTTCCCGCTCTGCTCTGCCATGGGGCAGCCTCACCTTGAATACTGTGTGCGGTTTTGGGTGCCACAATGTAAGAAAGACATTAAGCTCTTAGTGTCCAAAGGAGAGCAATGAAGATGATGAAGGGCTTTGAGGGGAAGCCGTATGAGGAGCGGTTGAGATCACTTAGTCTGTTCAGCCTGGAGAAGACTGAGGGGAGACCTAATTGCAGTCTACAATTTCCTCATGAGAGGAATAGGAGGGGCTAGTACTGATCTCTTCTCTCGGGTGACCAGTGACAGGACCCGAGGGAATGGCCTGACATTGTGTCAGGGGAGGTTTAGGTTGGATATTAGAAAAAGTTCCTCACTCAGAGGGTGGTTGGACACTGGAACAGGCTCTGCAGGGAAGTGGTCACAGCACCAAGCCTGACAGAGTTCAAGAAGCATTTGGATGATACTCTCAGGCACATGGTGTGACTTGGGGATGGTCTTGTGCAGGGCTAAAGGTTGGACTTGATGCTCCTTGTGGGTCCCTTCCCACTCAGCATAATCTGTCATTCTGTGAACATATTGTCGCATGTTGATCTGTGACCACCATAACAGTAAAAGCACAAACGGTTATGTGAGGAAGGAAGATACTGCTCCCTTTCAGGATCTCCATGTCACTTACTGCTTCCTCAAGATTAAAAATATGAACAACTTTGCCTTCATTTCTCTGGTGTGAAGATGCTAATAAACTGAACAACATGTTCTCTGGCTGAAGTATGGGCTGACTCATTAGAAAAGTCATCTCAGCAAATAGAACAGTTCACAGAGAGTTCACAAAGAATTCCCAGTGCATTACGCTCCTGTTCTTCCAGGAGTATAATTGCTAATTTAAGTGGTACTGGCATTAAACTCATTTGAAAGGACATTTATCTAGTTCTGTATCAAAACTAACAAGGAGGGAACTATAGGAAACAACCTCAACAACAACATGGCACCTGAAGCACAGGAGCTGAAAAAGCACAGAGTGCACTTCCCTCTTCTAGTCAGTTCTGTAGGCTGAGGGTGGGAAAACAAAGCCTAAGACCCTACCTCTTCCCCAGTCAAAACCACAGTGACTGCACCTCTTCCTTTTACACCCATGCAAGCTCAACCTGCTCAAGACCTAAATCAAGAAACACTAGTACTTAGCCGTTGTGTGCTGAACAGGAAAACATGCTCTCAACTTATTTTATGAAACCATTGCCTACACATTTACTCGAAACACTGAAACACTTGCTGAAATCAAAATCTGAGCTTGTCATATTTTAGACATTAGAAAGATCAAATATTATGATTATAACTGACCATACTAAATTCAGCGCCCGAAGAATTTAATGAACAGTCAAGTATTGAAACATATCACTTGGATTTAGACACATGAATTGTTCCCTTTAACTTTGTAGTAGAGCTATTTGCCTAGTGAACCATTAACACAGACTTCCAATACCAAACTGAAAGATGGTCCTAGGGTTAATTTTTGAAGACAGATGTCATAGCTGCTTCATGCTTGGCATTCTCAGAGGTTTCAAACCGTACAGTCATTTCTGTATCGTTATGATATCATCTCACTAGCTGAAGCACGTTAGCATCTGAAGGCTCCACTCAAGGTCTCCAAGCACTACTATTAATACAGAATGACACTGCATCAGTCCCAACAAACATTCCAGAGAAAGAAATTAAACAGAGAGACAGAGAGAGCACATGAGGACTTGCTCAAGGCCGAAGCTAGGTTGATAGTAGAAACTGAAAAAAACAGACATCTATCAGATAGTAATGCTTAACCTGACTGCCTAGAATTTCCCTTCACACTCTTGAAGAGGATTTGCCTCTTCCAAAAGCAGCAATTCCTTGTGCCAGGCACCAGCTTAACCAGATGCTTGTTGGTCACAAGAATTTCTTCACTGTGTATGTAACCTTTAAAACTGGCTGGTGAAAGTGCTCATCAAATCTGTCACAGAAAACACTGTCGCTCTCAACATTTTAAAGTTTTTCTCTCTTTTTCCTTTGCCTTCAGGAAGACATTAGCTCAGAGGAAGTGTTCTAATCAAAAACATCAAATCGCAAAGAATACACCATAAAAGGACCCATGCTTTTTATTGCTTTACAGCAAAAGGTAAAACTGAGAAAACTCACAATTACACTAGAAAATAAAAAGAGTGCTATGCAAGTTTGCTAGGGGAAGAAAGTGAAAAAGTTGCATGATTGATTTGTGGATGGCAATAAGACTATATAAATGTAATAAAATCAAAAGCCACATTTGTTAGTTTTTTCCTTTCTTGATAATTTATGATGCATACCAAGAGGAAGCACCTGGTAAAAACCACACATAGCTCAGGTCTGTAAGTGGTCTCAACCATGAGGTAGTGCATCAGTGTGAAAACCTTTTTGCTTGCAGATTGTTGAGCATATATGAGATGATCAATACAACTACCATCATGTATCAGCCATCCTCAGAATTTCATCTCCCTTTTACAAGGGAGAGGCAGAAAACTTTCTGTCAGTGTTATCAGGACCACTACTGCAGTCTTAGACAGGGTGCAAATTTCTAAACATTAGCAAGACAACAGGGGAAAAAATGAGTAAAGAAAATAGAATCTCCTCAAAAGCAGTGTAGAAACCATCTGATTTATTGAACTAGTGATGCTGAGTTCTCCTTAAACACTGGGAACCAGTCAATTTCTTAAAATTATCGAATCAACCACTGCAAAACACATTATAGAATCTAGGTGCATACCTCATTGCAATTAAAGGCAAGGTTTTTCATAAGTTTACTACCCAGCAAGATCCAGTCATTATTAACAGATTATTTTTAGTTCATATAAAACATTAAATTTTAGATTGAGTGCCTTATCACCACTAGGTCTGTTTTCAGTTTTGGCCTGCAGTTACATTTCCCAAGGTTTTTCAGAGCTGGGTATCAGAGGGTTTGGTTCCTTGGTGTTTATTTACAGCACACCCCAAGTACATCAATGATGTGAGCTGGGTAGAGAATCCAGTATTTCCAATAATCTAATATATTCTAGGCCCTTTTAAGTTTCTTGAGCAATCTCTTGACATGGCAGGGCCATGGGTTTTGATCTTTCTTTATAGGTCACAAGCTTGGTTTCATGCTTGCCACAGTAGTATGTGACCATGGAAACCAGGCTCCTTGGACTAGGTGCACTTGATAGTTGCTGTGGAAGAAATGGGACAATGCTGGAAACCTTCCTTCCAACCCCCTCGTCCCAAACAATCAATGAAGTTAAGGGCCAGTTTTGACAGGTGCTAAGAAGGTTCAAAGATTTTGGGATGGCAATAATGTGCTGTGCAGAATTCTCTGAGGAAGACAATCAAAATGAGGAGTAGCAGCAAACTTTGCTGTTGTAACACAGGCAGCTTTAGTCATTACAGAAGAGATTGTGGCACTTTGTAGTTTAGTGATGCCAAATTAACTAAGATCAACTACAGCTCTGAACAAAAACCAATAAAACTTCACTGTCTACTCTGTCTACTCCTTTACAGTTAGGTCTCTGAGAACTTAAAGAAACTCAGGGCATGAAGGATAGCCCTTTTTCTTTTTGCTGTTGTTTTTAGATATATTTATGTAAAGTTTAAACCCAAGTATTAACACTAAGAACAAAGTAAACAAACAGTTACACATTTACTAATGCATTAAGCAGATGCAAAGACTAGAACCATTCAAAGTAAAAAGAAAAGATAAATTACTGGTTCATTGAATAGGTTTTTTGTATCTTACAAAACTCTAAAGGATGTCAATCCATCAAACACAAGAGAAAGCAACCCAACAGAAATGAGATGGTGTATATTATTGCTTTGAGTAAAACATAAGGGTTTTGTAAACACTTTTACACATTATTTAGGTCAAATAGACCAATTATTTTTTAAAGCATTCATTTAATTTCACAGTATCTCATTATTTATTACATAATCGCTATAGCTTGGCATATTTATAAATCAAGAGGAGAACAATATTTTGAAAGAAGTGTCACAGCATGGGAAGCCATTTTACTGTCTTTTGCAGACTTCCTAATTTGAAAGCATCTTGGTATCATCTTAGATATTTGATGAAATAATTCCTTTTCTGAAATCTATTTCTAATTTTGTAATTCAAATAGTCAAATTTACTAAAAGTAAAGTGAAGTTAGATGTCAACTAAAAATAATCCCAAACCAACCCCATAGTAATTGGTGTATTACAGGACATTTACTGAACAACCAAGAATTATGATAGCTGCAGTTGGCAACAGTTTCTCTAATGTCACTACACATAAAATAGCTCTGTGCAGAAATGGTCTATCATTTCAGGAGCCACTACCGTCTTTGTAAACTTGACATCAAAAGTTCAAAGATCTGCCTAAAATTCTGCTGTTTTCTTTGGTATTAAAGGTTTGAGAAAGGAGGTATAGTAAACGGTCTGAAGTGTGAAAGTAATGAAGTTTAGAAAGACTCTTGAGGAGATGTTCACCTCTTTCATTGCAGTTTTATCGCTATGAGTGAGGAGGGGCAGTTCAGCATTTCTGCTGTAGTCTCTGAAAGCCTCAGCAATTGTCTCCCATTCCATACTAGAAGACTGGTGGGAAGACAGTTCTAATTTACAGCTATATTGAACAACAACAGAAAAGCTACTTCAACTTAAAAAAAGAAAAAACGAAAGGGAAAGAAAAAGTCTGACATGTGGTTAATACTACCTCTAAGAAGAACTTTAATGCTGCCTGTAAGAACTGAATCAAGATTGAGTACCTATAGGGAATACATAGTAGCACCTTAACCATCTATTTCCTGACTTTAAATCTGTGGCCTTGAAATTTCTTGTGACATGACATTACTGTGCACAAAGGGAGATTTTGATCAAGCATTGCTAATTTGAAAGTTTAGGGGTTTGGGGTTTTGATTTTTGTCCCTCTTAGAAGGATGAGTGAGGGACAGAACATATTACTACAGTAATAAGTTCCTCCTTCAAAAAACAATTTTGGTAAATGAATATTATTTTGATTGCAGAATCAAGTATTCTCCATGAACTAATCAGGAAAAAGAAGGAATTTTAAAGAACTGCAGCAAACCACTTCCTTGTGGATCTGTCCTACACACCAAGTGCAAGACTCAAGGCCACCTAACTCCTCCTCACCACCATAGTCCTTCCACCTACTGCATAGGCTGCTACAATTTGAAGAATCTTTAGCTTTTTGACACCCCATGTGCCCAACAACTCACCCACCTGCCACGAAGATGAATCAAACACCTGTGATCTCACAACGCGAGAGAAGATACAATGTGTTTTTCTGACCAAATTTTGTCCTCGAATACCAAATCAGGGCATATGTAGTGCACTACAGCCCATCAAGCTCTGTAAACCTACCGTATCACACCTGCAGGACCTCACAGTCAGAAAGGATCAAAATACTTGGCTAAATGCATATGTTTGGTACATTCGACTTTGCTGCACAACAGTTTTCTGAAGGGCAAGTCACCACAGGACAACAACGTGGGACTCCTACTATTGTTTGTACTAAAACCGAAACTTTGGGCCACAAAACGATTTTACAAAATGCTGCACCAACACAAAACAAAACCATATGTACATATGTAGCCAGCTGTCCTGTCTTCCTGCTGTTTTATTATTCCTTCCAGCGTGCTTATGTATTTTCCTAAAGGAGATGGCAAAGAACTAATAACTGTACAAATTCTAGTTTGTATACCTTTTAGGGATAGCTGCTTATCTGCCACAGCAATGCAAAATACCCACATTCCTCCAGAAAAAGCCCAGAACTATCTGTTTACATCATCTGTCCAATGCAAAGGGCAATAACTTTATACAGTGTGGGCTTCGACTGTAAACTGTTATTTTTGGGTGAGGATGGGTGGAGGGAAGATAGCAACAGCTAGCAACAAGCAGCATTTTTTTTATATATATATGGGAAGATGTCCTGTTTTAGGATATGTGTGAAATCTCTTCTGGTACAACATAGAAAAATAAACAAACAAGATGTTATCACAAGCCAAACAGAACACCACGTTATTTGCAGAAAATACAACAGTGTCAGCAAAAGCTTAGAAAACAAATATGAACTTTTAATGAACATTTTGACAGTTCTCATATTTCTTTGGGGGGGAAGGAGATTTTTAAAGCTGTATCTCCTCAGACTGACAGTCTTTTCCTTTAGAATCCTCTTATTTTATGTATTTCCATATAGCTTCTTTCTTATGGATAAAGCCAGTGACTGCTGAAACGGAAAACAGTCAACACACAGAAAATAACTTGGCTCACCAACTCTAAAAATTCTACAATATCTTGCTTCTAAGGATCACTTCATTCATTTCCACCATGACTGAGAAGCTTATTATCAGCTGTGGATCTGACATGGGAAAACATCACATCTCTCATTAAATCCAGCACAGGAAAACCTGATTTGGCCACATCTCACAGGATTTCATCTTTTCATAGGATTTCATCATCTCATAGGATCTCATCATCTTTCAAAGAAAGGTGTTCATTTTATAGTGTCAACTACAAAATAGTAATGGTATCATCGATCTGGTAAACAACTGCTCTAAAAAATCCCATATTTCATAACATACATATTTCTCAAGTAGCCTCATCTCTACAATTTTCTCCACCTACCTTGGTTGACTTGTCAGCACTATGTTCTCGTTTTCCTACATGGTTCCCCATGCTGGATCACCAAAACCTAAAATTCTGAAAAGATAAAACCAAAACAGCATTTTTGAAACCAATACATTTGCACAGAAATACGAATTAATTTTTCATCTGAGACATAACAAAGAAATTTTTCTCATACAATAAGCATTTTTTACAGTCCAAGGTAAGATCTGTGAAAGATGCTGAGGAATAAAAATATGCTTATCTGGTCTATTTTGCAAATTAAGCAATACCAGAAAGCTTACCACCTTCTAAAAAGAAAACTAAAAAAATAAAAAATGTTCATTGTGAAACTTGCATATAAAACAAGACTAGACCTGTTTTTTGATATTATGTTTATAATAACAAAACAATGCAATATGTATCAAATAATCTGAAAATGCAAACTTCCATAAAAGATCAAGTAAGTTCACATTTACCATTATATAAACAGCAACTACTGAAAAAAGCACCACACTAAACTGCCAACAACTTGCTGTGGAGGTTAGAACGTGTAAGTTCTTTACAGTTCCCACTTTCATGACAAACATGTAAGCAAGGAATGCCAACTCTTTCTTTGTATTTTCTGTCTCATCCTGTTGTATTTCAGCTTTAACAGAGCTCATGTAGGTTAAACCACAACACTCAAATTTCAGGTTTTAGAGCACACTTGTGGTTATGCCACATATTTCTTCTCATAGAAACATGTGTTTGTATAGGATTTTACACACAGGTGCTGCCTTCAGCTGACATGAATGCAGTGCATCATAGCATTTAAAGTCAAGAAACTTAAAACGACATGCAAAAAATGTTCCAAGTGGATTTTTTCCTCTCAGAATCAAGAACTGAATTTTCAGTAATAAAGTTCAGCTTCTGGTGCTAACAGTAACACTTTATTACTCTGCAATAAACAGAAGTATATACCATCAAACTTTAGCAGCAGAAATCCTGGCACTATGCTCTCACTATCAGAAGGATAAATTACTTCCTTAAGCATAATCTTATGACTGGAAGAAAAGACAACTAGACTTATGATAGAAAATGCATGAAGCAAAACAACAGGCTGTTAACGCTCAGTAGAATACCTATAGTTACAACCCCCATCTACATGATTTGTGTACAAAAGGATTCTAAAGAGAGAAACTTTGATTACTCATGACTTTCCATCACAGAAATGTGAACTTTGTGAAAAGCAATCTTATACTGTATCTCTACTGCAAATTTTGGAGAGACTGATAGATTTATTCACACAGACACTCCACTCCCCCATCCAACCACCCAAAGACAAATTTCAGACTTTGAGGGCCTATAGTGCTTATTTGACTATTCACTGAATTCAATTTGCTCTAAAATCAAAGTGCCACACACTGTATTACATTTATTCAATTAAACAATTCCTCACAAATACACACCTCTAAGTTTTCACAAAAGAAAAATTAAAAACCATCCAAACTCGGTAAATGTACCCAAGGTAGAATTTACTGACAAATTGGAAACATTTTTTTTTTTTTAAACAGCACTGTCTATGGTATAAAAGATGAAAAAAACCCCAAACAAACAAAAAAAACCCCACAGCAACCCTATCCTTTTAATTTGTGAAATCAATACAACCAATTCACATATTTTGAGGTTCTTAAAATTTTCAAGGAAAAATACAAATAAATTCATATACACTGGGTTTCAGAGCTGAACTTCCTCAAACCAGCCTTTCCTCTACAAATTATAAGCAGCAGCTCACCTCTCATTACCTGTTTCGCAACATAAGGAAAAGAGAGTGGAATACAAAACTGTAAGCAATGTCTACAGAGAAACACAAAGGCATGTTCCATGTATTATTCTTCCACTCATCAAAAAATTAACTATCAAATTTGATCTATAACACATGTCTAAGTACACAGATTATGAAGCCAATGTACACTTGCAAACCTGAACTGTGATCAGTGTCCTCCTGCCTCCTGTTAGTCTCCCTGGTGTCTTTGGAGTAACACTCCAGGAACAATCACCCTGTACCACAAAATACTCAGCACAGCAGGGTCCCAGTCCTTCAATGCCAAGGTAGACAAAGATATCAGATACAGAAGAGCCAGGCTGTGAAACTAAGCTAGATAAATATTTAAAAATCATTTGCTGCCCAGTGAAAGGAAAAGTAATGAAAACCTCTATGCTGCCATGCTGTAGATACCTGAAAATAATAAGGCCAGTTTTCCACTCACAAGTCTGCACAAAGCAAGCAAACAAAATGAAACCCAAGGAAATCGGGGGTGGAATTAAATGATCTCTAAGGTCCCTTCCAACCCAAGCCATTCTGTGGAAGAGAGAAGCATATGAAATGGCTAATCCACGTGCTCCTGATTCCCAGGCGCATAATTCCTTCAGCAAGATGCTAAAAATTACACATGGAGGGAAATAAAAAGAGAAAAAAATAGCTTGGAGAAATGGAAATGTGCAACATTATTCAAAGTTTAGGAGTGTGGTTTGAAAGTACACTTACATCTCAGCCAAGTGTTACATTTCTCTACAGGAACAAACTTAAAAGCTTGGAAACTAATAGCACCGATTAAGCCTGTAAATTTTCAGTTCTGTTTTGTTTCTTGTTTTGAATGTATCAGAGGGACAGCATGTGGCCTAAATTCACATGATCAACCCCTTCTTATTCTCCAGACACTAACAGTAATGCAAACAGATTTTACTTCATTTTTTTCATGCATAAATGAATGCAGATGATTAAAAGGAAGATAAGTTAACTACAAGTACCTACTATTAATTCCTTATGTAGCACTTTTTAGCCAAAGGGACAAAAGCAACCAGGTCCTAGCAAGGATATCCTAAATGTTACAGAATTCTTCATGCTACCTATTAAATGGAGAAAACTATAAGTAATAATTTGGAAAAAAAAAAAAGGCTTCCAATCTGACGTGAATTATGAAAGGAATTGTATAGTGCCAACTGTTCTGAAGATATCTGACTAGGAAGTGAAACCGTATATATACACAAGCCTGTAAACATTAAAAACATTTACAGCAACAAAAAGACTTAATTTTTCACTTTAGCCTCAAGCAGAAGTCTGCCTTACTTGATTAAAAAGTGGGCACATGGATCCTTTTCACTTCATCATGCAAGTACACCCTGAAACATTACAACTTAAATGCTGATTTTGGTTGTTACTGTCCTGAGGGAGACCACACTGCAGTTTCTATCTGCGCCAATCTTTATGCAATGAGTTGAGCCACTGACTTCAAAGGGATTACTAATTTTTCAACCTTTGTAGAAACTTGCAGCCAACTATTCAAAACATCTGAGCTGGAAAAAGACTCATATTTTCATTTTAGTCACCTTCACAATGTACAGGTTGCCAGACTAAGCAGCTCTCTATAAAGAGAAGAAACAGCTTCTTGCACTTACTAACAAATGTCTGTTGACTGCTCAACATTCTTGTTTGCAGAGGAATCCATGCATGCTTTAGCACTGATGAACAGCCACAAGAGCAGTCACGATGCTCCAAACAATGAAAACACAGAAGTATTGTAGAAACGCAGTAATCATCTTTGAATCTAACAAGAATCACACCCTGCCAAAATAGGCTTGCACGTGAGATTTAGCTTTTGACCACTACAGCATTTATCCAAAACCTTCCTTATGAAACAGTGCAAATTTTGTAAATCCTGTGACATGAAAGATTTTGCACGTGAGCTTGAGTCACAGAATGACACTATGCATGCCTGCAGTGATCAGTTACATCATCAGCTGCCATACAGAAGTCACCATCAAGACTTGTTGGTTTCATATTAAAACCATCTGAGAGGCTCAGAAAACAACAGGCCACACAAATAAACTGATTTAACAAGACTAAAAGCTGGAAAAACTTCTGCTACCCAAAAACTTTTTTTCTTTTGGGTGAACTAAGTGAATTCATGCAGAAAGCTGTGAAATGCTGCTGCAGGCACCGCCAGCAATCACCCAGCCACCTCAGCACCATGCTATAATCACGTACCTGGCTGAATCAGCTCTGCTGCCATGACCTGACACTTCCCAATCCATGACTGATAGAGCAATAATTCCAGCTATGCCAGCTGCTCTAAGTAATTCCAAAAACCGTCACGGGATTTTGCCCTGGGGAAAGGAAATCAAATGTCTCCTCACATCAATCTACCTTCTTACGGAGTCGGCCTAACAGGTAACCTGATGGAAGCCTAGACGAGCGTTCCTGCTTTCTTCACAATAGGAACCCATATTCCAACTAGCAACAACTACAGAAACGCCACTGCCTTATCCAAGGAGAGAAACTTCTCCTTGCTGTTGCCAAATCCAAAATAAAAAAAGAAAAAATACAAAAAGGCATGGAAAAACACATACCTACAAAAATACGCTTATGTTGGGATCACGTAACTTATCTTCATCTGCACAGTTGATTAAAAATTTTAGAATCATGTATCACCATATCATTTTTTTAGCTCATTCTAATCTGCCTTGAAATTAATGGATATTTGTGGTTAAAAAGGAAGTTCTAATCATCTTCCCATACACACACACTCTACTATAAAGAAGTTTATGATTTAGAATTTTCACTGAAAGACAGAAAAATGCTACTCTAAATGTTTTGAATATACCAAGAAGTGCAATGGTATCACTTTCTGCAGGTTACACTGTTTTAAATGCAAAATATCATTTCCTTATTCACTCATGGGAGCTTGAAAAAAAGTTCATCCATGCAGTCATCAGACTTTAAATAAGTGATATTGTAATTCAGGAGTCAAAACAGTCTGTAAACAATTCTGCATTGAGCACTTTTATTGAACATTAATGGTTACTTCATATTAAAATGCATCAACTACTGTATGTCTATCATAGGATGCTGCAAATGGATTGTTAAATATGATCTTACCTCTTCCCACACATTAATTATGACTCAAGAGAACTACACATAATAATAAAGGTATGCAAGGACTTACATATTTACAAGTATCAGAACATAATTACTACCTTGTCTGGGAATACATATTCATCACAGTTGTTGGATAATAGTGCAGAGCTACAACATTAGATAGTTTTAGCAAGTGCTCCTACTCTTACTCACACATGGGAATGGTAATCATAGAACATAAAAATATTTGAGGAATTTACTTAAAACTTCCTGCTAAATTAATGACTATTCTTATACTTGTAAATATTGTACTTTACTACCATATCCAGGTCTTATTAGGAAAAATGACAAGTGTAATTTCTTTTAAGAAATGTGCAACTTGTCTCTATTTTTGGTAGCCTTCTAATGTAAACTATTAACTACAAACATACCCAGCAAAATGACAAGCAAAAGATTTTTTTTTTTTGTAATGTCAGATCCAGGTTACGTAGGTTCCTGGGAAGCAAGCTGAGACATTGCACAGCACTGGTTGCCAGCTTTGAGTGGCTTTTTTAGGCTCTCAGTGTGATATGCATCTTTGCAAGGAAGCCTTTCACTTCAGCCTTCTTTCAAAACAGATTGAGACACTGAGCACACCTCATCTGTTGCTTCAGAATTCCCTCGTGGTGGTAACCTAATACTCCAGTGCACCAAGAAAGAAACACCTCCAGCAGGCACGAGTAAGTGACCTTCAGTTAATTCCATCGGCAGCCACAGTAAGATGCTTCAGAGACAGACGTGAGCAACCACGTAACAAAAGTAACCTGCCTCTTGGACAAACTGCTCCCTAAGAATCCTGTCCTCTTAATTCGAGTGTTAAATTATTTAATAAAATATAGTGCCTTATATCCCTCACAAGTTTCACTGTTATTTAATGCAGATTTAATATTTCATTACTGTGAAAGTGTGCAATTCTTGCTAGATCAAACTTCATTTCATTTTTGACATCCACAATTATATTTCTCTGACGAATCCTTCATGAAAGAAAAATACATTATTCAAGACACATTTCCATCATGAACTATCAAAACCAAGATTTCAGAGAAGTCAACAGGAGTTTAGTACTTTCAGATATATTTAATCATGTACAGTGCCTTGCATATCAGAGTCCTGCCCTTACTGACCCATCTAGACATTACAGCAATTTCCATGTTTACAGACAACTGCATGCACCTTAGCAAGGATCCTAGACCTAGAAAACCACTCCACTGAGAGATGGGCTAAGTTCTGAAACACTATTTATCTGAGAAAGTACTTCCCAGTGCTAGCACAATTGCTCAATAACTTACATATACCTCATATATCATTGCAAAGGACACCAAACTTACTTAATTTTCTCTGCAATTTTCTGCAACAGTACGGTACATGAGAAAGGCTACAACACTGAGAAAGAATATCTTCTGAGAAAAAAATGCTGTTGAAAGCTATTTCCTAAAATTGCCATAGGGTGAGCAGAGAAGACAGAACACAAGATTTAAGATATTTTCTGACTGCTTTGATTACAATTTTCCTCTACTGCCAACAAGAAGGTTATTGCATATTATTTTTTGTAAAAGCATTTGATTTCCAGGAATCTTGCCTCAGCACAGCTGAGCATAGTCTAAACTTGATTATAGACAACAGTGAAATTACAATGAAATTGCTAAACCACATATATTTATTTTCTACAGCTTAGACTTTTCTCCTTTCTTCCTTCAACTCACCCCACTCTCCTTGCTAGAACACCAGCAGCCTCATCCCACACATTGAGAAAAAGAAAGCATAAAATTTGAAAACAAATTTCTCAACAGGGCTTTTCTACCTCCCTTCCCAAATAGAAAAGTGCTCACCTAATGTCACATAGCACATGCTGATATCTACACTCCCTTATACAAATGGAAATCATCAAAGATTTTAATCATTTGGCATTAGTCACATGTTCACCGTTTGTCTTCAAAACACTAAGATTAGTGGAGCCCTGTGAACTCTGTGTCAATGCACCTGCTGGGTCATAAGGAAATTTCTTTAATCACCTACAGTGCATCTGATGGAGGAACTAGGTACGACCCCAAAGGCCTGGGGCAAAGTACAGATACACCCAGTACATCCAAGCACCATTCCCTGTGCTTGCTGCACTTCTACTAGAGTACCTAAAACCCAGGATCTCGACTAAACGTGGATCTCCTTGTATGTCCTCTATGACTTTGCTGAGATACTTGTGCCTCACAGCTATTCCCAGTCTGGGGAACAGAGAGGGCCACACGTACACTAACATATGCGCCCCTTGAATGAATACCAGAAGGGAAATGTTGCCCTCCTATGAAATTAAGACTGATTTATCTACTCTTATCTCAGTCACTAATATCAACAGATTCATTTAATTTGCTACATATAGGCATTTACACACAACACCACAACAAAATAGGCCGGGGGTAATTTTTTTGCATATTGGAGAACTGTTTAGGTTTGCATGACAAAACCTTGGAGCGAGGACCAATTTTTCCCAACCCTCTGAAAAGGACCAGACATATAACTGTTGGTTATTTTTTTTCAGCACCTGTGTGCTCCAGAGACAAATAATTTGATACTACAGTAAAATCAACTCTATAATGAAAATAATAATAATAAATAAAAGGACAAAGAAAGATATATAGAGAAAGTCTAAGAACAGAGACATGTCATAACCTCATTGTATGTAAAGATATGCAGTAAACTCCCAAGACCATCACTTTTCAACATCATAGCTTCTAAAGTACCATATTTCTTTTAGGATTACACCCCCCCAGCTGTGAATTTCAACGTTAGGCCTCAATGAGTCAACAACTAAAAGTCACACATTTTTACCAAATGCTAAAATAATTTTTAAAAATATAGACCAGCACACAAGGATATATAATATAAGTGCAGCATTAACCAGAAAAAAATGAAAAAAGGATGACATTTAAATTCAAATCATGGAGAATTTTAGGCCAAAGCAATAATTTTATCAGTATCGGACAGGAAAAAAGCATGGAGCAATTGAGAAACTATACAGAGAAGTATTTGTTACTTGGAGACTTTCAGTTTCTGAGATTAGGGTACTCTGAAAACAGACAAGACCTAACATCTGTTTTCCCATAAAAATATAAAAAATAGCAACAGAATAAAACCAAGATATATTTGAAAACTCACTTTTTTTCCCCTTCTCAGCTTAGAAAAACAAGCTCTCTCCAAATGGTGAATGGTATATTCTCCCTTTTAAAGTGAGGTAGGTCGCCTAAGTTTCCCAGTGAACACACTTTGTTGTGTTTCATTAACACACTGTAGAGACTGAGGACAGAACGCACACCTGCAGTTCTAAACATGCATGAATCAAAGGCATTGTATGCTAGCTCTTCTCATATTCAACAGGCCGACAGATGGGACAAGAAGATGATTCACCCTCTCCAAACAGCATTAACTGTGCTGTGAGATAACACTGAACCACTACATCCTTTTCAATTAAAAAAAAAAAAACAAACAGGAAAAATATCTCTCTCTGCCCAACCTTTGTCCCTTTGTCTCTCTCTCTTCTGACTTCATATATAAGCTATCTATACTGTAAACATATCAACCAACAGTTGGATTTCCTGTAAATTGTCCTCTGTTACATTTGGCATAAATATTGATATTACAAAAGGGTCTGACTTTCACCATACTCCAAGTTGACTCCCTCTTGACCCAATCCACTACTGTAGTCATATCTCTCTCTTCCCATAAACACACTACCAAAGGAGCACAAAATGTGATCTTTCTTTTCTGACATTAAAAAAAATGCATCCTTAACTATATGCTTATATTTCTCAATTCTTTTTGCCTTCTCTTTTACTAACTTGATTGTCTGAGGGTTCATGCATGAGATTATGCTCTTAAAGTACTTTTTGAAGTAATTTGATGGAGACTCAGTCCTCAGGATTTTAATTTGTAGGTGTGCTTAAAACATGCAACAAGGTTCAAGGTTCATGTGACAGCCTCCTAACAGATTACATTTATCTGCAGTCCAGTAGCAGAAACACAAACAAGACAGTTCTCCAGTTTGAAATGGTTTGCAATAGAAGTTGCAAGTGACACTTCATGAAGCTTAAGTAAGGATTTGTAAATTCCTCTGTTTTTAAATCAATAAATAAATTTAAGAACAAAGTAACTTAGAAAGCTGTACTCTGACACCAATCTGGGATTTTCTCTGGCAATGATACACTGTTTTGCTTTCCCTTCTGAGGAGAGAAAACAAAATTATTTCTTGCTAAGGAGAACTGTATATCTGAGGAATAAATAAATCAATTTATCTTCTTTTAAAATGAAATTTTAGTCTAGGTGTTTTGGGCTTTAGTTGCTTAGGTCAGAGGCTCAGCAGGTTACAGTCACTAAGCTGTGAGTTATCGCACTTGGAATTTTAAATAATTAATGAGTAACAGCAGCTGAAATCTGCATGAGAAACAGCACCATGACACAATTATTTTACTTATGTGCTTCTTCAAATAGGCTTTCAAGTACTCGTGCCTCATACTTGAACATTGTCTCATTTTATCTAAATCTTAAATTCCATGCGCTACTGTTGCTTTCCTAACCTTTATCCAGGGTATGTACAAAGCAAATATAGAAACAGTCATTACTGAAAACTACTGAAGAGAACAATGACTGGGAAAAATTTCCATTTGAACATGAGAATGTATGAAATGTACACAAGGCTATTATCTCCCCTTCTTTCATTAAAAAGAAAACCAGACTGTTTATTTCATGCTAAAAGGATGAGAAAAGAATGTGACAGGCCACTCATTTCTTCAGCAGAGTTTTCCAATGCAGTTCACCATTCACATCATATTCAGTGTACAAAAGAAAAAGATAATAAAATCTGGAAACATATCAAAATAATGGAGTAAGAAAATATGTGTTTCAATATGGAGACTAGCAGTGCGTTCACTTTCAAAGATTATTATCAAAATATACCTCTAATCCACTATATGATTAAAAGTTAGGTAAAGTTGTATATAATATTTACAGCACCAATCACAAGAATATCTTGTTCTTGAACAAGCTGCACTTGTAAACTATTTTATTTTTATTGGTAACTAAATATTTTTAAAAGAAGAAAATGTTTCAAACATCATCATTCGTGACAGGGTCCACAGCCTTCAACCAAGAGTGGGTTTCCAGACAGCACGCAAAGACAGCAAGTAAGTTCCTTCCCTAAAGGTCTTGCAACATAAGCAGACAAAACATGTGACCAGGAGGTAAAGCTTTCTCCCATATTACAGATATAGAACAAAGGCAGAGATAAGTTAAGGATAATACGTAAAAAATTACATACAGCCCACTTGAGAATCTTTGGCAGACATTAGGAAATTAAATCCAGACCTGTCATTCCGAAAACCCGTTCTCAGCTACTACATAATGCTGGGGTTTGTAATCACAACACACGCCTCCTTTCTTATTTCATGAGTGCTTCATGGACGTCAAGTTCTGCCATCAGTTATACAAAATAACACTCCAGCTATGATGACACAGCCAAGCAGCTTCACATGATTTTACACCAAACCCCACGAATATACAATGAGGTTATTTCTCTGACATCTTAGGTCTTCATTCAGCCAGCTTTGTCTCAGACACGGAAAATGCTAACAATCAGGCTCAAGCTTATCACAAGACAGAGTGGAAACCACTGCAACAACCCACTCCTTGCCTTTTTTTTTTTTTTTTAAACAGCTATAGCAGAAGGTCACTCATACCATGAGATAATAAGCTTGTGATTAGCACCCTCACACAGGATGTGGGAAACCAGGGATCATTTTAGAAGATACTGAAGGGAAAGATCAGTCTGGCTTGATCACAGGATAACTGTGAGTCACCAATGTGATCTGGCAGGGGAAAATAGATAAAAAAAAGATTAAAAAAAAAAAAGACAGACTGTATCATGACATTTCCAGTTAAGATAGGGAAGAATTAATGTCATCACACAAGCCACTAGCATAACATCAGCTGAATACAAGGTACAATTCCAGTCAGCCGTATTTAACAACATGAATTTTTTACTAGAACAGATGCAAGGATGAGGAGAGCAATAGGAACCTATTATAAAGGGATAAGACCAAAAGCCCCTGACTTGTCAAGCCTAAGTAAAGCAAAGCGAAATGAGTGGTGTAAGAAGAAATACATGCTGCCCACATATAAATCTAAACTGAAAGTCAGAGTCCTTCTAAACATCAAAAGAGCAGGACTCTGCTAGAACCAGAGGAGAGTAGAAAACCTAGCTGTGTTCAAGACAGAAAGCAAGAGCCTGACCACTGTATTTCAGAGACTTCATGAATGGTGTGGTTCTTACCATGGCAGAACAGCCCCAAATGACACAGGCCACTCCTTTTGCCTGAGGATATTTCAATCCATATTTCTAAACAGTGTACGTGAAGCATTGACAAAGAGGTGGGGAGCAGAGAGGGACTACCTTTTGCTGAACCTGTTCGTACACTGACAACTGACTTTAAAAAAGGATAAAATAACCAAACCCCCAAACAAAACAAAATGACAAAACCAGCAATACTCTGGAAAGAGAGAGCAAAAAGGAAATATGACAGTTTTTAGTCAGCTGGGTGTAGGACATTGGACAAATAGACTTTATTCTGCACTCTGAGTTCATTGATGAATTCCTGTTCATCCATTTTATCCTGTAAGGGATCAGTCTAGAGCATCAGAAAATTGTAACTCTCTCTGCACAGACACACATTTACTGAAGAAAGGGACCATCACTCTTGCTCAACAGCCTCTACCTTTGCAGCCTGCTCCTTGCAGCAGGAAATGCAGGCCTGAACACTCTGGGGAAGAGACGGAGCTGATCTCCATCCCAACTACAGCACAGCAGGGTCTTGGCTAACCAGTTCTTCTGTGAGCACTGGCCCTCAGGAAACAGTTGTGAGACACACAAAGTCCACTTCTGCCCTCCGCAGCTCTAGGAAGAGGAAAGGCAGCAAAACACACTTTGTTTGTATGGATACTGACTTTCAGTAGCCTTGGTTCATTTGCTGCCTTAGTAATCTGAGACATTTAATTCTCAGCACTAGATAGACTAGCAGCTTCATACAAGGCTCTTCAAGTCTCTTTAATCCCTATTTCCCAAATCATTTACAAACCAACTGGCCTTTTTGTAACATTCCTCCTAAGACTATATTCCAAAATAGTCCTTAAAATCCCCTCCTAAAACACTCGGCAGTAAACACTCCACCATAGAAATGCAATAATGAATAGTATTTCCACAGTCTATGGCTGAAACTTTATGTCACATATACATGTGAAAAATTACATAATGAACTCTTCCAGCAACTTGTTTGTGCATCACATCACTGATTCAATCGATAAAGGTCCTTCTCATCCCACTCCTTAACAGAGTCAAAACCTTTCACAAAGCTGCTGGTTTGGCTGAATTACTTCTCACCTCAAACAGTACCTCTACCCAGCCTGCTACCATTCAACTCTTAATTCACTTATAGCACTTTCTAACAACAACAACTACAGCACAAGTGCAGCCATTAATACAAGTTACTTTCTGAAGTACAAAGTCCACCACCACACCTGAATTAAAACCTGTCATTTAACATCTGCATGAGTTATCCATGAGTGAAAACAGTAGGTCTCTTATTTAACGTGGCATCATACTTTAACCAAATTTTATTAAATTGTAAGCAATTAAGTTATATCCCTAGGTTTTAACTAATTTATAACACTTTTTTTAGTGGAGTCCAGGTATTCTAAGTTAGCAGTTATGATTAGTTTGAAATGTTGCAGCTGGAGTCTTTCACACCCAAATACATTGGTGCAGGCCCACGAACAGTCTCTTTATTTCACCACTGCCCAGCTGTGGTCCCTAATATTTAGTCTGTGGCATTTTAAAACCTTAAAACCTTTGTTCTTACAAAGCTAATGCTACTGTTTAATCACTACCTTCTTTTGGTGCATCCACTAACACTAATGCATTACCATTTATAAGAAAGTATCTATTAGTAAATCCATTCCTGGTTGGTATTTGAGCATCTGCCAAAAGCAATGTGAATGTCCAAAACAAAAATACAGCAATTCTAGGGGGAAAAAAATGTTTTCCCCATTTATTTTCTTGAAGCACACAATATTCACTCAGAAAAAAACACCTTGATCAAAAACACAGCTCCACCCCCAAACCACAGGTTTCATAGTATCTGGCAAGGATGTTTAAAAACATAAGCTAAGAGCACTGCAGACTATGTTTAAAGCTAAGCAAAGTGGAAAGCAATTATCACCAGAGCTGGTTTGGGGTTTTTTAACATAGTTGCATGTAAACATTTAATCAGTTTGGATACATCAGAGTTCACTTATATTTACTCTTAAATTCAATTCGCAATGCACATAAATTTCCCTTATCTTGCCAACTACATCATATGAATGGCCAGTCCTAAAGCACTTTAAAATGACACCAGATATTGGTGGTCTGCTAGAATGGAGAAGCTTTGCAGACCATATCACAAATGCTCTCTCAAATGCCACATGGGGAAAAGGTGTAAGCAGACGATAACAGAATCAGATGCACAGTGATGCCAGGTCCAGTGGGACTGGAACATAGAGGAGTTGATGAACAAATGATATCACAACATAGCATAAACAAGGGCACCTAATAATTTTGGTACCGATTACCATTTTGCTCAAGTCAAAACATTCCAGCAACACCATTATCTTGCTCATCACTTGCTTACCATTTGCCTACTGCAAGTTGTCCAGATCCAAATGTAATCCAGAATTTTTCACAAAGGAGTTTTTTCATGGTCTGCTCCCCAACCTGCCTGATCTTATATTATAAATACAGCATCTGCAAGCAGAAGGAAATCTCTCTTGGCCAGACACACAGTATGTATGTCCCACAGCAATGCTACTCTGCATTCTGTTCGGTCTGAACTGTGACTTCTTGCCTCAGTTTCCCCCAAACACAACTTTTATTTTCTGCTTCATGTGAACCAACACTATTTTTGTGACTTGTCTGCTTCTGGCCCTTTGTTATGAATTTCTCTTAGGAGATCAATCCCAAGAATCTCTCTAATGAGTTAGTCTTGCTCTTTATAATGGGGGTTGAAGTGAAATAATTTAAGTGCATCTTTTAGTTTCTAATGATAACTTAATTTTTAGGAACTTGAGTGATATCAGACCTCATAAAAATTGGTATTCTGTGTAAAGTCCACTAGATCATAAATGATTATTATAAAAATATGGCCTCTTAGGACTGGCAATTTTTATTTACAACATGGTTTAAAATCTGTTCAAAGCATAGAGTTCCCAACAAAATACAAATAAGAATAATTTCAAATATTTTTGAACTGCAGCAATCTTTAAAGAAAAAAAAACTTAAAATGCTTAAAAAACCATATGATAGCCAACTTATTTAACTTACAGTACAGGAGGAGCTTTTATACAAACAGAATGTAATTGTAAGTCAACATACTCTTTCAAGTCAATGCCTCTCTCAATCAATAAAAAAAGAAATCACAAAATGACCCAATACCACAAAAGGACACATACAGAATAACCTTTTTATCTGTTTATTATCTATTTAAAATTAGTATGCCAACAAATCTTAATGTCTTAAAATCTTGCATTCATTTGTTCTTATTTATTTGGGTTTTTCTTATTCAAGCAAGCTCACTGAAGACAATTGTATTGGCTTGTATCAGGCAGACACTGCAAAACCAGTTTTTATGCTTGTGTGTGCCAGTATTATTGCTGTAATGCATGACTGATTATGAAATTACTTAATTGCGCTATTTCCAAAGCCCTGGTTATTTCTCTCAGGTTAAAGTACAGAGCTGGCTGATTTTGAAATACCTTTAATCATTTGTGCATCTTCAAATGTAATATTCTACCAATGTCATATTTGCATGTATAATATTTACTAAACTGAACAAGAAGAAGATGGGATTTTACACTTCATGAGTAAAGCATAAAAACAGCTTCCTAAAATGTGAAAGATACAGACATCAGAGATAAAAGTGAGAACTTATATATCTAAAATTTATCACGGAGGTACCATTTACTATTTACCTTACAGCATCTGACTTTTCCCCCTACATGCATTTTTCAGCCTCAGTTTAGAAAATGCCAATGTGATTTTGGGATACATGTAAAATCAAGTTAAAATACTGACAATGACTTTCCATCTATTATGATTTTTTTTCCTAAAGTACTAAAATCTTACTGCAATTAAACACTATTGGAAGCATTAAAATAATGAGTTCGTTACACATGCCATTCAAATCATTTTATGAAAGCTGTATTTCTGATTAATTCACTGCTGATAGGATTGATACTAGAACATTTCTAAGCTGTACAATGTAACTCTTACCATTGGTTCAGTTGCTGGTCCTGTAGAAATGTTTCATTAAATATATTTATAACTTTACTCACCAGAGGCTTTTCAGATCCTAAATAACAATGCAGGTAATAAAAATGAATATCTAAATGTACAATTCTGTACAGGACAAAGGACAACTATCATCACATGACTAAATTATTTTGATACATGATGAACTACACAGAGTAATCATTGTTCAGCGACAACAGAAGCTGGAAAATTAAACATCTGAACCAGTAAAGCATGTGGTGCCAATGATAAGATCTAAGAAACACTGAAATCCCCAATAAGTCATTGTGAATTCAGTATTCAGCATCATACATCAGGTTAAATTTATTTGCTTCATACTTCGTGCAAATCAAGCAAGTCTCAGTTTTACTGTGGGTCTTATTGCATTTGACAGTTGCTGGTGTTTTCCAAAGACCACCTAAAAACTATGAGTAATAAGGGAATATAAAAATGGTGATTAGCAGAAAAAAAGCCACGACATGATTGGAGAAGTTGTAAAAGCAGATTAGGAGCAGCAACAAAACAAAACAAAAAACCGGCAAAAAACTACCAAAAAAAGAAGCTTTAAATGCATATTAGAATACAAATATAGATTTGTTTTCTATCCCTCACTATCACCTGCATATGTGTTTCTTGATACTCTCAAGCTAATGGCAAGACTATGGACCTAAATCAATATAAAAGAGAATCCAGGGCAAAGCCCACTGGTATAAGCACATCACCAATACAATGATCAAACCAATACAACTATTAAACTTACTGTCACTTTTGCTGTCACCTTCTTGTCTTGTAAATTCCTCAAACATACACAAGGAGCAAGAATCACTCTGGAAGCAACATCCTGTTTCTAACAAGCTTGTTCCCCTGGGTCACATGAAGTCCCAACTCATTCACCACCACATTCCCAAGATGCAGGTGCTTCATCCTGTGACCAGCATGCACTCAGTCACCTACAGATGGTTGGACAGCGTGCTGGACAGCAACTGGACATCCAGAAAAGAAGAGCAGGACAGGGATTATGTATAGGTTACTAAGTTTGAGGGATCAGTGGGAAAGAAAGCATCACAGTCCAGCCTACTTTCATTGTTTATTAGTCTAAACCCACATTACATTCACAAATGCCTACCTGGATGTCATTTCTTGGCACACAAAGGAGAAGATGGTGATTAGGAATCATCAGGATGGATTTACAAAGCTTGAATCATGCCTGACCAATATGATTGCCCTCTGTCATAAAATGACAGGATTTGTGGATGAGAGATCATTGGTATCACCCACCTTGACTTTAGGATGATTCAACGTCTCCCACAGCACCTTTGCACCTAACCTGATCTAAGTTACCATGTAGGTTGGTAAAGTACTAGATGATAAAAAAAAAAATCTCATCTCTATCATTAGGCTCAAACAGCAGCTCTTAATGGTTCACAATCAGCCCATAAGCTGGTTACAGGTGGACAGGTTAGGGGCCCTAGCCTGTTTGATACTTTTAACAGCGACTTGGCAAAGTGCACAGTGCTCTCAGCAAGTCTGCAAACACTAGACTTGCAGGTGTAAAAGACACACTGGGGGGCAGGGCTGCCATTCAGCATAACTTAGATAGGGCCAACAGAAATGTCATGAGACCATAGCCTGAAAACTACCTTATTGGTGAGCAGCTCCACCGAAAACAAGTTGGGGGTCCTGGCAAGACATGAATCAGCAGTCCACCTGGCAGCAAGGACAGCTAACAGCATCCTAGGCTTTGGCAACAGAAGCACAGCCAGTGACTGAGGGAAGCAATTGTTCTGCTTCGTGCACAGTCCATTACTCTGATGTCTGCTCTACTGGGTCTACTTTTGGATCCACACGATGAACTGTTGAGTGAAGCAAGTTCAGTGGAAGGCCACAAAGATGTTTGTCAGCTGGAACACATGCCCTGTGAGGAGAGGCTGTAAGAACTGAGATTTGTTCAGCCTGCAGAAAGCTTTGAAGCACCTAGTATCAAATTTTCAATATCCCAAAGTAAATTATAAAAATTATGAGGCCAGGCTTTTCACCAGGTCCATGAGGGCAGAACAATGTCAACTGTAACCTGAGAAGTTGTAAATATTTATTAGATAAGGAGGAAATAACACTATGAGGATAATGAAGCAATGGAACAGGTAGCCTGAAACATGGTCAAATCTCTGTCTTGGAGGTTTTAAAGGTGCAACTGTTGAGGAATACATTTGGTGCAGGTCAGTCAGGTTGCAAGCTGCAGTGAGAGCTGCAGATTGAGCTCTGGCCTGAGACTAGAGGCCTGGAACTGCCAACCTTTTGCATAATAAAGGGCACAGGGACCTGTGGCCCAGCCAGGTGACTGGACACTCAGAGACACAACAGGAGCCAAGGACTCAGGAGGAAGAGCAAGACATTCATGCACTTAGACTGTGAGGCTATAAAAGTCCAGGTGTCCTTTGTTCAGGGTCCCTTCTTGAAGGCACCAGCTTGAGTTATTTCTGTGTTATTCCAGCGTGAATAAATTGTTTTACAGAATGAGACATCTGAGAGACTGCTATATGAAACCTGGGGTGGAACTGGTGAGGAAACCTGGTCTGATTGTGTGTGAGTGTGGTGTGTAGGGAGTCAAGCAGGGCACCTGCCAACTCACTGGAGTCACCCATTGTGGAGGGGCTTTGGTCCCAGCAGTGAAAGCCTCTGGCATTGGGAGTGTGACTGTCAGAGAGCCTTGTGAATGGTCAGGCTGGGATTGGAGACCCAGGTGGGAGACTGTAGGACACTGCCTTGGAGTCTCCTTTCTCCAAACATCCAACTGCTGGCACCAGGTGAGTTCACCTGGGATCTTTGGAGCAGGGAGGAGCCAAAGGGTGACTGTTAAAATTCACTGAGCAGATTCTGTATAAATTAGAATTTTGTGCAGATTTGGTGAAATCATTGGTAGTGGGCTGAGAATGGGTGCACAGCCTGATCAGTGTAAAACACGCACAGAGGAGGTGTGGAGTCCCTCATCAGGCACAAAGTGGGGGCCTAAAGTCTCTCCTATGACGCAGAAGGGTTTGGAGATCCTTAACACAACTAAACAAAGTACTACGTTGCTTGGTCGGATCTTATGAGTGATGCTGCTGTGGGCAGAAGGATGCACTGGAGACCTCCCTTCTAACCCAAATGAATTTACAAATCTATGTTAGAATCGTATACCTATGTTATGCAGAGCATGCACATTTAGGAAGACAAGAGAAGCTTCAGGCATACTCAAAACATGCTGTACATATGATCTATATACATGCAGTAAATTGAATGCCTTCACTCTTCTGTGAATTGTACACACTTACGCAGATCAGAAGAATTGTGCCAACAAGGGCCCCACAGAACACGTCCTTCAAAAGCCTCTACAAGGCTACTCGACTCACTGAATCAGAAAGACTGCACAACTTTAACCAGGTTAATCCCAATACACTTAGAAGCACTGCAACTATGGGGGGCGGGGGGAGCCACCAAAACCGGAAGCTAATTATAAATAAAAAGAGACTACACGTACAGCATACACCTCATGGTTGATACACCAGTCCCCAAAGGTAAAATATAAACTCCAGTCAAGAATTCTGAATATGCTGCTACTCAGCATTTTACCACATCACTCCATTAAGACAAGGAGCGTATTTTGTTGTTGCTATACCTTGCTTGTGGCCTCATTAAGGCCTAATGGTTGGACAAAATATTACTCATAGGAATGAAACATAGAAACCATTTACAATAAAAGACCAATTACATTGTGAAGTTTTCATTATTTCTTTCTCGCTTTTTCCAGGGGCACCAAATAATATTACTTGTGGCTATAATTTCAACCTTCACTTGGAATCAAATATGTTTCTGTGGTGCTTTCATTAATAAAGAAGGTTGTGGCATTTAGGAATTTTAAGGAGAATTAAGGGGGAAAAAACCCAACCCAACCAACCAAAACAACCCCAAACCTAGTAACCACACCACATACAAAGCTTTTTTACCACAAGAGGAGGAGAAAAATAGAATATTTCACAACCCACTCCATAAGTCAGCCAAAATTTAAGATTAACTCTTCAACATCAACAGTCCTGCATTCAGTTGAAAAGCACCTACTAAAATTTCCACCAAAGCAACAACTTTTTCATGTGAGCCTATTATGGGTTATTTCCCACTCGACAAGTGTATCTTTCTGAAAAACTAAAACAAAGCCAAATTATTGCCTACCCTCCAGGTGAGCAGTTCTGAGTCAGACTATGCTGATGAAAGCTATTCAGAACCCTACACTCATCTCTTTTCCATGAGCAAGTAAGGGCAAAGTAATAGTACAGATAAAAGATAACAACAAAAAAAACTAAGCAAGGGAGTTTCTATATGTAGAAGATACACACTTTAGTAAGAAGTCCCTCAATACAGTAACTTACACCATCTGAGGAAAGAATCAAAAAGACGCAACAAGCACCAAAGAACAAATAATTGGGTTTACTCCTATTTTAACTCTCTAGAATGGTGTGAGCTATCAAAGCATTACAAATGCAATACAGTAAGGGTCAAAAAGTTTCCTATTATAATGATTATATCATTCTTTATGGATAAAGCTCCAAGCCACATATCAATCTCTAAAGTTACTGCTTTTTATTGTTTCATCACTATTTTATCCCATACCACAGAACTACTGAACACATCAGCCAATTATTTTCCTTCATTTGGCATCAGCTTTTGCTGTCATAATTTCACCGTAACAGGTCCTTTACGGGCACAAACTTGCACAGCCGTCCTTCACACACAAAAAAACCCCAGCACATGCACAAATCCACAATAATTCCTTCTGTATCTTCTTAATACTCAAAGGGACAAGGATATTATTTTATTTTGATCACTATAAGTTCTATCAGATAATATTCCAACGCTACTTTTCATCCAGAAAACTAACAAGATCTGACAAGAGAGTTTAACTAAAGATTCATGTTTTAAGAGTTAAAAGAGAAGAGTGATGCTGACATCTGGGAAATAATGATGGAGAAAGATAACCGAAAAGCATTACAATACATTACACAACATCATAAAGCAATGTCTTCCTATAACCATGAGATGTTGCGGATTTAACTGCCATCCCAGAAGCTGATGAGTCTCTTCCCAGATGAGCTGAGAGTCTAATATATATATATATTATTAAATATATTAGTCAGGTAAAAATGGCAATGAGATAAGGGTATGTTGATGACGCTCAGGTTTAGGCACAGATTTGAAGGCCAGAGGACAGTAACGAGTGTCACTGGGATCTGCAGAATTGCTGCATAAAAAAAAAAAAAAAGGTAGTGGGTATATTCTAGGTACTGGGTACTCCAGCCTGAGGAATGACCATCTCTACCAATTAACATTACCAACCTGAAGCCACTCTACCTCACTTCAGTTTGCCCATCTGAAGCCCATCTAGGAAAACTAGAAATATGAATACTATTCTGAAAGTACAAGACAACTGTCCTTAGGGCTGTGGGGCTATTGCTATATTGGAAACTACGATTTTACCATGGCAGTTTCACCAGTGAAACACCTTATGTTCAAAGATGAACATACCTCATGATTGGCTTCTTAACACCATACCACACTTTGGCAAGACCACGTCCAGAAAGGGCTGACAGTAGATCCTAAGACACAACAGATGATGCAGCTATACACTGTCCTCCAAAAGACCCTTGGACACCCAGAATACACAACTGCCTTCCAATCTGGAAACTGTCACAGCCCAATTTACAACTGAAAACAAAAACAAAAACAAAACTGGAAGTGCATTGACAGCTACAGAACAGCTGTATTTTAGGGCTTTTCTAGGCTTTGGGTGACAAATACATTACCATTGAGATGACAGGCTGTTGTTGCACTGTACAAGTCCTTGATCTAACGTAATCCATTACATATAACCATTATTTTTCATGGTCTTGGATGTATTCACAAGACCAATCAGAAGAACTGAGTCAAAAATGCAGCCAGAACAGCTTTATTTGTGTCTGGCAGTACTGATCTCTCACACTGCCAAACCTCCTTTTTTTAAGTGTCTGAATTCCAAAGATAGCTACAAATTGTCCAACTGCACCACTTTACCTGAATTTTCTGACTTTCAAATAAGAACAAATGTACTTTCATTTGTGATCCAGAGATTTCAAGTCTTTAGCAGACATCAAAGATAACGCACCATGTAAACATATTAAAAAATACACTACTTGCCTGAATTAATTTTAAGAATATATGTTGGTGCGTATTTGCTTTGATTTTCCTCTCCCTCTAACTTTCAAAGCATAATAGTTAGAAACTAGATTCCCTCAGTTGTTAACTTAACCAATCTGAAAAGACCTGAATTTAAATATTACCAAATGTTTGAGCATTCCCAAGTGCTTGAAAAGATAAATACTGAGAATTGCAATTATACACTTAAGAAATTTTATAAGTGTTGGAAAGAAACACAAAAGTTAGATTTAAAAAACATTTTTCATTCCAATGTGCAAAACAAACCTAGTACAGCTCATACATTGATCAAAAACTGCTGACATTTTAAAAAAAAATATGTAAAACCCACTATTGTACCTTCAGTCATTGTGTATTTAAAAAAAAAACAACAACAACCAAACAACCTCTGATTTGATCAGTCTTTTCAGATTCATTACTTTCCTTGTTTCTCCTATTTAAAAGGCCTTCTGAAAGCTTCGGGGGGAGGGGGGGGGAGTAAAATAAAAAGCAATAGTTCAGTAAATATTTAGAAAACTAAATTCCCCACTGAGTTATTTCAAAATCACTTCAGGACAGAAGCAAAAAAAAAAACTGGTTGGGAATTTCCATGTTATTTCTTGTTCTTCTCTCACGTGCCTTTTGTGTGGGCTTTCCTGGGTTATGTCCAAGATTTACAACTATTCCAAGCAACAGAGCTGGGATTTCACAGTTACTGCAACTGATGCAAGAAGCCTCATAGGAATGATCTCACTCTACATTAACCAAAGAGTTCTCTACTTATTTTTAATGGAGCATTTTAAGAAGCATAAAGCTTCTTTTAGATTATGAAAACCTCAGAACATTAAAATCTGAATACTGTTGTCAGGAACCACTTAAGTATAGGCTATTTAGAAATTCTTTAGCCACCTAATAAATGTTCATAATAGATTCTGAATCCTTTAAAGAACATAGTAGTAAGGTGTATGTCAATCTCTACCCAAAAAGTTACACTCAGTGTAATCAACCTTTTACAGAAGGGTCAGTCTTTGCAAACCTCTCAAATAAGAAGATGAGGTGTAAAAAATTTGTAAGAGATTGAGCGATATCTCCTGGACACCAAGAAAAAGTCTTTTAAAAAAAACCAAAGACCAAACTCTGAAAACAGCTGGCAAAGCAAGAAAACATGAGTACCACTTGTTATTTAGAGAAGTTAATGAAATTTTTAATCATAAGCATAACTAGCATCAAAACTATTTACTACTATACCCAAAAGCCCATGTGACATGAGGATTCAAACAGGATAACATTTGATATATGTGGTGGTTAGACGGAATACATTTCTTCATGTGCTACTAATACAAGAAAACAACCAGAGAAAAGAACACAGAAAGTACATAATGATTGAATGAGATAATTAAGTAAAGAAAATGTAAAACATGTTGTGACATAGCCTTTATTTAATGTCACCAAATATGTAAGATTAGATGCTATCATTGTCTCGCTGGGGGAGATCCCTCAATGAACTTTTGTGCAACTCTTTCCAATAATAGCCAATTCTACAGTGCTTAGCATAACAAAGAATATTTTGTATAAATTCTCAAGTTGGCAAAACCCTTGGAGAACTAGATTTCAGTTGTGGCATCTTAATTTGTGGTCTAGTCAGTATTACTATATTGTGCTCCTTCAGCTCAAATCCAGCACTCATGCATTGTCTCATCAGGGGGAGAACAATCTGCCTGCAGAATGATTAGTAGGAGACCCAGAGCTATGACTGAAGCTCTGGGTAATTATTAACAGTAATACAGCTCTAATGTAATCTCCACCGAAGTCAGCCACTGCCTTTGGCAACTGTGTCCAACTTGCTCATTTCATAGCAATTATCTAATTAGGTCCAAATCTTTCTGTAGAAGGTTGGGTGCCCCAGAAAATGGACAGAAATATGCAAAAAAAGTACTGAAGCCTAGTGTTACCTGTCTGAAACTCCAGTTATACAAGTGATTTGAGCACCCGAGCTCTAAAAGCATATATCCTTTTCCTGATTCTTCTGCACTCGGTTGCTTTTTTTTTTTTAAATACATATAAATTCAGGCTTCTTCAGAAATTGCAATGTCCTGATGATTTTTTCTTGGAAGCACCTAAGAATTCTGGACACCTTTCTGTCTTCAACAGAGTATTTTTAAGAAACCAGACAAATTCCTGTCTTATAAAAGACTATGAACTGGCTGCATCTAAAAGTTCCTGACCTCATGCTCTTCATTGCTGCTGTCTTTTATTTAAGAGCCTCAATGCAGAAAACGTGAATAACAATTTCAACCTGACATCTTGCCTGAAAGAAAAAATATTCAGGTAATTAAACACCACAGGACTGAGCACTTCACCAATGATCCAGAAGACTCTGCTGTCCTTTAATCCATGAGACAGTTTACACTTTAAACCTTGTATGCAAGATCAGAATCTTAGACTACAAACTTTCCAGTCTTCTTCCCATTAAACACTGGTTATGCTTTCAGCGTTTTAATAAGAAAATATTAGATTTCATCCACATTAATGTTGATTTCATCAACATTTGACAGTGCTGACTGTCAAAAATTCTTATGTTCTCATGTAAATTAAATCAATTTAGTTCTGAAAGTAAAAATTTGAACCAAATGGCCCAGGTTCTAATATATGAGCACCAATCTTATTTTCATGACTCTCCCTTTTGGCAGGTAAGAAGTTAACAGAAAACATATTATTTTGAACAATGAACAACATTTACTACTTATGCTTCAAGCAAGAATGAAATGTCTATTTCAGTTTATTTGGTCTTCTCTCCACAGTTTATTATATAAGTGTTTCTTTAGACATAACAATCATGAAGCAGAGTAATTAGAGCCTAAAGTGTAATTATATGTTCTATTTGATGAAATAAATAACTGAAGTGGCTATTTCAAACATATGGGTAATTTATATCAAGCACTGAATAAAACCACCACAAAAAGAACACACAAGAAATTTTTGCATATATAATGGTATTGAGACTGAGACAGTTTGCTCTCTTGCTTCATCCTACAATTATTATTCCACTATACCTTCATTTGTAATTCCACACACCGCTATCACTCATCTTCTCAAACTGTCAGAACCAGAAGGAACTGGATGCATTTTCCAACTACACTATCAATTCATGGGGTGACCAAGGTCAAGTCTTGGTTGTTGCCATGCCTTGAAAACAGATATAATCCTCTCTGCATGTGCAGGATACTTTGAGTCAGTGATTTCCAGTATACTGACAAGCTTGTCTTTAAAGAGGATGTAAGGCCTTAGCTAACTAGAAATCTAGGTATCATATGGAAGCTGACCTTATGAGAAATAAATCCCAATTCAAGAACACTTTTGTCATAAAAATTTTCACAAACACTCAAAATTAAGCAATTAAAAATATGAAACTATTTTTAAGTAATATGCTGTAATTTCTATCATCAAGGGTCTGACCTAAAATTTATCACCACAATAGTGACAATAGTGGCTGTAACCTTATTCATATCACCTATCATGATAGAATAGTGGCTTGGAAAGTCTGTGAACACTCTTCAGCAGTACAGCATGGCATAAACCCAATTTCTGCTCTTAATTCTCTACTTATTATGAATAAAATGAAGTTGACAATACATTTTATTAATGGCTTTCTCCCAATTCAGTGAAAATGAATTTGAATCTATTTCGTTAGGATACATTAGAAGAGTGTGGCACTCTTTGCCCTTTTCTTTACATTATAAATACCAAACTTTATTTTAAATGCATTATCTCAGAGCCTAATGCATGAACACTGCTTGGAAAATTAATATTCATCAATATAACTCCTCTCCATAGGCCTTTGCAATCAAGAAATTGCTCTCTGACCATCTTATCAGTGACAAATAATGTCTGTAGAATGCTTCATCTCATCATCTATTTCCTCAGAGACTAAAAGTCTACATGGCTTCAGACACTACTGTATAAGATCAAAGAATATACAACACAAAAAACTTTTTGTCTGTCAAGCACAAAGGCAACACTTCTACCAAAGGGAATCCTTGAGCCACAGTTGCCTGCAGAGCATATTCTGAGGAAGCATCACTGCAAGCTTTCCCTATCCTGATCCTCTCTAGGCACTTACCAGTAGAAACTTTGGTATAGCCTGGTATGGCATTTATAATGTTCTTATAGGTGTTCTTTAGAATCATTCAGAAGGCAATCTGCAACAGACAGAGTTGATCTAAAACACAAGTATTTAATCCGTGATGCTTGAGAGCTTTGACAGACTCATACCAGTTATTACTAACTGCTCTAAGATCATTTAAAGATTTTAGAGAACTGTTTCCTACTTGATTGCCAACAGTAATCAAATCATTAACAAAATCCAAGACTGTTCTCTTACTCTGTTATTATTTACCTTGACTGACAGGGTAATCATCCAGCCAGGTATTTCAAGCCTTTATACACAATTGCCCACAATTTACAGGTTAATTTGTCTGTATCTGTGAACTAGCAGCACTCCATAGACACAAAACTATATTAGTCTCAGGACTTCATAAAATAATTTATGGATATAACAGAAATAAAACAGTGCAATATACTTGCTGTCACTCCTAATCATCTGACTCAATTTTGGATCCACTGAAAAGGGGGAAAACTTCAGTTTCTCCACAAGAAAGCCTTTTCCCAGTTTCTTCATATTATTTTAATCAACTTTACTCCAAATGTAGCATCTGATATATTGTAGCACAAAGGCGGAGCACACAGGAAACACTATCACGATGGACCTACTTAAAAATACATGTTTACATTCTCTCCAAGGCAAACCGCGCAGCGATTTTTTAAGAAGTCCCCACAAGCGTACGAAGACACTAAAACTGCAGCCTTTGCTATCGCCACAGCTCATCACAGACAGAGTTATTTTAAACACCGTCAAACCCCCCACAGCAACCGCACAGCCCTTGCACAGCCGGTGACACGCACCAGAAGCACGGCAGCCCCGAGCCGAGCCGAGCCAAGCCGAGGAGGGCGGAGAAGGTGGCGGGCCGCGGGGGCGCTGACAGGAGCGTCCCAGAGGCTCCTCGCAGCCGCCGCAGCCCGGTCCAAGCCTTCCTCACGGAAACTTCAAGGAAATCCCTGCAAGAGCCGGTGAGCGCCCAGCCGCGGAGCGGGGCAGCCGGTGGGATCGCGGCGGGGGCAGCACCTGCCCCGCTCCTCAGCTCACCGCCAGCGCCCGTCGTGAGGCTCGACCCCACGAGACAAAAAAAAAAAAAAAAAAAAGAGAAGTTGGCCGTTTCTGTTTAAGGCTTTGCGATGTGAAACCGGAAGCCCAAGGTACTGACTGATTGCAGGCCTCCTGCCCCGCTCCCCGCCCGGTTATGTAAGGCACAGCCGCCCCGACGGAGGGCGAGCCCCGCGCCCGTCGGCCCCCGCGGCGAGGCGAGGACGAGACACCTCCGCGGGGCCGGGCCGGGCAGCTGCCCAGCTCTCCCGCCGATCGCCCCGAGCACCGCTCTCCCTGTCCGCAAGTACCTGTTCCGCCAGCAGAATCCCTCCCCCGAGGGAGCCCAGGGGCCACCTACCTGCCCACCTGTGCCGGAGCCACCTGCTCCAGGTGAGCCACCTGCTCCAGGTGTCCCGCAGCGCAGCCCGCCCTCCGCCGAGCCCCCCGCGGCTGCCCCGCCGAGGAGGATGGGACGCGGGGCTCGCACGGCGAAGAGGAAGAGAAACAAGTCGAAACACTGTCGTCCCCCCCGCCCCCCCGCCGCCCTGGGTGAGCCGCTCGCTCTGCCGCCTCCTTCCCCGGAGCACAACAACAACAAACACGGCGGAGCTCAGAGTGCGGGCTGGGCACGGCCCCGGAGCCGGCGGCGGTGGGGAGGCCCCCGGCTGCCCCTCTCCCTTCCCCACCGCGAAGCTGTCCGGAGAGAAAAAACAAAACCCAAACCACAAAATAATAGAGAAAAGAGTAAATCGTAACGCACCCGGCGCGTCCTCCTGTACTGCGGTGCTCCGGGGGCTGCATGCAGCGGGCGGGGGCAACCGGGGTGCGGGACGGCAGCGCACACGCAGCCCCCGCCCCGCCACCCTCCGGGAGCGGCGGCGGCCAGGTGCGGAGAGAGGCAGGGATGGAGCAGGGAGCGGGGAACCTCCGCGCCGCGCTCCCTCCCGCCGCCACAGAGCCGCGCCTCCTCCGCCCGCCGGCGGGCGAGGAGCTGCCCCCGCTCGGTGTCGGCGCTGTGTGGTTTGTTCCCTTGCTTCTTCCTGACCCCCGGCCCTCCCCGTGGAAGCCTGGCAGCTGGCTCCCGTGCCGGGCGCACGGGAGGTGCGCCCGGCAGCCGCGCCCCGCCGCCCGCCCGCCCCTCGGCAGCCGCCGGCGCCTGGGCAGGAGCAGCGGGCGAGGGCGCCTGCCGTGCCCAGCAGGCGGGGGCGGCCAGGGCAGGGACCCCCGGGGGCGATGGAGGGACAGGGACCCGCTACCCCTCGCGGGGCGGGCACCGCTCTTCTCCTTGGTGAGGGACGCGAGTGGGTCTGGGCCACGACGAGGCGAGCCGTGGCAACCTGCTTGCCGTACCTGCCCGGGGCTCACTACCCTCTCGGTCCTGGCTGCCGTGGGCCGGTAACTAACTCCCATAACTGGGCCTACGGGAATCCTAATAAATCTGACTGCCTAGGGGAAAAAAGGTGCCTGTGGTTTTAGACTCAAAAGCCCGCAACAGAGATCTCTGCCTGCTCCGAGTTCCATCGTGAATCTCGTCATTCCAACGGGAACCGCATGCTGTCCCGTGGGCTTCCTGCAGCCCATGACCCACTGTCACTTGAGCATGAGGCACAGGCAAACTTCAGCCACTGTGAAATGAAGTTTCACAGCACGAGCCCTAAGGGTCGGGCTCTTTGGGGTTTATAGGGATTAGAAATGCCTTTTGTGTTTCATCCAGCATCTGGGGATCAGTTCACTCTAATAAATATTTTAGACAAATACTGTTTCCATCCAGTGTGAAAATGCAAAAGTACAAAATAAATTTATAGACCTTTTTTAAGAAGATGCTTTATTTGTAAAGTTCATCAGTGATTACTGTATCTGTTTAAACCACAACAGATGGAGAGTTATTAACTCAGCTACACTCTCTCATTATGTAAAATTTTTTTGTCCTGCTATCCATCTTTGAAGATGAAGGAGGTCTTAGAAAAGGATTTTGGGCCAGAGTAGAAACTCCATGTTCTTATGGGTAAACAGTTATTTGGGTAAACATTTCCATTATATGAAAGGAAGATCCTACTATCCTAACAGTGCAAAGTAGGAAGTTTGCAATGTTAGTTTTTATTATATGTCTGAAGACTACCATGCAGCATACTAAAACCTGAAGATAAAATGCTGGCATGTGAGTTAGAAAGGATCACAGAAGGAAGGAAAAAGTGAAGAGGAAAAGAATAGGTGGCATATCACCATTTTGAGCAATTCAAAGTCTGGGAATTTTATGTTAGGAATACATAAAATACTGTTCTTTCCTCACACTCCTCACACTGGCAAAAAGATACCACTTTCTTTTGCTGGAAATTTGAGGAGCACATTAAATGAGTTCAATACTTTAGCTTTATGTATATTTTTTTACTTTTAAATGGTAACTTTCTTAAAAGCATGGCAAAAAGAAACCAATATCTAACAACTTTAAAAGATAACAATTTCAGTTTTCAGGTGCTTATCTCTGCCTTTTTTTGCATAAAAATCTCAGGGGAAAATTAGTTCCAAAAATCTCATTTGATCACAGTCTCAGAAGGCAGATTAATAAATTATGACAATGAGATTAGAACCCCAATCTTGTTTTCTTTCAAATTAAACTGATCTGAGCTAGAATAATTATCCTGCGGCCAGTGTGTCAAGTTAAAATCTTTGCATAGAAATGTGCATACACAAATTATACGTTCATATATCTCTACACATGTGTGTGTGTGTCTACATACACTTATGCATATTACTCCATTGAGGCCTAAAGGTATATAAAGGTGTGAGGCGATTCACAATTACAGAATGTGGACACAGTATGTAGGGGAAAAAAGTTGGAAAAATTATTGCCCTTGTACAGCTGTGTTACCTGGCATAGCTGCAACAGCTCTCTCTTAATGTGTTGAACGTCTCCCTGTTCAGTTTGTAGTTTCCCTTATTGCTCCAGGATTTTTGTATGTTATCAGATGCCAGTATGCTTATTTACATATACTCATAAAAATTAAACTTTAGTAAAACCCACTAGAATCATTGGACAGCATTAGCAGCTAGAAATGTAGACATTCTGATTTGCCCATTATAGTTCTGCTATTCATAAATGCCAGCTCCTGGAAACATTTCATGATGAAAACAAGTGTGTATGTTCAGCAGCAATGTATCCACATCTACAAAGCCATATCGCTTCTTCTTCTGTTTGCTTCCTTTTACAGGAAGAAAAGAAAAATATCATCTTCTTTTTAAATATTGCAAACACTATTTCACCCCTGGTCTTTGGGACGCTGTAAAGAGCTCTATCTGAATAAACAACAGTATGAAAACAAGTAATAGAGGAAAATTAATCTTGATTTTTCATTTAAAGTAATTGTCCAGTAAAAATTGCTTCAGTCAAGTATGAAGTGTTCCTTTATGCAAATGAGAGGGAATGAGAAGAGAGCAGAATTTGCACAATATTTCATATGTATTTTATACTACAATTGGCTGGTTATTATTCTTAATGAGAAACAGTTGACCTTGTTGGCCAATAGGTTAGACTTATTAGGAAAACTAAAGTTTGAGTGTGAAAGCCTCATAATGGGTAACCAGACCAATGTCATATAAACTCAAAGAATGATTTAATTAAAATTCACTGAATGCTATTGAATTAAGATGAAAGAACAGCTATTCACTTTCAAGAACTGAAAATGGGAAATAGCAAAATGCTGTAATGAGTAACCGTCATTGAGGCAGTGGAGATTGCTGATGCAAGATTAGCAATATCAAGCCCTACATGCAAAGGAAACATAATCTAGACCTAATTAGGAGTCATTTGAAATTTTTTGTGAATGGACCTTTAGTGAACTCCAGATGATAACACTTTCATTTAAGTCTTAGAATCAAGTCTTAATTATAAAAACTTGCAATGTTGACGTATTTTCACAGAAACATTTTATTATGTATGAGTCCTTGAAAATAACAATACAGTGCTTACCCTATTTTTATAAGTAGAATCAGACAAGTTGTTGACACATTTTTTTCCCAAGAAGACTGATACAAGAGCATTTTCTCAGCAAGTATTTGTTTGAGTAATGTCAGACTGTCTGTATAGGCAAATGGAACACCATTATCTGCAGATACTGAGATTGGAGGAAAATATCGAGTTCGGCATTCTTCCTGAGGAAGAGAGTGCTTTATAAGCAGATACTGACTTTTGTGGACTATTGAAGAATACGCATTTTGGATTTTATGTGGTGTTTCATATTTTACTGTATAATTCCCCATATTCTGTACTTAAAGTTCTGGTAATTTCCTTTGTCCCTCATGGCCATGAATCCCGTTTCCCCATTGGTCAGTTTTTGGTGCATTGCAACACTTTCCCTATATGGTTATTCCATCCCCTTGGTTTGCCTCTTGCTAGAATGTTCTCACCTTACCTATGTAAGGTGGGAGCCATTTTGAAGCAAGGAGTTAAATAAAGGCTTTTCTTCTCACCACCACCCTGAAGTGTTCTGGCCCTCATTTTTCCACCTGCGTCAGTCATGTGTTAATGATCAATGTATCCCAAAGTTAGACTTGGTTGATAAGAAATTTCTGTATAGTTAGGGCGACTAATCTTCAGAAGATCTCACCAAATATTTAGAAAAATGTCTCAAAATGTCCTTCTTCATCAAATACTAGTGAAAGGGGCAGTGAAAAAGCCACCATTTCTGAAAGCTTTGAGTCTCCAAAAATTTGCATTTTAACTTCTCAATGAACCTCGAGATTCAGGGAGGTATTCTGCAGCCACAAGTGGACAGACCCTCTTCAGATATCTTGTCAGAATTCACTGTCTCTTACTAGCCATGGGTATTAAGGCATTCGACCTTATTGTAAATGTGCATTGTAAAGAAAATCTTTCTCCTGGTACATTAGGATTCCCTAGTGAATGAATACAGCAGTGGGTAAATGACAATATAACAGATATTGAAAGTCCTTCCAAATGTGTTATATCTTTGCCTGAATGAGAAAGTAAAGCAATTGTTTACAGAAACACTGACATTTAAAGATCTGAGTGATGTTTCATTTTAAAGAAGGAATAGTCTATCAGTGATCACGCAGGAATTATTATTTGGAATTGTTTGCCTAAATATTTTGTCTTTAAATTCTAAAGCATTTTTCAAGAAGTGAGCATTATTTTTATGATACCACCAATATCCTGTTTGCCAGAAAAGATCAAAAGGTGGTTGTAGGAGCACAAGGCCATGAAGATGAACGTAGCAGGCTTTCAAACTCATTTTCTCTGTTTTCTATTTTTTTGTCTACGTCTAATCGTTGCCTCTGACAACACAGTTTTCTGGGAAAATGATCATCTCGCAGGATATTTCACACACATGTCATGTACTGCTGTAATATAGGTCAAAAAAGTCCTATGACAAAAGGAGTTTTTACTCTTCTGCATCTTCTAAGACAAACATTCCAGCTAATGGAAAAGGTTCGCAAAAAATATTTGATGTGGGCTATTAAGCACATTACTGTGTTTCTGCTTTTCACTTGCACTTAATCAGTAGAGAAAACATGTCTGATGTGTGCAGTTCATTTGCAAATGAATGAATGGAAAATAAGCCTGTGTATAAATACCTCTTCACTTACACAAATTAAAGTGTCTGTATTCTCACTAATTACTTGTTGCCTATAACACCAAGGTCACGGGTTCATTCCCCGTATCATCCATTCACTTAAGAGTTGGACTCAGTAATCCTTGTGGCTCCCTTCCAGCTTGTGGCTTCCCTTCTAATATTCTGTGATTCTGTAAATCTACTTACAGATGCATGCACACACACAGATATGCTTAAATATGATGTATTTATATCCTTTTTTCTTAAGCCATGATAGAGTGTGTTAAAGGTTTCTGTGGGCAGACAAAAAGCCAACTTGAAGTGAGACAGAAATTAATATATAGAGGACTCTTCCTACCCTTTTTTTGAACCTCTGTTCTTCTCATCTTCCCCTTTTTACTTACACGTTGGCTTTTACATTGCATGTTCTTCAGAACTGGGACTTATCTTTGGGTTGACCGGAACAACAATTCCTCTGTTTCAATAAAGATGCTTTTAAAATAACAGTCCTCGCTCAGATCAGAGTCAAAGGAAGTTCTGCCCATCTGTGTCTCCATTCACAATATCCATTTTCTCAATCCAATACCTGCAGTGTGTTGAAGTGCTGTTTTGTTTCTAATGTCAGTTTATGGAAGCCATTTGGAGAAATTGTCTTTTTTCCAGAGATGTGAAATACGTAACTTCTATCACACTCAACTTGGAAACAAATGTAACATGCAGGGCTGTCCAGTTGGAAGTCCTTTTACTTTTCTTCATGCAAAAAAAGGGAGAATGCTTTTGTTCGGCTTTAAAAATGAGATTTACAAATCCCCAAGAGAAAGTTTCCAAAAAGAGTAACTGGAAAAAAACCCAAGTTTAGAAAGACAGATTTAGTGTACCTATCAAGAAGAATGATTGCCTGGCACCCACAATGAAATAACTTTTTTGTTATTTTTCATATAATTATAAGATTCTGACATTTGAACTTTCAAGTTCATTTTTATGAGGGAAATAAGAGAAATATTAAAATATGTGATATAAGATAATGACAATATGATTTTGTTTACCATAGTATATTCCTTTAAATTAAAATCTGCAAAGACTAAGATTTGTATTCAATGCAATTTATGATCACCTAGCTCTTGAATTCACTGCAATTTGAGACTAAATCACAGAATGTAGATGAAATTTGATATGTCTCTACAAGAGAATCTGATGTGTGCTCAGATCAGTTTTATACTAAGTAAAACATTCTTTAAACCTCAAACATGATCGCCATCATTATAGTTTCTCCTGTTGCAAAACAGAGAAGCTGTAGTCACTGTGTGGGCAGACATCTACAAAGCTCTGCTTTACTCCTATTCAATGCGCTTCCAACAAGAGGAAGTCAACCAGTTTCACACATAAAACTTACTCTAGAATGCCTGAACACAGCTGTGGCAGTACCAGCATAGAAAAAACAGAAAGCATTTATAATAACTGAACCGGGGCCTTCCCCTTTGCACTACAAAAAACAATCTCCTACTACAAAAAACGATCACATTTTGCAGCTGGGGTTCAGCTTCATAGGATAGGAAATCATGCCATTTTTCTGGTTTGCTATTGCATAATCTAGAGGGATCTGAAAACAACAAGCAGTTTTCAGTACAAATCTATGCAAAGTACACGATTATAGGGCATGTACTTGCTTGTGCTGCCTTATCTTATTCCCCCGCTGGGAAATCCTTTTCTCTTTCATACATGGTAGAGTGCTAACCATTCTCTTTCCTTTAAGCTGGAGCAGATTAAATAGCTAGTGCAATATAAATAAGAAGGAATTTTATCAACTATGCTTACAATGCTTGTTAATGGACTGCAGATAACTTTGTTCTGCTACAAACTTTAGCTAGAGTTGTCAATGTGTAACATTCCCTTCCTCAAATTATGCATTTGCAAAGTGTTTAAACTAGGAAATTGAAGGTGAATGACAAAAGAAAATTAATTGCCCTTGTAAAGTTTGTTTTTAGAAAGGAGGTATAGTATCCTTGCAGAGTGTTGTGTCACTACAATGAAAGAGGTCCAGAAAACATGAATGTCAGTAGTATTTTAAAGATGAGCAAAATAGTATCCCAATTTGTGCCAGAGAATGCCTATTCTTGATGATCACTTCTGACTGGCAGGTATGTATTGACTTATGCTATGAGGTAAACAAATACTGAAGTAGAAAGAGGAGGCTTTCAGTAGCAGTTCATTCCTTTACAGTATGCTCTGTACTGCATTGCTTAATACTAATTTACCCCAAATTCAGAAGTAGTTGACAGGAGGATGATTCAAACCTCAATCAGAGAGTGCTTCAGGTTCATGCATCTAATAAAGTTAACCATAATAAAAGATTGTTATTTGGACTGGTTATGAAAAAAACTGTGAAAATAAGAACGATGAAGTCTGAATCTATTAAAACACATACAATATTCAGTAACCACTGTCAATAAAGTTCTGATCTTGTGCTCATGAACAATGGTAGATTGAATAGTATCATCTTCAGTTCCCTTCTTCTTTACAGTCATAATGCAACAAAACTCAACTTTGAAAAGCCACAGCCTCCAAATATGCAGATAATACATGACTATCTTTGAAGTTTCAAATGGGCTTGAGCAAGTTAATCACTATCCTATACCTCTACAGCCAATACTGAAAAATTCACCTTTGATCAGCTCTGGAATTGACTATGTCAAGCTTTCTGCTTCTTGGCCAAAACAAATGTAAGGTACAATAGGACTAACAGGGATATCATAGGACTTACATAATACTCATTTTAACCTGCATAGTAGATCTAAACTCTAAATACTGACAACCCATGGGGATTTCTAGACATACATTGCTTGCTTATTTTTACACAAAGAAAGCAACTTTCTGTACATTCCTGGTACATGAAATAGCTTAAACAATGTTTTGGAGGTGGGCGTAGCCCATATAAACTGTTTTCCCAAGCAAGTAAAATTCGACAAAACTGTAAGTGGCCAAAGCTGAGTCTTCCAGTGGATGGTATTAATGACTTAGCAATACTTCGAGGTTTATCTATGATCTAGTGTGTGCTAATTGCTATTTCATATTTTTTGAATACAAATATCTTGTAAAAAAAAGTGTGTATTTAAGAAACAGGAGTAAATGTATCCAGTTCCCCAAAATATAGTACTGTATAGATTTTAAGAGATTCTTTGATCTCTGTCGTAATGAAAACAATGGAGCTTCTTTGTGTTTAGTTGTTTTAAATATTAAAGCTGCCTCTCGAAAGTAAATGGATAGGCAGCTCAGAGATAACAATAGTCTACCACATTCCTGGTAAATTTTTTCATTTCTGATAAGTTCTAGTTACTAGTATGGAACTCTAGTTTCATTAACAGAGAAAAAGAATTAATAAATAGGAAATTAAAAAAAATAGCTAGGTAGTATGAAGGATGGTGGCAGTAAGAGGAGATACACTTAAAAAAAGAGAAAATATAGAACACAAAAAAAAATTAAAAAAAACTCCCATGGGTCAGAGAGAACTCAGGCCTGAGAAGATACAGGACTTGGTGTGTGTTCCATGGACTGCAGATTTGCTTGATCATAATTTCCAATGAAAACAATTTGTTGCTCAGAATTTGCTGATTCTATGGGAGAAATAATTAATTGGCAGTCATTAACTGGATTTATCTGTCAGATAAGCTGTATCTGATTTTTAGCTACTGATCATCAAAAAATAGACTAACTGAAAATTCACTTAGTACTAGCTAGTTTTACTGCTTATGTAAAGAATACTTAAATATTATGGGATTAGTGAACAGTTATGACTTGGTGAAGAAAAGAGTGACAGTATTTGTTGGCACAAGTTTGTTTCAAGGAAAAAGTCTTAAACTTGTATGAACGTTCACTTTTTTCATAATCTAGTTATGTATTTTCTTCTACATACAAGCTACTACCATGCATACATGTCCACTACTTCATGTAATGATCATTGCCACAAGTATATGAATAATGATTTTTGAGAAGAGGAGCGTAAAATGAGCTCTTTAGTCCATATTAAAACACTTAAATACATTACCTGATTTGCAGTAGCAGTGTGCTTTAACAACAGCCAGTGTGATATCAGTGGGGATTCTTGAATGCTTAGAAACTAAAGGAAAATTTGAGAATCAGATGCATTTCAACAGGGACACACCCTATATTGTCTATTTTTATTCCTTCTTGTTTAATACAAGCTAGATAAAAAGGATGCCCATAAAATGGGTGGAAGATGTCAATTGAGAAAGAATGCAAGTAATTTGATAGGACAAGATGAAAATGAAAATCTTGAAGAAATTAAACTCTAAATCTTTCCTAGGTAGTGCCTTTACGAAAGAGAAAACAAAGGCACTATACCATTAACTTCCTTATGCAAGGGATGAACCTGTAAATCTTCCAGTGTATGAAGTTCATTATAAGTAGGACAAATAAGAGCAGAAAGAAGGTAGTTCCATTTGTAGCAAAAATGTTTAGAGATGGGGAACACTAAATAAAAGCATGGGGTGAAGAACTAGAATGAGCTCCAGCTCCTATGGTCTCGAATGTGTTCTGTCTGCAGCAGGGCTCAGGTACAATCAGTGATCTGAGGTTCACCTGTGGTGATCAAAAATCAACCTCTTGGGGTTGTTTCTTGATTCCTCTGTAGTTCTCAGACTCTGACATCTGCACTGCTGGTGGCATGCATGCCATAGTCACACACGCGATCTTTTTGGTAGTCCAAAATATTCTGATGAGGACTAAGCAAGAGACACGGTGGTGCTCACTGAGTTGAGGAATGCAACCATCATGCCAGACCACGACTGATGAAACTTGTGGCTGAGACAGTTCTGTGGAGGCAACATCAAATGGCCCAAATAGCTGCCAAAGTTTTTTGTAAGGTTAAATATTGGGAAGAATTATTTGTATTCAATTTCTTATGCAAGTCCAGTGCAGTTCAGTGATGGTAGCTGAAAGAGCTATTTGTCAGACTAAGTATAATCTTTCTGTTATTTTTTCCTGATTAGATTTTTGAAAATTAGTTTTCCTAAAACTAGTAATCAAAATACTGTGTACAGTTATACTATCTGTGCTCCAGTACAACTTGTAGCTGAAACAAGAATGTATGTTTGTGCATGTAAATGACTGCCACTAAGAAGAGGGTTGGCAGCAATGTCGAAGGGGCAAAGCTATCATTTTAAATATTGCATAACTGACTGATTATGTACGATTTTTTGTTAGCGGAATGAAACTTCCACTGTTCAATGTTTTAGAAGACTGTCCTTTTTCTAAAATAAAGAAAATGCAAAGTGTACTCAATTGTTGTACAGCTTATATGGCTGTGGAAAGATTAAAATCTGATGGATCACAAAGAGAAATGTTGTAAACTGGAACCAGGATGTTTGAAGGGGAAAAATACTTAAAATGGAAAATAGAAAAATAAAAAGCTAGTTACTTGTCTGCACAAAACTGAAAAAGAAACAAAGCAAAAGGAAACCAAACAGAACAAATCGTTTCTATGAATGCTTTTTAAACTTACTTCAGCACCTCCACTGGGAAACATCCAAATTCAATGAGTCAATGAGTTGAGAATTAAAGTGAGTATATTCACAAATTGTAGTGTATTTTAATAATTTCAGAAAAAAACTCAAATCATAAAGTTTCAGCCCAAAGTATTCAGTCCTGTGTACATATTTGGAAAAGTCTTCATAAATTAATAAACCTGTGAAGGCCAAAATTTGTAGTTATAAGTTGTAATTATATAGTGATAAATATAAATTATTGGAAAAATTAATCAGAGCTGAACAGCTGCCAGTGGCTGAAACTATCCCAGTAAAAATGCCAGTGTGAGAAGCTTTTTGTAGACCAGGCTCATCTATGGTTCAGCTTTAGCCCAAGGAAGTCATCCTTATTATGCTAACAGTCATCCTTATTATTCTAGTCATCCTTTATTATGCTAACAGTACATGTGTTGTCTTTGGCCTTGTGCAAGCTTTCCTTCACCAATCAAAAATTATCGCATCTCTTTCATTAAATTTTGTGTTTGGTACAAGAGTGATTGTAGGCCATGGCTAGGTTTCTCTTCCACGATTTTCCATCAAGCCCATTGAAAACCTGAAAAAAATTCAAAAAGTCTGTAGAAGTTAATAGTGTTTTTCTAAATACACTTTAAACAATATTCAAATTAATAAATGTAATAATAAACTACTAAAATTATTTTAAGATATCAATTTTAAGGTGATAAGAAAAAATATTTTATTTACTATACTTGGAAATCAAGATTAATTTTGTTCAAAGAAAAGTTTTGTAAAAGTGTTGCTGTAAATTAGCCAGACCACCACCCTGTCCAAAATAGCAGAAGACAGTTGTGGTTCTTTATTACTAATATAGCTGGTGCATTATTTTTACATCAAGTGTCAGCATCTCACAGAATGAGAATCCTTCAAAAAGGACATGTGACAGAGCAAAGAATATTAGAGTGTTCTACTGTGGAAAGACTATTAAGGTAAAATGTGATTTTCATGGCAGTAATGACCCATCAATCCATGTTAAATCACTTATGTATATAATACCACAAGACTCTTAGACTGAACACCTCCTTACATTAAAACATTTGGTTTCACAAGTAACATACTCTTCACCCATTTGCCAAAATCTCATGCAATAAAATTCTCTGAGAGCTGAACTTCACCAAAATGAAGGCAGACTGCAAGTATGAAAAAGTCTGAAGACAGTTTTTTTATTGAGTATATATAACCCACTAAAACTGACACAAATCTTTAGAGGGGAAGGTAGAGACAACATTGTCAGACTATCTGCGCCCTCAATTCTCCCTGTAAAAGCATATGCAGAGCTATCTCTTTATCCTCCTTCCGGTTGCTTTAATACCTTCAATTGCAATAATGCATATGTTAAAAAAAACCTACAACAAGCAAAATATTCCCACCCCCTCCCCAAACCAAAACAGCAGCAGCATGACTGCAGTTAAGCTTTCAGTGGACTGAGACAACTGTCAGGCAAGCTGACCGACAGTGTTTGTGACCAATAGTTTATGCCTCTTTACACTCCTTCCCATCTGCCTGTGTCCATCTGCTGTCTTGTTCTACTATTTAAAGTCTTTATAATACTCACCATCTTTTACTTTCATGTTGGAAACAGCATTTAGCACAAAAAGGCCTTGGGTTCTTCATGATGTTAATAAATATTATTACAGCTAAACCACTTTTATTATAGTGTCGATTTTTTTCCATTTGGCTAGATCAGTTTCTCATGCTGTGTGATTGCAGTTCATGATGACATTTGAAGAATTCTGTACTACCTACTTTTTTAATGAAAATACCTACCTCCTGCTGGTTGGGCACAAACTAAGGGCTCTAATACAATCTAATTTGCAGCCAGATGAGGAAAAAAATCTGTCTTAACACTGAGGTAACAAGTTTAGTTCATGACTGTTAGTTAGCTCCTGGTTTTCCATCAAGTGGGAAAGAAATTAGTTAAATCACTATTTGCAAATATTATGCATGTCTTTAAAAACTGTCAATATGCGTAAGAAGTAACATACTTCTAGAATTAGAGTTGTTTTGTTGAAACTAAACTGCAAAAATTGAAGGATCCCTTTCAGCAGCAGGCCTCTTGCTGATTCTGAAGGCTGAACAAGCTGAGCAGAATCTCTCCAGCCTCGTTGGAAATCTTGTGTTTTGCTCTGCTGGTGCTGAGTGCTGTGAGTGGCACTGAAAAGCATCCCGCTTTTTCAGCAGAAAGCATCTTTGAGTGGGGAGAAAAAAGTACTTTCAATGGGTGTTCCACTTGCAAAGAACAGCTTGCTGAATGTCATCTTGCACTTAGATTCACTGAAGCTGCCTATTCAAAGCAGTATCCGTCTGCTATCCTCAACTCCAAATCTGGGCCGATGCAATCAGTCCCTTTCCCTTAACTTAATGGGCAGATCTACGTCAACTTTAATGTCAGCTTAATCGGACTCTAAGCTCTTCAGGGAGAGGAATTGAATTTTCTGTGATATGTGGCATCTAGCTTGCTGTCAGAGATTTAATTCAGGGTGATAACAGTAGATAAAAAAAGCCCTGGAATTCATTTTATTAAGTAGAGAAAACAGTATTTTAATTATAACTTCTGTCATAAGGCCACTCACTGTTTAAATGAAATATTAGGTTAAAATAAAATGTTTCAAGCATCAGATGGTATTTATGGACACTTTACATGTCTGACACTCAGCACTGTATATAAAAGAAGTCTTATATTTGTTCAATAAAAGAATATTACTTACCAATTTCACATTCTCTGTTATTTTCCCTTGCAAAGTACTAAATTCAGAAGAAAATTGTTTTTGTGTTGTCAATGTCTCTCTCTCTGTATCCATGTCTTGAATATTAGGTCACAAAGTAAATAAATAATTCTGTTTTATCCAGTACAGTTGAGAATTAGTGACACAGTGGATCATTATTACCTACCTGTATTTGGAAAAAAATCTCACTTCTGGATTAGATCTTACAAATTCTTGGTGTGTTGAGGAGTACTTTTTTTTTTTACAAGCACTACTATTAAGAAACAATGACATTAGTTGCCAAGTTTTTTACTATATGAAGTGTCAGAATAGATGAATTTGTCTTTTATACAATGATCTGTTTTATCAAGAGCCTTTAACATATATGGATGTACTGTTTGGGAGAGGTGGTGTGCTATAAGGTCTATAAAAGTGTCATCTGTTGGCGTGATTGGAAAAGTATCTAATATAGATGTGCTGCCACCTGTCTTTTTCCGCACAAACTGTCACAGTCGTTCCATTTCAAGGCTGGGAGTTGAGTCCTCAGCTGTTGTGGCCCAATTCAGTGTTTGGCTTCTGCTGAGACTGATAATTAACTTTTCAGTTGTCAAAACAAGCTTCAAATTGAACTACTCTGAAAAAAGGTAAAAACAGTCGATGCCACACTTTTCTGGGGCAAATGGTAGAAGATCTCCTTTTCTTTTGATTTATCATTGAATCATAGAATGGTTTGGGTTGGGAGGGACCTTAAAGATAATCCATTTATTCTGGGCTTTTTCTTTGTTTGAGAAAAAATGTAACTTGCCTTTTTCTCTTGAAAAATTAGTCTCATTGAGGAAAAACTCCAGCTATTTTCCTTCATTTCTCCTACCATTAGACAAAGAGAAAAAGGCTGTAATTGGGAAATAAATGCAGATGATTTGGGAAAGGGAAGTGTGAAAATCACGATGCCTCATACCAGGTTCATGCACAACTATTAGCACCTGATGTGCCCATTAGCTATATTGATGCCGAAGATCAGTTTTATCCATTATGAAACTATTTTCCTTCCCCCAGATCCATGAAATTGTTAAATTTGATCTTTGTAAAGAATGAGATGAAAAGATTGCTGTAGAACTGTGTAAACTGTGCATTCAGAGTGCATTCAATCAAGTTTAAAAAACCCAACATATTAATTTTTCTGTATTTCTCTCCCATGAAGATCTTACTGGTTGAAGCTTCCTAACAAGTGTTTGGGAAAAGTATCTCAAGGAGTCAAGAAGCCAGCAGTGAAACTACTCACTTTTGAGGTAGCATATATATTAGATGGGGACCTTTCAGGGTAATGAAATGGTGAAGAGGGCTTTTTAAGCCTTGTCAGAGCCCTGGCACAGAGTTCAATTAACAAATCCAGACATTGATCAAACCTCTCTCTTCGTTACTGGGAAGGCTTATGCATGTACAGTGGATTGCCCAGCAGCGACAGGAGAAAATTACAATTTTCATCCAGCCAGTTACATTATCAGTAGCTTAATTCTTCTAGGAATTATGCTTCAGGTAGAGAACTTATGTTCCCAGAAAAGCAAATGTTATCTAGAAGACAGAATCTTCTGGAACTCCCTAACCCTTTCAGGGCTGAAACAGCTGTAGGGATTTTAACTTTTGGGAGATGGAAAGAAGACACAAAATTGAAACACAGGTCTACAAGATTTCTGCCCATCTTTACTCATAGAAGACATTCAAGTACATGCTTACAGCAATTCCAGTGGGATTCAGTGACGTGTTTTAAGCTGGATATCAGTGATGTTTTGAATCAAGGTCAATAAGTATATATACTCAGTGATCACACTGTGACTAGTTTTTCTAGCTCATCAGAAAGGTTGAATTTTGAGATGATACGGAGTAGGTAGAAGAATGCCCTTGCAATTTGAAAAAAAAAAAGGAAAAATATGTCTGTAGCTTTATTGTCCTAACACTGTTAATATTTACAACTGAATGCTTTGGAGTAGGAGGTTGGAGATCAGTTACCAAAATTCATTGTCAGTCCAGGCAGTACTCAGCCAATAATGAGATGCAGACAAGCATCTAAGTGTAATTATCTCAGTTATGGTTTCAATGTACAGATTGACATAGAATATGAAGTGCAGTGAAAGCTACATCCCACACTAAAACATGGAAAGTAATCATTAAAGGGAAGAGGAAAGAACTTTACTCACAGAAGGAAAGTTTTGTCTACTAGCTATTTATATATAGGCAGCAATGCCTTTGCAAAAGGTTTGCTGCAAGCAATATATGCATATTGAAGGAGGGGAAACCATTCTGTTTTTCATTAAGAAGAATGGCCTGCTTATCTCCTATGTAAGCATGGATTGAAATGAGTTTTGGAGCAAAAGAGTAGGTCCATCTGAATGTCCTTGAAGGACTGAAGGGGAGGAGAGCTAATATTCCAGCAAAGGGTAAGAAGGGGAGCAAGTGGAGGTGTAAGCACAGCTGAAGATGCACTGTGAAGGTGCTTCTCTGTTGGAAGCCAAAAGAAACTGTGATGGGCACAATTTCAGGTAGAGGTTACTGAGCAGAGACATGAGAGAAAGACCCAGGCCGCAGATGATAACTTCTTGAAAGAGACATAGTGTTACATGAATAAGGGTGAAAGACTTTTCTTACATAACCTTGCCTTAGGTATGTTAGGCAAGGTTTTCTTTCACTTAGGCATATATATCTTGTTTGGTAATACTTTATAACTGTGCTGCTTCGGGATGTTGTGAATAAATGCTTGCATTTGCATTCTACTGTAACTGAGCTTGAGTGGGATTTAATTTAAATGGAAGTGCATGACACTGATCACCTAAAAAAAAATCTACATATTGGGTTACCTCAATAAAACCTTGCCTCCTTATTTCATACCCCTATACTCCGAGGGTGACAGAATAGGCTACATTTCAGTAACACCAATCAGATGAAGAGTTTGCACCACAGACATCAGGAGAGAGTCATGGTTAAACATGAGGTTTGCAGGGAAAATGTCAGTATCATTATTGGTTTCCACTGCATTAAAGGCTGAAAGAATCTTAAGAATCTTTTAAAAAATAGAACAAAGCCACATGGTCCACAAGCTGCTCCGTAACTTTGGAGTGAAAAAGATGTAGGACATAAGGCATAAATATTTCATGAACCAGTAAAACTACAATATGATCTTCCAATGCAGCAGGCTCTATACAAAAGCTTTGCAATGCATTGCCCTTAAAGCCCCCAGGGGTATTCTCCTTTTTGAACAGTGGAAAGACATGAATTCCAAAAGCAGGAGATTACGTAAAAGGGAGAGATGTTTCATTCAAAATCAAAATGGGAAAATCAATGTATTTAGCTGACATTTAGACTTCATATTTATCTGTAACATGAGAGCCTATATTCTGGAATTGCTCTTCCACCCTCTGACTCTGCCTTTACTTCTGTACCTCTCTGAAAGTGCAGGTTTTAGTGCATGTCTCTGATGGTCAGAAACAAAAAGAAAAAGCTTTTTGTTTAACACTTCTGTGTTCTGCAATAAATAATAAAAACAAAGTAATAATTATTTAAATTAATGTTTTGTCTCCAGGTATATATTGGTTATTACATTTTTTATTATTGTTATTACAATATTGCTTCCAAAATGCTACCAATATTATGTTTTCCCATCATACCAGCAAAGTCAAAAAAAACAGAGTGAAGGTCATTGTGCAGAAGTAAAACTAGCCAAAGTAAGGGAAAAATGGATGCAAAGACAGATGAAATTTCTTGCTTAAATATACAAAGTATATTTGTGACAGTGGCTGCAGAAAACAGGGATCTTCCTGAAATGAAACTGTCAGATCCAGCGGTGTAACCAGTGTTGAAAAAATTTGGTCACATATCTGAAATCCAGAATTAATCTCACCCAAATTTCACAAATCATAGTCCTACACAAAAGTTATATGGGGAAAAATTAAAACCATGAAACAACCCGTGTTCATATGTTTTATTTGTTTTATTAAACTGCTTCTTCATTCCTCACTAATTCCATTCAGCCTAGTGATATTTGTCCCCAGATCTTGAAATCAGTAATATTCTGCACACAAATGATTTTACAGACAGAATAATCTATGAATCACATGACTTCTACAAGCTGCTTGTCCCTGAGGAACGTGGTCTGTGGTGAAGAGAAAGTATCATGTGTTACATCATCCCTAAGTGTTGATTGATGCCTCAAGTCATGAATAAGGCACTGTGGCACACTCTGGCTAAAGCATACTAAGAAACTTGAGCGAATCTGTGTGGGTAGGGAACATGAGTCACTCTTGATAAATATAGAAAAAATTAACCAAGCTACATCATCCGAAACACCAGACTCCGAGGTAGAAATCCCTACACAGTTTTTAGCATATGGTGGATATAGCTGAATACTTTATATGAAAAAAGAGATAATGAAATTCAACAAGGTTTCAAAAAATTGTTTCCTTACATAATTTTGAGTGCTATGCAATAGGGATAGAGCAGAGATGCATTTCAAAAACAAGCCATCTTTGTCCTGGTATGGGGCTTTCCCATCCATGAAGATGGAGGAGTAATAAGCATGAAGCTGCAATCAGCAGCAGAATAGTTTACTTCATCCCCCACTTTTCGAACTGGAAAATACAATATACTGCATTCTTGCATGCTTATTATATGACAAATTAGTCTGCTCGCAGAGAGAAGTTATTGGGAAATGTGATGCAATTTCTTTCTTAAAATTCCAATACTATTGTTAGAAAAGTGGGAGGATAGATAAAAAAATAAATGACAGACAAGGTCTGTTACAGGTTTTGTTTTTTTAAAAGAAATTTACCCCACATAAATTGTACACTCTTTACTGTTTGGCACGCATCTGGTTTTAGTCTTTAAAGCAGATCAACAGGAAAAGTGTTGAATTTTTCTTTTTTTCCTGTTAGGTGAATATGCATAATCTATATTTTTTCTGTCTATTATTAACATACTATTATGACTGCATCTGGTGGCATCCAACTGTAGCAGGTTACCAAAGCTCTAGTCAAACAAATCTAGCCAAATCTCTTTACAAGATTTGGGAACAAATTAGCACTCTGATCCTTTCACTTCAGGAAAATTTTCCAATATGTTGTTTTGAAGCGTGTAGTGACTACCCTGAGAGTCATGATCTGCTCTGGCAACTTCACCTGTCTCAGAACTCTATCTAACAATGAAATGTTGGAAATGCAAAAAGCTCCCTCATTAATCAACCTAAAATCAATATAAGATATGCATACAACGGAGCACAGAAAAGGCAGAGTTGAAGAATGCTTGCCTTGTCTCAGTTATTTGCGCTTCAGTGCTGTTGCCTGCAAAAGTGTGACTGCTAGAGAAGCAAGCATGGACAACTTTAAAGGAGAACTACCTGTGCCAACAGAAATGTTACATACGAGCCAAATCTCTTCTTTTTATAGAAATTCACCTATGTTTTAACATATTCAATTCACTGTAACATAGGGTTCTTTTAGAAATAGGTTCTTCTGCACTGTTAAAAGAGATAATATTATTCCTCCACAGGTCACACCTTTCTGTGCTCTGCACCTTTCTGAACATCTGCAGCAATGCGAGTAGTTTCTTGGACTTATTTACACCCATAGTGTTTTCCTCTTGGTGGGGAAGAAGCTGGAACGCTACATTTGTTTTTAACAAGAGTGCCATGGGCCAATGCCATGAGGCACCGCCAGCTTGGCTGTCCCTGTTCCTGGAAAAATAGAATGAGAAGTCAAGCTGCTCTTGCTGAATGGAGGGATATGGTATGTATTTTCTGAGGCTACAGGGCCAGCTTAGACACAGAAAGAGGGTGAGTGTGAAACCCAGTGCATCTTATCTGAAATGTGTCCACAACAATTAGGACTTCTGTTTTATATGTGTCCATTTTCTACACCAAAGACCTTACTTGCTTGTGATACTCTGAAATGTCTAATGGGAGGGATGGAGAGAAAACACTGACTGTAATGGGCAGTAGGTAAAGAAAGGACCTTGTAAATAAATACACCAGAGCACAAAATATTCTGCCCTCCTGTCTTGAACAAGAAAAGCAAAATCCCTTCCAAGTGCAAGGAATTAAATGATGTTAAACAGAACACCATCAAGGCCCATCAACTATCCTTTCCTTGGATACGAGAGTATTACTCACCAGAGGACATTTCATTTTTCCTCTAATGTTTATTCGTTAACCAAACATACTCTTGGTTGTCATTAATTATATATGTCCCAATATACTTGCTGGAATTTGCAGTCGCTCAGAGATGAGCAATGAGAACAGAATACGAATAACTGTATCATAAGCAGCTCTTGCCAAAGTACATTTAAATTAATGGATCTAAGAAATTATTTCTTTTCTAATGAGAATCATTAAACATGAGATTGAATTTTAGCAACATCTGAAAGGCATAGCAGACTGTCAGTCATTTCAAAGACTAAGCAGCTATTTGAGCAGTTACTCTCTAAGGTAAAAAAAAATATATAAGGAAAAAGCCTTAAAAATGTTAAACCAAGTATTTTGCTAATAAGTTAAAACTACAGGTATAAATTATAAAAAATTCTTGTCTTGTGATTTGCAATTAAAATACATTTAAATTTTAAAATATGTTTAAATTGTGGAACTTTGTGATATGGAATGGTGGTATTCGGTTGAAGGTTAGACTTGATGATCTTGGAGGTCTTTTCCAACCTTAACGATTCTATGATTCTAAAGTGTACCTAGAGAAAATGAACCAAGTGAATGTATGGAAAAATATAATTCTTTTGCCTGGAAGAGTATATGATCTAATTAGATCATAGAAAGGCAAGAAATGGATGATGAAAGCAAGCAAACCAAAACAAGTGAAAGGCAACTGTATTTACCATGTTCCATGGGCTCCAACCATTCATTATCAAGCCAAAAAGGTATATCCTATGCATTAAAATAATATTTAAGAATTATAGAAAATGGAAACAGAAAGCTTGGGGAGAGGGAGTGAAGTTGAATGGAAGAATGTGAATACAGCAAAGTCTCTAGCTAGCTTCTAATACTCTTTTATTCCTTTAGCCGATGGCTTTAAATTGACACACACACACACATCCCTCCAGTGACATAATGTACAATAAATACTAGGAACTAAGCTTAACATTTCAGAATATGATGAATCAACTACCATTACTTCTATTTTATTTTATTTTCTGTACCCATTTCCAACTATTTCAGTGGGAGATGCAAATATTTTTGCAATATAACACAAATCTTTACAAATAGTAGGATAGTTCATTTTGATGATGATCTTGTTGCAACACTGATAATGACCTGACATGGTAGTTTAGATGCAACAGGCTCTAAATGTAGTGGTTTTTAATAACCACATAACTTTTGTGTCCTTGCTGCCTGTGTAAACAATCCCTTGCCAAATACAAAGTCTAAATCCAGTCCTCATTGCACCCAATATTTGTCATCTGTGAGGAAATTTGACAGTTCGTAAAACCAGCATCTTTGTTCATGTAAGCTTTTAACGTTTCAAAAATTAGCAATGAAAAATGCAGCTTTTTTCTAGCTACAGAACTATAAAATTACCTTTCCTCTTTACTTACCAGGATAGAGAGAGACATAAAAGATAACAGCGAGTCCTTCCTGAACAAAGACAGTCACTATAAATTGAATACTTCAATTTGTCACTATTTTAACTACAGTACTGCAAAAATATGGGGAATATTTCTGTCTGGGTTTCACCTTCAATTTTGCACTGAGTTAACTAAAGCCATGACAATACAGTGATGAAGTTGTGTTTCTTAGGAGAAATATAAGCTTTCATCTTAATACTTAACAATGGAAAATCCTGTTTAAATTTGTAAGTATGAACAGCCTTCTAATGGAAAAAATTCTGAGTAAATCCAGAAGAAATGTCATGAGATATTGCAGCTAGAACACAACTTGAAATCAGATCCAGAGATCTTGGCTGTCATTTTCTAGTGCATTAATTAGTCCATTGATCTTTCCTTCTGAACTCTTAATGAGGCCCAGCTTCCCCTGCCCACACAGAGGGAGAATCTTTAATATGGCTTAATTGTTAACAGAAGTGTAAGTCAGTACATTAATTATCCTTAATGTCCTTCCCCAGAGCAGGAAACTAGGACAACCATAGCAAAAAGGAGGACCTTCTGGACAGAGGAGCCTGGAAACGTGTTGGTCTTTCCCCCAACAGCTGATTTATGAATGAACTATGAAGACAAAACCATTTTGCTACAATAGTCTTTAGCAACTGTTTTGTGTCAGAGTTACATCTTAGGAAGACTGTAGGTTCTCTCCTAGGCATCTGTGTTCCATCAGCAAAAAGTTCAGGTAATTCCTATGAAAGGTTGAGAAAGCACAGTTTGAGCAGAAAGGAAGAGAAATACAAGTGGAAATCTCACAAGTCCCTGTGATCTGTCAAGGAAGCAAATTTGTTTACCTACTCCTCCCTTTCAAGATTAAAAGTGATGGGTAATATTCTTCTGCTAAATCAGTACTGCAATTTTAAATGTCTACAATGGCAAATTGCATAAATAGGATTACTTTATATTTCTATTAAGCACTGCTGTTGTATTAAGTCTCTGAGTTTTCCTACCATTCTCTGCACTGCTCTAAATAACCATCTCTGTTCCACCTAGTGCCAATATGCCTTTCCTGGATCTGGTCTGCCATCTAACACCCACTGAAACCTTTCTCCAAAGGTTAAAGTACAGTTCTGTCATATTTGGCGGCACATGATGACAAACGAAACATCAGTTCTGCAAAATGTGTAAGTGCTATTATGCTCTTACTCTCCTGAGACGTGCACCTAAACCTAATGCTGGTGTTGGTACTGTCTTTCCTGAGTAAGAGAAAGAAAACTAGCAGCCTATACAGATATTATTAAACTCTCTTCCTCCTAAATTTTCCGTCATGCAGTGACGCTCATGCACTATCCTTGGCATGCCATTGCAAGTCAGTAAAACTGACATTGCTGTGGCAGTTTGCCAGTGTCATGCAGATGTCATGGATTCAAATATAAAACGGGTAAACCATGGGAACCTACCATGCGTTGCTAATATATTAGACCTACAGGATAGTTTAAATACATGTTGGATGATGATCTTTTGCAGGTATGGCATACATTTGTCCAAAGGTAGGTAATTATTTATTAGCTTTAAACATTTTCAAGTAATTGAATATTTATGTAACTGTACACCTTTTTCCTTTATCTTTGCTTTGAATGAATCTGCTTAATTTATAGCAACTAGGACAACATAGAAATAAGGGGAATTTTGCCTACAATCTGATGGCTAACATCCATGATGATGTCAGATTGGCTCTCACAAGCTTTTTAGTTTTGATCTATGAGAAGCTTAGAAAAGTTTTTTCTGTCACATCTGAAAGCTATGGTATTAGAATTTACAGTACGGAATGGCTTGAAAACTTAATGAAAATGAATCAGGGAGAAATTACTGAATTTTTAGGATCTAAACAATCTTACAAAATTGTTTTACGTACATTTGTTTCAGAATTCAGCTAACAACTCAATCCTCAGAGCAATACTCACAGCCATTTCGGAATCTGAACAGAAAAAAAAGTCAGAGTCTTGTCACTACAGATAACTGTTTATTTTATACACCTTTTTGCATGTCTATTACTACCTTTACTTTAACACTTCATACTGCATTTGATGTACCGTGTCGTCCATTTTACTGCAGATATGAAATTAACTGGCCAGGAATTAATGCATGATTTTAGCATAGAATTTGGGGAGAAAAAAAAAAAAAGGCAATTTTAGAATGAAAAACATCCCACTAAATGTTAATATGGTATAAATTTTCCACAGTTTTAATTTTCATTATTTTATTTTTGATCTTATTTGTGAAGTTTTGGCACTTTTGAGAACATTTTATATAATGAAAATCAGAGTTCTGGTAAATCACTCACTGCAGGCTCATTATATTTTTATTATAGTATCTAAATATAAAAGGAATTTGGAAATAGTTGTTCTCATCTATATTCTTTAAGCAGTTACTGTGCTGAAATGCAGGTGACATCACAAAATACAGAAGCAGAAAAAACATAAGTTCGGAGAAATATTGGTAGGAAGAAGGAAAAGATTAAAAAAAAGTGGAAAAAATTATATAAAACCGCAAAATTATTGAACTTCCTTGTAACATTTATTAACCTTTCTCTACCTTTTCTGCTTTCCTTTAGAAGTATTGTTAGATAAGAAACATGAAATAAGTCATTATTTTGTGACTGCTGAGTAAGGAAATATGAACTCTCCTGATTGTTGTTAACCACATTACAAGAACTTCAATATTCCTTGAATACATAATACGTACAAAACAAACCAACCAAAGACAGGAAGGCTGTTAAGTCAAGGTTTCTAAAGTTAGGAAGTGCCAGCATAAAGGCCACCACTGTCTAACCACATAACTGAATGTTATTCTCCAGTGGGACCCCTGCCTCATTTAGCACACAGCTGGGTAGTGCTCTGCAGTTAGACAGCTATTCAGTATTTTGAGTATTTTTTTCCCCACAATGTGCAGGCAAGGCATTATTATGCCTTATATATCATATTTACCCTAAACTGCAGAAATGCTGTTTTAAAGGCAGAATTGTTTATTTTCTCATGATCTTTTATGCTGCTTGTAAATACAGCACTAGGATGTTTCGTAACTCTCTTGATACATGAAAAGAAGAATAAAGCCAGAAATTAAGGCAAATGTTTCTATTCATTTATATACCTAGCCTGAAATGACTACAGCTTTGTTTCAAAGTATCTAATCAATACTGGAGTGTCACATTTTGAATGCAGAAAGCCAAAGTCTCCTTGACCTGGCTGGTAGTTGTAGAACAGATGCATAAGCGAATTCAACTTAGTCCATAGCAATGGTCTCACTTAGTGAAACTATGCTTCAATGAACAAATACAGTGTGATTATATAAACTATCACACTATGTAACTAGCACATTGTGTGCCCACAAGAAAAGCAGTCAAGATTGGTACGATCTCCTACTAAAATTGCAAGAACGACAGTGACAGCTGCAAGAGCCTCTCATGGCCACAGGTACTAGCTTCCTGCAAAAACTCTGAGATCACTGCTGCTTTTTCTGTCACTCAACCCCATAGAGTAAAGTACGGTGCCTGCATTGTGTTATACTTCAGGGCAGATGTGATTGGAGGTTACACGCATAGAGATTTTTTTCTTTTTTTTTTCTTTTTTTTCCCCTGGCTTTGTTTCTTAATATTAGTAAGAAACTTCCACATTTTCCTTATTTCAGCACAACTGGTCTTACTCAAGCCCTTTGGTTATAAAAACAAGGAATGGAAATTTGTAGCCTGAAATGACTTGCATTTCTAAAAGTCAGAAAGAACTACAGTAAAGCTTGTGGATAGGCCTAAAAGGACAAGTTGCAGGCCTTTGCCATTTGCATTTTGGAAGTTTCCATGGCCATTTGATTATTAATTTGCATGCATGCTACCACAGCACAGAAGAGGATGGACTTAAAATTGTCCTTTTCTTTTTTATCAGATAAACTTGCTAAATTTCAAGATACAAACATATGATTTGTTTTCATACTTGGTTTTATTGCATTAAGATTTAAGCAGCTCTGTTGTATAGCTTTTACATTTAAGCAAACTGTTCTTCTGCACGACAGTCCCTTAGATGTTTGATTCTGCCCTCATAGTAGAGGGAATTGGCATTTACATAGATCTGACATTCTGTCAAAAGGAGCTGTCAACATGATTAGGAGTAAGATAACCAGAGAGATTCCAGCATCAGCTGCATGAATGTGCTACACCCAGTGGTTTTGATAGTGAAGATGCAAAAATTCAGATTGGCTGCTAGTAGGGATGGTGTGGCTATTGCTGTGCAGCCCAGGTTGGGCTATGGCTGCCTCTTACCCTTGTAAACTGTTTTAAACTTAGGTTAAAACTTTTATCCTTGATGTGGGGTAAAACTGCAACCCCCAGTGTAATTACATTGCTAGTATGCTGATATACTCTCTGGTTTTCTAAATATGAAATGCACTTCTTAATTTTCATTACAGAAAATAATTTTTTTTCTTATTCCACAATACTGTATATACTGCTGGAATAGAGACAAGATTACTGTAACTGCAGTAATGCACATCAGAGATGACAGCTAAAAATTGGCTCTATAGCAGTTACAGTTTGAACTATATTAATGATGCAATCACTCTATAGCACAAAATTTGCAACATTTTTGGGACCTTAAATATTACACAATAAAAACCAAACAAATATAATTCACTTCATCAGACAAGAGGAGTAGTGGAGACCTTTTTGTTCACCAGCTGAATTTTTACTTCTATCACGTTAGAGAAGGCTAACACATGCTGTTCAAATGATGTTGCCTCAAAGTAATACATTCAGATTTTGTAACAAGTACTGGACTATTTCACATTTATCATCTGCAGCTGGAAGCTTCTAAGTTTAGAAGAAAGACCTGTCTACACTTGAAGTATGGGTGTGAATATACAAAATGGGATTTGTAGATTGAATCTAATCAAACATCCGGGCCTGGTATAATCTATAATTGCTACTCAAATAAGCAAACATCTTCCACCAGCCTTTTTATGCTACTAGCATAGCATATAAACATCATCGAAGTCAGCAGAACCGAAGCACATTAAGACTTCTTCATTGCCGTATTGTATCTGCTTCTTGTGTTTTCAAGTTTTAGCTATTATATCTGATTAGAAAAGCATACCCTCTCCAATAAATAGGTTAAAAAAGCTAATCAAAGAAATGAAGAAAAGCGTTTGACTTTATTGCTCAACTTCCCATTGAGTGTAGGAAGAATTCTTTCATTTCTAAAGTGTAAAACACAAACCTCTAAAATTCTCTTTGCTTTCCCTATAACTTGGCAAATCCATGGCATGGTCAGCATCCCTTTTGCTCCTAAAGGAATGTTTAGAGAATTTAATGATAACCCTTTTAGGGGGACTGAAAGTATCAGAAAGCGCATTTCTTTATACTACAAAGGATGAATGCAGCTGAGCTACCGAACTTCAGAGCATTTGAACTAGTTACAAGGAACTTGAACTACTTACTGTGAAACTCGCTTTTAATATGCACCTATACTCAGCAATTTTATCCAACTTCAATTTTCCTTTGATCTGCTGAATGCCCAACTGGCATTATTTTTAAAGTTTGGTTCATGAATTTTCAAATTCCAGTCCGATTAATTTCTTACCTTGCCCTGATAGAATTTCACATATAACCATACATCTGTCTCACTATGCATGAAAGACTAATTTTCAAGACTAAGACTGAAAAGCATTATTATAATAATCTGTTTTTACCTACTGCATAAGATTCAGCCCCAAGCATTGTTCCAGCACTTAAAACAAGTTATAACCCCTCTATACATCTTTCTGGAAGCTTGGCTTCAATTAATAAAGTTTTAATACAATGATAATATTTCTTCTTAGTTTCAATTAAACCAATCTTCAGTTAGCAAATATTTTAATGGTAAACCCAACTGAATTTATCAAGCTAGAAATGAAGTCTATTCTAATTCAAATTTCTGGAAGTGTTGTGAATTGCAAAAAGTCTGCCTTGACAGCCATTATTAAACCACTCAGAAGATGAGGTACTGAGAGATGAGACTCTGATCTAGAACTGTAACACTGAAACAGTAACCAGAGATGTTGGCAAAACAGGAAGACTTGGTAACATTGCATGAATTAATGTATTCTGGAAAGTAAAAGACTCATATACAAACTTCTCTTCATTCTTCCACCTGTATCACAAGCCTGATGTATATAGTTTCACCAAACTGAAACACCCTGCACATTCATCAGCCCAGTGCATGACATGCAATGCTTTAAAACTTCTTGTTCTATGACTAGATAGGAACATTTCCAAGTGAAGATTAACCATGAAGCTGTGCAATCTCCTTCAACCTTTCTACTTGCCAAGTGACACAACAGCTTTATGAAGTAGAAGCTGCTCGTCCCACTGCATCATATCTGAAATCAAATCTCACTTCTGATTAAAGTAGGCAAGAAAGAGGGATTGTCAGAAAACACAAACATAACACAAGTCATGTTAGATAACAGTGCCTAACATAAAGGATAAGAATTTTATACTATCTGTTGTGAATATGTATGCACTCTTAATCTCACCAGCAAGTAGTACTTAACCAAGTTTTCTTTCTCATCATAGAATTACCAGCTCTTGCAACTGGCTGAAGTCATTAGCAGCCATTCCAAACCAGCACAAACATACAACCTTATACTGATTAGAGGTAGCATGCTATTCCACAGCATCTGCATCTTCTTTCTAATTATTAGAGCATTGCAAGTTCAAATATTCTAACAAGAACAAATTTTGCCAGTCTAACGCCTAAACCTAAGAAACTGATTTAAAAATGGTTAAAGTAGCAGATACCTTTTACCTGCATTCTGACTTTTGAATCAGCTGCAGAGGAAACAATAACTCTGCAGAGGTTGTCATCAAGTGATGATTTTAAGGAAAAAAACCCACTAGTATCTGAAGCGTCACAGTAGAGGACTGAGACTTTGGAACTTTAAAAAGAATTGTGTTTTCTACTCCTTCTTGAGCACAGCACACTACCTTACTGCTATTGTTGTCACTGGACTATTTCTCCAGTGGAGGAATTCTGTTTGGTGAGAAAAAAACCTTTTTGTCCATAGTAAATGTTACATTTCAAAGCATCAGTTTATAGCTGTCAGGAAAATAATAAGGTTAGAGGAAATTGAAGATCTGCAGATGTTTCTGGTAACAATATGCAGACCTGAAGACTGTACTGTGTGATATTTACTTTATAAAAAACATACCACAGGCCCCAAGATATGCTCATCCTCAAAAGTACAGTACATCACTCAAAAGGCATGTAGTCCAAGAATTAAGATCCAAAAATGAGTGTGAGAAAACCTTGACAACCTAGATTTCATCTTATCTGGTATGATGCTTGTGCTTTTTACCAGGTCTTATAAAATTCCATGTATATGTGCAAATAGTGGAGGGTTGAGAGAAAACACCATTATAGAAAATAAGAGCAGTATGGGTCACTCATTAAAAAGATAATACTAACCAGATTAAAATATTTATTTGTTATGCTTTGAAACACTGGAGAAAAAAAAAAAAAAAGGCTGTTTTCTTGTAAAAGACCACCTTGTGATTTTATCCAACATAGCCCATTTCCTCATCAGCCCTACCTGTCACAGGCCTGCCTTCTGCAAGCTTGAGGATAGGCAGAAAAATACTCAGTGAAGGCTACTATCCAAGTGTTTAAATGCATGAGAACTCCATGACACGTATAAATGTTAGAAATATATGTATATGTATGTATGTATATGTATACACACAAACACACATATGAAAACAATTGTTACCAGTTATCTCCAGAATTACACGCTGCCTCCCCTGTGCTATACTGCCATTGCATGTCAACATTCATTGGCATAGAATGACAAAGAAAGATTTTAATGAGATTTCTGAAGGTCTGGTTGGAATGAAGCCCACTTCTCCCAGTGCAGGAGCCTCATCCATCTCACAAGAAAAGAAAGGAATGTACGGAGGAAGAGGGAACAGAAAATGTAGCTCCAGTGGAGCCCATGAAGTTGTCAGATGCACAGTCAACCATGAAACGTTGTATTAGTGAAGAAGTCAGGCTGATGGAGTTGCAGGCTGGAGCCTGATGTTTCCTGCACTGAGTGCTTCATCCTGCAAAAACATTTGCTCTACTGGACCCCGCATCTGGAATTTGGTGCAATGTTGTCAGGGAATGAAGTTGCATTGCAGGTCAGGGATTTTTCCATTGGTTTGTCTTTCTGCAGAATATTTTAGTTTTCATTGTGCATCTTGCAAGTGCTTGGGCAAGTGAGAGAGGGAAGCAAGTTATATTAGGAGAAAGAATAACCACCATGTGAGGGGAAGGTTGCTGTCCTTTGAGCAACACTGCATGAATGTAGATGCTCAAAAAAAGCACAGCTCTGCACCATTTGCTTCTGGTGTTTCTTCATAGCTGAAACATGGATGAACCACATGCATGAAACATATCTAGTACTTTGGGCTTTTTAAGAGATGAGTCTGCTTGCTTAGGCTAAAATAATTCAGGAGTGAACTAACTCAGGAGTCTAGTACCAGGCTTCAAGGATATACCCAAAAGATGGATTTCAGATTCAAAAAAAGACCATACTTTGGATTTAGAGCAGCCATATCTCTTTTTATCAAACATACTATCTGCTCCAGGGACTGTATATGTACAGAGTACAAACTGTAATCTCTGCATTTTCCCTGAAAAGTCACCCCCTTGGATTGTTAAGTCAGTATTTCTGCACCATGATTCTACCTGGGACCACAGGTAGAATCTTGGCCATCTCCTGATGGATATTCTCTCATTGCAAGCACCTCTTCCTCCTCAGTTCAAGAGGCGGAGGTTAGTCAGCTAACAGCTGAAACCTGTGGCTTTATTGTTGTTTTCTCTAAGTAATTGAATCAAGAAAAAATGTTCCTTCTATTTCCCAACCTTACCAATGAGGCTAAGTGACCATTTGCACCTCTAATAGCAAAGTGTATTCAAGTAACTTATAAAATATTATGTACAGCCATGGTGTAAGAGTAGTTGCCCATGATGTACAGCCACTCGATCAAGACAGAATTTTCCAAATAATTTTTATTATTAACCTCTGGTACTCTGACCTAGCAGGATGTAGCAATAGAATTAAACTGAGCAGAATGCCAAAATACCTGCTAATTAACTTTATTTAACTTCCTCCTCTATCTGTCTATGAGCAGGATACAGTTTCAAAGAACAAGGCATGCGAGACCTTTAAATTTCCATTAATTGTTTAATTTTCTAACTGCTCTTTGTTAGCTGAATGATTTTTGAACCCTTCGGATTTGTTTGTGCATTGTTAGGACTGATGCTGGTGAAGAGGTGCCCTGTGGCTTCCTTTCTGTAGGCAAGAGGAATCTAACATTAACATCATATTCCTAGCTCAGTTTAAAAGGAGGGATGCTGAGCTTTAGAGAGCAACTGCACAAAACAATATTACACAGTAGAAATGTAAACCAAGAGACTGAGCAGATTTCTTTCAGCTCAGAGAATGCAAGCTGATCTATGTACAAGCACAGTTAAAAAAAAACCAAACCTTTTCATACTAAATTAGGAAAGAAACATGGCTAGCAATAATCCCTCTCTGCTACTTAGTGAACCAGCTGCCTATTTATGATACTGCTGATTCTGCCAAGAACCGTTCCCTAATTCCACAGAAATCAAGGAAAATCTTGATGGTTTTTATAGACCATTACACAAGTTGGAGTCCTATCTTTGCCGGGGGAATTTTGCAATTCAAGGCAGCTGTACTGTGACTATACAGCTGCAGTCATTTCCCTTCCCAGAGAGAGAAATTTTCTCTGGCTCCAATAATTGCTGTTCAGCAAAAGCATACGTAAAAGACAACCATAACCAAGGCTCTTATAGTATCTGGTAATATTCATAAAGGGTGATAATACTAGGCCAACACTTAAGCACTTTATGAATAGACAACATTTTCTCTCTTTGTATATCCTGATGGCTTAGAGGCAGACAGATGAGGGAGAGGATAGGACAAGAAGTAGTTAATGCCCATGTGTAGAAAATCAGGGAAGTCCTAATCTCCAGGTACACATTTTTTCCATGTTCAGGAGAGAGAGAGAATGGTGGGCAACACTTCAGGGTTTGTTCAAGTGTTTCCTTCTCTCCTCTTCAAGGTTTGTTACACTTTTTCTTTCATTCTGCAGTCTGCCATTAAGGCTATGTTGTTGGATTGCTGTCTCCCATTGACACAACACCTTACAAGCTAGTCTAAATAATCCATTAATGCCTTTAAGGGTAATGACCACAGCCCAGTAAAATGATAATGTGTAACATTCACCATGTGAAATGCCACTGGTTCTACTCCCTTTCATCTGAGTTTCAGACATTTCCGTGTTCCTTGTAGTTTCATTGTAGATGCATTGGCTGATCTGCACCACTGTAGTGTTGAAACTGGATAATTTTCATTATGTTAGGCTTGGTTTCTTCATTAGATCATGGCCAAAAAATGCTTCCTGCTTATGTTCTTATGTACCATGAATGATGGCAATGAAAGGATGTATGCAATTAATAAGCACACTACAGGAGAGAACTGGATGTAGGTACCATCCATTAAATTATCTCTCTAGTTTTGTTTCCTTTTTTAGGTGGAGCTAGTATACACAGAAAATTAAAGCAGTTTTTCAGTAAGGCTATAGAAAAAACATATCAACCACTCTAACAGAAGGAAAGAATGATGTTTCACTAGCGGCTAGTTAAAATGAAGCACCCTCAGTGGCAACTCCTAACACATTTTGAGTGGTGAAAGTCTCAGCAGAAAATCTGTGCACAAGCTCAAATCTGTGCACGTATAACACAATTGATATTTCAGTGAGCAGCACAGCACAAAACAAAGACGGTGTATGCTGTTCCTAACAGAAATACAGTAATACTAAGGAGACAAGACTTACTTTTTTGCTTTGCAAACCAGAGAAAACAGACATTACCTTGTAAAAAGGCCTTGTAATTTTAAGCTATAACCTTTTGCATGGACTGAGATGCCACAGGCTCATCTTTGAAAGCTTGAGGATAGCCAAAAAAATTGCTAATGAGAGATACTGTGCAGGTAAATAAATGCATGAAAACTTTATGATGCATTTAAGCACTGGTAAAAAATACACACATATATATATATATGTAAAGCACATGCTGGTACATGCTGTAGCTTCCGACATCTTGCATTTGCTGTGGCACGTTTCCTCCTAGTCACAATTTGTGTTGTGCTATGTATGTTACCATTAAGATAGAATGACAAAGAAGGGTATTAGTGAGATGTATGAAGTTTGATGGTATGCATGCTGTTATTTCCAAGGCAAGAGCTGTTCCTGTTCTCTTTATCTGGCTCAGCATCATTCTCCTTGTCTGCATCAGTTCCCTATAACAATATAGCTCATCTGGGCATACTAGCAAAACAAAATTCTGGGACTGCACTGAGACTGCTCAATGATTGATGAACCTGTTATCCTTCCTGGCCTGAGCATGCCCTTATGATTGCCATTAAGAAAAACTCACCAAAATTTAGAGCTAGTATATGTTTGTGCATATCCACACATAAAACATCATGATGAGTTGGCACAGGGCTAGCATATGAATCAAAAATAGTTTTGGGTCCACCAGTTTAGACATAAACTTCACACTTCAGTGCATGTTCTTTTTGACTGTATAACACTCCTACGTGCTTTTTAAAGAATGAATGAACTGGGGGACTTTTCGGTTAGAAAACTAATACCATCCTTCACATATTCATGGGCTATTGTATTTCTCAGACAGAAGAAATAGTGCAGTTGTACTGCACATGAGGTTTATTAGAGAAGCAGTGCAGGGACTGTGGCAGCAGTAGGAGCAATAATGGGAAGTTCATATTGTACCAATCCTTTTATTCTCCATTATTAAAGGAGACATACACAAGAGACACTGTTTATATCACCCTGGGAACGAGGAAAATTCTGTAGTTTGCAGGAAGAATTTTCCCTTTTATTAGGAACAGGCCAAAAGTTCTCAGATAAATGAGTTCTGCATAAAAAACCCTGGTATGCAGGCCATATTAGGATTGTTAGCTACAGCTGCAGGAATATTCAGTGGACGAACCTGCAATATAGCCAAAGGAGATTTGCTTTCACTAGATAAAATTCTGTATGGGATTAAAATAGGTCTATGAAGCAAGTGCTGTAAATAAGCTGTCTTTTGAATATTCTAGGAATATCACTTGAAAATATGTACATGAACAAGAGTATTCTGCAAAATAAACCTGCACGTATTTGTCATACCAGCTGCTGAGTGTTCCTCTCCCCTCTTTGTTGTTCTTCATCTCATGTGATACAGACCTGGGGCTTGATCCAGCTTCTATGACATCCATAGAGCTAGATAAGAGTCTTACAAGCCTTATTTGCAACCACCATAGGATATTTTAAACAATGTAAAAGTAATCTTCATCACAGCATAGATTAAATGATTTTTGTAAGGCATCAAGTACTTCATAACTTGAATAAAATTATGTGGGCCATCTTCATGATACTTTTAATAGAGTTTGCCCTCCAAAGAAATTCTTAGCGTTTTATGTTCTAGTACAAGCAGGTTGAGTCACATTCAACAGAGAACATGTTGTTCTCTGTGATGGTGTACTCTGAAGATGAATGTTAGTCTTCGTGCTTAGAGAACATGTGAATTCACTTAATTTATTTCAAACAAAGCTCAGTATGTGGAAAAACCTTGGTGTCTTTGCCTGGAAATGGGCTAAATTGCAATAGCAACCTTGGCCTTGCACCATGGTGCCAACATACTAAACTCATAGAAATACAGTGCAGGAAAAGATGCATTAAAAAAATAAAACAAACAGTTTATTATTATAAATAAGCTGTGTGCTTGACAAATAAGAGGTGTAACAGCCCTGCTGTCAGCAGGCTTGCAGGGGTCTGCCACACCCTGTACCTGTTGTGCTGTACCAGGGACTTAGCCTGCCAGCTGAGGGGAAAGCAGTGCTCTGCTGTAGATCGTGCACAGGAATTGAACTAGTCAGCCAGGCTTCTACAAGCAGGTTTCAGCTGAACTCACCATTTCAAGTAAGTTTTTTTCCACAAAAAAGTGATATCAATTTCAGCAAAATTTTCCAGAAAGAACAGCAAAAAAATGACAAATGATGCTTCATTAAATGAAAGTGTATTTGTTTTATGAAGCTTTTGAAATTAATTCATGACATGTAGAATTGCATGATGTGGTATAATTTTTATGATGATGTTTGGAACAGCAGTAATATGATATGGTATGAAATAATAAAAGCAGTACATCAAAAGTGTAATGCTTCTTTTTTTTTTCGTTAATTAAATATTAGGTTAAAGTATATTATCCTTTCTGTGAGAACAATATTTTAAAAATTGGCTTTGCTTCCACTTACAAAAAAAATGACAACATGAAAAAATTAATGAAATAAAATATGTGTGTTTTAACTGGGTTCATTACCAATAATCCTTAAAAACAGAGCATTCATTAATAACTGTACAGAAAATCCTAATTAAGCCTTACAATACTCTGTAAAAAAATGATTTGAAAACAAAGTAAAATAAGACAAGTGAAATCTTATTTTATCAAACAAGCACGAGCAGCCCCGCCTGAAAAAACAAGAAGAAATTTTGTGCAAATAGCTCAGGAAAAATGAAATTCTCAAATAATACAGTGATATAACATGTTAATGGCTCTCAAATTTAGAATAATCACACTAACTGATGTTTGCTTTAACTGTAAGAGTTTATGTCTAACATTAAGTATTATTCTTAGGGAAAAATTATTCTTCCTAAAGGAAAGACAGTCCACATTTGTATATGTGCACAAAAGACATTCATGCACTGTTTGTTTGTGTGAAAATTATTATTTCTGTTAGAACATTTTTTAAAAGATCATATCAATGTCAAGACTAGTTTCCATTATGCCATGTTTTGTTATATTTCTTTTAAATGCCCCCTGCTGATTTCCTTATAATATCTCTGAAACTAAAGGAAGAAGATTTCTTTTACTGCAATTCCCATCAGGACTTCAGATGAAATATTTTTGTTATAGGCACTTTGAATGAGTATGTAGTCTTCTAATGTATTTGGGAGTTTGACAAACCCTCTGACTGTTTTCAAAATGTTATCTTCAATGAACACAGGAAAAAAAGAGACAAAGATTTAAACCTCTGTGGGGGCAAAGCAAGTTGTTGCAGGTATTTCAAGTTATAAACAAGACTAAATTAAGAGCTGTAAACCATATGAGATTACTCCAATTTTGAATTAGAGCTGTGCTGTTCCTTATAAAACAAATTTCTGTACAAAAGCCAATTTCTTTCCTTGAACCTCTGTAGAAGACTGTATCATCTCTGCATTCCAACTTCCCTACAGCTGCAATTAGCCAATTGCCTATCAACTAGTTACAAATTCTGAAGATTTTTCTGAAGTATACTTTTTACACAGAGATTGCACCTGTTAAAGACAAGAGTCAGCCAGTGCTATCAAACAGCTACTATGTGCACTCTGTTAAATAGCACACAGTAGGACTACTTTTCTTGCTGACTTGATCTGTAGTAGGTGGAACAAACCAAGAGAAATAATGAAAAATTTATCAGGGATATGATTTAGGCATTACTTGGAAGCCTTGGTTTCATGGTGACGAGGGAAAGGATCCAATATGAGGTAAATTGGCACTAAGCAGCAGAAAGGACAAAATCCTCTTTTTATGCCCATGGATAAGTTTTAGTGCAAGGGTCTTTAGTTAATATCTTGATTATATATTTATATCTAGATATAAAAGTGCCTTATAAGATAGATTTCCCTGCAATATAGTTCTGCTAGAAAATTGCCACACTTCCATATAATTATTATCTAGTTTTCATTTATATTTACTGCTCAGTAGAACGCAAGCAGTGAAGATCCCATCTGTCTTTGAAGGTGATAGGAAAATGTTCACTGCTAAAATATAGCAGGAAAAATTTTCCAGAAAGAAATGTTTTGTCTGTGAGCATTGGCAATAGTTGTCTTGACTCACATAATGCATACTGAAGACTGTTTAAAGCATCCCACATAGATAAAAAAATGAGTCAGGTTTCAAAACGAGATAGACAAAACAGCAGAAGGAAGCACAGCCTTGCATCACTGTGCATCACTGATATCAAATTTGTTTAGGGACCTTTTCTGACATGTTGAGTGTTCAAATGGTTTGACACTGACAACTTACTCCTGTCGTTAAAAAAGGATCAAAACCCCCCACGGGCTATACCATTGTATGCTTTGGTTTTTGTTTCAAAGGCTTGGAGAGTGGTTCAGTATGGATAGAAGCACACCTTCTGTGTGTGTGTGTCTAAACAAGAAAACTACAGTTGCTTAAAACTAAACTCCTTTGGAATAGTTTAACCAATTAAATAGTATCCATAATGGATTATTTTCCTGAATTTCTAGAAAGCAAGCTGGCTAAAACCCCTGAAGGTCACTGTCTCTTCCATTTAAGCCATTTAACTCTCATGCTTAAAAAGTGATTGTCACTAAGTTCCTGGTAGGACTTCCCTCTGCCTCTCCTACTCCCTAAGAATGCTTCTGCTGGTCCTGAAGTAGATCTTAGAAAGACTCATAAGGAAAATTGATAGTAGCTGCTTTTCTGTCTGTAGAAGCTAAGCTACTTTTACCTATGAAGAGATATAATTATTTTTCTCTTTCTACATACCCCTCTTTTGTAAGATGCCAAGGATGGCAAACATTTATAGTATCAGTTAACAAGAGGCTAAATATTCAGGTTTTGGGGAAGTAGTTATGCTAACTTTATAGATCAGCCTCTCCCTTTCCCTCACCCAAGTCACAGGCAGACCAAATGTTGGACTATTGAATACCAGAAAATATCTTTGTTCTACTCCCATGTGTAACAATGAAACTTCACTGGGGACTGCCACATTAGTAGACCAGACACTTTCCAAAATAAATTGAGTCAATATGTTATATCAAACACATTTTTCAGTCAGACGAGGGGAGGAGATTTGCTCAATAGGCCTTTCCAAACTAAATCATGCACAAGTCTTTTTTAGCATCATGGAGATTTAAAAGAAATGGATCATTAATAAGGAAGAAATGCACTATCACTTTTTTTTCAGGTGGCTATAAAGATAGTGATCTTATCTCCTACGAATAGCTTGCACAAAACTCCTTCAAAAGTGCTAAAATGCTGCACAATTTTCAGAACGTACAAGGACATTCAACTAAATAACAAAAAAAATGCTATGATGCCTTTTGCATATCTAGCAGGTGACTAAAATGTGCAGAACTCTAAAAAGATGTGGTAACAGGATATACGAGCTATGTTTTCGAACTCCCTTCTTTAGATACACAAAGAAATTTAATTAAATGAATCACCATAGAAAGCATCACATTTGGAAAAGCATAGGCAGAAAGGGAGATTTCCGGTACCTTACATAACTCAGAGCAAAAATAACTCGTATAATGAGCATTTCTTAAACAGTATTAGCTTAATATGTGGTTACAGAATTTACAAATCAATCACATCATTTCCTCTCCACAGGGAGTGAGATTAAAGAGAGGGCTCACAGCGACCAACTTTAAATGCAGCCCACTGATCCTTATAAACTCTTTCTCCATCCTTCCTTTCCGGTTCTCCTCTCCCTTTCTCTTTTCCCCTTTCCCTTCTCCTTCTTGTTCCCCTTTCCCCTTTCTCCTTTCCTTTCTCTTTACCCTTTCCCATTCCCCTTCCTCTTCCCTTTGTCCTTCCCCCTTCCTCTTCTCTCTGACCTATAAAGAACCATTTTACAACAGGCTCAGTAAAAGTGTTTTACCTATATCTCTCATGCTCCCATGCTGCTGTTCACCAGAGAAGTCAAATTAAGAGACTAAGAAACCCAGGGCAAAAGAATTCTAGCAAGTCAAAGCACTCCTAGTTGGAATGTATTGCCAATAGCTCTCTACTTGATGAAGCGTCTCTATGTCAGCAGCGTTCTGGGAGCAGCTCTGCTGATTGCTGTATTACGACACCGAGAGGGAAGAGGAAGACACTCGCTTAGATAGTTGATTCAAGACCCCACTATAGTCAGTGTAATCACTTACTTGGAAGTCAGCAGAATTTAAAAGGAACCAAGATTCTAAAGTATGTAGACATTCATAGGTGTGATTAATATTTCCTACACAGTTATGTATTTTTCTAAAGTGCCCTCTTCCAATATTATAAAAGAAAGTCAAGTACTTCTTTAGAAAATATCCTTTGCAATTGCCTGCTCCTCAAATCACTCAGTACCACACAAGCATATCAAGAGCTATCTTGACAGATTTTGACAGACCAAGTCAAGCAGGAAGGCAGGCGCAAGTGTTTCAGTTACAACAGATTGATAAAATTTCAGGCATTGTAGTTTTGTTGAGTTTTCAACTCCTTTTGAATTTATCGTTGGAATTAACATTTATTGTTAGGTTTAACTGCCAGAACCTACAGTCTTATGCTGGACTGCTGGCTTTATTTGTGAGGAGAGAAGGCGGTCCACTAAGCAGCACCAGGGATCAGCATCAGCATATTAATGATGCAATTACTACAACCCAACAAACAAGAGAGAGTAATTATCAAGATGAGACCAAGCTGAAATTGCTATGTTGCAGCCAGAACTGCTGCTGCTATAATTCATGTTCATGAAAAATTCGTTAAACTGGAAACTGCAGAGGAAAATTGAGTCCTAAAAAACCATAACTCTTTAGAACCTGAGAAGATGATGTGATGAGGAAGAATGTCATCAAAATATCACCTTTGGTCCAATTTTGCTTTCAGTTGGGTAGGTGAAAGCAAGTAGATCAGTGGTGCCAGAAGGCAGCACCAAAATGAAGAAATAAGTCCAGTGACTTCTGCAAATTGCTGCTGAAACCACTGAACTCATGAATAGTAATCACACACCTGCTCACAGGGCTTCAGTTGGTGAATTGATACCACAAGCAAACACCAGTATTAGAGATGTATGCAGCAATGTTTACACACACAAAAATATTTTTCTTGAATAAAATAGAAGATGCATAATAATAATTCGTGAATGATTTTCATATTACTGCTGACAGGTATAAAACAAGACATGAGGAAGATGTAAATTCTTTTTCAACAGCTTTCCACTCTCTGGAAGGTGAAGGCTAGGACAAATTGAGGCAGTCTTCCAGTTATACACTTCTTGATTGAGGAAACCTCACAACTTCATTTCTTTAAAGCATGAGTACTCATAACTAGCTGTAAGTCTTGGCTTTAGAACAGCTCAGACTTAAAAGCAGATTGAGAGTATGAAGCCTGCTCTCAGATTTTCAACATCTCTAAAATACGATATTTTTAAAACTTTGGAACAAGATTTACTGTCAGTTTCGTGGGCAGTCAGATAATTACTGGCAATATATTCTTCTCTGCTTTTGAATGTACAGAAAGTAGAAAAAGGGAAGGTCTTGCACCAAAGCAAGTCTCCTTTGTTACATCAAACTTCTCTTCAGTTTAAAGAACTTTCTCCCAGATATTTTTCAGAAACAAATAACTTTATTTGTTTATTTTTTATTAGAATCCAGCTGCAAGCAAGGAAGACTCCAGCAGTTTTTCAGTGCTAGGAATAAAGATAATTTCTTGTGCACATAAACATCAGTACTATAATGACATTTTAACCATTTCAGTTCTGAAATATAATCCAGTACCTTCACTATTTATGAAGGTCATTGCTACTATGTTATCATCTATGAAAAAAAATCAGTTAATGTGGAATTCCAGAAGCTTCTGTATAAACCAGAAGTAATGGACTATCAATTCTTTAAATATGTTTTGGAACAAAAACATGTAATGTCTCATAGAAACAGAAAGTAAAATTATGCTACTGCTGATTTTCAGATGGATTTGATTGAATACTAATTCCTTGGCTTTAGACAATGAAGTGTTGACTCTTTAATGGATTCTATCGTCATCTCTCACAGAATTGAACATGTTTAGGCTGGAAATAAGTTTATAAAGTACTTTGTAGTCAAAATACTTTATAGCTGTTTAAGAAATGATTTAAATCCTTCATTGTAGAGGTCACCCACTTTGTATGGAAAAAATTTTTTGATAAAATGATTATTAGCATAGTTCAGCATTGCTAACTGAACCATGCCAGGGTTGAACACAGGGCTACCTCTTCCTACCAGAAAGATTCCTTAGTCCTGCTCAATTCTTCATTCTCCAGGGCAAGCTTTCCCTCAGTGATTCCTCTGCTGTCTTTGCAAGGAGATGCACTTGATGAGAAGGGCAATCCCAGGTCACCCATTGCCCTTTTGTGGGATATGGGCCAATGTAGCCAAACCACATAAAAAGAGAGCAGGCATTCATTTGAAACTTAGGAAACTGCAGCTGAATTTAATCTAATATCTATTAGGAAGCATACCATTACATGAACACTATTTTTTAGAAAACATGAAAATGAAACTGTGTATAAAACAGAAGGTGGTTATCACAAAAAGATCAAATTCCTTAGGAGAGCTTAGAAGTAAGAAGTTATGTCAATGAAAAAGGCAAAGGAAAAGAACAAGGAAAGGAAAAAAAAAAAGAGGAAAAGGAAAATGAAGAGAAAGAAAAAGAAGAAGAAGAAGAAAAGGGAAAAGAAAAATAAAAGACAAAAATATGAGCTAATCACAAATTTTCTTGGAGGAATTTTTACCTGTTTCCTTCAGCGCTCCAAAGACTTTACTGGAGCCTTTGGCAAATATCTTCTATGTGCCTTGATATAGCCTTACCACGAAAAATATAGAGATGATTCTTTTCATATATGCATTGACAGGAAAACTCAGTTCTAGCAGTTATAAAAATGAATCATTCTGCAGTTACCCTCCATGTTTTGCTGGTAAATAAAGCAAAAAGACTCATCTCAAAGATAGGTCTGTTAATTTTAAGACATCACATTACAGGAGGCAAACACACAGAGTAGGGAAGTAGTCTGGAATCTGTCCATGTAATACACTCTAATTATAACTTGTGTGTCATCTTTCCAATAGACCGTGTGTTTACAAGGAACTGCCACTGACTTTTGACGTATGTGAGGTCAATTGGGTTGAACAGTGGTTTTAACCTATGGGAACTTGAGAGGGTCCTATTTCTATTTATGTTTTTACTTCTCAGTATGGTGCATACCGTCATTTGCTGTAGAGCTCTAACATGGGTGAGTAGTCTAGTTTTCCTTGGTAGTCAGCAGAGAGAGTTGACCTCTGGAGACCATTTTAGAGTACTTAAATTCATCACTGTTGTTGACTTACGGAGCTTAGATTCCTGAGCAAAGACATATAAGCTGGGTCGTTTCTGGGCATTAAAAAATGCTGCATCATTAAAATTTCAACAGTGTGTATTGATCTTATAAGTAAGTGCAGATCTTGGTCAGAATTTGCCTTTAATCTTTTTCTGTCAAGGTAAGGAAGTCAGCAAGAGCTTTTAAGCAGCTTTACCTGGTCATCTTATTTTTAATGACTGATGCTTATAAAATAAATAGAATGAGCAGCAGAACATAGCCTTGTACATGTCAGTGTACTTTGAAAGAAGACCTCTATTCATACAAATTACTGGGAAACACTTTTAAACATGTGTCTTGTAAGTGCTTGTTCTACTAACTCATTTTACCTGTTAGATTGACTCATATGAGTAATGAGATGATATATAAAGAAAAACAACTTTTACTGCTGATTTGTGCCCTTTGTGCAGACCCAAAGAATGCTTACCATGGGTCAGTATTTAAATTCTTTGAGAAGGAAAGTCAACATTGTGGGAGAATTTGGAAGAATCATATGAAAGAGAACCTTGCAAATGCCAGACTGAGTGCTGGAACTGATCAAATTTTGAGTCCCAAGTCTCAGATGTTTAAAACTAAATTTATAAAAATCCAGAATTGCTTTATATAATAGGAAAATTACATAGGCGATGTCTAGCCTTGTGAGCAGCTGCCAAGTAAGGTAAGCACTCAGTGAACTTTTCACTCAGGAATTGAGTTCTGAATAGGAATCTTGGCAAATCAGCCAGACCTGTGTGGTTGTTGGCTACTCAGATTTATTTTTTAAAGTTTTATTGCATGAATTTGATTTTATACCTGTCTAGCAACATATTAACAGCTTTCTGTCTTTGTTCCTAATATGATCTGAAATATTTCCATTTCCTGGACTGAAAAATAAGGGCATACGTGTGTGCCCACACTCACAAATATACAGAAACAGCTCTCCACCCCCAAAACACTAATTAGGAAAATAGCCATATGAAACCAGAAATGTCAAAATTTAGGTAGAGTATCACAAAACTGATTTAACACATGATATTTAAGAGTTCTCTAAAATTAAAAGTGTGGGTTGTTGTTTGTCCTAATCACCATTCTCTGAGAACCATGGAGTAATGATGAAATTCCTGCTGGTCCATGCTACTGACAGAACTGTACCCTATCTCTCTACAGTGATTGCTTGCAATACACTGACCTAGAAAGTCCTTTCTGGACCTGAATTTCTTTATGTAGCTGACAAAGAAATTAATTTGGATAATTTTCAATTCTGTTCATAAATTTTAAGCATCTTTACAGCATTTGTGTGATTCATGTGAAGGAAAGAGGGAAACTGCTGGGCATTTTTTAATAAGCAAGCCCACAGCTGCAGCTGATTATTAATTTTCAGAGAAGAACTAAGATTATTGCAAGCCATTATGAGTTTTAAGTAAATAATATTGTGGTTTAACCCCAGCCAGCAACTAAGTACTCCCCGTCCCCGATGGGAAGGAGAATTGGAAAAAAAAGTAAACCTCATGGGATAAGAATTGTTTAATGACTGAAACAAAATAAAATACTACTAATTACAACAATAACATTTATAATATTATTTTTAATTAAAAGGAGAGAGAGAGAGTAATAAAACCCAAGTGAAACAAATATGCACAGTTCAATTGCTCACCACCCCCCAACCAATGCCCAGCCCATTCCTGAGCAACAATTAGCAGGTCTTGGCACACTTTCCTCAGTTTATTGGCTAAAAACGACATCCTATGGTTCTTTGGTCAGATCTGGTGAGGAGTTCCTCTGCTTCCCCCCAGCTTCTTGTGCACCTGCTTGCTGACAGAGCATGGGAAACTTTGAAAAGTCCTTGACTTAGGGTAAGCACCACTTAGCAACAACCAAAACATGAGTGTGTTATCAGCATTATTATCGTACTAAACCCAAAACACAGGACTGTACCACTGACCAAGAAGAAAATTAACTATATCCCAGACAACACCAAGACAAGCATCTGGATTTATTACTATATTTTATGTAATTCATAAAGTTCAATATGAAAGGCCCTTTTATGAGCATATGACTTCCAATAGCTTTTTAATAAAAGTGAATCTAGCAATGCTAGAATTTAAACATCATTATTTCACACTGAGATGTATTTCTTTAGCACAGGCTCTTAAGCAAATTTCATGGATGATTAATAAAAGGACTTAGATGTTGCTCAAACATGTTGTTCTTATGAATTCCCTTGTAAATATCACTTCAAATCTCTAAGATTTGAAATGAAACTTCATTTATTATGAAAGGCTAGAATGGGCTAACTATCTGTTATTATTATTTACATGTCAAATCATAGTGCCATCAACTGAATAAGGAAGTTACAAGTTATTTGTGCAAATGCTTCTCTATTTTTCAAATGTTATTTCACTATTTGTCATTACTCTGAGTAAAGGAGACACCAGGGCAGATCCACTGCCAAGTGTAACACTCATTACCCTGAGCAAATCCATTCAGAAAGGATACTCAGGCTGCTGAAATGTCAGCTGTAAACAACTGCTGCTTAAGAGACTACTTTAATACTTGTTCACAACAAGCACATCAACAAAACCTGTTGTAGTTATTCCTCTTAGTATAAAACATCCCCACATTTACTGTAAAGCACCTAACTTTGGCCCAAATTCAACAAATTATTTAACCTTTAATTACTTCTCTAAAAAGATAATTTTCATCCTGCCTTCAGGCAAGAGCTGCATTTTTGCTGTGTTATGGGATCAAGTAGCACCACACGAAGCGAGCAGGTTAGTCAAATCAAACAGTTAATGCTGGGGACCCAAACTCCTCAACACACACATTTCCAGTGGTTTTACCCTAACCCCACCTAGTCTGGCTGAGACAATAGATATATACCAGCTGCTGCAGCACATGATGTGTACTCTGAAGAATATCATATCCCTAGCTCAGCTTCAGCTGTAAGGCAGCCCTGAGGCTCAGTGGGGAGAACTGAAGCACAGGAACAGGTGTCAGCTGGAGTTTTGCTTCAAAAACACACTATTGAACAAAATTAATATGCTAACGTAGATATAGCATTAGTGAACTCCTGAGTTTTCTTGCATTCAGCCTTACTTTATGTGTTTCCTATGTCTTTCACTTCTGTCCTTAATAAGAATTTTGACAATATTTACTGGGAGTAAATCTCCAGAGCCTAATTTTTGCAGGCTTAAATCTGTGACTGAACTGGACTGGTAATGTTAAGGCAAATAACCTCATCCACTAATACAGGGATTGTTCTTTGCCCATAATTCTTTATCCAGTTTCTTATTCCATTTAAACTCATTGTTTTGCCCATCCAGCAGATTAATTCCTCATGATCGTTCAAGGGAGTATAAGCCATTAAAATAAATACAAACCCTAGCCTATTTGCAGGGATTTTAACAATTCTGTATGGATCTGTACCTCTAATTTCACTCAAGTTAATGGCTTCAGGATCTGGCGGAGTTGAAACTTGTTCTTTCTCGGTACGAGTGAGAAAAATTTGAAATTTGATTCTAGACCTCCAATTTGAATATAGACATCTCAGAGGAAAATTCTGTTTTGTAGTATGGCCAGCATGGAAAGAACCAAAAACTTAATACTTAAAAAAATACATTTTAAAGCAGAAGCAGCCATTCAGTGATCATCTGTCTTTGAATTTCATGTGAAAAAATAACAGACCTTCTTCCCCCATCTCAGTTAATGACTTAATTGACTAACCAAGCAATGTCATTTTATCCTTCAACTATTTCTATATTGACCTGAACCTGACAAAGTTCAGTAACATCTAGCTTAGCTTTGTTCAGAAATTGAATCAAGTTCTTAAATAAAAATGCACAGAATCAGGAGATGGCCAAAGGAAGATACATTAACTTTGGGATATTTCTTAGACTATTAATGTTAAATCTAATAAATTTTGCGAATAAAAATTTTTAAAACTCTTATTTGCATAGCTTTTTATAAGAATTTATGTTTCTAACACAAATTTTAATGACCAGTTTGGCATTTAGTTCAGTAGGCTGGCATTGCTCTGAAAGTAGAATCTGACTCATTACCTAGAACTATCTGAGATACTGTCAAATTTTGCATTAACTGAAGTATGATGGTAATTTTCACTTGCACTTTTGTGCATTTTGTGTATAGTCTTGATGAGATACACAACGCTAAGGGGAAATGAAGGCAAAAGGATGCTACCCTTGAAACAACAGATGTCTAATGAACTAAACCATGGACCAGCACTAGTCCTGAGGCCTTGGCATGAACTGCTACATACACAGCCCACTGGCAAAGTCCGGTTTAGATCTTTATGAACCAGTATTATATCTCAGCCAGTCACTGATGTGGAAGCAGGTGGGTTCTTCAAATGGAAAGGATCTTGTTCTGAAAGCATGTGGGTTTGATCCTGAGCATGATGGTTTAAGCAGCGTGAAGAATTCAAAGCGTGGATGCCATTGTGATGGCTGTTATGCCTCTCAACTCGGCCTCTCATGCCTCCACTGTTGCAGCTCACATTCTGATTTCATCTGCTGCTGCTGCTACAGATCTTATTCCTGCCTGTTCATACATCCCTGCGTTACGCAAAATAATAAATATCAGTAAAGTGTTTAATATCATTATAGGATAAATAATTTTAAGCAATTTCCTTTGTCTTTTTAGAGTTCTTGCTGCTTTTGTCAGATTTAATGTTGCCTTTGAAACTGTAATCATTGATGCTTCTTTTCCAACATAAGCATAATCTCCTTTGAGAAATAAGTGATTAGAAAAACATTATTCAGAGAAGCAGTATAGCAATGTTATTTATACTAGTGAAGAAAATCCCTGGAGAAACAGGCATTTACAGAAATACTACCCTAAAATGAGAATTTTCTCAGGAAATGACATCTCATTACAGTATGTGTTTCTTGATCAGTATATCATTAGTTTGAGTATAAAGACAGCAGCTCAAGTATTAAAATCCGTGGCTACAAATCTATCAGCTTTACTGGTTCTACAAAACATCATGCCTGTCTTGTATCATCTAGGCTTATTTGCAGAAAATATGGAATACATGATAAACCAAATCTGGCATTTAATTGTTTTTTCCAAGTGACTTGACGGTAAATTTTTCCTTTGACTTCAATACTGCAAAATCAAGTTACTTTTCTTTTTTGTGAAAGCAATGGTTTATTTATGCAGGCAATATTTCCCGCGAGGACCTTACAAAAAGGTTCAAGATAAGTAATAAACCGCAGATCACTCCATTAAGTGAAGTTTTGTCATTTTTCCCTGAAAATTGCTTTTGGGGTGTTATTTCTTTCCTTACAAGTCTATTTGCTGTTGTTTGTATGGTCCTTGAGTTAAAATTTAACAGAAGTTTATTTTATTGCCATTTCATGTTCATGATAGATCTTACTGAAATAAGACACCCTTACTAAAAGGATTTGCATTGAACTAAATTTCTAAATCAACCCTAAAGTTTCCTTAGGCAGAAAGATTTTCAGGCAGTGGATGCACAGCCATCATCACTGAGTTGTTCCCCAGTCTCTCCCAGTTATAATCACATTTCTATGCTCTGCTTTTTCCTATTTTTTTCTTTACTTTCTTTTTTTTTATTTTTTTTTTTCTCTCTGACAGGTCATAATGTCATATGCAATGCAGACAGCTAATGCTCACTGCTGTAAGAATTGAACTCAGCCCAATCTTCATCTGTCAAGTGGGATGTAATGTTCTTGCTTTTCCAATCATAAAAGGTTGCAAGTGCTCTTTCATGAATCTTCCCAAGCAGGCAAGAATTCCAATTCCAATGGTTTAACTGTCATTAGCAATAAAAGTGTACTGACTGAAAGGAATTTTTTTTATGTCAGTGGTGGCATCCTATTATAGTAAATTGTTAGGAAGGAAAGGAAAAAGAGAATTAAAACTTGATCTTAAGAACTGCTTATCTGCCTTTAGACCCGGGAATGTTTTAACAAAATGTCTTTCAAGGTTTTGTTTGTACTACCATTTAGGCACATGATTAGCTATTCTGCTAGTTCTAAAGAAATCAATAAGATATCCTATGATACTCCTATCTATAGGAGCTGTATAGCTAGCTACAGATATTTTCAACATAGCTATCTGAGTAGCAATTGAATTTTTGCATTTCCTTTGAACATATGAAGTAATTAGGTATTGTTTGATCATGGGCACTTGACAATATGTTAGGAATATTAATAGTAATTTAAAGTTGAAGGGTTTTTTCTGGTTTAGGACAAATAAAACCTACAAGATTTTTTAGAATTTCTGATAAGAGCCAATTGTTTAGGAAGATCAAACAGCTACATGTCTGAATTGGAGCAGAGAGTTTCTATTCTTGCCATTAATTGACTCACTTTCAGTTTGAGGACATAAATGAGAAAACTTGGTTGTTTTTAGAGAAATGGCAACCCACAAGCATGAATGAAGGTTTGCTTCACCTGTTGCCATCAGGTCCAGAAAGGAAAACTATACTGCGACTGTTTTCTGCATTAGGTAGTCGTATGTCTCTGGCCAGCAATGTACCTGAGCAACTGAAAAACTTCCTGGGAATTTATTAATGGCAAGTGAGGGGAAAAAATAAGTGATTACTTCTTCAGTATTGCATTAAAAATGGCTATGGAAAGAACTGAGTTTACAGCTCTCAGACAGTCTTCCAGCTGTAAGCCTTTCCCAGAGGTAGCTGGTTTCTCTTTTTGCTTTACAAATATTCCTAATCAAAGCTGAAAAATCAATCTGGTCTGCCCTGTTTAAGAATAAATACAATGTATGATAGGGGATAGAGCTAACGTATAATAAATAGGCTGGCTTTTTCTCTTCTGTCCGTTATGAAAGTCTAGTCAGAAGCAGCAACTGCAAACAAAGGGAATTGCTACCATTTCCTCCTTTTTTTTAATGAAAGTGCAGAAACTGTGAACACAGAGAAATGCTCAGTCCCTTCTGCTCCCGTGACAATCTGCCATCCTTCACGACTGGGTATAGTCACATTGTGAAACCATTGGTGAATCAGAGAGGCTGTGCCATAACACTGAGTGCAGGAGGATTAGCAAACAGAAGCTGGGTTTCTGCCTGAGATTTTCAAGGCTAGTTTCAGCACATTACTCTTTATTCTATACCTACTATCACTCAAAGAGATTGCCAGTGACATTATCACACAGGTAACACTGTATATTGTACCTTCACAGTACATTTCAGAGGATGAGGTATAAAAATTCAATCAAATATTCGGAAGTGAGGACATGGTATGACGAAAAAGCCAAGAAGTACAATTTGTCTGATAAATTGCAATCATATTTCCCATATCATGCGATCATGGTGAGTTTTATGGAGTCCAGCTATTAAGTAACAGCCAAAAGTCAGACACATGCACTCATGAAACATTGGATGCTCTTGTGGGGTATTTTCACTGAATTAGCTACAACTACAATTAAAATAGTACTTGACCTGATGTTAAATTAGATTATATTCAAATTCTTAAAGGAATTATCTCAAATACCAATTTTATTCCATGACCCACCATGCAATTAAAAGATTTAATATCACATCCAGACTGTAATCCTAAATGCTTGAAAGAAGAAGAACAAAAATTTTTTTTACAACTTCTATAATTAATGATAATTAATAAGAAAGTTAAAGAAATCTCATTTGCCTTACAAGTATTTGAAGTTGATGAAGTAGAAAAGCTTGATTCACTCTATACTGCATAAAACCACAGAAATGTTTAGCATTAATTTTATGAAGCAGTGTTAAAACTGAACTTGCTGGAAAGTGAACCCCTGCCCTGACACAGAAGAATCTGATATGCTGCCAGTCACATTGCTGAATTCTTTAGACCATCACCTTAAGCAATCACCTCTTAAAAGGAACATGCATTCCAATTACAATCTCATATTTTATTTATGACTATGAGAAAAATATAATGGTTCACTGCTATTTACACTTAGAAATATGTATCTTATTAAACACATTCAGATACTAACTCTTTTGAAAACACAGATGTCCACATGCATTAATGAAAACTTAAGATTTCAGATTCCAAATTTAGTATAGGTGTGTGGTTTAAATGCTTCCAAAAGTCAAATTATTTTTCTCTTTGTCCTGATGAACAATTCACTATTAGAAGTAATTTAAAATTGATTACCCAAACCTTATTTTGAATGCATGTGACTCCAGCAATATAAAGCAGTTCCTGCTTCCCATAATAGCTAAAGAAGTCAATAAACTAAACTAGTAGGCTTCCAGTAATGAACTGCTTCTATTAATTTATTTCCAGTAGTTCACAAGGCATACTATAAAACCAAATATCATCTTGTTTTGTTTTAGCTAAGAATTTTGGGAGACTTTTATTTATATATTCCAGTATGTATTTGCATTTTTTGTAATAACATCATGTTGTTCAGATATTGTCCAGCCTAAAATCCGCTATGATTCTGAAATATTTTTCTGCAGCACCTCTGCCTCACCTGTTGTTCCTCACCTGGACATCTGTAGATGCTATGCTGGCACAAAGGAAGTGGTGTTGGTGCTCAGTTTAGTTTTTCTCAGATCCTTTTTATTTCTAAGCTTCTTTTTGAATGTGTTTACAATAGTTGTGTTTGCAAATTTATTGAGTGTAGTCTTTATTCAGGTAATTGCTGAAATTACTGAAAAGGACATGGCTGAACTAAAACCTTTTGCAGTTATTCCATCCAATACATTAGTCGGTTTTGATATTGAACCATTGTTAACCTGGAAAACTATGTTCAGAAAGAACTTTCACCTATGTATGTTGTAATTTCATTTATGCAGCTATGCTACCTTGGTTTTTCCAGTTACCACAGCGATATCAAAGGGTTATAACCAGTACCGAAAGAACACATCTTTGAGTCTTCAAATCTAATGCCTTTACTTTGTTTAGTTTGTTGAATTAAAGACAGCCCTTAGGAGATGTTAGGGCAATTTATCAGTTTTTAAAAGGAAGCACTTTAGCTACTGTGTACACAAAGCACCAATGCCTACTTAATTAATAATCTATAGATGTGATTTAAAGAAATACAGATGCATTGCTTAGTCTTTATTGCCCTCTTGCAGGATTTCAGTCAGGAAACTGTTCAGCCATACAGATTTCATTACTAAAAAAAAAAAAAAAAAAAAAAAAAAAAAAAAGAAAAGAAAAGGGAAAATCAGTTTGTGTAAAAGCTCCTAGCATAGGAACAAAAGGACAAGATTAGTTTTTCTTTGTCAATTTTTTTTCAAACGCTGTTTTTGCTTTGTCTCTTTTCTACATCGTCTGTTCGGCCTCACAGACTCCCTCTGGTGGTTAGCGAGCAAAAGCATCGCCTCGCTTGGGGCCGCATACAAAATCGCAAATCAAAGGCTGATTCATTAGCATTTCTCGCTCTAACAGTAATTAAGAAATTATACATTTATTAAAGTATTAGGCCATGTGTAGCCTACTTACTAGATCATAACATGCTTTCTGAGCTAAAACTATTTAAAAAAATCTATAATGATTCCCTTTTTTTTCTCAAATTCTTTTGGGGTTTGGAAAGTGAGAAAGAGAGGGTACAACTAACCAGCAAGTTAATATCGCAAAATATCCGTGCTAATGATCCAAATAAAACAACTAATTTATAATTTCAGGTAAATGACTTTTAACACTTGTCTTTACTTTGGCAAAATTCTCCCATAATCTGGATGTGTCCTACTCTCTCGCAGCTGATGCTCCCTTTTCCTACCCTAGGTGTGGATGTGGATTTTGTCTTGATCCAGATATTGTAAACTATCATGGGAGAACTTCTGGATCAAATCTCAGTAGATACAGCCCTCTTTTGAGCAGATATCCAGCCAATTTTTACTTTACTTTATATTTTAAAGATTTTAAAAAATATTTCCGTAATCAGTAGAGAGAAAAGTCTCCTCTAAACACACAAGAAAAAGAAGCTAATTTTTTTTAAATTAGAGAATCAATATTAATGATTTTATGTGGCAATTCTTTTTATTAAAACAGAAATATTTGAAACATAAAGACACAAAAAAAGTTTGCAGAAGGCAACTCCAGATCATAGGTCATATGCTTGGCAAGTCTATTTTACCTATGCAGATGAACAGAATTAAGACTAAACTGAGGTCAAGCTTCTAGTAATTATTGTCTTTTCAGAACTTCTTGTGGTTTATATACCTGTATTTCATTTCCAAGAAACAGCTAAGTACAGTGATAGGGAAAAACAGATATTGAGTCATAAATACATGTTTTTATGATCATTCTGACTGATAAATACATATATTATGAATGTAATAATGTTGAAACTTGTTGTACTGCTTGTGTTTATGCTTCTTATATTGTGTACAGAAAATCAGAAAGAATTAGATCTTAGCCAGAAATGTGCAAAAAAGTAAAAAAACTTCCACTCTTGCTGGATATGAGCATGGTTAGGGCACAGGAAAATATTCAAGACTATTCTCTCCTGTCTGCTCTGCAAATCTTATATCTTTCAAGACTTATTCATTGTAAATGGTTTATCCATATCCCTAAGATGCGCTTTATTCAGCTCATTAAGAAAAAACCTCTAGAGCACCTCATAATCAATCATGTGCCTGACTGTATATATAAAATCTTTTTATCAAACTATATTTATGCATAAGGTAGATAGAGTAGTAACTAGATTAATTGACACATTCAGCTATGTATACTTGGTACCTACTCCATAGCAACTGCTGTATGTAAAGACTGGGAAGCACAGTACCTCCTGATGAGTGTTCGTTTATAGGAAATGCCAACATACCTTAGTAGATCAAATACTTAGAACATGACGTTTTCCAGACTCAAACATGGATGTAATTTTTGGAAAAACATTCTTGAGGCTATAACTGGTCTTGAAGTGTGTCTTCTGGTGATAGAGGATTAAAAAAGTAGGTGTTATTGATATGAACAAACTCTCCATAGTTTGTGACTCCAGGGAGTTCTTAAAGTATGCGCATTCATTTTCAACCCTCTTCACACATTTCACAGTAGTTTGTCTTCAGCACTGAGGAGGTACCCGCTTTCCAATGTATCCAGAAAAAACGGTCTCAGGTAAAGTATGACTGTTGAAACAAAGATGATGTTTATGATGGTCAGTCAAGGTTGTGTATATGGGCACAAAATGGTGTTTTACTGATGGAAACTTATGAATGTAATTGCTCTGACTTAATTACTATGTGGAATATGTTGAGAGAATTTCAGCTTCATTTTAAGTCCTTGATAATAGCATATTGTTCTCTACTTCGCAGAAATAGAGCTGAATTGTTGAAGAAAATATCGAATTTATTACACAATTTTTGACACAAAATCTTTCTCCTTTAAAGATGACTAATAAATACAAAAATAAACTATTTATATGACTGTTAAGTCAATGTAAATGGCCATGAGTTAGTTTGGTATTGGTTGATTCAAGTTTGTCTACATTAGGTTTTCCACAGTGTTTTAATTTGAGTAGTGCTCATTAAACAGATAAGAGAAATGTGCATTTGCTGGTTTCTTTTCAATAACCTAACATAGCAAAAATTTCAAGTATTTAAATTTTCCTTCAGAATTTTTACGATGAAATGTGTACTATTAGGGCCTAGTATAGATTTATTCCAAGCCAATATAAATACAAACCTATTCTCTTCAATCATTACTATATAATATTATGTCTCTTCTTGAGACATAGATTTTTCTATGGTGCTGCAAGAACCTGTAAAATTGCAAGCATCTTGCTCTCAGAAAACATCACAATATAAAATAATAGGAAGAAATGCAGTAAGCTCATGAAATGAAACCCCTGAAGTACTTTAGTTTCATTAATATCCATTTGGATAAGCTCTGCTAAGAATTTAAACAACACTACTCTAGGTTCTCTGCATCTCAGAAAAAATATATTTTATCTATCGATTATTTTTCCTACACGAAAAAAATCTGAAGAGTTAATTTTATCTCCAGAAAACTGATAGATGCAACTGATGGGTAGTGGTCTTGACTACTATATGGTATTTTTGGCAAGAATAGCAAAAGAGCATATTTCATTAATAAGGTCACCCTTTCACAACTGAAACAGTTTATTGAAAATCAGTATGTTCTCATATAGATAAAAATAGCTGTCAATTCACTACAAATGCATCTTTTACATATTTTTCCTTTAGAAGTCTTCAATAGAAATGTACAAAAAATAATATGAGAAATATGACTAAAGTAATTGGAAAGTGGATTTACTCCTTAGTTTTTGTAGCTGTATTTTCTCTTTCTGTTCAGTATTTCAGTTTTAAATCAAACATGGGCTACCATAACAAAACTAAAAATCTTGCATTTTAATTTACATTATCACATTAAATTCTTAAATGAATATGTAAATAAAGGCTGAGGATTTCCTTAGTAAGTAGCTTTTTATAAAAAGTCAAAACCCAGATACAAAATTGATAAAAACTGACAAGGCTTCAGCTAAGCCAAATTTTACCAGTGATAGTCTTCAAACTCAGTGAACCTAAAGGTCAAACATTGTTAAAAAAATAGGAAAAGATTCACAAAGTTATGCAAATTCTATAGTCTACTAACCTGATGCTGTGATTGACTTGTTCCTGGAAAATTACTTGTGGGCTATCAGTGGAAGCTGAACATAATTAGAACTAAAAAAAAATATTCTTTTTAAAAAACAGAAGTTTCAAAAGCTGGTTTCTGTAATGTTTGTAAAAGGGGAAAAAAATAAAAATATCAAGAATCCAGCCATATAAAAATGAGTTACTTTGCTGTGTTTTTCATATCAAAATCAAACTAAAAGTCAAAAGAAAATCAATATTAAATATGCCAAAGAAAATAGTGAAATAAAATCTCTTCCGACAGACACACAGAGTTTGTCACTGTGGTTAATGAAATATGAAATGGCCCTATTTGCATGTTGATTTTCACAGGTCATGATTCCTTGGAGTGAAACACCTCAAAAATAATGTCATGAGGGGATTTGATTGCCAAAAGCAAACACAGCTTCTTGTGCTGGGCTGATGACACAGAGAACTGAGCTGCGCATAGGACTGACAGGAAAAGTGAGGTGCATAAAAGCACAAAATATGGATGCTCCACAATTGAGTCTACTTTCAATGCTTCTTTAAATTAACTTGTATAAACCTGTGGATTCTCTAAAAGTGGTCATTGTAAACAAAGGCACATCACTGTTTTCCTTCCAGGAGGAAAAGTGTAGGAAATCTTTATATATTGGATCAAATTTTTCCCTCAAGTTCCACCACCAGGTGGACGCCTGTGAACCTGAACATCCTCCAGCAAGGACTGCTAGTCTTCAAACACGGGAAAGTGTCTGCAAAAGAAGAGAGAATACATTGTTTTCCATATGCACATACAAGAGAGGAGCATGCTTAAATCACTGCACTAAAAATATAAGCAAACAATAGCAAAGAGCATTCTGGTTGTAAATGATAACTGATCACTAAAAGAGTATCTATAAAGGTGGTGGGGCTTCCATCAATGGTAGCATTTTAGGATAAATAGACATTTGTGAAAATTGATTATTTCAGAAACTGGTTATATCAGAAAACTGATTTCTGTTTGCCTTCTGAGATGCAGGGCAGTTTGATCAGGAACTCCTCCAGCAGAACCCTCTGTCATGGTGCTTGCCTGTGCCCAGTCGGTCTTGGGAGATGAGGGAAGAAAACTTCATCTATATTTTTTGTAAACTTCAAATAAACTCTGAGTAATAACATCTCCCGTGAAATCTCAGAAAAATGAAAAACAGAATCAGTTTAGTGATCTGTCTCTGAATGAAGCCCTCTCCCAGAGCAAATTAAAACACTGCACAGCTGCACCTGAATCAATAAGCACCAACTCAGGCAGCTACAAAAACCAATAAAAAAGAAAAGTCTGGCTCAAACAAAACCAAGCTCAAGCTACCTTCATCCACTGCAGTAAAATGTTTCACTAATTACCTGAAAGTAGACCCAGTCTCTGTTTTGTCAGAAAAAAAAATTGCAAGAGCTGACAACAGCACTGAAAACTGGTTTCTCCAAAGCATTAAGATCTATGGCAACTATGGAATGAATTTGCTGTGTTGAATTTGTCATTTTGATCTCTATATTTTAATGTCCTTTCCTTGAATTCTGGACACAGGCGAAGTCCTAGCAGTACTAAAGTGGTGGGCAGCACACAAACCTGTAAAAGAAAACAATCCTCTAGTCATCCCCAGAACTTTGTAACTGAAATTAATTTTGTCAGGCTGTTTAACTAGAAGATAGGAGTCATGTTTTGTAAAGCAGACAGGATCTGTTGGTAATTCTAATAGTAATTCTAATGAAACTATTAAATCTGCCTTGAATTTTTTGTTTCCTGACTCACAATTTGTATGATGGCAGTCTGCCAGACAAAATTAAAAGAAATGGTGAACTAGCAGTTTTTGTCTAAAAAAATCCCGTTCTTCTGTACTGTATCTTCACAAGGCCTTTGCACAGCTATAGAGGTATGATTTCTACATTTTCCTAGATACTATAAATCTCTGCTTAGATAGGCATCCATATAACAAATATTAACATTCCGAGAAAAATCAAAATCAACTTACACATCTTTTTGGGCACGATACCTGCAGGAAGATGGCAACCCTCTCACTTTTCTTTTCTTGTATAGCTGTATTTGGAGCCATCTGCAGGCTCCTTGGCAATGTGTACAAATCAGATTTTGCTTCCCTTGACCAAGGAAGACTGGACTGAAGCCAAGTTCAAGATGCTGCTGACACATAAGCCCCTTCTGAGTATCTATGGAGAGCCCGAAGAAGCCAACGTTGATGCTACTGCTGCTGTCAGGATGGAGGAGAAGGTAGAGGCAGCAGTAACTGCTGTGAAGGGTTCCCATCCTCTGTCTACTGCCCACCAGTTTTCTCTCTTTACCCAAAGAATGCCCTGGTGATCAAGTTCTCCAGGGCTGGGCAGTGAGGCCCTGGCCTTTTTACTTACATCAGCCTATTCACTGCCTTTGGCAAATTGCTTTCTTGGCCTATGCCTGGAGCTGACCTTAGACAAAGCAACCTGTAAACTCCCGGTTTCTTTACCAGCAGCACACACCTGCTTCAGCAGCAGCCATGCTTTCCAAGTTACTTCTTTCCACTGTGATCTCTTTCAGCCTTGGTAACTTCGATGTTTCCCACATGGGTGAGGTGCCTTCAGTAGCCTGCGTTTCCATTTTTCCTACCTAGAAACTTGAAGTTCATTTTACAGAGCTTAAGCCTTCTATTCTTGCCCTACTACCTCAAACCAGTCAGATGTACAATTTATGAAGCTGTTTGAAGGTAGAATAAGTGTTCATTTAAACGACTTCTGCAGATGTTGTGCCCACGACCTGGATACCTGAGTTTTATAAGACCTGCTCTGTTGTGCTATATTGTATTACAAGGGTTCATCAAAATACTCTTGATTCTGTTTTGTCAAGGAATAACAGATATTGATGTTCTCAGTTTTAGACAAAACACAGCTGCGTTTTTATGCACAGGGAAGTTGCTTATGCAGCCAACATTAAAAAACATTCCATGGGGTAATTGTCTCAAATCAAGGAAAATGAAACAAGCAACCCTTTTCAACAACTATAAAGCAATTTCACGTTGCTAGGCCATGGTGATTAGCTTTTGGCATTTTCACAGAGAAAATTGCTGGGCATTGAATAAAGTATGGGTACATGTTTTTGTATACAATTTTTAAGACTAAATGTATTACTTTAAAGCATTAAATAGTAATACGAAGTATGAATGGGATTTTGGGAACTGTAGCTTCAAATCTTTTGATTGCCTGCACTTTAAAATCTTTTTTAGAACTGATTTTCAAGAACTGGAGTAGAGAACTAGGAGAAAAAAAATCATTGCAAACTCTGGGATGGAATGACAATAGCTCTCAAATGTATATGGGCAGATGTTTACTTCTTTCTAAATGTCAGCAAGAAGCAATAAACTTCAGTTTATTGGTGACACCTCTCCACAGCGGAAATCTGATGTAGAGACAACTATGACCTGAGGGCTACATTATTCCCAAGAATATAGATAGAAGGTGAGTTAATGCTTATAGATATTTGACTTTTACACACTAATAACTTTATGGAAGGTGACTCAAAGGTTGGTTATGAATCATGAACTTTTTTTATTTCACTTTTGAATTATATTTAAAGTTCACATCTGCCTTAATAATTCAAATTCCTACTCCAGGAACTTGTCATAAATAATGGGATAAAATTGATGTGACTATTGTGCCTGATCTTGTTTCACAAATAAATAAGAAGAGTCAGTCTTCAAAATAAGTCTGTTTTCAGTCTTGTGTTTTATAAACAAAACACAACCAAATCTGGAGAATATTTTTTGCAGCAAGGAAAACTGGTAAATCAGCTAAGAGCTAAGTTGTCAAAAGATTTCTAAAATTTAGGGCTACTCATATGCTTTAAAATTAGTACACTTCAAATTGTTTCCCTGGGGTGTAGTTCAGAGCCTTGAACCTCAACTCTAGCTTCAACTTCACCACAGAAAAAAAAACAAGAAAAAAAGAATTTATACAGTATGTTACTGAAACACTTCTTAGGGAAGTTGTATGCCCTATTATGTGTCAGAAACAAAAATATACCAGTGTAAGTGAAATACTTTTATTATTGGAATCATACAAACATAAGATACCTAACCACTGGAGTGAGCAAAAGGAAGGATGTTCTGGTGTGCTTTTTCAGTAATATCTTTCTGTTTAAGCCACTGAGGAGTAAATATGGAGGCCTACATTTAACAGGGTACACAGGTTCTCGTCTCCTTTATAGATATATCCTATTATTTTCTCCACTAATTGCTATGGAAAATTTTGGAGCCAAATAACTTTTTGGAGGTGAGCTATCATCGGACAAAGATGACTGTGGATTCTATTACAGACAGAAGAACACTGCATTTAATTTCTTGCTCTTTCTGAAGTTCATATTCTATTCTAGTTTTAGTCAAAAGGTGTTCAGAACTAGACTCAATAAAACTAGATTCAAGGAAATGCATGAGGCACATACTTAAGAGGTCCCTTTTGCAAAGATATGAAATCTATTCTTCTAAAGTGCGATGCAAATTTTTTACTGTTTTTTTTTTACCTACTTTTTCGACTACTTTACGTGTTTAACTAGATAATTATTTGTACTGAATCCATAACAACTTTTTCATCTGAACTTTCTATTGCATGAAAATTTTACTCAGTCTAGATAAGAAGAGCAGTGGATTAAAATGTCAACACCTGTTTGGTTATGACAATCTTAACAGCAATCATGACTGCTGTAAATGTGGGAACTTCACTCATGTAAAAGCTGAAGCCTGAAGGTCTGACAGAATAACTACAATATAGTTGTATTCTCAGTTTTTTTCCACATAATGCTCAGGGCAGTCTTATAAGAACTATATACTTTACAATAGATATGTAGCAGAAAAGCAAAGCTTGAACTATGAAACTGTCAATTAAATATCTAAAGGAAACTAATAGAGTGAACATTCCCATCCAAATCTCTAATGTAATTTTCAGGTTGCTTTTCCCTAAAACTAATTTTGTTTCTGTAACCAATTTTCCTTCTTACTTGTCTGTAAAGTCTGACATTCTTTGGTCACCTTTTAGGCTATACTGTTCAAAAGATACTATTTCTCAAGAAAACAGAAGTGTGAGTGATGAGGATTAACACAGCATTTCAGATGGAAAGTTGTTATCAATGTAATTGTTAGCATTAACTTCATTAAAGCCAAGTTTGCACTCCTGGCATCCCAGAAAAAGAGCGATGTCTGGCAACAAGACGATTCAAAAGCAAAACATCAGAGGTATTCAAGATGTTTCCTGTATCTCACTCACCATATGAAGGAATTCATAGTCAAACATAGTCATCAGCAACACTAGGAAAATCTATAGCGACTTCTGTTAATTTTCACAATATACTCAGAGCACTTCCAAAAAACTGTGTGACATCCTAGAAATGTTTAACAATGTTCTTTCTCAAATCACTTGCAGAAGTAGAGACTGGTAGATTTGCATGGTAATCAAATGTCAAAAAATTATAAAGAATGCACATTAGAAAAAACAAACAACTCCCAAGTGTTTGAGGAATCTTTGATCGTTCATTTTTGCTTAATATGTTTGCAACTTCTTAACCGAGTTACAACAGATGCATAAAACAGCTCAATCCACATAAGCTTCTAAGATCTATATAAACTGAATTGTGTTCTCCCACGAGGTGTTCCTTTGGACATAATGGAGCAGACCATATGTAAGTTTAATTAAAATCTACATCTGCAGAAGTCAATAGCTTTGCAGTCAGCTGATGTGCAGCTGCTGAAATGCTTCAATATAAGTAGCAAAAAGAAAGGTAGAAAAAAAAAACTGTCAAACTGCAGACTGAAAAATACGCAAACAAGAGCTCGCTGCCTCCAACAGCGCATCTGGACGATTCTGTTGGTCACTGCTGCTGCCAGCTGTAGCTCCCTGACTGGTAATTCTAAAACAAGCGGCTAAGAACCCTCAGGCAAATCCGTTTCATTCATAACGCAGATATGCCGATGAGAATATTCACATGAACTCGTATCCATATTCTGGAGGAAGTTTTATATTTCACCCCATTCTGAAAAGACTGGATTTTCAGGAGCTCCCATGTCGGCACCGTTTAGGACTGCCTGCGTCTGCCCGGCTCCAAGGAGCTCACAACGGGAGTTGTGATGTGGCAGTGAAAAGCGGCTAGATTAGATTTCCCTTTTCCCTTTTTTTTTTTTTTTTTTTTTTTAAGGAGGGACAACGTCTGCCACCTTTTGTCCTTTGAGATACTTCATAGTACGGACCGATTAATGGAAACCTGTGAAGGACCTGAAAAAATGAGCACAGGCAGTGTTTAACCTGAAGGACTTGCTGCCGGCTGGCTACCTGTTGAGGTGGGTTCACTCAGGCACTTCATTTTTTCTGTCTTTCCAAGAGAGTTCATTAAAGCCCGGCCGGACCTGCCGAACGCCGCCCAGCCTTTCTGGCAGACGCGGCTCCCGAGTCTCCCTAGGAGCGGAGGCACCAAGCAGAGAGAAGTTTTCTGCGGAGAGGACTGGGATTCCGCTCCTGCCTGCGGACCGCCCCGCGCTCCCACTGCCGCCCTGCGTTGGCAATCACAAGCTGAAAGAAGGGAAGAAAAGGGTGGGGGAAAATAAGGAGGGAGGAAAAAAACCCCACCCTTTCTTTCTCCGAGAAGACGTTCCCGGGGAGCTCAGTCTCCCGGAGCAGCGAGCGGCCACTACCAGAGCGGGGGTCGTGGACACTCCGGCGCCGCGCGGGGCGGGCGCGGTGGCAGCGGGGAAGGGGGTCCCCGCGGACAGGTCCAGTGGGCTCTGCCTGCGGGGGGCGGCGGGGCTGCCGAGCAGGCTCCGCTCCCCTGCGAGCGCCGGGGCGCCCTAAGCGGTGGCACCCGCCGCTCCTCGCCGCCTCCCGGCGCTGGTGGAGCGGCCGCCCTTGGCTCGCCGCCGTCCGCGGTGCCGGGGAGCGGTGGCTCCGCGTTCCGCCAGCGGGAACTTTGTCCGGCGCGCAAGGGGAAGGATGGAGCCGCGGGAGCCCGCGGCGGGGCCCCTCAACAGGTCCCGAGCTGTGGCAGAGCTGCCCCGCGGGGAGTTCAACCTCTCTGGGCTGCCAGAGGAGGAGGGGAAGCCCCTCTTCGGCATCGGCATCGAGAACTTCATCACCTTGATCGTCTTCGGCTTGATCTTCACCCTGGGGGTGCTGGGCAACACCCTGGTGATCACGGTGCTGGCAAGGAGCAAGCCAGGCAAGCGCCGAAGCACCACCAACATCTTCATCCTCAACCTGAGCATCGCGGACCTGGCCTACCTACTCTTCTGCATTCCTTTCCAGTCTACAGTCTACGTGCTCCCCACCTGGGTGCTGGGTGCCTTCATCTGCAAGTTCATCCACTACTTCTTCACCATCTCCATGCTGGTGAGCATCTTCACGCTCTCGGCCATGTCCGTGGACCGCTATGTGGCCATTGTGCACTCCCGGCGCTCCTCGGCCCTGCGCATTCCCCGCAATGCACTGGTGGGTGTGGGGCTCATCTGGGCACTCTCCTTCGCCATGGCCTCACCTGTGGCTCACCACCAGCGCATCTTCCACCGTGAGACCAGCAACCAGACCTTTTGCTGGGAGCACTGGCCCAACCCACGCCACAAGAAGGTCTACGTGGTTTGCACATTCGTCTTTGGATATCTGCTGCCACTGCTTCTCATCACCTTCTGCTATGCCAAGGTGAGGCAAATGTAAAAGGAATGGGGGAGTATGATAGTGGTAGATGTCAAGGATGGTGGTAGGGTCATTTCTGGGCATGTGTAGGGACGTGGCACTGTTAGGAGGAAAAGGAGTAGGGGTGAATTTATGGCACAAAGGGAGAGAACAGATTTTATAGCTGGGAGGAGACAACATCTGTGCAGTGGCACAAGAGGAGGGAGCAGGTTTTATAGCTGGGAGGGGACGACATCTGTGCAGTGGTACAGGTCAAAACAGAGATTGTATGAGGTGAGCGGGGGGGTGGGGGGTGGTTTTGACAATTACTGGGGTCTCTCTGCCAGATTTCCTTGTTGCAGAATGCTGAGAAGCCCCAGTGCTCTGCTGCTTTCTCTGTCACCACAACTCTTTTATTTTCTTGCAGTGCTGTATGAGGAGTTTAACTCAATGAAGTACAACAAAGCAACAAGTTGTCCAGGCTTCCCAGTCATTCTTTAAAATGCAGTGCACTTATAAAAGACACAAACTACCAGTTTGGTCTGGTCCAGTTAACACATGAAGAGCAGAATGTCCATCCCACTGCCTGGTCCCTATGTGCCCTGTCTCGCCCCACCTGAAGCTGATGGGAGGTTTGCCTCTAACTTCAGCAAGGGAAGGTAGTTCCAGGGAGCAGGGCATGAGGACCCACACAGGAAAAAGTAATAAGCAAGGGTACCTAAATACAGGTATTTAAGGACTTTTCTGCTTATTTTTCTGTGTGTAATAATTGTAGCCTTCAGCATAGGGCCCTCTGCTTGCTGCTGAACAGGATCCAGAACACGAGTTGCTACCTGCTGAGTTAGGCAGAGATCCTGCTGTTTCTGTGCCAGCAATCTTCAGCTGCAGGATTTCTCCTTGGGCAGTGATTTACATTTGAGAGGATAGGACTGCTCTTGCAGATAAGGACTGCTTAAATGTTGAGAACACAGTTCTTTAATTGGCAAGTTCAATAGATGTACCTGAAGTAGTTAATTTGATCAAAGAATTTTATGTTCTGTTCTGTATTACATCAGTGTAATTGTGAGGTGCAAATTGAGACTAGAATGGCATCTGACTCTGCTAAAATCAAGGCATGCAGAGCTCAGAGGACAATATTTCTAAATTACTGGTTGTAGCGAAACAAGTCCAACATGGCAAATGAAGAAGAAATGCATGTTTTCATACATAAACTGAATACTGCTTTCCCTGTGTGAATACACTGGTATTTCATCTACAGTGATGAATAAGACTGAGCTGTAGCCATAGATCATCAGTTTGAGGAAAACACTACATATTGCTCAGAGAATGTTACAGAATGAGTGGAGAGGGAGCTTTTCAGCTACTAATTTTTCCCTATTTCAAAGCCAAAGCATCTTCAATTTCAGTGTAAAGTCTATGTGAGAGAAAACTGAAAACAATACTTTCTAAATTAGGATAGTCCTGCACAATATAGGGAGGAAGGAAATATGCTTAATCAAAGTATATGCATAGTAAATATAACACATCCTGTTGTTACAAAGCACCTCTACAAAAGTAGATGTCTCAATATGAGTATGAATTTGTAGTTAAAACAAAACCAAAAGAACCACAACAAAAACCCCAAGCCAACAATAGCAACCCTATGTAAAAACCTGCCCAGAACAAGTCAATGAAATCAAGGCCACTTAATATTACAATAAAATCATGTGCTTAAATTATTGCCAGGCTAGGATGTCATGCTTGCTTGGTGATGAGTTTTGAGTCTATATGTATTATCCTGCTTGCCATTGTGTCAGACTGGAAGATCTAACCTGAAGGCCTGAGTTTTAGAAGATACCTAGGAAATACCTGGTATTCCCATCAGTGTCAATGATGCTGCAAAATGTCATGACATGTACAAGGCTATTGAAGGTATTTGTACCCCACAGCTTGTACCCCACTTGTTCCTCATTAGGAACCACTGGCAAATCTCCACCTGCAATAGCTGGGCACTTGGGGCAGAGTGAGGAAGAAATTAAGGATGATAGTAGCTGAAAATCAGAGCTGAAGTGTCAGATTTCTCGAAGCCATTGCTACTCTGACAGATCTTGAGTAAATTGGTCACTGCAAGCTTTTATTGATGTTAATAAAGTTTTATGAAGTAGAACAAGTATTTTGGCTTCTGAATGCACACAGAGTTAGAGGATTGCTGCTGTGGAATACCATCAGAAGTACTATAAAGATCATAGAATCATAGAACAGTTTGGGTTGGAAAGGACCCTAAAGATCATCTAGTTCCAAAACCCCCTGTCATGGGCAGGGACACCTCCCACTAGACCAAGTTGCTCAGAGCTCCATCCTATGTGGCCTTGAACACTTTCGAGGATGTGGCATCCACAGTTCCAGTACCTCACCACCCTCATAGCAAGGAATTTCTTCCTAATATCTAATCTAAACCTACCCTCCTTCAGCTTAAAGCTGTGACCCCTTGTCCTATCACTATATGCTCTCATAAAAAGTCCCTATCCAGCTCTCTCATAGGCCTCCTCTAGGTACTGGAAGACTGGCAAAGGGTCTCCACAGACCCTTCTCTTCTCCAGGCTGAGCAACCCCAGCTCTCAGCCTGTCTTCATAGGAGAGGTTAGTCTCTGCATTAGTTTCTTATGGACTTCACTGATTTTCATGAAGAGTGGATCAGTGAAATAATGCAATCTTCTGATACAGATTAAGATCTGATACAGATTAAGACAAAGGAGACTAATTTCTCTATTTGAATATATTGCCTTTTCCAGACTGCTTTAAGGCAGTTCTGTTTCTTTCATAAGCAAATTGCAATTGAACTTTCAGGTTTTGAAAGTCTCATTTTTTAGGCACTCTAATAGGGAGCCAAGTTCTTACTTTCTCTCTCTCTCTCTCTTCCCCCTAAATTGTATTAGGAAAGATTTATATCTTCCCCAGTGGATAACCTGCAGAATTCCTGATAGTGCCAGGTATTTGGAAACAGTGTCTTCCCAAAACACCTCACGTGATGTGCTCTTCAAGTAGAGATTCACGAGATTGTGCTCTGTGTCTTGTGTGTAGAGTTTCACCTTTTCTCTCTTCCGTAAATAACTTTGCTTCAGTTTCAGCCAAATTTTTGACAGAGAAGTGAAAATATCAGGAGGATTGATATTTCCCTAGTTTTGTGAAAACAGCAGCCAATGAGTGAAGGAGGTAGAAAGTCTCCATCATCCTCTCTTAAGGAGAGTCAGTTTGCACTCAACTGCTAAACATCAGACAAGCCATAGGGGAAGAGGTCTTATGCAGCATCAACGTATGGAGAAGACACATCTTTTTGGGGACACAGTCAAGAAGTCACAAATCTGTAGGAAACAAGCGTTTGTTGCCTCACAGACTTAATCTTGAAAGAAGTTTACTACTCAAGAGAGAGGATCAATGATTATGTCATTTTTAGTTGAGTCACAGCACTGCATACTTGTAGACAGTCTGTACTCTGACTTTTTCATTGCTTATCATACTACTTGCCATATTTTTTTAATACTGACTTTTCTGTGTGTGCTTTGTAACAGTGCTACAACATTTGCTCACTAATGTGTTCCTAAAGAGTGAAGTGATAAATGATTCCCAGACAGCTTCTAACAAAAATTGGCGCCTGCCAGGGTCATGCAATGTGACAACTGATTTTGGATACCACAGCTTTTCAAGGATTCAGTCCTTGAAAATCGGGCCTCCTTCAATCAAGCCTTTAGGTCGGACACCTGTAATTATTAACAAACTTTTCCTTTTATAGATGTATGATTTTAAAAGCTTTTTTAAAAACAAATATGTCTTGCCTTGGGAGTGTTTCCACTGTTATCTATCATTCTGAGCATTCTGAATTCACAGAAGTCATGTATGATTTCTAGAATTGGTTAAAACTAAGCCATAAAAAGTAAGAGCCTCAACATAAGATAAAAGCTTATGTGGTTTTTGGCTTCAGATATTGTATCTTAAATTTTGCTGAGCAGCAAGGGGAAAAATTATTAAACTGCACTGAAAAGAGTGACACACTTAATTGAAAGAGGGTGAAGGATCTATTGTGACAATAGAAGTAGCAGCATTACTTTAAAACGTGGATTGCAGGCAATGGCACTTGAATTTAAATCAGGTTCATACTACAGAGATGGTTCAGAATGTAATGCTTACATTATGGCTCTGTTAAACAAGCAGTTCATTCTTATTAGATAATGACCTGGCTTTCCTTCTGCATGATTTCCTTCTGCATGATTTTCAATGGCTGATAATGAAGGTGTAGTCAGTGGAATTATTGTATACATGCAGATGGGAAGACAGAAAAGCTGTTCCTTCCCTCAGAGCCAACTAAGAACAGGGACATGAAAGCTGGAGTTAGAAAAGTTTCATGTTTCTTTTCTACAGAGCTTAATTTTTTTAAAAAAAGGTTACACCTTATGAGAACAGGTTAGGACTTGTTTTTTAGCAAGCTGGGTATTTAATTCCATAGGTTAAAAATGCAATGTAAACTTATTAGTGCAAATGTACCCCCTAATACATGCAAATGTATTAGTGGATATTTTGAAATACTTTCTTAAGAGAAATAGCCTGAGACAAATTAAGAGTTGCATGTAGAATTATTGTTCATTCAGGTAAAGACAGTGGCTCTTAGAGGAATAATTTAGTATTCATTGGCCCAGAGAAGAGATAATTTAAAATGGGCGATAAGGAGAGTGTTTTTCATTTACCTTGCAGTGTTTGTGCATAAACACAGCTCTTTTTATCCCTCCATGGCATTCTGTGTAGGTCTTTGAGTGCTGTTCCACTGATGTTGATAGGTAATTGCATTTTGCATATTTCTCTTGCTGCTAGTTTGCATACCATCTGGTATACTACTACCTAGAGCCAGCATGTTTTCACTGCAGATGCTTATTTTATGAAATATATACATAATCTGAAAGAGGGGAAGTTGAAAAGGATTCATTTAAAAGTTATCATCTAAATTGGCACCAAAACTCTCCACCACCATCTCCCATCCCCACCAAATATCCAATTCAACGGTTTTGTCTACTGTATCTTTCTTTGGATTGGAGAGAGATGCAATGCAAAAATTTGTGCTTAAAGTTTAAGCACAGAAGACAAAAATACTTGTAACTTTAAAAAAAGACTTTGCAGTTCTGATTTCTGGGATGAGTTTATCTGATTTTAGTCTCGGACTGTGAGGGTCCAGTGAAACAGCCCATCATTGTAAATTATGTGAAGGAGATATGATAGATGAAGCAGCAGTGATGGGAAGTGAACTTAATTTTATGCCTTGCATGCCCTTTTTTTAGTTTTACATTTTTCACTGATGGACCCAGCAATTCAGCTGTTTTGTACAGGGTGATGGTAAGTGAATAAAAAGTCTGTGAGCCAGATGGTTATTTTCCTGATCTTCTGATGGACTTCAGGGTTTCCTCTGTCATTTTCTGGTCTGCTTCATCCTGAAGAAGAAAGTAGGAATAAAGCCAAAAGGGGACCTTCTCAGGGAAAACTGATTTATTTTTTCCCTGCTTTTCCTGAGCTCAGGTTAGTCTTGGTGGCAGTCTGGATAGTGTTTCAGAATAGGAAGTGCTTGCAGGATGAGTCTTTCACATGTTAGTGCACAGACAACCACAAACAGACTGCACTTAGAATATTAAGTGGTTACAATTAATTTTTAGTCTTATTATTGTTCTTGGTTCACTGGTAACTAAGAGTAAAAAGTAGAATATGCTGATGAGCTATGGTTATTCACAAATACCAATTTATTTCTTTTAATTCTCTAAGACTCAGATGCCAGAGTGGGATCATATCTCTAGGTAACTTTGATGTCTGTCCTGGTAGTGGTTAGGTGTGCTCCCCAAAGAAAACAAAGAAAATGTCCCCAGATGATATAAAAGAACTTTTCCCCACCTTAAGAAGTCCTTATGGATCATAAAATTTAGTGTTACATTCCTTAAAAAAAATATTTTAAAGCTGGATTATTTTACCTACTAAATCTGGATGATCTTACCTTTTATATCATTCTCATTTCATCTTAGAGCAATGTAAAATGCAACCTAGCAGCATCATCTAACAGAACCCTTCACTTTGATGCTGTCTCTAAAAAATTCCTCTTGCCATATTTTAATTAAGTCCTCCAGTTTAATAAGAATTTATCTTTTTTATTCTGTATGGTTTGTAGTATGTTAAACATATTCAGCTGAAGAGCACATTCCCTGCCCTCCATACCTACAAATCATGCCATAAGAATATACTGGATTCAGGTAATAATGACTGCAGACAAAGTAGGGCATGTACCTCTGTGCATCCACTATCCAAAATCTTATGTATAAAGTACTGTGTTGAAATTTGGATCCTGCTCTTGGATGATGAGCCTTTTTGTAGCATATTTTTAAAAATTACTCGTGAAAGATGCATGGTGAGTATCATCAAACTGTTGATAAAAGTCACACCTCATATATTGTGCCTCATTTTGGTATAAATTATTTTTGAAAGCCCAAGCTTCTTTTGAAGATCAAGTAGTGCCAGCATCCTGATTATATTAATCAAAAATCCATCTGAAAAAAGGAATTACTCCGGTGACTCAGAAAAACTCTGATTCAAAATATATTTTTCTTGTGTTACACTCAGTAAAGGTCATTCTAAATTAACAGGTATTGATTTTTAATGGAAGAAGAGTTGTTGCTAATTCTAGGTGCATGATGGGTTTCCTTGTTAATTCATAACATGTATTTTTAGTGTAATATGTCTGAATTTTTATATAAGAATTCAGTTGTGGTCTGTTTCATATTTGTGGATTCATACGGATGCAGATATGTATTTCCTTCAGTTTTCATACTGTGCACTTTGGAAATGTGTAAATTGGATCAGCAATGCTTGTAAGGGAATCATACAGTGCAGAAGAGCATACTCTAAGATATGTGGGTTTGAATTTTATTTGACTAGGAAATGGTGAAATACAATACAAGATGCAAATTAATCTTTTCAGGTTCTTAACCACCTGCACAAGAAGTTGAGAAACATGTCAAAGAAGTCAGAAGCATCCAAGAAAAAGGTATACTGTATTCATTACTATTATTTATTTGTTTATATTTTAGTTTTATGGCTAAACACATTTGGCATTTTATTGCTTGTTGCTAAAGATGTAACAGAAAGAAGAAACTGAAATTAAGTATTTCATGAAGTATTCAGTGTCCCTCTGAACTTAGCAGGATTGGAATCTTTTCCGATCCAAGTTTTCCATCACGTTACATCAAGCCATTACCTGAGATCCCCATATTTTGAACTTCAAAGCATCTGAAATTTAGGCATGGAGAGACAACCTATCTTTAGAATTAAATGGTTTTGGTCTTTTTTTCTCACAGGCATTTTCCCCTGACTAAATAAAGGGATTTTTTTTTAATTAGCTTTTTTTTTAATATTTTTTAAAGAAATCCTCTGTTATATGTTTAAAATTAGGGTCTCTAATGAGAGACTTTTAATGATTCTCCTATTCTTCTTTGATTTTCCACACAGTGTTTTTTGGTTCTACATTCAAGATGAAAGTTACATACTGGTTACCAGTAGAATCATGAAAGGTCTTTAAAGCAGAATATAAGCTTTGTGACTTAGAACAATATTTGAAAGATGTGTTTATACCAAGAAATTGTCAGTTAATATAATACAGATTTGACCACAGTAATCATCAACTAACTTCTCAGTTTATGACACTGGAGTCAGAAAAACCCCTTAGGCAATAGCTCTTCATTTGATCTGATCACTATTTCCATATGGACATGCAGACTGTCTGCAATGTAAATGAGATGTACATGGGCTCAACAGGGAATAAGTAAGCTATTATTTATGCATTCTCTATTTTCCTGAAAAATACCCTAGTCAATAGATTTCGATTCCTAGAATTAGGACCTTTACGGCCCTGATTCTGTAAAATACTTAATATATACGGTTTTGCATTTAATGTTGTCAAGGTCAATGGTGTAGTTTTCAAAGACATTCTATATATTGCCATTTCTCATCTGAATTATTCTCAAACTGGAAATCTGTGCATTCCGCTAAACACTAACTCTTAAGAACTACATATCTGGCTAGGAGCTAGCATTCGTAGCTTCAGGGTAAAGCATTACAGACATGATCAAGACTGCTTGGATGAATCAGGATTCAGTAATCAAAAGGGGAAAAAAAGTAAGCCAAAATTTTTCTTTTGCCTTAGAAAATAAGTTTCTGAATCTAAGGCCTAACTTATGTTTTTCAAACACTACATTCATTAGTGTGCTAATGCTCTCTCTATCTTTTTTATTTTTATTTCCTTCTACTGTCTTGTTAAGAATGCATTTCAGGTATAATTATACATTTGTGGCTATATTGAAACCTTTAGGAATATTTTGGTAGTAGAACCTTACAATAAATTTGCTGTTTGTGTGGAAAACAGTTAATGAAAAATATTAATTTGCCTAAATTATATTTTTCATGCATTTTGGTCACCAAGCATTAGTATTAACAATATATCAGGCAGGTTTTATTTGCTAATGGGAAACCCTAAGCAAGCCCCCATTAGATAAACAAGAGCTGCTCTTTAGTGATACCTTGTTTGCAAGACATAGTGATGATTTTGAAAAGGTAAGCTCTGAAGTTAGGCTTAGGAGGAACAAAGGGATAAAACAAATGTTGTGAGGTTTCCTAATGCAAAATTGCTTATTCTGAAGATGTGAAATAACTTCAGTAAAAGTTAAAAGGGACACATGGTCAGCCTCTGCTTTCAGGTGCATCTGTAATCTACTGAAAGGTGGTGATTTTCCTAGTTAATTTTTTTTTAGCATTTTGGACAAACTGAAGTAATATGCCTCTTTTGAAGTACATGTGGTATCCTGAAAATCTTTTTTTTACTTGGAATATTAACACATCTAACACAGTGATCAGAGAATGAACTGCTCTTAATTTGTACACCCTTCTTAACACACATTCTGCTGATGAGACCTGAAAAAGAAAATATTTCTGTGGCTGTTTTAGTGGCAAATGACTTAAACTCCACAGGGCTAAGTAGAGGAACCACTTTTGAAAAGACGATTGCTTAAGACTATACAAATTGTATTAACTACAGATATAATGTCCTCTGTTTTCTGTTGTGAGATTATACTAACCAGCAACAGTATCTGTCATAAGTTATTTTGGCCTGTTGCCACAGAAATCAAAATTTTTTCCCCACAAGTTTCTCTAAGTCAACTTGTATTCTGATTAGGTAGATCAGTCTGAATTATTACTGAGCATTAATCAGTTCAAAAAGTATAGACCAAGTTCAATAAACTATCAAAAACTCAACGTATTTTCTGTGCTGCAATATTTATCACTCTATGGTCACTGGGTTAGTTTTGGCTGTGAAGAAGAGCCTAAGTTTTCTGAAAAATTATATTATAAAGCATTAATATAGTCATCATAATGGCCCATAACAAAATATGCTTTTGAATTATTATCAACTTTCAATTGGGAGACTAATTGAGACTAATTGAAAGAATACTTGTTAGATGAGTAGATATTAATTAGTTAGGCAACTGCAAAGCGGTAACTTGTTGTTTCTGAATTAAGTGAAAGCTAAAAAAAAACATTGACAGTCAAATTCCACTGTGCCCTGACAGAACTCCTTCAGCACCTGGAGGGTCGTACTAACTGATTCTGCAGCTGTCAGAATGGATCTAATGATGTTGATGGCTGTTCATCTCATAAATAGTGAAAGTGGAATATGGAGGCGGCACTGAGGATATTTTGTGTTCCATTTTTTTAATTCAGTATTTGGTAGTGACCTTTAATTTCCAGATTGCTTTTGACAACATGCAATCACCAGAAAATTCAAGCTCCTTACTCTTTTTTTTTTCCTCTGCTTGTATCCCAGAATGTGGTTGTATGACACTCCCTGTGAAAATTCTATCTTTAAAGGAGAGACTTTCAAAAAAATTCCCGCACCTTTAGTAAGCACTTGAGCAAAGTGACTGCTCTAATCTCTTCCATGAGCTGCCTTCATGTATACTAGATCTCTCTTGAAATTTTCATGAGAAGTCCTTGTGCACTGTACTAAAGTATAGATCATCAGATCTGGATGAGATTTCCCAAAGATCTCTGTTAATATTATCTTACATCAGGCTTACATCCACCTCAGAAAAAGTAGGCTTTTGTGTAGGGAGTTGGGAACATCATTCTTTATCTTTGAGGAAAGTTATGTGTTTGCATTTTACTATGGCATTTTCAAACCTACTCCTTTGCAGTAGTTCACTATGAAAAATAAAGCCCATACAGGTAATGGGGTAAAATAAGTAATAAATATTCCAGTGTGGTCTGTCTCAGTGTACTTTTTTTTCCACCAAATAATGGTTTTGAGGCAGGTTTAAAGCTGATTCTTCAACTGCTCATCAGACATCTGTGTTTTCCTTTCCTTGTCTCAGACAGCACAGACTGTGTTGGTGGTGGTAGTGGTTTTTGGTATCTCCTGGCTGCCGCATCACGTGATCCATCTCTGGGCTGAATTTGGAGTTTTCCCACTGACTCAAGCCTCCTTTCTCTTCAGGGTAATTGCACACTGCCTGGCTTACAGCAATTCTTCTGTGAACCCAGTTATATATGCATTTCTATCTGAAAACTTTAGGAAGGCCTACAAACAAGTCTTCAAATGCCAGACGGGTAAAAAGTCACCTCTGAATGATGCTAAGGAAAATAAAAGTCGGATAGATACACCACCATCCACCAATTGTACCCATGTGTGAATATTCAGAAGGCCTGTATGTTGGCTCTTCATTTGTGTCAACTAAACACCAAGAAAAAGCACAATGAGCTTTGTGTTTATCTTGATAAAACTAATTGGTATTTAATGTACTGAAGTTGCATGTGCTGCAAAAGTCTGTTAAACTGGTATGAAAGAAACCTGGGCTGATCCTTTGCATCTTAGATAGCTTTATCAAATGAAGCTCTTGAACCTTTTAAAGATATTTAAATATTTAAAGATATTTGAGAAAAAAATGTTGAGATTATATGTGTGTATTCTTACTCACTAAGCATACAAATATACAAGAAGATGTTGATATGGACAGGTAACTTTCTGACATCTTACTCCATCAAAGTGAAATGATGGATAAATTTTCTGTCTTAAAGATAATAAAGACTGGGGTACTATGATTTCAGAGAGTAAAACTGCTGTTCTCTCTTCAGATTGTTTTGACAATGCCTTTTTTTTTTTTTTTAAAGTAAGCATGGGCTCTGATTTGGAGTTGAAATAAGCCGTGTACAACTTGAGGCAATTGCTTTAGAGAGGAAATGCTAATTTTATCTGTTTAGCTGTTTGTAATGTATCTTACTGAGCAAAGATGGACTGTTTTTCCACTTCATATGACTGCCTTACTGTAGACATAGAACTTTTATGTATGCTATAGAAGGTTTTTTTTATGGCCTGTGTGTAGTTGTACCAAAATGTGGATTTATGTCTAACTGAGGGAAGCTTTTCTTCACGTGTTGAATGTCCGTGTGTGTATGTTTTCTCAACTTTATAGACTTTGAGATGGACATACAGTTTTAAATGTGCAATATATGCATATGTTTTAAAATATTACGTTCCATAAAGCAACTCTAGACAATGTGTAAGTATTTAAAAATAGCATTCCCTTAAAAGTTGTGGGGCTTGATATCACGTAGTTTTAAATTGGAAATACACAGGATGTTGCATTGAAATGAATGCAAAATATGTATTGCAAATGGTACAATTCTGCAAATTCTTAAATAAAATTAATAGTTTCAGCAATTTTATAAATATATTTAATAGGTCTCTAAGTGGTAAACAACTAAAGAAATAGTGGAAGAGCCCTTACTCCATTGAGAACATTCTTTTAGCTGGAATAAGATATGATTTTATCTTTCTTATTAATGACTCATAGACTCACAGAGTAAATCAAATTAAAGGAACCTCTGGACATACTCTCAAGGCGGGGATACCTTCAGAGTTATATTGCTTCCTTGTCTAGGCAAGTTCTGAAAATTTCTAAGGATGGCAAGTCAATAATATTTTTGGGGCAACCTGTGCCAGTGCCTAATTACTCCCACTAAAGTATTTTTTCTTATCCAGAGTTGGGATTTCCCTTGACGTATCTTGTGACCATTGCTTTCTGTCCTTTTGCTGTCTTCTCTCTAACTTACTAATATGCAATTTAAGATGGCAATTAAATTTCCCCTAATCTTCTCTTCTGAAACAATGTGTCGCTATCGTGCCCCAGGTCCTTGGCCAGAATAGTGGCCTTCCGCTGCCCTCCCTCCAGCTTATCCATCCCTCTCACGAACTGAGGTGTTCAAAGTAAAGAGTGTGTTCTGATGTAGCCTCATGAGCACAGAATAGACTAATTGCTTCCCTTGACCTTTGGCTGATTCTTGCTAATACAGCTCAGTATTATAATTTATTATTGCAAGGTTATGCTGCTGACTCATTTAATTTAATTTCTGCTTCAGAAGCACTCTAGTCCTTTTCTGAAGAATAGCACCGAGTCCCAGTCCAAGTTTCAGAACTTCACTTCTGGCTTTGTCGAACATCATGCACTTGACAGTGGTTACTTCCATTCCTCCAGCTGATCAACAGCCCTCTGAAAGGTAGCCCTGATCTCCAAAAAACCATCACTACCCTAGGTTTGGTATCATGTGTAAAATTGGTGAGAGAGTCCTGCACTGTTGTCCTGGACCTTGAGGATGCTAAGTAGTGTTGGCCAGATTCCTTTTTCTCCACAAACTTGTCATAAAAAAAAATAATGCAGAGTGGTGGAACATCAGCTATGGAGGGTTAGTGCACATAAAAATATTTACGTGTATGTGTCAGTATTGGAATCTTGGAATCAGTAAAATAATATTGAAGACGTGCTATTGCATGTGTGGCATTTGTGTCCATTTGTTCATATGAAGAGATCATTTGATGATATTGCTAGGAAAACAAATTATATGGAAAAAAACCAATCTCAATTGGAGAAGAAGGGTTTATCTATGCAGGAAATCATTTCCTAGTTTAGAAATGAGGTTCGGAAACAGCCTAGAAAGAAGTTCCTTTGAGTTTTCAGATCCTCATCACCTCAATCACTCAAATTATTAAAGCACTATTAGACTTCAGCTGAATTTATAACATGTTAGGAAATTCTACAATTTTGAAAATGGTTTTTAAAAGAAAAAAATTGTGATTTTATTACTTTGAATAAAAATTACCATGAAAATTTATAAGTATATATATTTAACAAGCTGAGTTTATTGTTTTATCTGGATAAGGCTTTTATTTCTTAATTGTACATAATTTTAAACCTAGGAGCTACATCTATTTGAAATTTTAAGGATGAGGGGGTGGGGGATGGGGATGTAGTCACAACTACTCAGAAAGATCCCACCTCATTCCTGGAGAGTATCAGTAATATTTCCACCTAACTTTTCAGAGAAATCTTAAGAAACAGTTCATACCCCAAGGCTCAATTTCCTGCTTAAAACAAGCTTCTGTTGGTCCATGTTTCTACTGTGTGACTTTGTCATACCCAGTGGTGACAAGAAAGTTGTGAATATAAAAGCAGTGTTAATGTGTGTTGTGAACTGTGTCCAACCTTTGAGCAGCTGAGCAGTTGGTTGGGAAGGTGTCATGCCACAATAATGGATGACTTGAGTAGAAAATCAGGGAATGGGTGCTAAGATCCCTTACAACTGAGTGTCTGCTTCCAAGTTCTGAGCTTGTTGGGAAGGATTATTACTTCTGGTGGAAAGCAAAGCAAAATTCCACCTCATTGACTGTCCTAATAAGTTTTTTTACATCTTTTTTTGACCAGAAAGGTTAATTTCAGTGTACATGAAGTAAAGAAGAGAGGAAAAAAGAAAATAATTTCTCTGGCTAGGGCTGAATTTTCCACTGATAAACATAATATCACTGAATTTCACCCTGTTGTGTGAATTTGAAAATATGCTGTACAAAACAAAATAGGCAACAGGAATGATCACTCAAACTCCTCTCAAACTAAAGCAAGATTTGTATTTGTAACTAAGTAAATTCTTGCATTTCCCTTAAAATTCCTTAAAACAATATTTCTCATGAATTGCAAGAGTTGGAAAGTGTTACTCACATATTGTTTTAATAAAGTCCCTAAAATTTCGTTGTATGTGTACTGCCAAAGTCCTACATTGCTGTGCTGCTTCACAAGCATCTCCAGAAGTATAAAACGTACAATGCACTTTCAACACTTGGGATGTATCCAAACACACCAAGTAGTGGGAGTTACTCAGTTCATCTTAAAACTGTGTGTTAGTGGAGAAATGTAGAAGTCTTTCCTTTTCATATTTTTGTTTGCAGAGTGGATGAAAGACCAAAGGAGGGGTAGCATCCCTGTAACACCTCCTTTCTTGCATACTCTGGAAAGGAGCTCTGTTCTGTCCATCTTCTGAAGCTGTACTAAGATATTGCAGCAGGTTAATAGCCAAGTTGGCATTCTATACATTAGATTTTCTGATTTGTACCACTTTTGCCTTAAAAAGATACAGAAGTCTCATTAAAAGAGGTAAATAAATTATTTATTGTTTGCCCTGCCTGGTTGTGGATAGATATTTGACATACTAAAGATTACAGCAGTGATCTTCTTCAACTAATAAAGCCGAAAATACATTTCCAAGATTCATGTGGACCCATTGTGCACTGCTGTATGTAAATCAGATTTAGGATCCATAGCCAAAAAAAAATAAATTAAATGGCACTTAGCCAACATACTGCTCATGATGTGCAAACACCTGAAAAATGAAGGAATTTGCTTACCTATATGTTCAGCTGTACTACCTTCACAGCTGATTGTATCACCCACCTAACTAATTTTGAAGAAAGGAATCTTTTTAGTTTAAAGTGAAGCTGACACTTAATTGCTGCTTCTAAGTGAGTCATTAAACCATACCGTTTTCAGTCAGAATTGTGTACTAAACATGATACGAAATAATGTAAACATTCATAATTGCATAAAATTTTTATCTTGTATGAAAAAACGCAGAATTTCTTAATAATTTTCATATGTCTAAGTAGGTAACAAACTCATGTGCTGTAATAGGTTACAAAAATATGCCCAAACTTCCTGAAATTATGTGTAAAAAATCATTATATTTAAGGAGCAAACTTAAATTTTGTTGTTGAGCGTTCCCATCTGCAATCTTAATATTCTTTCAATATTTCATATGATGAAATTAGTTGTGTCTGTGATTATTTACAAATTCCTCAGAAGTATTTTTCTAAATTTAAACACTGAAAAAAGTTTATTTTTAAAAGCGTTTAATTGTTAGCCAGGTAGGGCATTTTAATGACATATTTTGAGTTGCAGTCTTTTATATTCCCTTTTACTTTGTGTGCATGCACCTCTTTCTTTAAACCTTAACTTTATTATTTTCATAATCTCTTGTATCTTCATTTTCAAAAAAAAGTCACTATCTCCAAGAGATAAACATTACGCTTTATATATTTAATATTACAACGAAATAAATTTTATTTTAAATCCCACATTGTAGGGAAAGAGGAGGATCTCTTTATAAAATAATTTTGTGAATGCATTATTTTGGACATTGTTATCTTTGTGGTTGCTTCACAGTATGATGTGACACATTGAACCTAATGATATTCGTGGTATTTTGAAAAAGGATAAAAGCAGAGAAAAGAACAGCTTCTAGCTTGCAGAGCTTGTGTTAGTGTTCTGTATTCAGTCCATGTACAAATGTCAAAGACCCAAAAAATTAAAAATCTGTGTTTGTTTCAATGTATAATGCGTGTAAAGTAACATGCAGTTCTTCTAAGATATACTGTACTTTGCATGGATTTCATGTGTTAGTTCCAGTCATCACTTCCAGTAATACAAAATACAAACTGCTTTTCTTTAAATTTTTTTATATAATATTTAAAAACAGGCAGTACCCTGGGGATAACATCTAGCAAAAAAAGTGAACAAAAAACTCAATAGCGTTAGATGGCTAGATGTCACTATGGGTTGAAAATTTAACTGATATGAAAAACATTCAGATTTTCAAGTACTCAAGTGCATGGAATTAATTAACACTTTTTATTCAAGTGTAGTTTAAATCTCTGTAATTTATGTATAGTTTAAGAGACATGCAAACAGAGCCAGATTCATGTATTTGAATATGAGAAAAAGCAGAGTTCTCCAGTGGTGTGAAGTACAAATCTATTTTATGAAAACCTGTATGTGGCTCCACTTTTGGAAGAAAGCAGTCAAATTAATGCATATTTTGTGTGCATTTGCATTAACATTGATCAAGGGCTATTTTAATACAGCAAAAATAGCTGGTTGAGCATGAAATCAGATTACAATCAGTTTTACACATAATGGAAACCTTTTAAAAACAAAAGTAAATGCTACAGCATGGATTAAAATTATGTGCACTTTATCCGTTTTACTCTTCAATACTAAAAGAATTCTTTGTATATTCACATGTATATGACATTTGTAGATATATTAGTGCACCTTGTCCAGATTACCAGATGAAGACTGAGGTCTCATTTTCTAGAAGTATTTCCTTCTGTGCAATATTCTTCTCTTGGAAAAGTTTGTACAATTTCCATTGCATGGTCATTCCATTCCCCCATAAATATTTAACCACATTTAAATTTTATTGAGAAAAATAAAACCTCTCCTCCAGTAGTAAATCACCTGAGCTACATAGATGTTTCTGGCAATACCCATAGAGAATTTATCAACTTGTTGAGGTTTAATATTAAGATTTTGAAAGAAAATACAAAATTCTTTTTGGTGTCTTGTAGATGTGGCATTTACAGATGAGGTTATGGTGTGACAGTTCCTTTACATTGAATTTCATGGTTTAGCACAAGCAAACTGATAGTTTTAATATAGTAAAATGAAAAGTCGTACATTTAGGAATTAAGAACATAAGGCAGACTTTAAGAAATTATAATTGTACTAAAAAATGTTGAGACTGAAACTGTCAGTTAACTAAACATGACCTCCAACTCTGTGTAAATGAAATGACCTGCATAACCCCTGGAATCCTAAATTAAAGACATGGTGGTACCTGAGGTTGAGCCACTGGAAGCACTGCTGCCAAGTAGGGGCTTTCACATAGACATTCCTAGAAGTTCTTAAAAAACCAAACACCCCAGCTGAAATCTGTTAGCAGTTCAGCATACTCACCTCCTAACTGGACACAGGAGAGAAAATATAATGAAAGGCTTGTTGGTCAAGATAAGGACAGAGAGGGATCACTCGGTATTTACCATCACAGGCAAAATAGACTCCGGTAAGTGAAATTAGTTTAATTCATTAGTAATCAAATCAGATTAGGATAGTGAGAAATAAAACCAAATCTTAAAAACATCTTCCCCTCATCCTTTCCTTTTCCTGGGCTCAACTTCACTCCTGATTTTCTTTAGCTTCCCACCCTGACCGGCTCAGGGGGACAGGGAATGGTGGCTGCGGTCAGTTCATCATATATTGTCTCTGCCACCCCTTCCTCTTCAGGGGCAGGACTCCTCACACTCTCTTCCTCTACTCCGATGTAGGGTTCCTCCCATGGGAGACAGTCCTCCACCAAGTTCTCCAATCTGAGTCCTTCCCATGGGCTGCAGTTCTTCACTAACTGCACCTTCCATGAGGTGTAGTCCTTCAAGAACAGAGTGCTCCAGCCGGGGTGCCCCATGGGGTCACAGCCTTCTTCAGGCACCCACCTGCTCCAGAGTGGGGTCCTCCATGGGCTGCAGATGGATCTCTGCTCCCTTATGCTCCTCCATGGGCTGCAAGGGGACAATCTGCCTCACCATGGACTGCACCATGGACTGCAGAGGAACCTCAGCTCCAGCACCTGGAGCACCTCCTCCCCCTCCTTCTTCACTGTCCTTGTCTACAGAGTTTTCTTTCACATATTCTCACTCCTTTCTCTCACTACAGTTTCCACAATCCATCCAGCTCCCCCTTAGCTATGTTATCCTAGAGGTGGTACCATCGTTGCTGATGGGGTTCAGCCTTGGCCAGCAGCGAGACCATGGAGCTGGTTGATATTGACTCTGTGGAATATGGGGAAAGCTTCAGGCAGCTTCTCACAGAAGTCAGTCCTGTAGCCCCCCTGCTACCAAATGCTTTCAATGCAAACCCAATACAGAGGGCTATTGTTAAGAAGTGGCCTCATGACATCACATAGATCTCTACCCATACAGACAGACAAACACCTGATGCTTTGCCTCTCTGAATCAAGCAGATGAGTTCACAAGGTCACATACTGTGAAATTAAGCTGTAATAGTTAAATTTGTAAATTAAGAGGAAGTTTTTACATTAAGACATAGGTATAATTAGCCCTAGAATGCTTAATGAGTAAATGCAGTATATTACTCTTGCTTCAAATTATATTTGGGTATTTCTCAAAAGATTTTATATATTTAAACCTCAAAATGTGGATTAGGTGATAGCACCTCTATGAGGAAAAAAATGCAATTTATGTTACAGATTATTTAGAGCTGATGATCACAGTGGCCCCTTCTGGCCTTAGCCTATCCGCATTCTTATTTCTGTAATTAATAGTATGAGAGTTATTCAGATAAGAAGAAAAACATGCCAAAACTGAGCTATTATTCAGTCAGTAAGTGACCATCTGACTATGTATAAGAAATGACTCCACAAGTGGGCTACATCCTGAAAAGATCTTATGATGATTAAGAAATCAAATTGAAATCTCTGGTATATGGACTGCCATCGGTAGAGGAAGAAGGCAAACAATGCTGTATGCTCTTCTCATTTTGCTTAATTACTTTTTGCCATAATTGCTCCAAGTGTAATCACTCTGCATTACTTCTGCATAGCAATTATTGTTTTCATGGGAACTGTGAGCTGATGATTGCCAGCCCATTTGAAACACCTGCACTTCACTCCGTAAATTGATATCAAACCTATTTACCAACCTTTTGTGAAACTACTGGAAATCTTTACAAGCTAGAGCCTCTGACAGTAGTGTTTTCAGTTTGACTCTGCTTAAATGAAACCTTATAAAGGTTAATTCTGTCTTGAAAACACATGATCTGCTATGGTGTTTCTGATAGGTTCTGTGATAGATAGACCTGACTGATTACGGGTCCTATGTGAGTTTTAGGAATAACAGTTACAAAATTGCTTCTGTCATGAATTCTGCTCACTTGCAAGAGTTGTACAGTGCTCTGATCATGAAGGGGTGTGCTCCCAACCTGCTGTCAGCAGTTAGGCTTTGCTGAGCATGCTACTTGGTTAGGCCAGCATCTTATCCCACATATAGCTGCTTCCCAGCTGGCCTGTCTGCCGTGCAAGGCTTCTGATGGAGTTGTAGGTGGGAAGACTGATACGAATGTGGGCTTCGCTGTTTTCAAGACTTCTGGGTTCTCCTTACTGAAGTATCTACACAACAGGTTTTGAGTTGCATTTTGTTTTGTTGTCTCCTACCCTAAGTGCTACAAGAGAAGAGCAAAGAGACTTGTTTATCCTTTATAAGTAAGCCTGACTGGGCTCTTGAGCAACAAGAAAACCTCTTCTGTACTTTCGACACTGAAATCTGCGATCATGCCACATGGAATATCTTTGCTTCTTTCTCCTTATCTTCTGCCATTTTGCTACCTTAAGTGAAATTCACCTTGTTCTAGTTGTACAAATAAGCTAATCCCACAATTCTATATCTGTAAAGACAAAACGTATAGCTATAGATTTAAGATTATCCTGATATTATGGCCTGATGAACTAACTGAAAAGTGGTACCTAATTATTAACGTCACAGGAGAAGGGAGGATAGGAAGAGTGGGAGTAAATGTTGAAGACAGTTATGTTTGTGTCTGGAATTTTTTAGGGTTCCAACTTTCAACCTCTACCTAGGCAATACTTAACAGTTTATAGGCAATTTGCAGGACAAAGCAGAATGTTCTGGACTTGGGTAATTATTTTTCTTTACATGTATTTATCCCTGCATGTCTATAATAAACCTTGTAGAATCGTATTTCTATTAGGTTGTCCCTTGTTGCTCTACAGTGTTGTCCTGAGATGTGTTTTCAGCTGTTCTTGCATTAATATAGATGAAGATTTAAATACTTTTTTAACTCCTGTGATTATCTTAAATAAAAGGGTTTATTTTTACCCCCAACTTGGCAGACACCTGGCTACAAGGCATAGTTTATATATAAATCACTACTAAATATCCAGGGAAATAACCCAGTAACATTTGAAATTATTCTTGGGGCAAAATGAGACACAGCAAGGATGTTCAAATATGGATTTAATTCTCACTGCAGCATTACAGCCAAAGATGTGTGAAATATGCTTGGAAAACACTTATACTGTGATATCATCCTGGAAACATTCTTAATGTAAAAGTAATGCAGAACTGTACCATGAATAGGACTGAAAATATTGTTCAGATAAAGGGCTCATGGACATTTTGCTGCGGATGAAATAGTAGGTGAATGTTTAGGGTGTTTTCTAGTCACAGAAATCTCAATAAATTTTGTGTGTGTGTGTTTTGCTAATTTTGCCACACCCAGAAGCTTTCTATAATGCCACTTGAAATAGAATTTTGTATTTAAATTATTTATTCAATAGTTTTAATTAATTTATAAAGGCAAGAGTTCGTTCCTCTTTATATAAAATAGCATCGTTATCAATGGTTTAGTTGAGTACAAATGGAAGTAAATGGTCTTTCCTACTTATAATATGTATCTTACAGTATTTCCCACTCTTAAATATAGTATTCAGAGACTTTTCCTAATTTTCATTGTAGAATACTGATTTTCTTGTGATTTTAAGTGAAATCACTTTCATCAGTGTAAAAGGACTTGGTAATAAAATACTGATAAAGAGGAAATTATTATAGGAAGAACTATGTTGTGAACATTGTTTATGAAATTTAACTTACACCTTGTAATTGGAATCCTTTTCTTCTTACGTATGAATGATATTGTTGTATTTCATTCTGTCTAGCTAAAAAGATGCAGACAAAACATATTATTTGTTTGGTGACTTTGATTTTTTTAAAAGTGTATGCTAATCAAATTAAAGCTCATGAATGAGCTGAATGCCTGTTCATGTCCTGCTTTTCTTATCTATAAAAACCCCTTACTGTTATTGAAAAATACACTGCTTTTAAACTACTTTTATCCTTCCAACAATTAGTGCACGAGAGAGAAAGAAGAGGGAGAATGTTTGTAAGATCTGCAACCATCATCTGGACCAACAGGTTTTCCTCTCCTTTTACTTTGCAACCAGGGGGGCCCCAGGGTGCTCAGCACAGGGGCTAATGAACACCATCATGTTCTTGTCCCGGGGTGCTGGGTTATACATCAGGTTTTGGAGATGAAAACCCGTTTTCTCTGTATCATTGCATTTATTGCAATTTATTTAGTAAATTGTAACTCTGACTTGTAATCTCTCCCGAGTTGAGTTCACTTCTCCCTATGGTTTACTTTTAAACCAGCACATGAAGTCAAGTGCATCCCTTGTTTTCATTAGAAGAAACAGTGAAAACTGTTCTTATTGCCCAGATTCTATTCTGTTATCATTCTCGTTGTACTGTAACTCCTTATGTAGTTCACCTGAGCAAAAGCAAAGTGATCGCTAAATTAATTATCGGGACTTTATTGAAGGAAAACAAAAGATAAAACAATGAATATGTAACAGCAGAAGATACTGAAAGAAGTAAGTCGGATATCAGGGATACCAGCTATCACTGAGCATTTGAAAAGTTCTCCAGCATGCAATTTTTGGGGATTGATCATTATATGATTACAGGTCAGTAAACTTTCCTACCAGCCATAGTTATATCGCTTATTTTACTTTTATTTTTTAAATCTGATCTAGCTCCACAGGAAGTTAGGAAGTCTTTCTAATTATTTTGGTGGAAATCAGATTTGACTCTCCTACTATGAAATAGTGTTCAAATTGCTGCTTCTGCAGTCTTTCTCCATGCTATAGAACAGAGTTCTTGTGAAGACAGAAAATCAAGTATTCTTTGAGGAAGAAGAAAATCTCCTTATAAGCCTTTAATGTCATGAAATCTGACCTTTATGTCAGGAAAGCTGCAACATCTATTAGTAGGAGACCTGAACCCCATTTACTATGTCTTTAAGAATACAAAATTGAGGGTTTAAATTCATCCCTGAAACTACCTGGAATTTCCACTGCTGCAAAAAGAGAAAGGAGAAGAAAAGGCTGATCTTATTTTGCATACGCCATGGATTTGTGGAACAATGATACACACATTTGGAAGAATCTAGATTATGCATAAACATTCTATTTCATTTTTTAATACACACTTCATATAGAGTAGATAGTTCTAAAACATAGGTAAAATGATTGTTCAAAAAACCCCACCCTTGCATGTTACTATAAGTAATTCAGTTAAGGAATTAGATAAAAGTCTGTTAGAGTGGCCACCAACAGATATGAATCAGACCTTTTGGTCTAGTTGCAGAAACTGGAGGTCATATGTTCTCTCCTCCCTGTTTTCTGTATTTAATCTTTGTATTGTTTCAGATTTTATTTTGTACTTTCTGCTTATTTTCCTTTCCCTGTATGAATCATATTTTTATTTAAAAAATCAAAATCACAGTTCTACAGAACCGGTCAGTTACATGCCTGATATATTTATATTATAATAGAAGTATACTTTTATTTTTAGAGGTAGTATTAATAGCAATAGCCACAATTGCTTGCCTCTACTCCTAAATTCTGCCTAAGTGGTCATGAGCTCTAACACAGTGTAAGCAAGAGAAACTATCAGTTTGTCCAGATGTAAGTGACCAGAGTAAGTCAAACAAGGTTTCCACAGAGACATCAAACAGATGTCACCAGAACATCTCATTATGCAAGCATCATCATCTCATTAGGAGCTCTGAGATATTCTGTTCCATTAAAACGGGAGTGGGCAGGCTGGTCTAGGTGTCTAAAACATTACGTAGCTCTGTGTGTCTGTTTACTGTACTTGGTCATGCTTAATCCTCACTGCTTCTAATGAGGTTTTTAGTGAAGTTAATTGTATTACAAGGTTTGCCTCTAAGAGGTCTGTGACTGCAGTTGCAAGACTGCTTTGGTCATTGAAAGCAGGTACCTGCTGCATTCTGAAAGCTTATTTTGGTATAGCTTTCTTCAGAGGTTTTTTTTTTTGTTATTGTTTTCTATTTCAACTACATATTTTTTGTCAAAATCTGCTTTTACTGATGTTGAAGAGAGTATTCTTTCTAGTGATGGATGCTCCATCCCTGGAAATGTTTAAGATTAGGCTGGGTGGGCCGTTACGCAACCTGATCAAGTCAAAGATGTCCCTGTTCATTGCAGGGATGTCTGACTGATCTTTTAAGGTCCCTTCCAATCCAAACAATTCTATGATTCCTATTGCTTTCAGTAGAAAAAAAAACAGCAAGAAAATGGTGATGTAACTAATGCAAGGGACCAGCACCATTGGACCAGGACCTCCATGTCCTTGGACATGATGTGTCCCCTGACATCATCTGACATTTGTAACTGAGACACAGTGTGGGTATCATTTAAGGGACCCATGAGGCGTGTCTCACGTGCCTCCTTCCCAGGCTTCTGGTGACAAAGCTCTGACAATACAGATTGTTATTGAGGTCCTGGGCGATCTCAAGTGCTGGAATGGTATCTTCGAATGCAGCAGCTTTGGGGGACTTTTGTTAGTGGCTGATCACAATTACCTGGTGCAGGACACTTCTTCATCATGCCCGTTATTTTTGAAATACATTGAAAATTTTGGGTGCCTTGATTTTTTTTTCTGTACACATTTAGCTCATAGCACATCCTAAAAACTGTGCCTCGTATATTTTGTTAATTTTATTGGAGTGGGGATCCTGAAACTCAGGAGTAGGTTTCCACAGTCCTTAGTGATGTCCTTTCAGGGGAAAAAAACACATTCTCCCATACATGAATCAGGTATATCAAAGCTAAGAATGTTGGGTAAGAAATAACAAAAAGGATTAGCAGTACAACTGTTATGTCATATTTTAGCAAGTCATTTGATATTTTCAATAAATGGCTTGATAGGCTAACTGGTAACATTTGTGAGCTCAACATCTAAGTGAAAGAGTCACATGATTAAAAATATGTTTTGGAAGCAAATACTTGGAGGACCGTTAGAGAGAACACACAAAATGAGATCAGGATTGATCAGGCAAGGGCACAGAGGAGAGTGCTTGAAGAATATATATCTCTGTGGTGAAAGTGTTAGCTCAGTGGAGAGAGGATGTCCATGGCTTTCTAATAATTCCATGATCCAGAATTTTTTTCCTGAACAACTGACACAAAGTATTCATCTGCGAGGACTGGTGATCCCATCATTGTCATTACCTTGTCAAGTCACAACCTTAAAAGATTTAGTAGAAATTTGTGCTCATTCTCCTCCTACAAGACCTTAATGTGGACAGGTTTGGCTTCTCTTTGGTTCGGTTTGGTGTAGGTTTTAACCCAAGACTAAGCCATCTCCTGAAGTGAATCACCAAGCAAAGACATGGCACAGAGGGTCAAGGCTGAGACGTCTCCATTGGTGGTGTAATGGCAGAGAGCAGTTGTTCCTTAGAGATCCTTCTTGGCACATTTGGATGCCCCATACACTGCATTGTAGCCATGCCTATGTCATTGTGGAGGGTTTCTTCTTCAGCTGTGAGTTTGCCTCAGGCTTGTCGCACCAGACATGACCAAACACATCGGGATGCAGCTGAAGGTGTTTTCTCCCTGACCGATGTCGTCAGAAGCCATGCCCTGGGGCACCTGCAAAGGCACCTTCTTCCTCTCATGGAGGAAAGCGCTGCCTCTCCAAGATCCTTGCGTTAGAGACTGCTGGTAACAGTGCGGCAGTGTGGGAGGCCTTAGGGAAATCTGCTTTTATGTCGCCTGCCAGGGACAGATCCCTCCTGTGTACCTGGGGTGGGCAACTGCAGTCATGGCTAGTCAGGGCTGTGGAGACAGGGTCAAGCTGAGTCTGGGCTGGGCTATGGATCCGTGGGTGATCCTGGCTCAGGGTCCGTGGCTGGGCAGGGTCAGGCTGTGGGGAGTTGGAGACAGACCCTGCTGCAGTACCGTTGGGGCAGGGGCTGATGACCCTCGGGGCTGAGATGGGGACCAGGGCCCTGGGCAGGTGAGGGAAATCCCAGGGGGTGGGCAGGGACAGGCAGGGATGTGGATGGTCTTAGGGCCCTGAGATAAATAATCAGCATTTTTATTTACAGACTCATCAACACTTTAAGCAGAAGATGAAGCCTGTAATTAACTTGTCGTAAGGATACCGACTGGAAAAGTTTGGAGGAATGACATATAAATCCCCTGCAGTGGTGAAAGAAAAGCTAAGTCTGGTGTATCCAGACAGTTAGAGTATGAAATTTCCAAATATTCACTTTTTATTAGGAGCTGAGAAATAATTTTTAGGGAGCTGAATATATAAGACAAGAATATTTTCACAGCTGTAGCATATAATAGACAAATAAAATATGCTATATCATACAAGGTAATATTTTCCATGTAATACATAAATATAAGGTACTGTAAAATTATGAATGTTTTTGCAAAATGTACCAGACTATATCACTATCCATTAGATCAACCTAAAGGTATGTTTCTGAAGAAAGTATTTGCCTAATCGTCTTTGCAATGGTTTTGTTTGTTTCTTAGCAGGAGCATAAGAAACAATAAAAGGTAAATAAGGTCAATATGAGAGTATTATGGATTATCAGATTTTATCAGTCAGGATGAGAAATAATAAGATTATTAATAGAGCTAGAGCTCCAAAGAAACAATAGGTTGCTATGCATCTACTTTTTTCTACTTACGTGCAGATAATAATGAGAACTTGGATTTCATACTGTGTCATACTAATCTGCAATGACAGCTTACACATCATGTGAAAATACATTTTCAGCTGTGTTTTTATAACAACAGTGACTTGAATTTCTATTGCTCTGCATATACATCTTATGTCATGACTTTTGGTTGCAATTGGAATGAACTACTTGGAATATTGCATGTTATTGTAAGAATAAAATAAGGGCATCTGATGAGGTAGCTGAGCGATCCAATGACAAAATCTGGTGTCAGTCTCATAGTCCCATGATCAGAAAGTCCACAGCTTCATCATACAAAGCACTAATCTGATATGAACTCATTTTGGCTCTACTTCAGAAAAAGATGTGTGTCAACTCGTTATCAGAAAGTTTTGTTCTGAATTATATTCTGCAAACTATGTAGAAGACACATAAAAGTATAAGCTGACATAAACTCTGTATTGTGTACTCTAACAGATACACAGTTGTATATTCATGTCTAACAGGGATCAAGCTGTGTTGCTGAATGATTGAGTGGTGCCCAGAGGTAAATGATAAGAGTCAAGCATCAAGGGAGTGCTCTAATAGAAAGCATAAAGCAGAAATATTGCCTCTTCAAATCAGCAAAGCCCACAGCAACAAAGACCTTTGCAAATTCTACTGATGGCAATGGCAACTTAAGACAACATGGTTTAATAAAGAAAACCTAAAAAAGTAAAACAGTGGTTGAAGCTCATATGCTTCACACACTAAAACTATTGAAACTGTTGTCCTAGATGATGGACATGGCAACTCATAAAAAACAGTCCAAACGATGTGAGGGTCAGGTCTTAAGTTACATACTTAAGGCCTGCTGATGCCCTAAGCTTGTATGGTATTTTATATCTGCTCAGTGTTAATGCCAGTTCTAGTGAGTTAAAATGCTGTGTGGGCAATCTAGGAAGGGACAAAATGGTACATCCTCAATTAGGTAACTGGCTTGCATACTGTGCCTTTTTTTACGTTGCATGTTTGCATGCCTCTCTCACTAGAGATCTATGTGTAAAAATAAATAATAGCAAATTCTAGCTGTGTAAGTCAGGTATTTACTGAAAAATATGGGTGTGTGGTTCATCCCTAGCTGCTGATATTGAAGCTTTGATATTTGAAACTGTGCTTGTTTTGACAAAGCTCCTTGTTTTCCCTCTTTCCCTGTCAGGATGCTATTAGAACCAAACATTCTTTATTATTCTATTTTGTGGGAATGAGAGGTTCTTGCAAGGAAATGAGCAACTTTGTTTACTACTAGACTGTTAATATCAGTCTACAGTTATTAACAGGAAGAAGTAAAGTAGTAGCATTTTAATAACAACTTAAATTGTGCATTTGTTATTAGATACAGCTTTTTTAGGTAGTATTGTTTTGATCGAATATTATTTTTCTTATTGTGTAGAGTTAAAAATGCTAGTGCTGACTATAGTTGGATATGTTTAGAGCCCAGAGGGAAATCATCATTATCTTTTGACAGATCTCCTTTATGACACCAATCATGAACTTTTATCCACATCAGCTACAGGTTTCCCAAGGATAGGGCAGGAATGGGAGAAAAACAGATATTTTGCATGTTAGCAGTGTAGCTGCATGGCTGTAGTTATGCTCCCGGCTCATGTGAGGTGGTTGCGGATGGTTTAAAATGGGGTTACATCCACATGGTCTTTTGTATTTGAGTGAAATCAGTCTTTGAGGAAGGGCATACAAACCTGATTTAGAGAAATCAAATCAAAAAACCAACTTTTGAAGAAATCAAAGGATATACTATCCTCCTCCTCCTTGCTAGCTTATGTATTCCTGGTTTAAATGTGTTTGGCTGTCTTTTCTACTTTTGACTTTTTTTGCCTTTCTCATCCAGTTGAAGAACCACTGAGAAAATACCAGTGACTTGCTCTGAAATAAGAAAGAAGACACTGTTGACTGTGAGCAAGTGATCTTGAACTCTCAGACAGATCATAGGTAAAAGTAAGTGTTGCTGCTGTTTAACAAATTATTGGCTTTAGAAGATTTAAAATAGAAGAGTTTTCCATTTCGTATCCTAGTTCAAATATATGAAGTGTTACTCACAGCTGCTGCAAATCTGCCTGCTACCAGTTTATGCCTCTTGTGAATCTTCTCTAGGGATTATTTGTTTCAACAAAGACAATGAGAAACTGTGTGAACCGCCTTTACCAAGAACATATGTGAAATAGAAAAAGAGGATGTATAGCAGAGAAAAAATCTTGTACTTCCTATAAATTTCAGACCCTTTTCGAAAAAAACTTTTCCCAGATCTTTTCTTCATTTTTAGAATGGCGAGTGTTGGCAGTTACAGAAAAGTGTGTGATAATGACTATAGATATATACCAATTGCACAAGGGTATAAAAATGAGCCTTCTGGAAAGGAACATATAGATTTACAACCACATTAAAAAAATTACAGATATGCATTTTTTCTACTATTACAAGTATGTTATAGAGGAGGAGGATTTAGATTTACTTCTTACAACTGGTTATAGATGTGTATGTATTTCATTTTAATATTTGCTATCTGGGTTCTCTCTCAATCAAAACTGTAATGGGAGTTGGCCACCTTAAACTAGCATATCCTTAATCAGATTCTTCATGAGATTTACTTGAATGCAACTTGTGCCAGTAGAAACATGGAGACACAGAGTGAGCAGTTTCAGGCAGGAGATACAGACTGGCTTTTTTGACAGCTGTGCCTGCTTTATGTCATTGTAAAGCAGTTGTGAAATTACAGCTTGTCATTAGGATTCAGAGATGTCTTAGAAGTGTCCTCTAGCAAAAGCGATGATTAACATTAAATGTTCCCAGCTCGTTACCGTTTTTTTCATACCTTCTTTGTCTGTGTTAAATAGAAAATATATCTATCCCTTATTTAGCCCAAGGGACTGCTTTGCTTCTATCCTCAGGCCTTAAAATTCTAAAGGAAAATAGCCCATCTCATTCCCATTTAACTCCAGCACCAATCAGTTCTATGCTGTCTCACTGCCCTCTCCTCTATGCTGCAAAAAGAGCAATTTCCATCCATTTCCAATCCATTTCCCTCTAGACATTTCATGTATTCAGACCAAGGGCTCCTTAGCCTTCAGCAAGAGTATCTCCAGCCTGTTTGCATTTATTTATCTCTGCAAAATGGTGTAAGGGTCTAACAGAACCTTTCTTCTTACCTGGGGACAAGCCATCAGCATAGCAATGAGCTCAGTCCATAGTTTCGTCTGTTAGGTTTCTCTGACAGACTGTAAATACTCACACATTGCTCCTAGATCAGATGAGAAGAAAGTACCTGCACCAGCTATGCTGCAAATGCAATAGCTAGTGTGCTGCTTCTCTGGATACTTGAAGTTAATCACAGCTGATGGAACTTAACTGTTTTCAGAGGTTATTTAAGAGTAAAACAGAAATGATGGTTTCTTAAGTTTTAAATGTTTTGCAGTTACGTAAAATTTCCTGGTACGTCTTAATAACAAATTTTAAAGGTACTTCTTAATAATAAATGATTAACAATGAAGTTCTAAAGAAAGTCTGACCTCTAACTACAGTCTCTGTTTAGATTGCTGGAACCAAATTTTAAAATTTTGCAGAATTTTTGAGCAGCAACTAGGACTAAATTTAAAAATCCCTAACTCATATTAATTGCATCCAATGTAATTAATGTTTTTAGGTTAAAATACATACTATTGATAGTTTATATTTTTTCTGGTTTGTGTTATATATTAGACAGTTTTATATTACTAATGAAGAATTTCGAATTATTAATATGAACTTAATTGGACTTCCAATTGGACTTCCAAACATTCAACATTTTATAAGTATTAAAGAATGGTAGCAACTCTGTAAAGAAAATATGTTAATATTTAACTTATTTAAAATTTGTATTATGAATTGTGCCTTTAAATAATTAATATTTTAGTAGAACTGTAGCATGATTCTTAGGTAGTTCAAAGCATAGTTTTATATAACCTTATGATGTGCAACAAGGCCAAATGCAAGGTCCTGCCCCTGGGTCAGGGCATTTCCCAGTATCAATACAGATTGAGGGATTAATGGATTGAGAGCAGCACTGCAACAAAAAGAGGATAGATTTAGATTAAATAAAAGGAAGGAATTTTTTATGATGAGTGTAGTGAGACACTCGGACAGGTTATTCAGAGAAGTGGATACTCCATGATTGGAAGCGTTCAATGCCAGGCTGGATGGGCTTTGAGCAACCTGATCTGGTGGGAGGTGCTCCTGTTTAAGGTGGGAGGGTTGAACTTGATGCCTCTGAGCTTTTTGGATTTTTTAACTTTTGTAGATTTTAGAAGTGGTTGTGTAGTGAATGTAGATTTTAATGTAGCTGTTTCATACCCTTTATCCTGTAGCCTGATGTTTACACATACCCAATTCCATTACCCCATTTCATATCAATCCCTCTAAATTCCATTAGCGTGTTTAGTCTTCTTTTCAAGGTAGAATTGTAGAAAAGCCTGGACCAGAAGATATCACACAGACACAGCAACCTTCAAGCCCAGAACTTTGGAGAAGCTGCAAGGACTGCACGTGCTACAAAGAAGATGAGGATGAGGAAGAAGGGGTTCCACATACCGCCAAACCCAATTCCTGAAGGGGCATGCTGGGGGGAAGAAGGGGGCAGAACAGGGAGTGGGAAGATCTGAGATTGGATAGACCTTATTATAAAATCATAGAACCACTCTCTGAGGGGGCGCATTATGTGTATTCCCCTGGCTTGAGGCTTCATTAAAGGACCTACTCTCTTTATCTTATCTTATGCACTAAATTGGCCTGGAGTCTTTTTTCTCCACTCTCTCTTAAGGCAAAAAACTAGATGATATTTAGTCCAACCCAAGTCTTTCTAAGAATCTATATTATTTAAAATTGTACTTTTTAGGGAGTTTCATATAAAAATAAAGGATCACAGAAGAGTAATTGTTTTATTTGTTTTGCTATTTATAGATTTAAATAACTCTCTGCCTTTCAGTGCATATTTTGCGTACTTTATTGATTTCCATCATCTGCAAGCAGCAGCTAAGATGTTATTGTGCTACTGCTGGATTTCGAGGTTGCCAAGCTTTTCTGGTTTTCAGAGAGCAAATGGGTTAATATCATCATACTGTTATGAGTAGCTTGAGTCTGCCTATTTACTACTAAAAAAAGAGATGTGCAGTGCCTTTTTATCTGCTTCTAGCCTGCAGGCTTTTAACTTGAAATCTTTTTCGCCAGTTCTGATTTTTCACTCACTCACTCACTCACTCACTCACTCACTCACTCACTCACTCACTCACTCACTCACTCACTCACTCACTCACTCACTCAGTCTCTTTTCCTCTTTTCCCTTCCCTGGCTCACTCTCACACTCTTTTTGTTTGCATAATCTGGAAGGATGTTTTTCTCATTCACTGGAATGTTTGCATCTGAAAGATTTTTCTGTGACTGACAGTGTGTTTGGGTAGTAGGATTTTTTTTGTCTTTTAAAATCTCATGTTTAACTTGATTATATTATGCTGCAGGCATCTTGGACCATATTAGAGACGTACTAAATAAATAGATCTGTGTAAATTCTTGATGGATTTTATACATACAGATGATATTTCTTTTTTGTCTATCTGTCTATTTATTTCAGCTCACTGAAGATTTATTAAAGATTATTAAGCATTCAGGGATGGCTGAAGTGCCCTAGTAGTCGCAGGAGTGGTACAAGAAGCAGAGGGATACTCAAAGCAGTTAACAAACACTCAAGGCAAATATCTTGAAATGATCAGTCTCTGACTTTATCTGGGTTTCAAAAACATAAATTACATAAATGTATTCAGGAGCACAAATCTTCTAGAGTAAATGTCAAATAAATTGTAAGCCACAGCATCTTTAAAATTAACTAGTGCCAAAAAGCATGTGTCAGACACTCGGAAGACCAGTTGATTGCTTTTCAGACGTAGGTCTGGGTGAAGGAAAGTGGATCTTTAAATGTCATTTGAGGAGAGGCAGAATGGGAAGGAGGAACTGAGAAAAGACACACATGAACTAGAAGAGTCTGCAGTGTATTTTGAAATCTTGATAGATGTACTTATGATTAAGCTTTTATTGTGAAAAATATAGATGTCATTGCTGTTTAACGAGTATGAGACAATAAAATGTCATTAACTCAAAAGTAACTGCAATTCTTATAAGACAGCCAAGAGGATAACATAATCTTGCCTAGTTCCACTAGTATTTATATGTGTAAAGGCAACAGTCTTAACTTGCTCCTATGGAATGAAATCAATCTAAGTCTAATCCTTTAAATTTACTCTCACTCAATACCTGCTCATAAAATATTTATTACTATTTAAGTCTGTGATTAAATAGTTTGTTGCACAGTAAAAGAGCTCTTTACACTATAAATTGCAAAGCTCTGGAATTACAAAATCTTCTGAGTCCTACCTGACCATCCATAAGCTTTTTAATTAGCCAGGGCAACTGTCAAACTGTTGCCTGCCAGAACAGTTGAAAGATTTCCTTAGCAGTATCTTGATCAATACAAATGTACTAGTTTTGAAGAGGTGTTTGCCTCTGTGGGCTGGCCTAAAACACAAATGAACCAGCAGCACCAGCAGCTAAGGTGGGGATGGAAGACTGACTGTTCTCTGTGAGGCCAAAGGCAACCCAGTATCCCGTTTTCAGTAGTTACCAAGAGTGAATGCTCAATAAATAATATAACAATAAGGACAGGTTATATGGTAATTCCTTTTCATAGTCTTGCATCCTTGTCTTATTTTTGGTTCAGGGACTCAAGAGTTGGGTGGGGCTTATAATGCACAATTTCTTTTTCTTCAGTGTATTTGTCAGACTGCAAAGGCTACGGAACCTTCAGTTCAGTCTTTGGCTCTCTGCGGAGTCCTAAATTGTAGATTAGCAGAAACAGGGATAGTAGATATTATGATAGATAGATATTATGATAGATAGATATTCTCTAAAGTTCTAGGGAAAGTGCAAACCTCGATGTTCTGTAGCAGTGCAGACTTGATTAAGCTCAAGAGATACAAGCTGCAAGGGTGTTCCTGTGTCTCGGAGGTGCGTACTGCTGCAGGCTTTTTTCATCTTCAGCGCATGACTGGAGATTACAAATAAAGCAGAAAGTCCTTGGTTTAGTTTACTTTAAAGAAGCAACTCTAGAAGCTGCTGTTAGCAACTGCTATCCGCTGAGGAGTGTCAATGGGAAAAAGCTGCCCTGTTCCTGTAATTTCAGAGGTCTGTGGAACAGAAGCTGCGTGAAAGTATTGTACTGTCCCAGGCAAAAAGACAGTGACTTTTGCTGAAAAACGCCTTACAGAAAAGGTTGTTTATGGTCCCTAGCATATTCCCCTGCATCTCTGTCTTTTCTATACACTCCTGAATCATAACAAACGTTGCTGTTATGTAAACCCCACAATATGTCAGCTTGCTGATCTTTCTGGCCTTAAAATTCCCTGAGAGCCCACCTCCTTTTCTGAGTTGTTTGTCCTGCTTCTTCTGACTGCTGCTCTATGCTTCCCAAATAACTTCTGTACTTTGTATCCATTCCACCCCACCATTTCTTAAGTCACAGGAAGGTTTTTAACAGTTTTCTGCTAAAAGACTGGCTCAAATGTCAACTGAAGTAAAAAAAAAAAAAATACATTTGTTAATTCTTCAGTTTCCATGGAACTGAAGAATTCAGACTTTTCTTTCATGTTTTGACAAGCTGTCTTTGTACTGAGAGACCATAGAGATCGCAAGTGGGTTTTATGCTGAAACCTTTTGTGATATCAGCTGCTTTTTAATCAGGAAATAGCAAATACACAGATAGTAGGGTTGCCAGACATAAGGGTCTAGTAGTCTGTCACTTTTCTTCGTATCACAGAATTGGGATAAGAGAAATTTTGACTGTATGAAAGACAGGAAGACACAATGTCGAAGGCAGGTTGGTAATTTCTCTGTATGAGTTTTTTCCCCATTGAACAAGCTGCCTGTCTACGTGACCTGGAAGCAAGCGCTTGGTTAAGAATGATGACAGAAGTGCTGTGAAGTAATCATTTCTGTTATTCTTTAAAAAGTGTCTCTCTGAAGCTTTGCTGAGTACATAGGTGCCTGTGCCAGATGGACCAAGATAGTTCTATTAGATATGAATTATTTTACATGTCCTGCCAAGGTACAGAAAAAGCTACTCTGTATTTTGCGCAGGCTACAGAGCTCTTGGGGCTAGCATTGCCCTCTCTCTACTCCATCTTACTTACTGTCTATCTGCACTGTATATCCAAAATATTCTATTAACTCTTAAAAAGTGAAGCTTTTGACAGTAAAAAAAATACTGGATTGATTTGTAGTATTTTTTTTCATTCAGTTATTAAATGCTGCAGAATACACATTCAGCAATGAATCTACTTCACAGAGGTAGTATATGATTAATACAATAAAACCTTTTTCAGACTCTGAGACAGATAATTTAGACGATATGTATTACTACAATCAGGAGGTTTTATTTGAGTCTTATGCATGGCAAAGTAATGCAAGTCAGTTATTTTGAATAGATGGTGGCCTAACTAGATGAAACTGCAAATGGGAATAAAAGAAGAATCCCTTGGGGTAGGTGCTAAACTCATCAGCTTTAGTCTGTCAGACTTTGCATACATCGTCATCCTTCTTGGGCAGTTGTAAGACAACCAGATAGTAGCTGCCTGAAGACAAAGATGTGTTTTTTCACAGTAACAGTGAGGCAGCTTCTCTTTTCCCAATTTGTACTGCTGTTTTCAAGAGGAGTCTGGATAGGATCCTTGCATCTGACTAATACAGAAGCACTCAGCATGAAAACAGGGAGATCTGTAGTACTGTATGTAGTGGAGCTTATAGTAAAATCAAAAGTATTCCAAAACAGTTCCTTTGCAGTCATGTGTTCTCCACACTGTGGGTTGTCAGGCATACATTAATCACTTATTGTCTACCTTTGGGAATAATCTCATTGTTTGTCTCAGTGATGTGTCTGCCTCTGTCTCTTTGGGAAATTTCACCGTGGAGAAAGTCAGATTTATCAGCATTTGTTTTTCACCCAAAACCAGAAGCATTTTTCAGGATTTATGTAAAAGCACTATTTCAAAGGATGGGTAACCTCAGTTTTATTTCTGCTTCTTTTTCTAATCAGATTTTGAAAAGGAAAACAGAGCTATCCATTTAATAGAATGCTTGCTTTTCTGAAACTGATCTTTGCTACAGCAAATTACCAAAGGATACTATTACCTTGGGTACTTATGGATCTATTTCCTCAGTTGGAAATACATTTCCTTATAAATTAGACAATAAGGTATTTTATCAGGGAAATAGACTTCATGTCTGTTTCTGTATTGCTGTATGTACTGGCATTACACTGTATTTCTTAGGGTGTTTACATAAAGCCTGAAAAGAAGGAAGGGTCTGCTTTACTTTACCCAGGCTGTTATTGCTTAATTTGCAATGGCTTGAATTTTTTTTCAGGTGTTGCAGTTGACCTTCCCTTCTTCTTCCCCTTCTCCTTTCCCTTCCCCTTTCTCTTCCCCTTTATCCTCTTCCTCTTCCTCCTCCTCTTCCTCTTCCTCTTCCTCTTCCCTTTCCCATTTTTCTTTACCTTTTTTCTTTCCCTTTCCTTTTTTTCTTTCCCTTTCCCTTTTTTCTTTCCCTTTGCCTTTTTTCTTATTTTTTTTTTCAATAAAATATGGAACTATATTCAAAACTAACTAAATTAAGCAGATCAAGCTCTTTTTCTGATCAGAGTATGTCTATGGCAGATTGTGGTTTTTTTCCCCTTGGCTTTCAATTCAGAAATTAACCCTCATTGTAAAGCTTTGTCTATAAGAATGGATTTCACTGTGTACTAAGTTACGTGATTATTTGAGGGGGCTATTACATTTAGATTACTAGTGAACAGATATGTCTGATTCCTTTCAGCTCTATATGTTGACTGTAGTAAAGCTTACCACTTTTCAAGAGGTAGAATATTCTTTCCCAGTTTACCTTTGTGTTTAAATGTTATCCAATGTTTAGAACTGCACACATACCCTTTTATTTGGATAAGAACCTGGTAATAATCAATGATAAAATAATAATGGTATTATTATGATAATTATGATTATTAGCCATAGTAGATCAGTGGAGAGAAGCTGTGAGGTTGTTGTCAAAGAGCTCACAGCAATGCTTTATAGCTGTTGTTTCCTGATGTTGACTCTGAGACAGCACATTTCTACCACGTCAGAAGTACTGGGATTTGCTTATATTGACACAATAAATTTCTGATTCCTATATTTTGGTATAAAAAGCTATTTTTTGACACAGTATCACAGTTTCTCCTTAAATAGCTGGTAATGGAGTCTTTCAGTCACTTTTTACAGAGATGAACTGAAAATCTCAAAGGAAGAAGGGGAACAAGGAGAGAAGAGGAAAAATGGTGAGGAAATTGCTATGGTTAGTTTAAAGGGGAGACTCTGTTACATTTCCAGCTCAGCATGCTCATCAGTACTGGTGGAGAATGTGCAGTATATGTTAAACAGTTCTTTTTTGCTCTGTAAAAATAAGCATGATTCCCTGTAGTGCACAAGAAAAACAATTCCACTATCATAATCTGCAGAAACACTTCTACCAGATGCCTCTGTTTTTATAAAAAATTCCATCTATCTAACACTCCTGACTTTCTAGGAGTTGATACATCTTTTTTATTAGTTTCTTTTTTAGAAATTGATCAAAAGCAAAGACCCTTCTCAGTTATAAACCTCTAAATATTTTTAGAGGTTTAAAGTAACTACTTTATTCTTCAGCCTTCCTAGACTATGGTTTCTGATAGCAACAAAGAGCATGAAGTTTGGGATTCATATCCTTTTGTTTTCCACATATTTCAACCTTTGATTTAGGACATCCCTTCTTGCTTCATCAGTAATGTAAAACGCCTCATGAATCAAAGGCAACAAACAGAATTTCAGAAAGAATTTCAACCCCTTTTCTTCTAGTCGCACAAGTAGATGATACAAGCCAATATGAAGGCAGACAGAGTATACTGCACCCTAAGACTGTTGAAAACAGTATCCTTTGGAGACTCATGAAGATTGAGATAGTGAATGAAATTACATTTTAAAATGTAATAAAAAATACTACTGGCATGGTAGTGCATCATTTCATAACAGAAAATGGAAACTTCAGATCTGAAACTCATAGACATGATTTGCTCTCTCTTGACTTTTAGAGAACCTTTTCACTCCCTAGTGAAAAATGAATTGTGCTTTGGCAGATGCTTAAGTTTTGCTGTGGGAGCACCAGAGGATGTTAAAAGATAATGAAACCATGTTGTGACAGGTGTAAACCACTCAGACAAGGAGACTTTCTCTGCCAAGTACTGAGTATTCTAAATACACTTAACTTTCAAGCTAAACTAATTTCTGATAACTGAGATATACTCAGGCTTTCTCAGAAGACTAATCTGCATGGTTTATTTAGCAACAAAAAAAGGTTTGTGCCCATCACTTATTTTTAAAAAGCATGGCAACACTGGAATGTTTGCCCTTACCCCTCTTTCTATATCATGGATGGTTTCTTCAAGGAAAAAAAAAATACAAAATTGAGACAGGTGGCTTTGCTGAAGATGAATAACCATAGCTCTCTTCAGAGTCTGTTGAAATGACTCCTGCAGAAGGCAGGTCTCTATCATCAGAAGTGACAGAGCAATGGCCCCTTTACTCCTAAGTAAGGTAAGGTAGGATAGTACTTGAGGAAATTTCCTCTTCTCCATTAACACTCTTGTTGCAGCCAGCAAGCATTCAGCCTCCATTAGAGTTATTTAGTCAGACTGTTTGGAAGCATGTTTGTTAGGTAGTTACTCATTCTTCAGTTCTCCTCAAAGAGAAAATACGTGGCATCTGTTCCAAACTACAGGGTTATTAGGCTTATGAAAGCCCTACTCTGTACAAATTTCTTGCAGCAAGTACTACATTTCAACACACAGTTCTCCACTTCAGTATTTAGGCTACAACATCACTCATACACAGTGAACATGGATTTTCTCTTCCGTTCATCCTGTCTGAGCAGTATGTTGCAGTTCTCGAATTTTTCCTCTCAGGATGAAACCTACTGCTCATCAAACGAAGGATTTCTTCATAATCTTTAAGATTTTCCATTTATTTTTTATCTGAGTTATATAACTAGAAAAGATGAAAACTATATTTTTATCATTAAGAACATTTGACTGTCTGGGATGTGTATTGTCCCCTCTTTTCTATGTACAGTGAAAGTAGGCCTAGAGGGAGTAAGGTAGCTGAGCCTCACCCTGAAAAACAAACTGGATTAAGATCATGTCCCCCACGGAATTCAAATCATGAATTCAGGTTGAAACACTGTTACTGAGTCTTGGACTTATTTATTGATATATTTCTCTTGAGAAGAAAAATACATTCGATGTAAATAATTTGTTCAATCTGTAATACTGATCTCTTTTGCTAGATTCACTCAAAAGTCTTGAATTTTGTATCAACTGTAAGTACTTTTTCTATATTTATTGTATTTTACAATAGCACAAAACATATTTCCAGGTAGTTTGATTTGTTGTACTGCTTAAGATAACTTGATTTTCATGACTGGAAAACCATTTCTAAAACCTAGGAAGAAAAAATGTGTATGGATTTTCAGGCATGCAATTTCAATAAAGTGACCTTTGTAATATTATTTGAATGGCAAGAACACAAAAACCTCATTGGAAATGTGGCATTTACTTTCAAATATCTCCATTTATTCAGCCAGTAGGTTTTTTTAATGGGATTACTCTTTAATTTTCTATTACTTTTTCTTTACATTTCTGTTTAAACTTGTGCCTTTATTTGAGTTTGCTGTAGATAAGCAAATGGAGTTTCTAATGAAAACCAGTCCATAAGGCTGCTATACTTGTACGAGCTGAAAAACTGAGCTTCTAGCATTTTATTTTTCTTCACAGCCAAGCAGACACTTTTTTTTCATCTTTCAAAAGCAAATGCTGCTATGGATTGTGAATACTAGACTACACCAAATTGTATCCTAGCTTAGATGAACGTTATCATGAGTATCAGTACCTGGAGTATTAGTGGCTACCTTAAATTCCATTTTGTAAGTACATAACTTCTGCAGCCTAAATATTAATACATTTTAAAATCTGTAAAACACTGTATTAATTAACTACTTTGCTAACCTTATTCTTAAAAAAAAATTGAATTGTTGGCACAATAAAGGTACAAAGATGTTCTCCTGTGTACTGATAAGAAGGGCGTTCTCATCAGCAAGCACAATGCTTTCATGTATAGTGTAAAATAGAAAAAAATACCTCCTACAATTACCCTCTGACATCATAAATATGCAAGTATTTGAAAATTTAAATTTTACAGTATTAAAAGTCTGTTATTAATGAGATGTTTTAACTTCATTTTACAATGTGAATATCCTGTTCACCAATACATATTCCCTTGTCAAGTATTTTGAGAAACTAATTTGAATGCAACCTTTTCAATATGAAAATGCATTAGAACATTTTATTCTATTACCTGATTATCCTATCCCGCATTATCTATTATTCTGTTTCAGTCTTTTGTCTTCACATTAGTTTGCTTTTCCCTGCTTTTATTAAAATTCAACTAATTATAATTCTAATATAAATTAGATAAATATAATCTATTTAAATATATTTCTATTCCCTTTTCCACCTTACTGCCTACTTTTGTTCAATATGCTTAGTACAAAACAAAAGTTTCCAAACCACTGAAGTAGACTTGTTCTTCTTATCTATAGTGTCCTAAGGACTAGCCCTGACATATCTCTTTCTAATCTAACATTTCAAGTATGTTTTAATTAATAATAATCTTTTTAATTTAAAATGTTTTAGTTGTAGACAAATCCTTCTTAGCTGAAGCTTTCTTATTCAAAAGACAGTGTGAATATAACGTATAAAGCAGCACTTCAAAATTTATTCATTACTATTCCCTCTGTATATTTTCATTATATAGAGAAATTTCAAGTCATTGATGGAAATTGTATTCAATTGGAACTAAGATTTTGTCCCAGATATTTTGTCTTTCATTGGACATGGGGAAGAATAGTAAAAGCTAGAGACAGGAAGAATCTAGTCCAAATCTCTTTTTATCTCCAAGAACTGAAAAGTTTTAATGTCACTGGGTGTTATAATTGTTAAATATTAATTGAATTAATGAAATGAAAAATTTCAAATATTAAAAAGCAAATTTTTTCCAGAATAATTGACATATTTAAGGAAGAGGTTACTCAGATTTATGGCTTTATTCACTCCAAGAAAAATTTTTCACACTATTTGGGACAGTTTCCTAATTTTCATTTTGTTTTGCTCATATCTTTTCAAGACAAAGTTGTAAAGTATTTACAAACAAGAATTTCTTCAGGCTGAAAAAGTCAATTAGTTTTTTTTTCTGAGAAACAATTTAAGATAGGGCTTAAATTTTCATTCCCCCAATTTACAGACAAACCTAGAGTAATTGAAAGTACCAGTTCCATGCAAATAGATTCCACTTTCTTTGTTATAATTGCCACAGAAGCAAATTCATATTTTTCCTCAGTAAATTAGAATGATAAATAGTGGTAGATTCTTACAGGATTTTCCAGAAATTTTGTATTTCTTTCCTGGTCCAACATGACTCATTTCAACAGATTCAGAAGAAATTTAATAATCGAATAGGAACACGTAGGAACTACTTAAATATTTGCAAAATGTAAGGAATTTTTATATTTCATATATTATCATTACAGCACAAACTGCTATAAATAGTTCTGAAGCATTTTTTGAAGCTTTATCTTTCGACAAATTGACTGATTCAATTTAACCTGAGGAAAAATTCTGGTTCATACTTGCTTATAATATTGGCGTATTACTGTTGATACATCCTTCATGCCTTGTTTGACTATTTAGTAAAAGAATGTCTTTCGTTTAGTCACAGATTATTTTTTCAAATCAGTTTTAAATATCCTACAGGGTAGTTTTCTTAAATAAACTGTTTTATGCACAGATTAAAATCTCAAATCTAAAGGCCACAGGCTATATCAATGTCATTGAATCCACTGGCTTAAAAGGGAGTATCATTTAAATATAAACAGTATAATCTTTCCCACCACAATGTTACTTCTGTTTGAATAGCAACAGAAAAAAATCCATGTAAAAGCCTGATGACTTTGTCTACACTGCCTTATATGTAGTCCAAATTTTTGTAAAATTACCATGATTTTGATGCCCCCATTTTTATATGCTCAAGCTGAGATATTTCAATGAAGTGTTGCACTCAGTAATGCAACTCAGCACTTCCTGAAGACACATCTCAAATATTTTTGCATCGTTGCGCCAATATAAGGGAGTATTTGCAGTACTTTTACATCAAAGTTAATTTGGGGAGTAACCAAGTGTCAATGTCATAAATAGAATTATTTCTGCAACATTACTGTGAAAATAGCTGTTGCAATCTTTTTATAATGGTAAGTTTAATTTTACTACTGGAAATATCAAAGACTGCAGATGATCTAAGTTGATCCACCAGGATTACCTAAGTAATTGACTTTCCAAATCATGTTTATCTCCCACATTAATGAAAGTATGCTCATTGTTTTGTATGTTTTGTACTACTGTATTTAATTCTACCAGGGTCAGTTATGATAGGCCAGCAAAGTCTGGGACTGTTTATGGGAGGGCATATTAAAATAACCTAGTGAAACCTGCTTTCTCTGTTTCCAGGAATAAGGCTATGAAACTAACTATTCATCTAATTAATGAATATGTTTTATTTATTAGATTAATTAATTTTAATTGACCACAAAATTTTAAAATACCTAAAAAGCAAGATAATTCTTAAGATTTTAAGGTAGTGGTTTTCTTCACAAGCCACATGAAAACTGATGAGGATGCTAACTGACAATTTGGTTACCATTTACCAACAAAATGGCATGAAAAACAAATCCACGTGAGTTTTACACATATGATAAACAAAGAGATGATAATTAATCATGCAAAAATTTGTAGCAAGACTTAGTGAAAGATTTAATATAATTTAAAGTGGTTCATACCTGAGAAGGTACAAATGGCTGGTAAAACATCACCAGTAGATTTAACAATTGTCTCAGTATTGAGCAGTATTTTAAAAGCAGGCTTAGACATGGTATCGTTAATCTACTAGAAATTGTCCTTCCAACAGAAGGAAATAAGCCTCACTTAAAATGAAGTCCAACTATAATAAACATTATGTTCTTATTGATCCAACTATGAAAAGATCTTTCTACTAAAACCTTTTCTTTCTACTGCTGAGCAAAATATGGGAGAATTCTAAACTTCTCCTATAGCTACTGAAACTTGTTTTGGATTATTAGCCTTGTTGAATACTTCCTTCATTCATTGTGGATTTTCCCCTGAAAAGTGGCATTACAGGTTTCCATTCATTGACATTTAAGCTCTCTGGTCAGTGGTTCAGAAAAAATGGATTAATTAAATTTGTTTCTCTTTTCCATGTTCAGCAAATGACCAATAATGATCCTAATGATCTTGTCTGAATCTGACAGACGAAGAAATATTTATTTTTAAAATTACGGTATGAACTGAGTAGAGATAACAGCAGAAGGAGGACCACTAAAAAACTTTTGGGTTTAGTTATTACCTTCAATCATAGAATCATAGAACCATAGAATAGTTTGGGTGAGAATGAACCTTAAAGATCATCTATTTTCAGCCCCCTGGCCATGGGCAGGGACACCTTTCACCAGGTTACTCAGCGCTCTATCCAACCTGGCCTTGAAAAATTCCAGGGATGGTGGGCTCCCTTTTTCTCTCAGCAACCTGTTCTAGTGTCTCACCACTCTCACAGTAAAGAATTTCTTCCTAATACCTAATCTAAATCTACCCTCTTGATTTGAAACCATTCACTCTTGTCCTGTCACTACATGCACTCTCTTTCTTGTAGGCTCCCTCAGAAGGCCGTGATTATGTCATCCTGAAGTCTTCTCTTTTCTAGGCTGAACAATCTCAAAGCAAACTCTGGTGTTGCACTTGTAAGAGTTTCACATTCACTAGTTCATCCAGAAACAACCTCCTTGCACGTGGGGTTCAATACAGGTGATCTTTCTCTGGTCTTTTTCAGTCTATCCAAACATTTATCTTCACGCTTTCCATTCTGTCCTGGTAAAGTATCAGAATTTTGTTTTTCACATTTAAGATATGACATATGATATAAATGTAGTTTCAAAGACACTGCATAACATTTGAGGCAACTAAACTTCAGCCAAAGAGCACGAAGAAATATAACGCAATATACAGTTTTGAATAACCCATGATGTTCCTTCCAATTATGTACTGGGAAATTTTCTGTACAGTATTTCTTGAATATATGTAAATACCTAAGCTTCTTGGCTGCTGTTGTAAACAGATAGCATCTAACCTGAAGTATAATAATATTTACAAAGGCAATATTGAAGATGAGGCAGATCACAAAAATATGTGTAAATGGAAGTAGGAGATAAACAGAAAAAAAGAAGGGATCCACATTGATATTGAAATCCTTTGTCCACTGAATGGACCTGATGGAATTAGAGCCTTGAGCGCAAAGGGAACCATCTCTGAAATGGTATTGCAGTACCAGATTTCTTTAACACCAGACACGTTCGTGCAAAAATGCAACAGAGTATACAGCAGTAAAGTATTGGAAGGCTTTATTAAATTCACCACTCCCTCACTCTGCCTTCCTGGGCAACTGCATGTAATTCATTTGTGTTAATAGCATTAGACTGCAAATGTTAGATTAATGTGTACCGGAAAGTTCTTGCCTTTTCTTACAGGGCAATCAGTGTTTACAGACAAAAATAATTAATAATTTTCTGTAGGCAAACACAGGACATGTGGTTACTTTATTTGCCACCAACACGAAACTAAATTTTAAAAAGATCAGCATCCACTCTTACCCCGTTCGAATGAATGTGATCACTTAAAGAAGGGTAGATTAGGGCTTCTTGCTAAATGGACACATTGCATGCTTATTTAGAAATTAGAGATGAGAAAAGCATAGTCTAGTTTAGCCCCCGAGCAGGTAATTGTGTTATATAACAGTGAATTTATAGCAGCTTTGAGCATGGAAAATTGCCATGGTGTCTCTGACCATGGCCACAGCCATAGGCGAAGATGTATTCAAGCCACTCCTAAATCCAAAATCTAGCCACTAATGGAATGTCAAAATGGATTAGTGTTTGTCTGTCACAGTATCTGACAGTAAAATGATCAATTCTCAATCATTAGTGGCCATTGGTAAATTACTGAAAAATGACTGTGTCAGATCCAGCCTGTTGTACTGTACGTTATTATGGTGATTTTTATTGGAAAGGAAAATGCAGCTACAGATTCATTAACATATTTTAGATTGTTCAATATTTCATAACCATATACACAAAAATGCACATGCTCATATATGCAGAGATGATGGGCTATAATAAAAACGTAAGAGGATGTAGTTTTTTTTTCTTATGGTTTATTATACTAAGCAAAGGCAGATTTGAAAGTGTTCTGGGAGTAACGAGTTAAGAAACATACATAGCAAGAAAGTGTTCTGGGAGTAACGAGTTAAGAAACATACATTGCAAGAAAGTAGCTATGAAGAAAGTGATTTATTTTGTAGAAGGTTATGAAACAAACTATGAATGCAAAATAATCAATTTGCAAAGTAAAAAGGTATTTTGATATGCAGATATGTTCTCCATTTCTTCAACCCTGTATAATACTTGCTATGGAAGAAGCTATTCTCAGCCACCTTGTCTTGTTATAAGCATCAGGAAAAAGTAGAGAAAGTATCCAGGAATACAGGTTTGCTTAACAAAGTGGAAATACAATCTGCTCCACAGAATTTTAAAATAACTTTTCAAATAACCTATTTATAGTTGGAACTGTTGGGGCATATTTGACAAGGAAAGTAGTACATAAACAGGCAATAATTAAATCTCTTGTAACTCTTATTCTACGTACTCACAGTAATTCTAGGTTGCAATCTACTTAGAGTGTGTCCCACACCAAAAATAATTTCAAGCTTTTATAGAGGCAAGAATATTATTTTTTATTTCATGTAATGCTCATATGTCTCAAAAAAAGTGAAACTTGCCTGTTTGGAGAACCCAAGGAAAAAAAGTGAGAGGCTTTTGTCTATTTTGTCTAGTTTGTCCCTTGAAGAGACAAAACCATCAAGCAGTGTCCAGCAAAATTTGTTATTCTTCCGTTATGACTATAGGAAATCCTGTGTCCCTAAGACAATCACAACTCAAGGCTGGAGGCAAATTGCCTTATTTGAAATAAGATGATAGAAGGCCTTAAACAAATAGTAAATTATTTCTCAGTTTCAAATATGTATGGAAAGAAAAAGATGAAAATGGCATTAAATCTCTAACAAACTCTGAAACATTACAGAACTGGTAATCCAGGAATCAAATGGCCTTACCCTGAAAGTTTCCACCTTTCAGACATGTAGGATATAAGTTTGTGTCTTTACCAGGTAAGGGAAAGTATTACACAAATACTTAGCTGGCTTTAAAACCAGGTGTGTTGTCCTGGCAGTGCCCCCAGCTTGCATGTCTGTGCAAGAACACTTGTTTGCTGACCAAGACTAAGTCCTATTATGTAGGTAAGATCCTGGTGTCTTTTACTGCTGTTTTTTCTTCTTCTGGATAAAGATGTTAATGGACTAAACAAACAATATGGTTTTAATGGCTAAAGCTAATGTTCTAATTGTTTGCTTTTCATGAAATATGTGTTTGACATGTCAATATGGTAATTTTTTCAATTAAATCATTGTTTGTCCATCTATCAGAGCAGCAGGATTTTGCAAACATTATTGGATTGAGACATGACAAACATTTGCTTAAATAGTTAATCAATGAAAGTGTACAGAGCTCATAATAAGGGAAAAAAGCCAGGAGCTGACAGCATAATTTTATTAGGATGTAAAGGGAAAACTTAAAAAAAAAGTTGTGGTTTTTTTAGATTGAGATATGAACTTAACCCATTGTCATGACTTTAAATGAAATAGAAGTCTGCACACCGCTACTTTGTTTACTTTGTATAAATTGAAGTCTTCTCATTTTTGAAATGTCTATACTTTGGGAAGAAATAAAAAAAGAAAGTGTTTCCAGACTTTGAACTTATACTCTTACCTGAATTCTGTTGAGACAAGTGTGATTTTCCAATTTCAGAAGGGTTTCTACTTAATTTTGCAGCAAATTGAAATTCTGCATCTCAACTCTCCTAAACTTGGATAAATAGGATCAGTTTTAGCATGTCTAGTTTATTTTAAGAAGATTTTTACAAAGTTAGTGTTTGTTAGATGCTGAAATAAAACAAAGCAAATTGTGTTCATTCTACAGGGTTCAGTGTAATCATCTTAACATTTAAATGTTCCAAATCACTTTAATTAGGGGAAGGGGGAAATAATTGAAATTAACATCAGATTCACTTCCTGTAAAAACCTGCATAGGTCAAGGGAGTACTTCCTGCTAATACTCTGTGTGGTTCACTGTGTTAAATGCCAGCATGTTTTAAAAAGAAAAAAGGACTCGGTACATTATGGCAAAGTGGGAGACTATAGAAGAAGTCAAATCTACTTTTTTTTTTCTCTCTCTCTCTTCATCGTTATTTGTATTACAAATCTAAGCAAACATAAAAACTCTCCAAAATTAAAAAAAAAACCAAAAAACAAACAACCACACAAAATACTCTCTTTTGCCAGTATGTTTGAGAGTTTTCCATAAAAAGAAATATGTATGTTGGGACTTTGAGAGCTTTCAGTTTTTTGGGAACATAACTGAATAAATCAAGTGGTAAGTTGTCTGACTTAACCTTCATGAGGGTTTACACTAATGTTTCCAACATTACTGCTGAGAAGCTTTCTGGGCATGCTGACAATAGTTCCTTTAAAATATTATGCCAATATTTTAAGATGCTCTCATATCATGGTGGCCCTTCAAACAGCCAAAAATAATGAAAAGCTGTGTTTAAATATGTTTTTTCTTTATGCTCAAGCTGTTTGTTGAGGCCAGGAGGATAGAAGGGTGCCTGATCTAAGAGCAAGAGTTGCTTCACTTCATTGCCTGCAACAATTAATTCCGAAAGGATGGAAGTCCTTAAAAACAAGGAATAAGTCAGGTCTGGAAACAGAGGAATAAAACACATCATCATGTTTTGCACATATTTAACTATAGTGAAATGATAGTGCCCCCCCCCCCCCCGCCCCAGCTTTCTGCTCTTTCAGCTGACTGTGTGAGCACCAGACTAGCTTAAGGGAGTCAGGCATAGGTAGTCTGTCAGAAATCATCCTGCTAGGCCACCCTTGCAAAAAGAAATAGACAACTGGAATGAGGATATTAAAGTGGGTAGAATTTCCTGAGAGAAGAAACAATGTTACCAGGATCTGTTTTTATAACCGTATCACAGTACTGTTTATAGCGATAGGAAGTGATGGAGGGCACAGAAAAGAAAATACAAGCTATTTGTAATTAACCAGGTAGAGTTTCAGGTGGTTTTGTACCTCAGAGTATAAAATTATCTTGAGCAGAACCTTTTATGTAAAACTCATTCTTAACCTTTCTTATGTTGGAGACCTCCTTATTAAAATTAAATTTCAAATATATCTTGCATTAAGTCAAAACATTAGCTGATGCAGTATCCTGTCCCATGTAGTTGCCAGAAGCAACAGATGGCTAGGGAAAAGTATGTGTTATATCCTTAATATTCACCTGGCATTGAGTCATATTTGGCCCAGGGTTCGTGAGCTGATTGTGGTGTCTACATATTGATAGTCCATGAATGTGTAGGTTCCTTTGGACCCGGTGTTGGCTCTTTGTTTCCATGCCATCCATTGGTAAGAAGGTACAAAGCCTTATAGCTGCAAACTTACAGAACTTGGTAGCTGATAGAGAGCATAGAGAGGTTGAATTTTCAAAGAAATAGCTCAAGAAAGGCACCAGAAAAGTCTGATTTCTTAAACATCACACCATGAACTGAGCAGAATTTTCCTGCTTTGTACAATTTTCTACCACATTGCTGATTTTTTGCAGTATGTGATATTTACAGTATTATCTATGCAGCTATTTTCTGATGCAACAAAGCATGTTTCACAAAACAGAGCACAACTCTTCTATAAAGCTGGTTCCAGACAGCTCTTGAATAGTGGGTCACAACAGAATCCTGGTCTTAAAAGAAGCCTCGTATAGTCCTAACACAGCTAAACATTAAATTTTGATTTTCGTGTTCTAGGCACTCTAGAGATAGCAAAGATTTACCTCTATCCTTTAGATTAAAACTATAGGGTTGCTAGAAGGTTTTCTGCTTGGCTCATGGTCTATTGGGGACAGCTCCCACATAAACATCACAATTTTTTAATTAATTCCAGATTTTTTTTTTAATAGCATAGGTTTAAAGGCTACACCGGTAGCTTAAGAAGTCAATCCTCAGGTACAGTTAATAGAATGTAACTATTGCATACATTTCAACTGAAAGTGAATTCAGCCTTAAATAAAGTATTATGATTATAAATTTGCAAACCTTTTCATACAAATGTTTAATCAACCAGATGCTGGAATTTTTAATCGACTAATAAACTGGAAATTCAATAGTTTAAATAAACCGTCCTATAAAGGAGATAAAGAGATATCCGTTGACAAGCATGATTCAAAAATATCTCAAGACAGAACAAAAAACAATTCAGGCTTTTATTTTAGATACTTGATATTCAGCATTTCATAAAAAGAAAGAAGTTTTTTTCATGGTAGGCAAGCTAGTTTGATTATTCAAAATTTTATTATGCCTGAGAAATGTGATGTTGTTTTGGACAACAACATTGATGTTCCTACTCATTAAATGTGTAGTCTGTAATTATATTTTCCTTTGTCTTTTTAAAAATAAATATTATAGGTACTAGGGCTCTATCGTGTTATAGCAGATAGCAGACATTGTTTAGTTTTTACACAATATGAAATTATTTCTGCAAGCTGTTTGGAAGTTGTATGGGGTTACAGATGTCTGAAAAGTATAGCTATTCTATTTTGCTTTTAAATAAGTTAAAAACTGAGATTTTTGGCATCACTTCTGATGAAAAGATGGGATTTTGTTTTTTAGAATATTGAAGTGGAAAATGGGAAACAATTGGAATCTACTTTTTGGGTACAATCTGATACAGATCCTTAAGGGTTCCATTTCAAAACATAGTCCACTTATAGCAGCCTTGAAATACCTAAAGGGGGCCTACGGGAGGTCTGAGGAGGGACTTTTCACAAGGGCATGCAGTGATAGGACAAGGGGGAATGGCTTTAAACTGAAAGAGAATGGGTTTAGATTAGATTAGGAAGAAATTCTTTACTGTGAGGGTGATGAGGTAATGGAACAGATTGCCCAGAGAAGGTGTAGATACCGCAGCCCTGGAAGTGTTCAAGGGCAGGTTGGATGGGGCTCTGAGCAACCTGGTCTAGTGAAGGGTGTCCCTGCTCATGACTGAGAAGCTGGAACTAGATGATCTTTAAGATCTCTTCCAATGCAAACCATTCTATGAATAAATGATTCTATGATTTTTTTCTTTTTATATCAATCTTAGTATCTTGCTTAACCCAAAGAAGAATGCTACTGAGAATGCCTTCTGGATTCAAATGCAGCACCAAGTGAGATTTATGACATGCAATTGCTGAATGCAGGACTACACCCCTGCGATCTGGACTTGTAACTGCTGTGTTTTTTAACAGCTTGTTGTAGTCTTGGCAACCAGTGGTGTGGAAGAAAAATGCTAGCATCCCCTGAGTAACCATGGAAACCAAAACAATGGTTCTGGGTATTTGGATAAACTGACCTACCTACATGGCATAAGAGATGCTTTATATTTAATACCTGGAGATACTATCATGATGTTAATAATTTGTAACAAGTGATGTCTTGTCACTATAAAGCATGAAGCAAAAAGCTACATAGAAAGAATACTACAAAGAATAATGAGATATCTCTTCTCTGCAATAAACAAATAGCATTTTTATAAGCATAGGGGGATTTTTTATACTGTTTATTGATAGCCAGAGATACTTGGCTTGAGTAATAGTGAGTTGAATTATCCTTACTACTTCGCGATATAAATATTTGGTCATAATATTGAACAGCTGGTCCTGAAAGTAGGGTGTTCCAGTTGTAAATAAAACTACTCACAATACCAATATTTAACATTAGACCTTTATGGCTGCATATTCAAATAAGTAAAAAACCACAGCCCTCCTTTCTTTTTGTTTTAATTGACATATTGGTACTGTGCAAATCATTAGTAAAGATTTCAGAGGTTCACTGAATTTCAATCTGGCCTTGCTTTGGCTTAGAAATAAACTATTTTTTCTCTTTGAAATAAATTTTTCCCTCTTATGTCATCCAAGAAAAAAGTTCCTGAAGGACCAAGAGTAATCAAATCACATAAAATACTTCCAAAATGAAAAATGGTTATCCGTTGCAGTTTTGAGCAAGCAACTCAGATCCAGAGTTTTGCTTGAGAAACAGATGAGGAGAGTCTGAGACCAGAAACCTGAATATCCACTGACCCTTCCAGTCTCGACTGCTTGTTGTTGCCAGCAATCCTTCTCCCTTGCTCCATTGCAGCACTGACCCTATGGATCACACAGCCGAGAACTTCCTCAGGCTTAATAAATTCTCCTTCAGAATGCTAAGGGAGAGTCAGTAAATATGTTTGATTTTTTTAAAGTCTTCCTACAGTATGTTCTGGAGAAAATATTTTGCGTTTGCTGGACAGTGAGACGCTGTGCACCTCTTCAATCTTCTGTAATTCATCCAGTGCTCCTCTCTCTGGAATCTGGACATGCTGCTTGTCTGCCTGGGGAGGTTCTGTATGCAGATGGGGAAGGGCAATTCTGGGATGTAATTTAATAAAGTATCAAATGGTAAATAATTTGTGAAAACAAACAATCTTTTAGAAAAACAGATGCGGTATCCTGTCTCAATATCTACTGTCAGGGCTGAAACAAGTAGGGTTCTTCTCCATATCATTAGACTTTTTTTCCTTTTGCAGTATTAACTGACTTCTTTTTACTCTGGTTACTGTTGCACCTGTGAATTACAATCAAGAAGAGAAACTGCAAATATCAGCCTCTCCTGCTTTGTCTCCTGTCATATGGATCTTGAAAGAACCATGTCAAATATTAAACAAAATTTATTTATAGTTCATTAAATTCATGTTACATTGTATTATCAAAGGAAAGCCTGTGCAAAGATGTAGAAAATTTTATCTGTGCCTTGGAAAGTAAACTGTATTTATCATTTACCTCAAGCATATAGCCTATCAACATTTAGTATGATAAAAGTATTAAATAATATAATTAGTAGAAAACTTCAACTGTACCGTGGGAACTGCCATGGGAAACAACAGAGTGAAGTCTCATTAAAGCAGACCAGACAAAAGTACCCTGTAAAAATGAAGTAAAATGGGAACAAAGCCCCATTGCTTGGGGAGAAATACATTTTGGAAGAGAGCAGATCTAAATCTTAGTGTGGGAGGCTTGATCCTTTGTTTCTTCATCTGAAATTCTCAACCTGCATCTCTGTATGGGTCCAAAGTCCTTCCTGCTGATCCTAGTGAGAGAACATGTCAAAGCAGAGAGGACTAGGATTACTGCAGGGAGACAATTAAACTTGCAACCAAAGGTTTCTATAAAGAAAACTGCTTTTGCGTCATGTGGCCAGAGCTACTGCAACCAAGTGGGAAGTTTAAAGCATATTCATCCCAGCTTACCGCCACAGGTTGAGCCCAAGATGCTGGGAAGTGGCCCAGAGAGTGTATCTGATGAAATATTTATTTTTTTTTTAATCAGGGAAATGAAAAGAACATCGATGGCAGATATTCACTGAGAGAATGCTTGAATCCAGTTGCAAGGAAGTGAAAAGGTGCTGGAATAAATATCAATTATACATAATGTCATCAGGCTTTCAGCAAAAAAAATCACCAATAGAGATTTAGGGTACAAACATAACTGCTTTGAGACAAAGAATAAAAATAATTAGAGATGGGGACTTTTACAACAAAAGGTCAAATATCTAAAGTCCAATTAACTGCTAAAAAAAGGAAGTTTGATGACATGTAAGATATTTCAGAAAGCAGAAGGGAAGATCTCTACTGGGTTGACTCTGGCTGGAGGCCAGGTGACCAGCAAAGCCACCCCATCTCTCCCTTCCTTAGCTGGGCAGGGGAGAAAAAATATAACGAAAGGCTCATGGGTTGAGATAAGGGCAAGGAAAGATCCTTGTCACAGGCAAAACAGACTCGACTTGGGGAAATCAGCCTTATTTATTGCCAATTAAATCAGAGTAGAATAATGAGAAATAAACACAAATCTTAAAAGCATTTTCCCCCCACCTCTCTCTTCTTTCTCAGCTCAACTTCACTCCTGATTTTCACTATATCCTAACCTCCAGCAGCACAGGATGGACAAGGGGTGGTGCTGTGGTCAGTTCATCACTTGTTGTCTCTGTCCCTCCCTCCTCCTCAGAGGGAGGGCTCCTTACACTCTTCCCCCGCTCCAGTGTGATGTCCCTCCCATGGCAGACAGTCCACCATGAAGTGCTCTAGTGTGGGTTCCTTCCACAGGTGCAGTCCATCAGGAACAGGTTGCTTCATCATGGGTCTCCCGTGGGGTCAAAAGTTCTGCCAACGACCCTGCTCCAGCATGGGCTTCTCTCTCCACAGGGCTACAGGTCCTGCCAGGAGTCTATTCCAGTGTGGGATTCCTGTGGGAACACAGCCTCCTTCCCTTCAGTCATCCACCTGCTCCAAGATGGGTCTCCTCCCTGGGCTTCAGGTGGATCTCTGCACCTCTGTGGTCCTCCATGGGCTGCAGGGGCACAGCTGCCTCACCGTGGTCTGCACCACGGGCTGCAGGGGAACCTCAGCTCTGACGCCTGGAGCACCTATTGCCCCTCCTTCTTCACTGACCTTGGTGTCTGCAGGGCTGTTTCTTTTACATATTCTCACTCCTCTCTCCAGCTGCAGTTGCTATTGTGCAGCAGCTTCCCCTCTTCTTAGCTATGTTATCCCAGAAGCCCTACTACCATTGCTGATGGGCTCCGCCTTGGTCAGCGGTGGGTCCATCTTGGAGCTGGCTGGCATTGGTTCTAACCTAAATTAGAAATGTTACTATTGAGCTGAAAGAAATATCTGAATAGTAAAAGTCAAGAGAGAAATATAGTTTGTCTAAATTGTAATTCACAGGAGAAAAAGAACAGTTTAATTATTCTTGGGATGAAGGTGAGTTTTATACGATGTCTCAGGAAATAAATCTAGGAACAACAAGGAATAAATCAATGACATTTGAAAACTGGAAAAGCTTAGTCATGTGGAAGGATGGCTCTTAAAAACAGAATTGATTGGTAGGAGAAACAAAATATGTCAGTAGTGAAAGGAACAGAGGAAATAATGCATGGATGAAGATCTAATGGCATTATCACATCACAAAAGATTGAAATCTGACCTGCTAAGCTATTTAGAAGATGTTCACTGGGGCTGACGTTAGCAAAATTATGGTACATAAACCAATTACTATTAGAAAAGCATGACTGCAAACAGCTGCTGTGCAGTAAGGATTTGTATGCAATCTTGTAACTTGAGGAAAACGTAAGCTACATCCCCTGTCCTTTCTTGGAACTTTCTTTAATTTACTTATATGATAAATTGCACCAAAAGTTATTCCATGAAACCTTCAACTGCTATTTCACTAGTGATGATATGAGCGATTTTCTAATTTAACACTTCAGGTCACTGAGAGATCCATTTTTTGAATACATTGCAGATGCAGCTATGGATTTGTGGACTGTTTTCTCTTCTGTAGCATTGGTATAATTACAAGTAGATGGAAATGCTTATTTTTAAAGCTAGTAGTCACTCTCCCCTGTAAGACTGTGGTTTTGGCAGACTTTGAACATTTGAGCTGGGTGTTTTCTGTTCTTTCAGAGCTAAATTTCTCTGTAAATCAAATTTTTAATTGAGTCAACCATTACTAAGACTCTCTGGTCTTTTCTTGTTTTAATTGAATTTAATGAAATTTGGAAGATAAATCTAACTAACCTCTACCTTTAGCTGTTCCAGTTAACCCCTCCCACATACTGCTAGCTGCAAACCTTTGGAAAAAAATCTAATGACTTATTGTTTAGCAGTCACCTTCTGTGGTGTGTTAATTTTGTGTACTTTCATAGAATTTTCTACTGTATTTCAAGTGACATCCTTGAACTGCTGCAGGCTGTTCCACATTAAATACCTTGTTTGAGAATGAATGTGCTTTATTTAGAAACACAGAATCATAGAATAGTTTGGGTTGGAAGGGACCTTAAAGATCATCTAGTTCCAAACCCCCTGAAATTGGCAGGTACACCCTGTACCAGATCAGGTTCCTAGTCTTGAACACTGCCAAAGGTGGGGCATCCACAGTTTCTCTGGGCAACTTGTTCCAGTGTCTCACCATCCTCACAGTAAAAAATTTCTTTCATATATCTAACCTAATTTTCCCCTTTTTCAGGGGGGACTCATTAGTCCTTGTTCTATTACTTCAGTTCCTGATGAAAAGTCCATCTTCAGCTTCCTTTTAGGACCCCTTCACGTACTGGAGGGCTGCTATGAGGTCTCCACATAGCCTTCTCTTCAGGCTGAACAACCCCAACTTTCTCAGCTTATCTTCTCACAGAAGTGGCTTTAGTCCTCTTATCAGCTTTTTGGCCCTCCTCTAGACTTGCTCCAACAGTTCCATGTCCTTCTTATGTTGGGGGCATCTGAACTTTACTCGGTATTCTAAGCTGGGTCTCACAAAAGTAGAGTAGAGGAGCAGAATCACCTCTCTCAACCTTCTGCTCACATTTCTTTCGATGCAGCCAGGGATATGGTTGGTTTTCTGGGCTTTGAGTGCACACTGCTGGCCCGTGTTGAGTCATTTGTGAATGAATCATTTGTGTCTCATTCTGACGTAGGACACTGACCAGTTCAAGGTAGAGAAAAAAGAGACTGGGAAAAAGACTAGGAAACTTGGAGTAAATGAATACTGGACATAAATATTGGCCATCCCTGTACCTGTATGTTACCTATATAAAGAGCTTCTGAATCCATTTGTGCTTGCGATGAGACTGTAAAAATGCTGGCACTGTGTAACCCTTAAAAATTAACAGTAGCTGAAGGAGCATCAGCTCCCAAGGAATAAGTTTGCTTTGTCAGAGTGAACAGGGAAAGCCAGCCAATGGGTTAGAAAGGTGTATATGAGTACAGAAGCTGTGATTTGCTGTGTTTGTGTGGTCATAATTTTGATTGATTAAGCAGAATACTCTGAAACACTGGTGAAAATATTTGCACTGTTAAAGCCAAGGAGGGTTAATGTGGATGTCAATAGGGTTGAATGTTATTCACTATTCTGTCACCAAAAGTCATTATTCCCTCATTCTCTTACATCATCAAAGAAGAAAATCTTGAGTGTTGTATGTGACAAAGAACTTCCTTTCCTCCTACAATTGTGTATCAACAGATAATGGAAACAAATAATTTGAAAACAGCAGATGGAATGCATTAACTTCTCTAAACGGTTACAGTATTATGTAAAAGCTAATAATTTATTTCAAAATCAGGATCAGATCAGAATCAGATGTGAGAAAAATAATGTAGCCTAAATCAGTTATCAGTAGCAAATGCTCTGGGGAAACAAAAGAGTGGTGAGAAGCATTTCCCAGCTTATGATAATAAGTTTACCAATAAACCTTTTAGAAAAGTCCTGAAAACTGAACATGAACTATTGTAAAGGAGAAACAGTTAGATAATAAATACATATGGTTCTGACTGAGACATCTCACTGCACTTACACATTCAAAGCAGAGAGCATGTAGCATTTTTCCCCCCTTCTTCCCCCAGATGCCTCCTCTATTAGTCACAGTGTCTTCATGATCCTGAGCATCCTTTGTCAGTTGCACTTCGACAGAACTGCAGAGGACGAGAAGTGATTTAGCAGAGTGAGAGAAATGCTAGAGCAAAAGTCTAAATGCTAAATGCTAAAACAAATATCTAATGAGTGCAGAGTGAAAGGAACAGAAAATAATGACCTTTTTGCATAGAACTGTGCCTCATTGTGTTTTTAACAATTAGATTGAGAAATTTTAAGTAGATAGGGAAGATTCTTGAAACCACTAAATGTATAGCAAGTGTACACAGGCACATACTCCACATAACGGCATTTATGTATGAATTCAGAGCATGAAAAGAACAAAAATCTGCTTCAATATGAATTATTCATGCAATGGTTTTGCATTTTTTGCTATTTTTAAATAGACAAAAAGTGCCAAAAGGAAAAATCTTCAATTTTTTTTTTTATTTTCTATAGGCAAAAGTTGAAATTTGCATGTACTATTGCCCCTCTTAGGTCTTTACTTGATAAGAATGTAAAGAGGAAACAGAATATATTGTTTTGTTTGACATATGTTGAATAATACAGTAAACTAGATCTTCTTAAAACCAACCTTAAAATGAAATTTGTGTACTATGTTTCTTAACTCCCTAGTCACAAATGGTTAAATCTTCATTCTGACATATTAAAAATTTATTAAATATGTTTTTTTTCTTCTAGCAATTATGTAAGAGTAATAAGCCCCCCCAAAACGCTGAAGGAAACAGTGCAAAGGTCAAAAATTTTTATCATTTGCAGTTTCAGTGAAAGAAAATCAAGTTTATGTATTTATTTATTTTAACCAAGCACCATGAAAAGCTCTGCCTTGCATGATAAGGTGTGATTAGAAATTGTGTCATACACAATTTGAGCAAAAGTCAAAGATGCAAAGACTGATACTTTCTCAGAGAGATAGATCTAATCCTAAACATCTTAGCCAGACGACGTTTCTCTCAGAATTGGTAAATCTTGTTCATTTTCTTCTATTGGCCTGAAGTGAAAAAAAAAAAAAAAGGAAAGAAAAAGGCTTGCTGCTGCTTTGTGAATGAAGAAAGCATTCTGTAGAAGCTTAGTAAAGTTGTATGTTCACCTAACTATTGGTTTAGAATGCTATCAGTAATTTATGTGTTAATAATTCATTGCATGCTACAGGTCAATAATAAACCACCATCCTATCCAATGTCTTGTTTGTGGGAAATTTTGCTCACATGGAACTGTTCTTCCCTGGCCATCTCTCACAGCATACATGGACCATCTGAGGTGGCTTCTCACTGATGGGGAAGTTGTTTGAACTCCTCAAATTCCTTGGTCCTTTCTCAGCATCATGGTATCTGGCAGAGGTTTTCTTTATCCAGTATCCAAGCCCTCACTGCCACACAAGCTTCTTCCTCTCCAGCTGTCTTCATGGCAGAAGCACGTGAAGCACAGCCTAAATAGCTACCATTACATTTACTGCTTCTAGACGGACCCGACAAAATGTTCTGATTTGCAAGATATTAGAGGAAATTTTCCAGTGATGAATTCTTGTTCCTGGAAGGCAGTTGAGTGTGGGGTCTTTTATTCCAAAAGAAATTGAAAAAATTATGTTAAGTGAAATATAGCTGTCATTTCCATTGTCAAAATTATTCTTTATCATTTATTGCTGGAAATGCTGTAAATGGAAGAAAGCTGGATGATCAGTAGGCTGTTATTTATAAAATATTTTGGATATTTCAGTATGAAAAGCTCTATAAAAATGTGAGATATTAAAAATGAATTTAACAGTTCTAGGCTGCTCATATTTAAGGACAAATTCCCATTATGGGCAAAAATGAATTTCAGATCTGCTCTATTTTTCATGCCAACACAATTCAAATAACTGATCTTTGAACAAAAATATGCTCTTTCTATTTCTGGAGTCAAAACAGACTCAGCTTGGGGAATTTAACTTAATTCCTAGCCAATAAATTTAACTACTGATTTGGGTATCAAGAAAGAAAGAAGACAAATAGTTAAGTACTTGGTGAAATCATCTTCAGAGACACCACCAGCTCCCCTCAGCTGTCTCCTGCAGAGGGTCCCTTAGAGCAAGCTAGAATCAGCACCTTGACACTCATGTCCAGTACATCTATTTGGTCTATTTTCCTGGTTTTCATATTCAGAGTTCATTTTTGTAATATATATTTAGGCCAGCACTAATTTTTTTTCTGTGCATTTTTGATTTCCCAGCTTAACTAACACCTCAGACCTCTGCAGTTTTCCCATGAAGCCTCAACAGAGTGCATATTACGTGGGATGAAATTTTTACCTAAAAATAAATTACTCAAGATTTTTTCACTGATGGGTAATTTTAAGTAGTCGAGCTATTTGTTTTGAGAGAGGTTTGCAAAATTTTAAGGGTCTTACCCTGTTTTCACTCTCTGGTTTTGCAATTCTGGCAGTGCAGATGTAAAACCCTCTTACTCCAGGAAGTCTCCAGCTTTTCTATTTCCCATTACTTACAAGAGATCTAAAGTTTGTCCGACTGTGACTTTTCTTTTGATCTATGTCAGAAATTTTCCTAATGTAGCCTGTACTAGTCACATCAGGTGAATCTATGTAAATTATGATTATGCAGTCACAGAACAGACTAGGTTGGAAGTGATCTCAAAAGATTATCTGCTCCAACCTTTTATGTGAATGGGGGTCTAGGGGAGATCATCTAGCACCCTGTCCAATTGCATCTGTAAAACCTCCATCAACCAAGACTCTACCACATCCCTGGGGAGGTTGTTCTGGGCAATGGTTATACTCACCATAAAAAAAATTACTTCTAATGTCAAGATGATACCAATCCTGGTGCAACTTCACCAGTTGCCCCTTGTCTTCTTCATGTGGATCTTTATGGAGAGAGGGGTTCCATACTCTTTGTAGACACCCTTTAAGTACTGGAATGCTGTGATGAGATCCCCTCCGAGCAATCTTTTCTCAGACTAAAAGACCTAACCCCTCCAGTCTTTCCCCATAGGGCAGGTTCTCCAGCCTTCTGTTCATGGCCCTCCTTTGGACCCTCTTCCATCAGTCCAAGTCTTTTTTGAATTGTAGGGACCAGAACTGGACACAGTACTCCAGGTGTGGCCTGACAAGCACTATGTAGGGTGGGATGATCACATCTCTATCTCTTTGCTAGTAATACACTGGTAGGTGCAGCCCAGGATCAAAAACAAATATCATGCTTGCAGTCAGGTACAAAATGAAAGACACAAACTGATGTTTTCCAGGAAGCAAACAGTGGAAATAATCAGCTTGGGATTCAGGTTAAATATTTTTAGATAATGGCAAATATTATTTTTCAATAACTTTGCAGAACAAACAGTGTTAGCAGGATTGCACATTCTGATTGCAATTATGTGAGTACTCTGCTGAAGTATACAATTTCCAGACATTATATCTATCGTTAACATTTAGAAAATATGATGTAAAATTGTTTTAATGAGAACAACCAAAATATGTGCAAAGAAAACCCTATTTGGACGGGTGTGTAGAAGTAAACTTCAACGGATGAAAGTCTTTCCTTTAAACCAAAATGATTGCAATATCTGAAAAGGCATCTAAGTATCATCTTTTACTAACTTATTCATGATTTTCCTAATTTCCCATATAAATATGGAACACCACATCTCTACATTTTTTTACTATTTTACAGAACAAATGTTATTTTGAAAGACTGACATTTATTGCCCAAAGATTACATCTGGGAGTGAATTTAAATATGCCCAGGAAAATACAACTGGTAAAATTTAAATAAACTTCTGGCTTCTGCAGTAAATAAATTAATCATCTCTGATTAAACTACAGTGGATTTTTTTGAGGAAAGTATGTATCCCTCACAGTAACATTCAGTATCTGATTTGTAACTGAAATATTTGGAAGTATGAATCAAAATACGAAAAAAAAAAAAAAAGAAGCATATCTAATCTTGTCCTTGCCTTGTCCTGTTGATGAGAAATGCTTCAGTTTACATTTCTCGCATTCTCTTAAGAGACTTACTTTGTGTGTGATTTCATTTGTTGGACCGTTGTGCTTCTTTCTTACTGTTCCTCCTCCATCTGACAATGTGCAGAAGTGTTTGAGTCATCAGAACGTTGTGTCAAAGGTCTAGTAGAGAAAGATGCCATGTCAAAAGCAGATGATCCATGTGCTGTGCATGGATCCTGAACAGCTTATACAGAATATTGGTTTGTTCCAGCGGCACTGTACTTGATCTCTGCTGTTCCTTTTGTGGTATGGTGTTCCATCTGGGATGTTTTTCTCCTGTACTTTTAAAACAATGTTTTAAAATCTGGTAATCATACTATTTGTGTTGCAGACTGAAAGGGGGGATTTTCAGAGGGTTTTGGACAACTCATCGCTTTATGGAATGCTGAATGGCGTTTTCCCCTGAACAGAGTAATTTCTCGAACTCAGATTTTCTGACTCTTTTCTTCAAACTATTTGAGCACTTCAATAATTGCTATAATTTTTTATAATGACATTATTATTTTTTTTCCAGGTCCCTCTCACTAAAATGCCTGAAATGACTGTGTGAAGACTTGTCAGAGTCCTTTTCTGAGTGCAGATAACAAGGTTGGTGTCCGAATACGTCTGTCTTCAAAAGCAAGGAGTTGAAGAACAAGAAAATTCTAAACATGATAAGACATGTTTAGAACATGAAGACACTTAAGCAACATTAAATTAATTGGTTTGCTTTGCTTGTGTACGTGGCTTTTGGTCTTTCCATTAAACTGTCCTTATCTCAACTCACGCGTTTTTTTGGCTTTTACCCTTTGATTTTCTCCCTGATGCCACTGGTGGGGTGAGTGAGTGAGCAGCTGTGTGGGGCTATGTTGTTTAACCACAACAGCATCTAACTATAACCAGGGTACAAAATCTTTAAAAGCTATCTTTTTTTTAGCTTTTAAAAATACTCAGTAGTGCTTACATTTGCATGGATACATATGTGTAACCCACTTGAGTTCTAGTCTCAGACACGTCTTTGAACATAATCAGTCTCTGAGTCCAATTGTAGAGATTCCTGCGTTTTATTTTAAAGATTCTTTGCTAAACTTTAAGAATTTAGTATGAAGATTTTGCTTCAAATTCAACCTATTTCAAACCTCCAAGACAGTACTAGGGTGGGGTGATTCTTTTCAAAGGATGTGCATTAATGTTTAGCTGGAATTATATTGTTTTTTATGCCTCGCTAGAAGCGTAAGCCAAGCTCTTTGCTATAGAAGCTAATTCATTAGCTCAAATCGTAAAGGATTGTGTTATAGGAGGTTCTGAGCCAAATGTTGCGTAATTGCTAATTTGGTGTCTACGTTTTTTCCTCCTAACAATATGATTAAACCCATTTTGTCTGGACATGCTTTTTGGTCTGAAATCATGAGTAATGATCATTTAGCAAGAGAAAATTGTTGAACTCTTTCAGCAAAATATAATAGAAAATAATTTCTTGCAGAATTATCTAAGTGACCATCATCTATATTCAATTCAGTTGTGTATGACTTATTTTTTTATCATTGTAACAACAAAAGTATGGTCATTTTACTTCATAAATAAGGGTTAAATAGAGATAGAGAATGTTTTACTTATAACTTGTCAAGTCGCTAGGAGCTTATTTAGTCATGGAAAAAGTATTAAGTGGAGTTTTTTCTTTCACTTTGAAAATGGCTGGTATTGGTAACTGTGTCAGTTCCATGGAAAGAGGAGCTACTCAGATTTCCATCAGAATTTATCTCTTCTCTCTCCCAGTGCATACCAGCCTTACCCCATAGATACTTCAGTGTCTCAAGTACATTTCTTTACTCTGTAAAATGTATTCTAAAATAAGGTATATAAATCTAGATAAAAGGAATTCAGTATTCATAAGTATGTTTTTTCTTTTTCTCCCCCCATTTTTTAAATTTTTTTAACCATTTATTTCTTCTTACTACATTGCGAAATTCACTCTTAGATTTGAACACTTAGTTCATTGTTTTTACTTTTTTTTCCAGCTGCATATAGTGGAGAAATCTTACAAACTCCACAAATGCAAAATTTCAGAAGTTTTTCAGAACATGAATTTTTAAGCAGAGTGAAACCAATCTATTTGAATCTATGTATACAAATTAATTATTTTCAGTGGCCTTAAGTAGCTAAGAGAAGATACAAGGACTGCCTGAAACAACATTTCAGCCTTGGCCATATTGATCAACATAATTGGTCTACTCTGGCCTCCAATCAGGAGGTCTGGAGATGCACTATCTGTGACGTTGTTGATGCTTTTGAGAACACCTGTAGGATCACTCTCGAGGAGAAAAGACAACGCAGAAAGAATCGTGCCTTGCAGAATATACCACCTAAGGAGTCTTTCTGCTGTGCCTTTTGCAACCAGACATGCCTGTCTCGTATTGGCCTTTTTAGCCACCAGCGCGCTTGTATCAAGCATGGGTAGGGCCCTTCCAAAATCTTCGTTCATGAAGCCCAGCCATAATGTGATGATGATGAAGTAGCTAAAAGGAATGATGAAATTCCAGCTCACAAAATGAATTTGATGAGGATGCGTTTTCTACCATTGCAAATCAGATAATTTTTATCTCTCCCTCTCCCACTCGTCTCATAGAATATTTGGAAAGTGTCCTATTACGCTTAGTCATATATGTGCCTCGTGACATAATTTAAGTTCCAGAATAGTACTGTAATCATTTATATAGGTAGCAATGTTGTGTATAAATACAGACAAAAAGCTCAAGATTTTTAATAATTGTTTGTTCATATTTCTTGGGTTTTTTTAAGAGAAGCAATTAAAATATAAAAATAATTATTTCTTTTCCTTAAAATTGAAAAAGAAAACTAGAAAGAACAAAACGAATTTCCATGCCAGTACTTTCCATTGGAACCAGCAACTGTTTGCTGTCCACGGAATTTTTCTTTAATGTTTTAAAAGCAATGTCTTTTACTTTTCTCTGTGTCATAGTAAATGAAGACTGAATTGACTTGTTGTAAAGCAAAGATATTGATTATACACAGAAGTAATACTCCCTACTAAGTCATAACTTCTAGTGGGAGAATGTTGTGCTGAATGCAAGATAACAATTGCAATTTCCTTAATAAGTCTTGTAAGAATGGAGATTGTTAAAAATAAAGTATTGTACTTCCTTCTTTCTGGTATTATGCATTCACCACCAGATTCCTTTTCTTATGCATTCATTGTTAGGTGTATGAAACTAGAAATGAGTGACTGTTTATGAGAACTATGATATGTATATTATAGACCACTGCATGGATTTTAATCAGAAATGTTATGGACATATAACAACTACAACAAAAAGATCAAACTAGCAATTTACTAGAAAATTTAATGCACATTAAGGTCACTCAATATTGTTGTTCAACATGAAGAAGACAAAAATTTATAAAGAATATCATCAAAAGATAATCCAATCTGACACTGATGAACTATGAATTGGTGCAAAATAAGTACATCTCTCCTTTTATCAGTCTCTTTTATCTACCCAAGGAGTTATTTTTGTATTTGTCATGCTTTTATAAGCATTTTCTACTTTCCCATAATATCACCTGTGGTGATATTGGTTGGTTTACCAACCAATGATGGTGATATTGGTTGGGTGATATTATTGGTTTACATACCTAAAAGCAGGAAAACCCTTACTGATGCTTTCCAAGTACTGAAGTAGGTTTTCCATTTGACAGAAGCAGTACAATCCATTAGAGCAATTGAGAAAAACTTCGCTATAAATCCCCTGCACCTTTAAGTATTAAGAAGAATAATAAATCTGGCCCCATAAGCCCGTTTATCATATAATACTGTCTAAAACAGATGAGATATGAAAATATTTCTTGATATTTCTGCCCTTTAAAAGAGCGCTGTCATCAATCTAAACTGTCCTGTGGTCTCCATTTGTGGTCTATTCTGCATTAACTAGCAGAGTGTGATGGCTGATACACTCTCACAGCTGATCTCAATGGGGAGCTGTGATCAGTCGGTTCTTGTCGGAGAACCTTTCGAGACTTGGGAGAGGACATGGCCGTAGCGTCAATAACTCCTCAGGATTTCCCTGTGACCACAATGATGTTGTGTGATGCAGTCTGCTCCTCACACTTGGTCTCTTGGAGACATACTCCCATGTCTCCAAGCCATCACGCTTTTAACTGTTTGCATAGTGAGATGAGGGATGGGGACCGGGGTGGCAGCTGTGCAGACAAACACACTGCCTAGCTTTAATCCTGCTTGACAAGGACTATAAACTCTGGTGCGTCATCAGTGTGCTACCAGAAATAAAAAGGGGAAAAGAAAAACCCCAGCACTGATTAGTAGAATGGAGTTTAAATTTCCCTAGACACTAATTTCTTCATGAAGCAAGATCTCAACTGGAAGACATTCAAATTTCTCTTTATACTGCATCTGAAACTAAAGTGCCAGCAATAAAAGAAGATGGGGTTACTGTATTCTCTTGATTTCTGTTAACTTCAGTGGATGAGGATTACTCTGTAGCACTGCTTCACAAGCTAAAGGACACATAAAGGCAGGAACTAACAGAAGCTGAGATAAAATGAATTCATATCAGTCTCCCATAAATCATTCTATTATACTTTAGTGCTTCCACATTTTCCCATTCTGACATCAGTAAAAATATATTCACTGAGGCATGGCATTTGACTTATGATGCTTTTTATTTTCACAAGGAGATAAAATGGATAACACAATTAGATTTCAATTCAGTAACATAACTGTGTGCATTTTTAAACCAAATAACTAATTGAGCCTTACTGATTTTTTGAAGCATAATCAGTTATGCTAAACTGAGGTAATCTTGAAGTTATATATTGATTTTTACAATGGCGCATACTATATCATATATTAGTAAATTACTATTGTATCAATCATTATATTTTCTCCAAAAGTGATACACCAGAAAGCATAAGGAAAACAAATATTAGAAGTAGAAATTAACTAAATCTCTAGTATTGAACAATTAATTTATACAATATATCATAATTATAGAGATTGTAAAGTGAGCATTGCCATTCACAGGCTATGCAGTAGCCTAGAACTTGTGACACTAAAAGTTATACCACATAATTGTATCACCTCTTATGTATTTTCACTATTCAGAAGAACCCTGAAACATAAAGAAACCTGATAACAACAACAACAAGTTTGATTTCATTCAACAGACTATAAGACTATGAGGACACTTTAGCCTGTTCCTAAACAGCCACTTGCATTTACAAAAAGAGTAATCTTCAACATTATTTGAAGTTCTTGTAACAAGCAATTGCATGGCAAGAAATCTGCATATGTCCCTGACTAAGCTGAGCGTAAGTAACGGAGGAAGAAATCTGGCAAAAGTGTAGTACTACATTATGTAAACCAAACTATACACCTATGCATCTTTTCACAACAGTTGCAATTCTTCTAATACCAAGATATCTGAGAATTGTTCTGTAATGGTCATTTTAAGATGTATTTATCTTTTTTTCTTTTTGACTTGAGTAACACGCCTTTCTTATATGAATGATTCTGTTGGAGTTTGATAGGAAGGCATGGTCTAGCTATGTCTTCACTTTGTATTAAAATCACTATAGTTGAAAAGAATAGGGCATCATGTGGAGATAGGACGAAAATTTCTACATTATTTCATTTATGAAAAAAAATTATCTTTCTCTCAAGGTTCACTCTTAAGGGAACAGTTTGACTTTTCCAATGGCATGTAGCTACCACAAGGAGAGAAAACAGTTCACAGAATAGAAATTAGGAAATTCTGTGAAGGCATTGAAGATAAAGAGTGAAATTTTGCATGTAATTGAGAATTATTTGGGGAATTAGAAAACACAATGAAGCACAGACTGGAGACTCCTGATTAGGATTTCTGGTCAGATGAGCTTTATCTATCCCTCATCAATTCTGTATTCTTTAAGAATACAAAGACTGATCAAGCAGGCAAATTGTTGGACTTTAAGCTATATGTCTTTGGTCATGCCTTATTAGAGTAAAGTAGATGAATAATTTTTAATACTCTCGGTATTAACTGATCAACTACTTGTGAAACTGAATCAAATGGAGTCCTGAAGTGATATCAATCAACTCCAAGCTGGATTTATAACATGCAATGTGATAGGATGTCATACAATTTAATGTGCAACATATGTGATACTACTTTGATATTATCAAGCACTTACAGAATACAGTTGGTGTTTTTCAGAGAAATATTTCATCATTGACTTTATTTAGCTAATCGGAAATTCAGAAGATGATTATGCTTTAAGCATTTTATTATTCAAAGTAGCATTTGTTAAAATCAAAAGGAATAACCAGTTAAACGCTGACAAAAAAAAATCACAGAACAACTGATGTCTTGAAAGTATGTGAATTTATTCAATGTACTTTTATATATGGTCACATATGATTTTCTTAGTGAGTTTTTGTTTTCTCCATATACAGGCAAATACCCATTGATTGCTTCTTTTCTTCACAGTGCTTTACAAACAGGAACAATATTAATGAACTATAAATCAGCTATAAAGCATTATCAATGTCAAAAAGTCATGATCTGGATTTCATAACTTCACTTGTTATCAGGCTCCAGTACAGATTCTGATTTACAGACTCCATTAGTCCTATCAAGGCAGAAAGGAAGGTGTGGAACATAAATTTAAGGTGCAGCGAAAAGTTTGAATATTTGGAATCGAAGAAACTCAGAAAGCTGGTGAAACTTCTAAATCCTAAGCATAAGATGAAAAGAACAGGAGAGATGCACATGGTGTTAATGTAGTTTAATGTAACACTCTAAACTGAACAGATACACTCTATGTGTGTACATATGTACATATAGGTGAAGAAATACACACAGTGGGTTGGTTGTTCTGATGAGTGGGGTTAGTTTACTCATAAACTGTCTTCAGAATATTTGCATGAATGTATTATGTAATTCTTCAGCATGTGATATTGACAATGAAACTTCTTACAGCATCTATAATTCTCCCTAATATTAATTTTCACAAAGGCTGGACATTGCACAGAAGGATACAGTTTTGTCACACTTTAATAAAAGGTCTGTGAAGAAAAGGTACAAATTCCTTTCTTTGTGTGCATTTTCCTGGACGCGTTCAAGGTCAGGCTGTATGTGGCTCTGAATAACCTGACCTAGCTGAAGATGTTCCTGCCCACTGCAGAGGAGTTAAATCGAATGACCTTTAAATGTCCCTTTCCAAAGCAAACCACTCTATGATTCTGTGAATCTATTTGTGCCTACACATAAGATTTTCCCCACTGTCATTCTGTATAAAACCTTTATAGGGTGGGAAGAATCTGGCTGACTGGTTGCTTCCCAGTAATATTTTGGGACTTCTGTCCTAATCAAAGAAGAGACAGAAGGATGCCTCTGAAGGAATTAAAAAACTATAAACTGCAAACAATCTTACGGGAAATTAATAGAAAGGACTTAAGTTTGGGATGGAGGTTTTTTGCTTCTTATTTCTTATGTGATTTGATTTTGCTGTAACTATTCCTATTTCTGTAAGGTTTTTGAACTTTCAAGTTTATGTTAGGTAATTCATAGACATAAAGAAAAAATATGTGTCATTCTGTACAGCTTTCAGTCTCATTTTTGCATATAAACAGTGTTAATTACTTGTCAAGGATTGAATGTTGAGAGTTGTTGGCTAATAGATGCTTAGCCTGGATAATCAACCATTTGTGATACTCAATTGATCCTTTCACTGTTTTTTCAGAAGGGTTTGGGCCAGCTGTGATGTTACATTTACATGGGTGGGTGTTTATGCAGAGATCAGCCATTCAGGCAAAATGTTGTTAGGCTTAGCAATTGCTTTGTGCTTCTCATAGGTTTGTTAGCACATGGGATTCTCATCACAGATTTTAGAGCAGGTATTTCTTATATCAGTTTTATTCTTCAGTATGAAAATACTGCGTTGCCACATGCAAGTTATATTATCTTCTAAAAACAAAAACATAAAGAAGAAATGAGAAGAAATGGTTATGAGGAAGATGCTGTGAGCGAATATTCAGACCAAAGCTTTTCAAAGCTCAGCCATATTAAATCAGGGCTTGTACTGAAACCCAGTTTTTGCTCTAACCTCTTTGTCCTCATGAACTAGCAAAGTTTTCCGTTCTCATCTATGTTTGCTGCAAAGAAACAGTGGTGGAGTCTCTTTCTTCAAGTTTCACCTTCTGCAACTCCTTCCCTGACAGGTGACAAGAATTATCACATGGATTCAACCCTGTTTATCTACACAAGTGTAATAGTATCTATTTCATTTCTCAGAAACCAAAGAAGATCCTGACCCAAGAGTATACACCTTAAAGCAATCCATCCCAGCTGAAAACCTGCTAATACTTGAGAAGCCCTTGAGGGAAAGGTGCAGGACAAAGGTTGGTTACATTGCTATGGTAAGCTACAAACAGTTCCATTTTGTTTATTTGTTTCTTTAGACAATAAAGATTTATACCAGTGGTAGTTTGTTTTTTTTTTAATTAGCACAACAATGACTGTAAGATCGGGCTCTGGATCTCCTCTGTGGCCTAAAAGAATCCTTTAAGGATCTTTCTGTTTTCTTGGAAACCTAAATAGTGCCCCGTTTTAAGGGATTTTCTTAACTAAGTGCAGTCTACAGCTCTGAAAAATGCTCTATTAGTGGTTTCTGAACTACTATCTAACAGTCTATCAATGTATTCCCTCTGATGGTACAGGCATATCTTTTCCCATTAGTGGCTTCAGGTTATTCATCACAATAGTTAATGTACAGACAAACATAAAAAAGTTTGTTTATGAGTGATCTAACATAATGCTTGATTGCTGAAAGCACTGAGCCACCTCTCACAACTTTACTTTACAAGGGGCTATTTAGACAAACAAATTACGTGCTGCAGTTCTAAACATCATGACATAGGAATTTTAGGCACACAGGTCTGAAAATAAGGATCTTTGCATGACCAAATTCTAAAAAAACCTGAAGGATCAGAATAATTCTGCCCATGCTGTTCCTGCACGGCTACAGCCATCAGTAAATTTCTGTTTGGTTGGATGTATCACAGGGCCCTCTTCTCTCTGACTCAACCCTCTTGCAGGCTAACAGCTATGCCAGTCAGAGCTGGCTGCCTGCAGGCACCACATTTTGATATGATCTGAACACAAAGATTTAGTATTGTCTAGGACTTCATTATAAGCTGTAATAAACTCTAGTTGGCAAGCTTTTCTATAGTCAAAGAAATCTGAGTGACTTTAGACATAATCAACGTAAGCAGAGTAATCTGATTTATGGTGGTTTTAGAATAAAGTTATCTTATATTCCCTGACCTGAAAATAAATATCTGTTAACCTTTTATTTTATTTCCTTAGATTTCTTGCTCCTTCATCTAGATTACAAAAGATAGGTTTGGGTTGTAGGCCTAGATGGAAAGTTGCTCTTAAGCAGTGCTAGAGCATTATGTTTTACCTCCATCCAAATGGTGGTGAAAGCAGCTACTTTCGGTAGCTCAGCTGCATTGCAATTAGCTTATTGATTCTTACTTAATAATGCCTACTACATGTTATTGCTATTTGTTTGCCTTGTTCGTCCATCTGTTTGTCTTCCATTTTTTCATCAGTCATTGGTTTCAGATCTTCATACACTAATGCTCTGGGAAATATGAAATTATATCTTTTACTGAAACTCTAAAAACTTTAATGTAAAATAAGGATATACCATTACACCTGGGTCATCTTTCATTCTTGCTTCATAATATCTTTCAAAACTTATTTCTCAGTTCAGTAGTAGGTATGAATTGATTGAAACGATAGTTATTTCACATATATCACTTCAAAGACCAATAAACAAACAACCAAAATGATAGTAGTAATAGTAATATCTGAGACTCTTTTTTTCATGTGATAACCTCTATTAAAATGTGTTAAAGGCTTAAAGCCATGAGTCCCTATAGCATTTATAAATGGCAGATAAAAAAAAATCAAATTCCTGTGCAAGCCTTTCTAATCTTATCCCTGTGCAAATCAAAGAGGTTGCTTTGCATCTAAATTGAACTTGAATGTGAAGGAAAAATGTAAGAATTCAACTACAGAGCTGACAAAAGAAAGATTACCTGAGAATGATCCTTAGAAGAGTCTAGAACAAGTGTTACCCTATCATTTTCAGAACTATAATTATTTCCGAGAGGTTGACGGTCCACACAAAAAAAAGAACATTTCATCATTTATGACACAACACTTTATATTGCTGGACCATCTTTATGCATAAACAGTTTAGAGTATCGTAACTTTTTTCTTTACTACGTTACAAACATGGTGCAATTTGATTGCTTTCAATAAAACAGTTTCACAGCAAGACTGTCTGCTAACGCTCACACAACTCTTTCCTAGGTCTGCATGGGTATTTCATAGGGAGAAGTCAGCAAAATAGAATAACATTTTGTGAAGGGTCACTGCTGACTGTAATTACAATCCTGAATTTCAAGCCTTGCAATCCCAAAAAGCTAAATATTATAGCAAATTCAGTGGGTTTGCTGTAACTTTTTATTATTGCTATTCCCTTTAATTTGCTTAGTTATGTGTTCAGAATTGTTGTAGGTTATAATTTTTGGGACATGTCCCATTTGCATCAGGAGAAACAATGAAGAAAAATGATACTGAGCCATTGAGGTAATGGCATCTTTTCTCCCTGAGTTGATGGCAGTAATTATTAGACAGTAATTCAGGGTAGTCATCTTTCATTCTTCCATCCAGGCAACAGATTTTTTGGAGTCAGCTGAATTTCAATCTGGAGAACCACAGTATGGCAGAAACTGCTGTATGAGGTGGTGGCCTTCTCTCTTGTTCCTCCAGAGTGCAGGACTTCCTACAGCCTACCTACAGAAAGTGTGGGGATGATGACGTCTCTTACCACTCACAGGTGGTTGTACTCTTTTATTTCTTTCTCCAGCACAAGAAGAGAAAGAGTCCTACTTGCAGAGAAAGAAGAATCACAATTCATTTTAAACACATCTTGTCACTGTGGTGAACAGTAGCTATACAGCTATACAGGTTAAGGGTAGACCCGCTTTGGGAAGAGAGAGGTGTGGAGGCAGAAGCAGGGCTTGTGGAAAGCAGCACTGTGAAGGGCTGTTTGTAAACAGGGACAGGGCTCATGTTGTCCTTATGGTGAGACACTGGTAGCATGAGCATCCCACCATTTTTTTCCGTCTGCATTTACATGTCTAATACTGCCTTGCGTATTAGACACTGCTTGTATTTACTGAGATAATATTTAAAGGGTAAGAGGGGCTGCAATACGTCTGCAAAGACTTTTTTGCAGTGACCATTTTGTAACTTTAATACTGAATTTTAATGCAACAGATATAACCAGCAAAATTAAATAAAAATATCAAAGAATGGTCTATGATTTACTCAAATTACTCATGAACATTTCCATTTGAGTCTTGTTATACAGGTGCCAGCAAAATATCACAATGACATTAAGCACTGAAATAACAGTGACATTTCAGGTAAGTCGTGAATGATGTTTTAGAGAGCACTTTGAGGAGGCAGGGAAGCAGTTACTAGCATGTATCATTACCTTTTATTAGTAATGGACTGATTTCGAAAGAGGAATATTCATCGCCATAGCAATAAGTGGATTACAGTTTTCAAAAATATCCCACTAGGAAAGAAAGTGATGGAGGACTGGCCTGATATCACCCATGTACCTTTAAAACTACACTTCTCTGAGTTAAATTGATGTAATGCAGCACATAGCAACCACAAGTGTAGCTTTTCGCTTTTGAATGTATCTTGTCAGCATGGCTTCATTTTCTTTTATCACAGCTGCTCACAATGAGACAGGAAACGAGAAGGAGGAAATTATATCAAAGGTGGACAGTAGAAACCTGTACAGAAGAGAAGTCTGAGGAGAGAGGAAAATGGAGAGGAGGTTGCTTGTCTCAGAAAAAGAAGGAAGGACCCAAATACAAAGGCAGCTGTGGATAAAAGGGGAAGAACGTGACAGGATGACGAGCAGTGCACACACCTGTGAAAGTAAAGTCATGATGAGGCAATGAAGAACCCAAATAGTGACAGTGTAGATGAAGATTATAAATTGGATGGAGGGTCAGGGGAGGTAATTGTACAGAAATAGTCTTGTTTTTCATCTTGACAATCTGTACAGTCTGTCCTGAGGCCAAATTTGCCCTTATACTTTACATGTGATAAGATCTCAGACACCTCAAGTATATCATAAATGGGACCATATTTTCAATGAAAGGCAGTTCCTAACAGTAAAAAAAGCAGCAGTTTCTCCATCACTAACTAGTGCAGAAGTGCTCTTATACCCCTTCACACAGAATGCAACTGATGATAAACCGACTACCTGTGGATGTGGCTTAACTGTCACCTTGCACGTTCCTCCAAGACTGCTGGCCTAAATAAATCAATGTATTTCATTAATATGTGTTAGTAAAGTTATTAAAAGATAGTCATAGAGCTTTTCTTCCTTACCAAGACAGTTAGTACCATTAAAAAAAAAAAAAAAAGAGGGAAAAAAGGCTTATGCTGGATTTTCTTTTTTGCTCAAGTCCAAGCTGTGATCTGAAGTCTACAGTTTCACTCCACAGTGAAAGTGTTCGGAAGCCCTCACAGTCTGCCCTGAGGCCAAATTTGCCCTTATACTTGACATGTGATACTACTCACCATGTTGGGCAAATGATAAAGGAACATCTTTAGTTTGAGTAGGAGTGATTCTGTAGTCATGCACTGTGCCATAACATGATGGTTATATACACAGTAAGCAAGAGAGCCAATCCAGTTCTAAAACTTTGCTGTATTAGAAATTACTTTGTATTATTATCTTCCCAAACTTCAGCGAAATTTAGGAGTTTCCAAGTATAGGCTAATTAGTACTGCAGTTTGGATGCTGAACAAGGCTATTAAGTCATTAAGGTAGGAAATTAGTGTAAGACAAACTTAGAAGTTCACATGAATAAAGATTATGAGAGTCAATTTTATTTTCATCAATCTTCCTTTATGACTCTGTGCTGTGAAATTTTACAGTATCTACTGTCTTCCCACACAAAATACATCAAACATATCCCAAAATATAAAACTGATACAAATATAAAGAGATAGATATTTTTTCTGTGAAATTTGAGTAATCTTAACACTTTTTTCAAGTTCAGTCTTCTACTTTTCATACCGATCTCTGTTCTTTGCCTTTTTTTTCAATGTGTTCTTTTTAATTTATGCTCGTCTTTATTTACTTATACTCCATTTTTATAGGCATCTCTATTTGTCTTACAATTTAGTGCATTGTTTTTTCTCGTACTAATGTAATAGGAGTGAATTAAAATCTTGAAGTACCAACATAGCATCTTTTAGTGGAAATTAATAATAATTTTATTACCATCTGTGTGGTCTACTACCACTTGCAGTTTTACTGCTGCTAGTTGTTGCATCCAGTTTGTGACAAGGGTTCAAACACCTGTTTATGAACAGCATCTTCAACTATATATTTGTTTTAGATGGAGTAAAACAACAGCAAATGAAAGATCTTCAGAAATAAAAAAATGTATCCCAGAGAGGATGAGAGAAAGAATGCAGATGTGTCTATGATTCTGCAAGGTAGTCCAGTTGTCCTCATAAAAAACTTTTTCTTTATATCTTTTAATTTTATGTAATTATTCTATTTAAATATTGAATTTTTTGAAAAAGCTGGAAAAAACCCACCAAACCCTCCACTGCCACACAGTGTGGCCTCATCTGTCTGCAAGTTTGAGTTGCTGCTTGTAGCAAAACTGACTACAGATGTGTCTGCTGCACTGGAGCTCCAAGTTAACAAGTAGATTTGTTTTAAATGTGCAGGTGGAATTCTACAACCTTGCTCCTAACTGTGCTCTTCAATCCAACACATACCGAGAATGTACTTTGCCCTGCTCCATCCCTCTGAGCCCTCTGGGTACATTCAGCAACATCTTGCAGCATCTGGACCCACGGAGAGTTTCCCTCCGTGATGGCCTTTGCTTTATCATCTACCAGGTTGCTATGGCAACAGCAAGGCACAACATCACAGCATCAACCAATTGTTTTTAGGCCTAATAACTTAAGAAGGGCTTCAAAAGGTTGTTTGGGGATTTCTTTTGGTTGAAAAATAAAAAAACCCTATGTATCAAGTACCAGACATAGTCCTTTAGAAGAAACTACATAACTAGATGGTGACTTACATGTATCTGTCAACAAAACCTGTATGAGGGACTTTAGCAATCAAGAATTTAATAAAATCTTTGTCTGTTTGAAAGCTCACTTTGTTCATACAAACTGTACTCAAGAAAGACACACTTAAAACAGAAAGTTCAGTCTCGTGGGAACTGATCAGTAGCATCACTGTAAATGACCAGTCCCATCCCACCTTAGCACAGACAGGCTCTAACGCTATGTAAAATAGGCAGTTTTTGTAGCCTCAAGAAAATTTATGTGCATGCAAGATAAAGAGCTTTTCAGGCATTTTCGTTGGGTTTTTGTTGTAGGGAAGGAGAAGAGAAATCTTATGTGTAACACACTCCGTAGCTAGATTTGACAATTTTTTTCTCAGTGAGGCTTTTGGCTGTGTTGACATAACTGATAAAGCCAGTACAATTAAACCCATACTTTTTTGCTTATTATAATCAGTCCATGATGTGGAGTCTTGTTGATATCTCTAAAGGAAACCTCTTCATTTGTCTTGATTTTCTGTATTTTTAGTAGTATAAAAGTATTTTTATATTCAAAAGACACAGTAACTGTGAGTTCTCTTACAGCATATCCCATTCCAACCTACCCTGAAGACAGAAACAACATTGAACACTGACGACATACTTTCTGCTCAAATAAATAAACTGTATAGAAAAAAGCCAAGAAAAATACAATAAAAACCAATTTGCTATAGAGTAGCAAAGTAAGATTAGCTAATTAAGGATGTAATTTGTAATACTATTACTGTGAGTACAGTTCACGTCCTTGTAGTTTTATTGCATCAGTTTAGGGGGTTGCTGTGGTTGTGACACAAAATTAACCACTCAAATTTGCTCTGGCACGAAACATGGCTTACAGATTACCACTTAATGCCAATTATTTTTTTCCTACGTCAATAGCAAAACCTTCTTTTTCTCCAGGGTATTGTGTTCTGTGACTGGGGAATACATAGGAGGCAATAGTATAATTTGAAGCTGATGCTGATAGAACCAGTTATTCCAGAATGTTAAATTACAGTGTAACAGTGAAATAGTAATCAAATGTGCCAGGACTGCATGCAGCAACCCCTTGAAAGTGATTTTATACATCTAGAGTCTCCACATGATAAAAAAATTAATTTCTGATATCTGTTTCCTTCTCATAACGAAATAATTGTAGGAACCAGCTGCTTTATTCCACTCTTGTAGGCAGAGGCAGTGACAAGATGGATATAGAAGCAATAGCCCGTATTTCAATATGCATTAACATCAAGTGTGCTTCTGGACCCTCAGAAAATTTGTGCTTTGTGCTGAAATACCATCCATCTGATTCTCCTTTGCATGGCTACCCAGGCTTGCCAGAGGAGAGCCGGTGAGGGAATGGGCAATATGCCCACATCTGCAGTAATTGTATGCAAACCAGATTCAACTAACAGCCCAGGCTCCAGTAAAACTGCAACTGGAAGGTCCTCAACTACAGAGGCAACCAGCAGTGCCCAGAGGCAGTGAAGTTCCTGGCAATGTGGCATAATGAGAGCAATGTTCTACAGCACCTCACCACCATGACCCACAGAAACGCAGTAGGCAAGGCTGCTACAGGATTTGGGGTTGCTTATAGGAAGCCAAAAGAAGATATGGTGAAATTCCTTTCCGCAAAAGGCAAATATTTTTGCTTTAAGATTATATTTTCTGTGATTGATTGTAAAGATTCTTAGCGAATGATGACACTACATCGACAGGAACACATATGGAGGAGATACATCTAAAAGCATCTGCAGCCCACTCCAAACAGTGGAGGCCACAAACCCCTCCACAGTCAGGTGTGCCCATAAATCTTAAAGAAATATCTTAAATTTTACAACATGTTCTCGGGAGTGCTTTGCTCCATGTAAAACTTATGATACTAATCAGTCTCTCTCTCAAGCAAGGTCTCTTTCCATCCTTTGAAATAATTATTTTTCAAGTCTGATATATAATTGGATCCTAATTTTGATAAAGGAAGAGTAAGCACTGTCATCTGAGTGTGCCTCAGACAAGGGTTTGTTTCTCAGTTACAGCTTCATGAAGAACCCTTGGAGTTCACCTTTCCTCTTTGTCATTACTCTGTTACTTGTCTTGTTTCCCTTTTTAGTCTCCCTCAGCTTAATTCTTGTAATGCTTGTAATATCACAGATAAGCAGATATATACATCTAGCAAAATAATAAGTAAAATCTAGTTATCCACAAAAATTAGAAAAGGCTTCTCTAACGGAAGATTCTTCTACATTTACCTACCACTGATTCTATCTAAACATTTTTCTCCAAAGCATCTGTTACTGGCCTCAGGATATTGTGCTAGACAGTCCATTATCCTGATTTCATATGTCAATCTCTATGTCCCTAATTGTGCTGATGACAGCACCCTTGAGCTGAAGTTAGGCTATAGTTATGTGAACTCCTCCCTGGCAGGGTGGTCTCAAACATGGTCTCCAAGTTGCAGTGAATGCTGGAAAAGGCTGGAGTACAGCCCAGGTCCTGCTGTTTTTCCGGTTATTTTCCACTAGGGAAATGTTGACAAGGGGGATGTCGCAAAGGAATGTAAATTAGAACAGATTAAGGTTCCCCTGATTCCTCTGATAAGAGCCAGGGCTGGATCTGTGATGCAGAAGGCATACAGCCATCAAAAAGTCACCTTTGTCCCTTCCCTTGCCTGATGCTGAACATATTTTGAAGGCAAGGGGGCTATAGGGCTATAGCATGAAGTACTGAACAACCATCAGACATAGCTGTTCAGGTGACTACTTCCACACAAGTGTCTATGCAATTGTCATAGCATTTCCCATGGACGTCTACTGTTCTGTGCAATCAACCCTAGGTTAAATTAAAAGCCTTTTTCTGAACCTGTAAGTTATCTTCCTGTCAGTCTTAGTCTTTAGGAAATACTCCGGGTTAAATCAGGATACTTATCAGAGTGCTTCTGAAACTACACAGGTTAATCCAACCAATTCTGCTTCTGTTACAAAATCATTTGCTCATTTTCAGTAATTATAGCCCATCTGGATGTTTCTCCTTCTCTGTAAATGTTTGTGAGAAGTTCAAAATCCTGTTGAGTCAAGTGCAAAGGAACAAGTAAGCTAAGCCAGTCATAACTTATTTCCTCTGCTTTTAAAAGAGAAATACATATTTGTGCTATTGCTTTATTTAATGGAGAAATCATTCACAGCAAAGTAACAAAAACCCAGGCTGATTAAGCATGACCCTTCTCCAGAGTTATGCTTATAGCTTTCTCTCTGGAGAAAGGATGATGCCATCTAAATGTAATAAAATATTGCAGTTAAATAGAGATCCTGGTAAATCAGCTTCCAGCAAGGCTTTTCTATTAATGCATTTGGTAATGGTAGCTTTCATAGTATTAATATAAAAAAGTGCCTGAAAAAAAATTGATGACTTCTTCAACAAAACTCCTTAGAAAAAAATTTTTTGAATGGACTTCTGTGCGTAGACCTTGCGAATTGGGAGGGATACCCAACAGCACTCAGTGTAAAGGCTAGTACAAAAGAAAGAGAGACCGTGACAAAGGAGACCCTACAAGGGTGCCATATACTTTTATGTCACATGCTTTTTCTCTCAAAATCAATAATCCACATATGGAATTCACTCAGATAGAGTTTTGGCAAAAAACCTAAAATAATTTGACTATATGCTAGTCAGCAGGTTCATCTGCATAGACGGGATGTTAAGGATTGCAAAGTTTTCTCACACAGTTTAAGAGCTCTTTCAAAGGTAAAGGATGTATTCACAATGATAGGATGATGGAGACACCAGTAAGCAATTTGTAAGTCTGAGGAAAAGTTTTTAAGTTAGTTTGGGAAAAAAAAAAAAAGGATGTCGAGGGACAGGATCTGGCATTGCCATGGTGTGTTGGAGTGACCAGGCAGCTGACAGAGGCAGGAGTGGAGTGAGGCTCAGTGTTGAACTGGCTGCTCCTGTGAGCAGCAGTGGCAATCTCACTGTCCTGTGGTCATGTCCTTCTTCAGTGATTTAGAAACCTCTTGGAAACTTTTCTGGAAAAAAAAACCAAATCTAAACAGAAATCACCAATTAAACAAACAGAAATAAGAAAAAACCAAAAAGCAATACTTTTTTCCTGAGGTTTCTTGAGCCAATCTGTCTTTTCTCAGACTCAAAAACTGTTTGATGCTTGTCCAGATTCCTCTATGCCTTCAGATTTTCATTTGTGAAATGACTTCTGCAGACTCTAATAGTCTTTAACAAGAGTATATAAAGTATATACAAAGCACATAGATTTGGTGTGCATTGTGCCTATCTATGGGACTGATGTCTACTGTTCAGTCTCAAAATCTCTCTTTGAGCTATTTTAGTTTTTACATAGATTGGGCTCTGAACACCTTATTATTTAAATAATGGGTCAGAAATTATTTTGGCACACCCCAATTTGCTTATAATGTTACCACCATGAAAACTTAATCATTTCCAAGACTAAGCACTCTGCCTGCATGTCTTTTAAAGGATAGCAACACCATTTTACTTGTTCACTGTGGGAGCTGTAGTTAACTTATTTTCCAGGTTTAAGCCAAGTGCACAAATCTCTAGTATTTTGAGAATGGTCACCATAGAATCATTTTCTTTTTAATAACTAGGGTTAAGTTAGTGCTTTTGTATTGATTTGTGGCAGTGGAGAAATGAAAGGAAGGACTTGACTTGTCTGCATGTACCAGAATCCAGAGCTCTGGAAGTGTTAGAAGTCACAGAACAGGGATTTGTAGGAAAGAAAAAGTCAAAAGTGTTGATGTGGGAAAAGGTTTGATCACAGCAAAATCTAGACAGTGATAGAAACAAAACCATGGAGACTAACCAGTTAGTTCACAAGAGAGGAAATGTGGGAAGTGAAAGAAAGATATAAACTCTGAATGAAGCATAAGAAGAAAGGAGAGCAGCATCTTTAATGGTATATATGCAGGTATTGCACCTGATCTGTGGAAACTTAAGACACAATTCCTAGAATTTCAGGAGCTGTATTATCCATATACTCCTATACTCACAAACTGCGTTGATAATATCTTAGGACCAAATGGAAACGCTCAGAAAATTATGGTGGAAGAAGAAAACGGTTTTGTTGCTTATAGCTGAAATTAATTGAATAGAGTTCACCACTTACCAAACTGAAAGAAAAGTTGTTTTATTAGTAAATTATTCACATGGCATGGAAATTGGTATGTTAATCTTTTATTTTACAGCACAAACACACAGCAGTGGATTTTGTGTAGAGGGCAGGGTGACAGAGGAGAGAGAGATTTAAGAGAGGGAGAGAGAAAGAAAGGAAGAAAGGAAGAAATGAAGAAAGAAAGATCACCGATCCAGCTGATGGCATGTCCGGAGTCCTGGAGGCACCTCCTTGGCTCTGTATGGGTACTTTCTATAGATAAGTTTTCCCTGCCCTGGAGCTAAGTTTCTCACTTTCTATGCAAATTAGTTATCATGCGCAGTTTGTTCCTCTAGACCTTTTTGGAAATGGGTCACAGGATTTGGGGGGGACTTTGGTGGTCTTGATCTCCCTCTCTTGGGTCCATACCCTCTTCTTGCCTTCATTCCTGAGCTCGCACTCTACTGTGTTGTGCTTATCTCCAGGAGCCGGAACAAGGACCTTTGTCCCAGAAAAGTCTCTCCTACCTCCTTATGGCCCCCTTCTCCAGCCCATCCTGTTCTTTCTCACAGCATATTCTTACAAACAATCCTTGGCTGGCTCCACAGCTATGCTGGTATTTTTGAGACATACACATTAGCCCCTTATCTTCTGGGCTTCTACATAAACCAATGTCTTTAAAGTCAGGATTATTAAAACCCCTAGTGCCTCTTATGATGTTCATTGCTCACTCATTTGGTGGTTAACAAGCTCCTGGTAAAAAATGAATTATTTCCTTTTTAAGATGATGTATTGGAGTGTTCCATACCCATGCTTATGAAAGTCTCGATGCCCAAATTGCTTCTCAGACAAAATGATGTACAGGTGGGAAGAAGGGGAAACACTGTGATTCAAATAATGTATCCTGGCAAGAGACAACCTGCCCGAGACCAATGGGGCACCACATAGCATAGTCAACCTATACTCCCACTATCAGGATTGTTTCCTGAATTTTCGCCTTGTTTCATAGAAAATTTATAACATTTTCTCAGAAAACACTTTCACAGAAAAAAAGAAAAACTTACCATTACTACATTTTTTCATTGTGAGAGTAAGATGGCCTTTCCTGCACTTTGTAACTCAAGTTGCCTCAGTGTAACATCTTTTCACTGACTTAATTTATTATTCTTGTTTGTTTACAAAAAGTCCACAAGTGAAGGATGTTTAAAAGCTCAGCTATAGCCAAGCTGTTATGGTACTTCAGCATCTACAGAAAGCAAGAGCTAGGTGTGGTCCTTCTGAATGCAGAGGAACCTTTGGAGCTTGCAAGCTGCTTTGCTCACTGTAGGATGAAGTATTGGCATTCCCTAAATTCAGCCTAACTTAATAGTAGCCTGGTATAGTGCGAGGGCTACCAAAATGTTCTCAGGACATTACTGCTTCTTGCTTCCCTTGTGAGGGGATTTATCAAATTGATCGTATTAAGTCATTTCATATAGTCAAAAGCAAAACATATGCAATGTCTGACATAAACTTGTATAATTTTCAAGTCATTATGTCCATCTTGTACAACCCATGATAAACTGAAAATTTGCTGACAAGACTTGAACAGGTGCAGCAAATTATATAAACTTATGTTGAAAGTTTTCACTTATTATCTTCCAAGGTCATGTAATTCTGCAACTAAACCTTTTTTTTTTTCTGTCAAAGCCAACAGTTACAACCTTTAAATGGCAAATGTGTTCTACATAGTGTAAAATCAATTTTATGTCTTGAAAGTAAAGGACAGTAATAACATGCATGAAATACATTACCAATAACCTCTTTTAAGAGTATTCCTTAATAACGGGGTTTTCAAAGAATTGTATGAGCTCAGTCAGTTTGCCAGAACCCTTTTGCTAGGCGCTGTCCATGCTGCTGCACTGTCCGCTGTAAATAACATTTGATTGGGATAGAGACATATATAATGGGATACATATTTTATATTAAGCATTCAAGTGAATATTCAGAGATAAATGAAGAACTTATTTCCTTCATGCTGATACATGAACACTAGCCACCTTTTAGATGGTGTATTCTTATTTACTAAATGACACTCTATACCTCTGTGGAACTGTTGGAGGCTTTCTGTCAAAGTAAAAAAAAAAACCCTTTAATTTGTAGTGACAATGCAAAACATCCCAAGGATTTCAGCTTCATTTCACAAAAAGTGCAAATATCTACATGTGCATGGATCTATATTCTGTGCTCTTTCTATCTGTTGTGTCTTTATGTTCAAATCCCCAGATAGCAAATTGTTATTTCCCTTGAATAATAAAACCATGCCTTGAGTTACAATACTTGCAAGCAAAGCACTTAAAATTGATTAATTCTGTATGCATTTTGCATTATTTTCTGTGGTTAAAAAAGATTAGATAAAGCAGTAATAGACACATAAATCTAAACATTTAAATATTTTCCCATGCACTTATAAAGGCACTGTGTGTATAAAATATGAGATCATTAAAATTGAAAGGTGACTTTCAATAATATACTCTCTAAACCACTAATGCTGAAAAATAGAGTGAGGAATTTCTGCCTGGAATTGCACGTGCAACACCATCAATCTATCCTGAGGACCAGATTCAGTACAGTTATTTTCCTGCAGAGTGCTATCAAGTACCTTACAGAAGGCACTATTGCTACTGGTAATAACAAGCATGTAGTAAGCACCATGGCATGTAACATTTTTCAGGGACAGGTTCCTACCTCTGCACTGTCAGGGATAACTGTTTCCCAGAGTTCTAAAATTAAGAGAGTATATGGGTTACTTTCTGCACTGAGTCAGCCTGATGAATTAGCAGGCGCTTCTACTTCCATTTTCTTAGGAAAAGTGACAAATTTACTTTATTCTTTAGGAAACTAGATCTGGTAACTCCCAGGACTCTTAGAATTATCCCAATGATGTAGCATTAAATGAACAGGCAGAAAAAACCCAATAACAACAACAACAAAAAAAACCCAACAAAAAAACAAACAAACAAACAAACAAAGAAAAAAAAAAAAAAAAAAAACCAAAAAAAACCAGTAACGGGAAAGGGCTTCTGCTACTTTCCACTGAGGAAAATCATCTTTTCTCATCTGCACTGTAGGAGTAAAGTTATGAAGCAGAAAAAAAAACAACTATGTGGTAACTGCTGTCAGAGCTGAAAGGGATGAGAAAGAGTGATAAATAATCTCAAGAACTAATGTCCTTTGTCTCCATTGGCCTTTCTGAAGGCCTGGCCTTGGTTTCCCAGGCAGGAGCTACTCAAGTAGCATAGATAGTGCTGAGGGAGGCAGTAACAGCTCTCAGACTCTTTGCCTTAAGAAATCATTTTTTTTACTTACTTCATCCTCCTACCTTACCACCATAAGCCTCTCAACCAGCAGTATGATCAATATTTGTTCTGTGTTTATTGCATGAGAACTCCACATCAGAGATTTGGGACTCCGTCTCCAGATGTGTTTGCTCTTAATTATCCACCCAAATGCTGCAAGACATTCGGCTTTGTCTGCCAGATAAACCGGTATTTCTTTGGATATGTTTATATACAGACACACAAAAAGTTCCTTTCTTCCTTTGTCTTATTCTTTCAGGAAACTGAGAGGCTACAAGTTAAAAGTATCTCTTTCCTTGGATGGCTTCAAAACTTGTAAATAGTTTTCAGCAATGGAGTATTTACCAGGACCTGTTTTTCATGGTTTAATTATTATGTTTTTCTTATAACCAAAGCATGGTTCACTTGCTATTGTGGGACTAATCTTTGGGTGGTTGTAAGACAGATTTCTCTAAATTCAGTGTTTTCATTTGTCCCTTTGTTTCAGATTACATTTTGAACTATTTTTTTGACTGATATGTAATTCCTTTAAAGTGTTTTCTTCTAATTAGTATAAGTAGAGGGTAAGTGATTCAATAAATAATTCGGTTTTTTAGGGGTTTCTTATTTTTAATTGTGTCTGTAAATTTTAATTACTGTCTGTAAACACTCATGGTAACACATTCTAATTTTGAAAATAAAGAAAAACAAAACACTTATTCAGATTTTACTTTTTAATTTAACTGCACTAAACTCCACTGATTACTTTTTAATTTAATGGGAATCATGGCTATTACAAAATCTTGGTTGATTAACAGAAATTGTCTGTTCTTGTCTTAATTGCTTTTTTTAAGTTTTTACAATTGACTCAATTAACTCTGATCCTCTCAGGTGATTTATATCTTTTTTTACAGGCAGCCTAAACTCATCCAAGGGTCACTTAATGATTGAAGGGGAGTTATGACAGAGATTAACTCAGTTCAGTACCTCTCACATGAAATCATCTTTTTAGAGCTGACAGGTTTTCAATAAGCTCTCGAATATCAGATTTTCTTGCCTTTAGAAAAATCCTCAACTTGCCTTCTGATGCTATACAGACTGTTTTTATTTCTTATTATTTCTTTTATTTCTTTTTATTTTTCAGAGCAAGCCTGATTGCTTGATGGATATCATCAGCTGTATTGCAGAGTGGTCCTGCTGCCTCACTCCTGAATGTATTCCTTCAGGCACAAAAATACATGGGAGTAGTGACTTCTTACAGTGTTCTAATTTGGTTTTGTGACCTTCTTCATGTCAAATCTGTCTTTCCTTGTCTAGTCAACCATGTACACACAATAATTCCTGCAACATTTTGAGGTCCAGGTTTCCGTAAGGGTTCCTGATATTTAAGCATGGCAATCAATCACATAATAGGTATTTTTTTTAAAGTCACTAAACAGGTGGGATTTAGGCAGTGTATTTTGCTCTCAGTGGGGTTTAGGGTTCTAACTTTCTGAGAAGAATTTACAAATCCAGATGGAGGCAGAGGTTCTTTTGAACCCTAAGCCCTTGAGTGTTTGATCAATGATCATGATCTGTTTACAAATGACTTTATATATTCTTCAGATTGAATAAATAATGCCCTAGTAAGGCACGGCTACTGATCAGCTTGGTAGTTAGAATCTGTGTGGATGTCTACCTAACACAAACGCAATGTTTTTCATAAACATTTTGATCCTCGAAGTCTGAAAAGAACAGGATTTATTTAACATGATAAATACATGAGAAATGTTGAAATAGATGCTACACTCAAACTAGCCAGAAGTATGAAGGTAGGTATGGGTGACTGTGCCAAAAAAATCTGCTCCTATCTCTGGATTCACATTCCTTCTACAAAAAGTAAAAGTTATAAACTGGATAGACTACTGGATTTATTGACATCTCACATCTAATAGTTTTTAATGCTTTCATCTATGACAGTGATTTTAAAATTTAAACAGAAACGTGAGTAGAATGGATTTTGAAACTTGGCCAAAAGTTCTCTCATATGACAAAGCTGAGAAGTTTTCCTTTTTTCTTTCCTAAGGAATATATAGTCCTGGTGAATCTTAAGCTATGCTTATAAATGAAGTGGAAATTATTGTTGTCTCATTAAAATACTTTGAAAATCCAGATCTTTTAAAATTTAAATTGATAGTAGTGTATAAGCATCTCAGATGTTTATATCATATTCAACAAGTGATAGTAAATGGAAGCATTTTATTTAAATAGACTTACTTTCAAAATTAAAGATTTTCTTCAGTATCTATTTTTCTCTGTAGTATTTTCTTTCATATGCCAAGTCTTAATAGTGAAGTTGAAATGATAAGATATCACTGGGAAAGGAAATTCACAAATTTTTACAAACTTTCCTGCATTCTAAACCTTTCAGAATGCATTTTTCCTAATATTCTTGCAGAACTCCATGTAAGTAAATTACAAATTATTTTCAGAGTTTAAAATTAATTTTAAAAATACACTAAAGTACATCCTTATTTCTTAAGATATGTTTAACTCCTTAGAAAACAAAAAATCTACTGTGGTCTGTTATTCTTCCTGTGCAAAAGGAGTTGCTTTGCATGAACTAGTATTTGATAATAGCATAATTACATAATAATGTCCTAATTATATTATATGTACCAGTAAATAGCTACTAATAACAGAGTAATTATTATGTTATTACCAGAGAAGTTGTTAGGCAACCTTGGGTAACAGTGATAAGTAATGGGGGAAAACAGTTCATTTTATAATTAGAAATTAAGGAATTCTACTGGAAGGGAAACATATCATCATATATAAAATGCATTTTAGAAAAGTGAAATATGATCAAAGGGTACTGTAGCTCACTGCTGTAGAAAACTTTTGACTAGCAACAACTCCTGATTTATCAGATTCAAACTGATAATATAATATGGAATGTATTTGTATTATTATACAAACAGAATGTATATTTAAAAACAAAGCCAGTTATTAAAACAAATAATAGTGTGTTCATACATGGACCCCCACTTGTATACTGTGATAAAACTACGATAACTATATTCTATAAATTATGCCTACAAAAATGAAAGCTACAAGAAAATAACTTTAAAACTGTTTCTGCAACTAATCCTGTGTGAAATTCCCCAGTTTCTCAGAGACAGCTCAGAGGTACATTTCAGCTCTTCTGGTGGAGGAACCTCAAATGCCAAGAAACGACAGTTGAGAAGTTCTATTCTGCCATCTGATTGATGCTTATCTACACCAGAGGACTCTCATAGTCCTCTGGAAGTATCCCATCAACCTTATACTTTTGTAGCTTCCCCTGAAACCAAAACACAAGCAAATCCTGCTATACCATCTCCTATCTCTAAGACATTGAAGAATCCTACCCATGCATTTGTAAAAATACTCTACAACTCTGTAAGCTAGTGGTCCAGCTGGGCCTTTGCTAAGGAAATCTTATCACCATATTTAAAGGGGTAATTTTGTGATAATACATGGGTGTCTCACTAGGGATGGTTGGATGGTGGCTTCACTGATCCTAGGAAAAAGTTCAGCTTATAGTCGAACAACTCGATGGTGGCCCATTAGGACTGTAAAATGCCTGGCTAATGTAAAGCTTGCAAAAATTGTAATGTAAAGGTTGCAGTGAGATTTACAAAGGCTCTTACGCATGTTCTGGTAATCCATGATAGTTTCTTGTCAGAATTAGTGCTCTGTCCTCACCCTTTGATACTGTTGTTTCAAGCCTCATCATCCACAGCCTCAGTCAGGGGAAGCTGGGGAAATAAGAGAAGAACTTTTCTCACAGATCACACCACTTACTGGTGACGTTAAAGATCCTGTGTTGTTGTACAGTCGCCAGTATCTCAGGATCCATTGGAGGGAATTTTTCTATATGCCACTGCAGGAACAGAAGTCTGTAGGGAACTTGGGAGTCAGTTGAGTGGTTGGGACCACACAAGCTCAGCTTGAGACACATGTGGGAAATGGTAGAGGAGTGCGGAAAGTCCACCCTCTCTCCTTCCTCCTGCTCTGTCCCTCTTCCAGAGAAATGTGAGAATCTCAGCCTGTCACAAAAGTGGTCATATGTGCTGTGTAGGCACAGCAACAGCCAGGGATGCTAGGATAGAAACTCAGCAGGACAACAAAGTATATCCCAGTCTGAACTCATGCAGCCCAAGCACAGCACATATGACCTCCTCACTGTACAGCTTACTTGTCTTGAAATTTCACTCAAGAGATATCTGACATAAGACACCATTTTCAATCAGAGCCACGTAGACCAGCTTTTGAGGCTGCTGTGATATAATAAGAGCCACATTTGAGAATGAATGGAAAAGGAACTGAGCTGCATCTGATATCAGAAGTTGGCTGGTAAAGTATGACTAGAAATGAGATAAATCCCTATTTCTCTGGGACTTTTGGAAGCATAAAGGGAATCTTTGTATTTATACAGGAGCTGGATGTTTTGGTTTTTTTTTTTTATTTGTGGATTTGGGTTTTGTTTACGTTGCAGGAATGCAGTGGGAATCAAGGAAACACATGGTCTAGTTGACCTAATCACATTATGGAGGAGGTATCTAGAGCCCGGGCACCTCAGTATTTGTAGTCATCACCTCTTAATGTAGGTCACAGTTTAAGCTGGGAAATTGCAACAAATATGTGTTAAGCAGCCTGGTTCTTAAAGAAGAGTGTGGCAAAAAGTAAATGCTAAGAGGCTTCTGAACAAGGATCCTGGGCAGCTGGATATGTGGGATAGTTAGGATGGTGATTAACCCAAATCATCCTCCCGGGCCCTAGGTGCTGCTGTTTGGAGACAGGGATGCGTGTTTTTGGCTGGGATGTCCAGAGCATGCCTCAGTATGCTGGGGTAATTGCAGAGTTTCTCAGGAATATGTGATGCCTTTTTGAAATATAGTCCAGCTTCTCTGGTCTTTATCTCTTTTCCTTCGTTGCTCATTCTCGTGCTGACATAAAGATTCTAGTCTCTGCTTAAAGCAACAACAATAAGAATGATGTAAAATATCATTAAAAGAAAAGCATGGCTAAGCTGGTCGTGTCTGTTAAATGTGAAACCTCTGCCCAGGAATTCTCACACAATTCAAGGAGCTGCACACATACCACTGAAGACTTTAACTGCTAGGACCAAAGTCCCTTCACAGGGTCAGCTCCAGTGAGCTGACAGGTGTCCCTTTTGACTCCTTGCTCACACACACTCTCAGTTGCACTTCCTCCTTCTTTAGAGTCGAATCCTAGGTTTCCCATAGCAGAGCCCCAGGCATTGGATATATAAAAATAAATAAATAATTTAATAGAATGGTACAGCAGCAGGTCAGCTTGAGCTGAGTCCCTCCAGAGAGGGAGCCAGAACAACAAAATCCCCAGATTTTCGTACCCTTACAGTCTATGCACCCATTCTCCACGCTTTCTTCTTGCACATGCCTTTTGGTCCAATGGTGATTTTTGGTCTGGTTTCTTATAACAGCTTATTGGATTGTTTCTCTGTGTCCACATAAGCAGGCTGTTAACTGTTCTTATCTTGACAAGTTGCCACTTAGCTGCTGACAGCTGTAGCCTCCTCATCTTCTGGTTTGTACTTATTGTGCACTAGCTCAATCAGCAGAGCATGGAAAACTAAGAATTCTTTGAGTTAGAGTAAGGACAACGTAGAAACAACTAAAACATCAGTGTGTTAACATTATTCTCATATGAAATTTAAAACATAGCACTGTATCAGCTACTAGGAAAATTACTAGGAAAGTTAACTCTATTCCAGAGAAAATCATCTCGGTGAAAATTCACAGCTTGCAGCCTAAGGCTTCAGCAAACCTAGCTACTCATGCCAAGCAAGTATGGCTAAGCAAACAGCACACTAAATCACCCAATATTATAACTCTAAGTGACTGTTTCTTATTTAAAGCTTACTTGTTAGGGTAAAAAACTAGTCTCTCTCCACAAATCTTCGAAGGCTGTTGCTGCTCAGCTGATACAGGCAATTTCCTATCAACTTGATCTTCAGCAACATGACTGCCATTCATTATGCTTAAAATGCAAGTTAACATATGACAGACTTTGATACAAGGACCCTGTCTTAACACAAAAATTGAAGAGTATGAACAATTTGCTGGGTATTTAAGGTCACAGTTGAAATTACGCTGCAATAACTTCATTACATAATTTTAATCTTTTAGACCCGCTTCTTATCATGTTTTTGTCTGTGTGACTCATGGACCATACGCATGCTAGAACACTGAAAAAAACTATGCCATAGACTGTAAGTGGAAGCAAATTAAATTTTTGGTAATTATTTGAAATCAAATCCTGTGTGGGTGTGTAAAAGTAACTCATTACTCTGATACCTGTTATCCATTATTCTTATCACACAGAAAATGTTTTGCGGTTACGAAAAAGTAAAATAATTTATTTTAGTTTATATAGTAAAAAATAACCTTTATATTGTGTTATATGTTTCATCTAGTTGGGATATTTATTATATTTTATAATATTAATTTGCTAATTTAAATTACATACCTTCTGTTCTGAGATCAGGAAAGGTTCAAAACAATAAAAATGATTCAAAGAAAGGCCTTCCATACAAAGTCCAGGACTTTATATGGAGCAGTCTCATTAAGTTCAGAAAAATGCAGGCAGCTTTTGGATTGCACAGTCCTGTGAGCAATTGTGCTGGTTTTGGCTGGAGTGGAGTTAATCATTTTAACAGTAGCTAGTATGGGTCTATGTTTTGGGTGTGTGCTGGAAACAGTGTTGGTATCATAGGGATGTTTTGCTATTGCTGAACAGTGCTGGCACAGAATCAAGGCCTCTCCTGTTCCTTATCCCACTCCACCAGTAAGGAGGCTGGGGGTGCACAAGGAGCTGAGAGAGGACACAGCCAGGACAACTGACCCCACTGACCAACGGGACACTCCATACCATGTGACATCATGCTCATCATACTGAGCTGTGGCAAAGAGAAGGAAGAGGAGGATATCCAGTGATGGCATTTGTTATCCCAAATCACTGTTAAGTGTGATGGAGCCCTGCTTTCCTGATGAGGCTGAACACCGTCCTAAACACCATAGGAAGTGGTGAATGAATTCCTTGTTTTGCTCTGTCTCTGTGCATGACTTTCACTTTACCTGTTAAACTGTTTATCTCAAGCCACAAGTTTTCACACTTTTACTCTTCCAGTTCTCTCCCTCATCCCACCAGGAGGGCAGCAAGAATGAGGTTGCGCTGAGCTGTGTTTCCATCTGGGGTTAAAGCACAATGGCAAAGAAAGTAGGATTCAACCAGATTATGAGAGAAAATCAAAATCTTGATGCCTCCCAAACCTGTCTGTTTACTAAAATATGTGATTGAAGCCAGATAGAGTAAGAAGGAAAAAACTGCTTAATATAGTGACAAAAAAATTTTGATAATTATCAAAACTTTTTTTTATAGCAGATAACCTCTTCAATCAAATCACTCCCTTTTAAAAATAAATTAATTTATAATTAATATATTTTTATCGTATCATTATCTGACCTTCCGAATTAATCTTCCCAGAACAAAATAAGGTATTTTATTCTGACATGTCTTCCTCTGGAATTACCACTGTATGTCATTATTTAAGACTTCTTTTATAACCTTTTTTTGAGGGACTTTTTATAAAAATCAGGCAATTAGTTATGGAGAAAAGTTGACTTAGTCTTCTTTGACAACAGCCTAGATTGAAGCCAGGTGTATCCCATGATCTTCCTCAGTGGCCCAGGAGATTTCATATCATTATTCTGTTACTCAGTCTGAAGTTAACTTAATAACGTAATGTAAGGGCACTCCAGAGATGCTACAAATCCACGATGTATTATCTCTAATTTGTTAAAGTTAATCCACTATGGAGATATTCTGGTGAATCTCTCAGTGATTCTCGTCAACGAGATCATTAAGGTTTCTAGGTCTGTAAGTATGCCAGTAAATCATTTGTACATATGACTATACAGCCCTTCTCATCCCAGACTAATAGAATCCTCATTTCTGTGGATGAGACCATACGGCTAAAGTTAGAAGTTCCATAATCCTATCAAATTAAATGCATCTGTCTTCTGATCCTTTCAGCAGATGTCACTCTGTGCAAGGAAGTTACTACTGGTTTCACACAGAGCAATTATGTCTTTTAAAGACTCTCAGCACTGGTTTGGTTTTGATCTATTTTTTTCACAAAATAACATTTGATTACTTTGTCTGTAATTATGAAAAAAATAAATGAGCACAAATTCTAAGGATTTGTAATAGTAGATGACGTGAAGCAGTATCTAAATTTTGCCTTTTGTGCATTTTCCAAGCCAGCCAGATCAATCATGTTAGAAATTTGAAAATGCTTCTATAAGGGCTATGATATAATAAGCTTTAAAATTACTTCAGAAAGGAAAATTCATTTTGTTTCTTTAGATAGGATTTACTGGATTTACCTTATTATCAGTTACAAAACTTCCCTAGAAAATCACATCCAAAAGCATTGTTTCAACTCTGTGGGCAATGATTTTTAGGCACTATGACACATTATTTGGAACATTTAACATGTTTTATACCAGAGGAAGACAGATCAATTAATTTTGCCTTCAGTAGTGATTGTTGTCAAGGACTCGAATTTCCCCCATACTTTCTTCAGGCTATTTCTATTAATCTACTGTGTAGTAATATCCCAAACAAATTTGTCTTGCATTGAATGTGCAAAGCACACCGCTTATCTTTTTCATATAGACAATAGGCAGTATTTATTTTCCTTATGAGAATTCATCCTGTACCTAAAAATAATAATTTTAATAGTATATTTATACAGCTATTTTAACCTTCAGTAACTCTTCCTTTAATCTTTCCTAGAGAATGTGGTCTCATGTGACATCCCTTGACAAAATGCTGGGTAACTACCCAGCTCTGGTACTCCTTGCTTTTCTAAAATTGTAGCTCAGTGTATATAAAAGAGAAACTATGTAGTTAATGTAATTAAAGAAGAAATAGCCATGCTTTTAACACAGAGAAAAGTAACTTCAGAAAGTTAGGGATGGATAATAAAGGAGTATCCATATCATAGTGAATTGGGGATTTATTCTTTTTCCATTTCCCGGTGAAAAGCCCTAGATAATCTGAATGTAGATAACATGAAATGTAATAAGAGTTACATAGCTATAGGAGTCAGACTTAGATGATACAATTATCATTGTATCAAAAGTCACTTAATTAAGAAAGAAAACAATGTACTTCTGTACAACAATTCTTCTCTATATATAGTAAGTAACACATAGGAGACATTGCATAACATGAGAACAGAGAGGTTTAGAAGGATGATTTATTATTAATAGAAAGATTATTTATTATATGATTTATTAGTATTATTATCTTATTATTGACTTACCTAAGAACAGCTACATAAGTAATGGCATTGGGGTTTGGGCGTTTTTTTTGTGTTTTTTTTTTTTCTTTTATTCAGGAAGTATGTTTCAGGGGGTTATTGCTTTTTCTGGATTGTGATTAATTAAAAAAAAATCCTGGATAATTTTTATGTCATAGTATTTACATTCTGAAGCGATTATTAAAAAATTATTCTAAAGTGAAACCTTAATAGTGTTTATATTTGCTGTGAGAGGAAATCATGTCTTTAGATGTATATCACTCTATGTTTCTTGAATATATCTCATGAGAAAATATAATTTAAAGTGAAGATTGCCACATGAAATATTTTGGTCTTCTCAAAATAAACTTTTACTTTTGTTTCTGTAAGATGACATTTAAAGCAAACAGGAAATACTGGCTGTAATGTCTTCTGTGGTTTGGTTAAGCCAGTCAACAGGAGGCAACGCATATTTTGGATGGCAGCAGACAAGTGTTTGCATACTGTTAGACTTCATGTTCTGAAACTTTTTGTATATTCATTTTCACTTGCTTTTGGAAGCATGATGCAATAGAAAGAAAAATTCTACATTCTTTGGTGTGCTTTTATGTTTTTCTTTGAGTGGTGTTTTAGAAATTTAAGGGATCTGTAAACTTTTTTAATTATTCAGAAAATAACATAAAACCAGTTTTTCAGCTGTTTGCCACATACTTTTCTTGTAGAAAATTTGTTAAGTACTGTTTTGTTAAATTATACACAAAAAACCCCTTTATTAATGGTGTTAATTTAAACTATTCTTCAATAATTAAATGTAATTTTGTGTCTGCAAAGTGAAATAGATATCTTTTAGATGAATGGCAAGACTGACCTCTATCATGAAGTGTATTAGTATATTCATTGCCATGAGGAAAAACTGAGAATTAGCAACATGCTATGCATGTTTTTCTTAGATACAAACAAAATATTTAGAATATTTATTTCGATGACACTGATGTGTGTAAGATTTCCAAAATTTTTCCCCTTCATCGGCTTCTCACTGTAGGTAAAATATACTCCAAATACTATCATCTTTCATGATGCTCAGTGAAGCTATCAAAGGCTGTAGGTACCTATTAGTAATGAACACTGTAACATAATTTCTTGTCCTTAATTGTTAAGCTACACTTGCAGGCTATATCAGCACACAAAGGAAAAATGGTATGACTAGTTCCCACAGGAAGACTTAGAAAACTTTCCCTTAGTTTTCTTGAAAACTCAGACTCACAGAAGCTGATCACTGTACAAATCTATGGCCATGGTGGACTGAAGTCACATAAGTCATCATTTGGAAGACTTTTTTTTGATCATGCTTTATATTCATTAAAATTAATGAGGAATTAATGGGAGTAACAGAATGTAGTGTGTCCTAAGTAGAAGTACTGTGCAGTAACAGCAGTTACTGAAAACTTAAATACGAATGATAACAAGACTTCAAATTACTTGAAATTTGCAAGATTACAAAGGGTAGCTATGACAAATGAGATTATTGAGCAATTATGAAGTCTTTTTAACAATCAGACAGCTATTCGATTAACGATTTATGTAGTACTTTAAAATTTAAGGTATTAAACTGTTAAAATAACTACTTGCAAATAAATAGCCATGGTTGTAAAACAGTTTATACACTTGCTAACATTTCACTGTTTTCATAATAGAAAAGTATTCCTTGGATAAGGATAACAACTTCCTCAGAAATTTCAGGTGAAAAGATTTCATTTTTTTGATAACTCATTAAACAACACCATAACTTAAATAGAAATTATTTTATTGTTTCTTGAATTCACCTTTTCATTTTAGGGCAAAAAAAGGTTTTAATTTCTCTAGCGAGGGTTAAATCCCTTCATTTTTTGTCTTGGTATTACATTTTTATTTTTCAATAAATAATAAACCTTTCCAGTGTAAACAAATAAATTAATTACTGAACTAGAGTCTATTCAGTTCTCTTGACTTAGGTAAAGGTAAAATGGTTATGCCATGCCCCATTGCGGTTGTGTCAGGGAATAAAATAATATCATATAGTAAAAAACCATCAAAAGCAGAAAGCAAGGTAGGCTAAAGCAAGAGAAACCGAAACATCAGAAATATATTTTCAGAAAAGAAATCCTGTTCTGTAATCTGTCATCTTGGTAACATAAGAGAAATCTGCTTGAAAATTGTCTGCAAGGGAAGCCTAGGAAAAGAAACTGTATACAACTACACAGTTTGTAATGGCAAGACAGTAAGTTAATTATGCACCAATTTGAAAACTATACACAACGTAACTAATTTAATAAGGGTTGAATAAAATGAAGCTTTACATCTATTATATTTTAATGGAAACACAATGTGTTTTATCATTTAATACACTTAGGGTGCCCAAGCAATCATAGAAGCAATTACAACAATGTTATTCTTAGCTAAAAATCATAGAATCATAGAATCAGCCGAGATCATCAAGTCCAACCCTTGATCCACTACCACCGTGGTTACCAGACCACGGCACTAAGTGCCACATCCAGTCTCATCTTAAAAGCCTCCAGGAATGGATGCATTTTCATATTATCTTGAAAACTTGGAGCTAGTTTCTTTTCTGGAGGATATAGCAACTTTGTAATGGCAGCTTTTCTGTTCTATTTACTGATACATGCTTAACCTTCCTTCTATCAGGCTCAAATTTTGGCTTTCAAAACGTGGCTGATTTATTTTCTGGATTATAGTTTTTAGAAAGGGAAAACAGCAGGGAGTTGAAATTTAATGGAGTCATCAAATATTACAATGACAAGCAGGTATTCAAGTTGAAAGACCTTTACATTTAAAAGCTGTGTGACTAGTTAGAGTGATTTTATAAGGTCATTTGGTCCTTTCCATCTAGGCTAGAGTGCACTTTTTTTTTCCTTCTTTTTTTTTTCCATCTGGTTGATGCATCTTCATGCAGACTCAGTCTATAGGTTCCCAAGAGCAGCACAGTTCAGAGATCTGTTCTGAAGGTGGATTTTTGGTTTGTGAGTGAATAGCCTTCACACATTTTATTAAACCCTGGCAATAGTTTAATGTGCCATCATCTGTTATCTGTAAATTGTATTGATACAGAGGCTTAGGTGGAGTATTCAGTAACTTTATGTGTCCACCCATTAGAACTTCATAAGGGGATAGCCTGTGGTGTTTATTCACAGTGCTGTTGGTATATTTTAGGACCGCTATTTAAGGCCATTTTAGGCCTTTTTATTTTGTGAATTCTGACTAGTTGAGCTTTTAAATCAGAATTCTTCCTTCTAACAGTTCTGATGAACTGGGGATGGTATGCCCAGAGTAAACGTTGTTGGATTGCCTTGGAACAGGGCAACAGAAACAAAAACTTTGTGCCTTCTCTTTAGTCAAATAGGGCCATCTCACTTCTGCAGAAAAGTATGCAAAGGATGCTTTAATTCATGGCAGCTTTGCACCTCTAGTTGATTTGATGTTTATAACTTTGAGTTCTAAATGCAGTGTTCTGCACATTTCTAGGAAATACAGAATCACAGAATGGGTAAGGTTGGAAGGGACCACAGAGGGTCTTCTGAAATGCCTGAATAATATAATTTCTGGTAAATATGTTAACATGATTAACAAAATGTTAAATAACATAAAGGATTTGCAGGGGATGACTGTAGAATAAAGATCTTGAGATTTTGAAATCGTGAAGCAATAGGAACTGACACAAATGTACAAATATCTGAGTGTTTTTTAAAGTGCTTTTTTTCCGCTCTGAAATTATAAAGAACAGAAGACCTTTTTATTTTTGAAAAGAAATAGGATGACAAATAAATCTGATGAGCTAATGCTTACTAGAAAAATGAGGAGACAATCAGAGTTCCAAGAGAAAAATGGCATGGCTGTTTGCAAAAGGAAATGCTAGAGGCAACATCAAAATGTGAGGCAAGATGGATAAATGATGTAACAGTATCTGAACTACACTGGTTTTTGGATTTCCTTAAAAAAAAAGCCCCAAACCCTCCAACAAAACAACTCTGTGACATTTTTAGAAAGCCCTTCAACCTGCCCTTATCTTCCTTCAAACAAAACTTTCTGCAAAAAAATATGTTTAGGTCGCAAATTATCAACATTGTGATATCTATTACAGAGCGTGACTTCGCCTGTATCTGCAACATCCTTTGATAGTTTTTCAAATTTTAACCTTGTCTTTTTTTACTTTTTCATATATCATTGACTTACTTTGTTCACCATCTACACGCTATCTCATGGGATTCATGCACTAGTGAGAAATAGATAAAAAACAGAGTCAGAACATAAAATAAATGGGATATATTTTACAAAATATATCTACAGTGTGTTCTGTTGGTGAATACAGTTTCCACCCAATTTATATTTTTAAGATCTTGCTAGTGGTTATTGTCAGCGGGAAAAACAGTCAAAAAATATGTTATAGATGAATGTGTAAATGTTCACAGGGTAAAGAGATGCTAGTAAGTAATGTTCTTATTTTTATTTTTGAAGACAGATCTGATCCTTAAAATGCTGTGTGGTTCTGTTAGGGTACCGCTGATGTTTCTGAGAAGTGGAAATTTTCACAGCTGGTCACTCATTCCATTATTCAACTCTGTCAAAGTTTCAGAGTGTGTAAGGCAATATGTTTCATTTACTTGTTCTGTTTCCTCATCTAATGATTGAACTACTTAATTCTCTTCGTAATTCATCTTCCCACCTCTGACTAAGAGGTTCAGAGAAAACTAGATTTTTATTCTGAAGCTTTTTTTATTCAGTAACATCAATTTCAGGCAGTGTCCATATGCCTTTCCTCCTCACTGAGAAACTAAATATTTCAAATGCAACAACCTACAGAATTAGTTTGAATGCCCTCTGAATCACTTGCTTTAAAGTAAAATGAATTGTAATTGCTTGCCTCTTTCTCATCACCATGCTATACCAGCATAGCATGACCCAGTGATTTAAGGTGTCAGCACACTAGTAGACCTGCAATTTACCTCTGAATGAATATTTGCTAAGACTTAGTTGTTTCCCAATTAATATTGTGGGTTACTTTCTGATATTTTTTATAAGACTCTGTATTTACTGATTTTTTTTTTTAAGTAGGAAGCATGGGATCTTTATTTATCTTATTCTACCAGTGCTATTTTTCTTGCATTTTCAATTAAAGGAAAATTTTGACTGTATACTGAAATTCTTAGTTTTGGTTCTGAAAATTAAATTAGTTTTTAAGTATCTCTGTTACATTACCCAGCTCTGCCAAGAATTCACTACTTGAAGAACCACAAGAATCAAAACCAGAGTTTATTTCTCTTTTCCTAAGATATATATTTGCCTTCAAATGCATAAATTTTGCTCAGCATGGAAACCTACATCTTAATAATACAATGAAATAAGGCATCAAAGAAATTTAAACAGTAGTACGAATTAAGTAAATGGCTGCTTTAAATCACTCATATGTACAATATTATTGTACTCAAAAATAATATAAAAATTAACTGAGTTTTTCCTGTAAAGATTAGCACTGATATAGTTTGAAAGTGTGAAAATGTATTCAGCTGGTGAAAGAAATTTAATTATAGTTTTCCTCTGTATCATTATTACTTTTAAATCACATCATCGAGTTTAAGAGAATACATTTCTAAATACATTTGGAGAAGAGCCATTGGCTTGTTGGAGCATAATCATACTTATCCAGTGATCCAGCCTTAGCACATGTGGGTTCACTTTAATATGCAGTATCAATATATTTTTTAAAAAATCTGAAATCCAGATAGTTCAGACCAAAAATTATAAAATTCATGTTAATGGCTTATGAAGAATGGTATAGTATTGATGCTGATAATAAACTAAGAGTGAAGGCCATGTTGGATTTTGAAATAAATTTGTTTCAAAAACCTGAATGTTACATACTCTGTAATAATGTTCTTACTTAGCATTAATTATTTAGCAGAGCCCGTCACTTCCTCTGTGGCACACACAGAAGTTCTGTGCAAAAGATTTCCCTTTGAGTGGTATCCTAAAAACCACAGAGCAGCAGGAGTTGGAGGGACAATGATGACAGAGGGCGTATAAAGTGACATTTCTGCGTGCAGACTCCTATGTATCCCACAACTTGCTTAATCCTGTTCCTGATCCCTCCTGGGTACACATTTTTGAAAAATCAGAGTAAGAAAAATTACACCAAAAAATCCTATTGACAGTGAAATTGTCTGGTACAATAAGATTCAGCAACTTACTGAAATTGTTTTTAAGAATAAGGAGGAAATGTGTTTTCTCCCACTGGGAAAGTGTTTTAGAATCTCACTGCGTGGTGATTGGAAAGTATTTTCCAATCTCTAGCCTAAATTCAGTCACAGCCAGTTTCTTCCCATTGTTGTGTTGCTAGCATCATCTTTTGATTTAAACGTCCTTTTTCTATCTCTTTGGAAAATATAATGATAAAAAACCCCAGCAAGATAAAAAAAGCAAAACTTTGCTCTGGTTTTGAGAGGGCATCATGAAAATCAACATTGAGGATCTTTAAACTGTGAGGGGAGAAATCTCCTGAAAGCCCTGTCATGAAAGTGCAGTTTAGAAGGGAAATGAATATTGGAGTGACTGAACACTAAGGTGCTTTAACATCTCATTTTTCTGGGATAGGAGTTTGCTGAATCTGGTTATTCTTCTTTATGAATAAGTTTCTCAATTGCTATAAATCTGTACTGCCTTACTAGATTTGTAGGCAGAGCTTTTCTGACCAAAAATTTTGCTGTGCCTGAGATCAGCACTGCGCAAATTAGAAGCAAAAAGGAAATTTTTGCTTTTGATATACTATCCTGGAGAAGTCAGACATTTATATTTTGTATAGCATTCAGTTAGATAATATAAACTTTAAGTCCTAACAGGCTCAAAATCTGGTTAAGAGGTTTGCCATCAGCCAGCAAAACTCATGAGATTATGGAGAGGCTCAAATTAGCCAGAGCTGATTAGACGAAACATGGGCGTGGGAGGAGACTGGCATCCTTTGGGAATAGTCCCCTCTACTTGTGCACCTGCATCAATAGTTCAGTGCACAGATAGGTTTTCTTCAGCTGTGCATTCTTCACGTGCCTGCACATGATGCACTGTACAGCATACGTCTTTGCTCCAGTGATGCTCAAATAAGGGTTTTCATGATTTCTCATTACAGCAAATGCTGGTCAGCATGTTCCCAGAGATTGCTAGAGAGAGGTCATGTTTCTAGAAGGGTATGAAGAGCTTGGTTCAAACAAACTCAGATTAATGAGGTCCTTGTGTACAAATTCTCCAAACAAGGCAACAGACTCAAAAATTTCTCAATTAAAACACATTAGCCTGCCCAGTCTGCATTGTCAAGCAGCTGAGCCACGTATCCATTGTGTGAAAACTATTCGTAACTGGCAGGGGGAAGGAGGGTTTTGTCTTTTGTTTCAAAATCACCTTACAACAGTTTAACTAATTGCACCATGTTGTCTGCAATTTCAGGCTGTGGAGCCTAAATTCGTTTCTCATTGGAGTAGGAAAACTGGCTTCTAAAAATAATCTGCACTGCTGAAAACTACTTTTGTTTCTAAATTATTAAGTATATCCACCTCATTTATATATATATATGTATATGTGTGTGTATGTGTCAAAGTAGGAAATTTGAAATTACTATTGAACTATATTATTACAGCATAACATTAAGTTATACTCAAGTAATTTCAGGTCTTTTTGTCTAACTTGTTATTGGAAACTGCTTGCCTCACAGTCTATGCAGTCAGCACTGGTACTAAAAAATATCAGCATTATAACATTTTTCATAGTGTCTAACCTAACTATCTGTTCTCTAAATTTAACTCCATTGTTTCTTCCCTTTTCCCTTTAGACATTGGGGAGACTTTGTAACAAACATGGAACATTCTTCAGTTTTTCAGCTCTAAACTAAAATCTCAATTGTGTTTTGACCTTCATTTGTGGAATCTTCTTACAGACCTGAAATTATTCTTTTTTGCTGCCATTTTGAAATAGCTTTGGTGGTACTCACAGCTGGATACAATACTCCATCTTCTTAGTGTGCTCTGTTTTAGAGCATAAGGAGTCCATTGGATGGCCTAAAGCTCTGCCACTTCTGCTTGGCGGTATGATCATGGAGGGACATGATTATGCTGATGCACATTCAGCTTGCAAGATACTAGAATCTCCCACCCCTCTTCCACAAAACAGTTGTTCACCACTGTGTCTTTGTACACATGATTGCTCCCGCTTAAATGCAGAAGACTGTACATAATAATTCCTTCTGTTCATAAGTATCCACTTGATCCTGTTCATCAGTGGAATTGCAGCATTTCCCGCTTCTGAGTTTTGCACTCACTCTGTATTCCTACTTTTTTCATATATAAAATCTTATAAGACACTGTAAGAGAAAACCTGATTAGATGTTAAAGACCTGATTTAGAGTATTTTCCCTATCCTAACATGTAGAGAGGAAAAATTGATTCTCCTTGAGTTAGTTGAGAACAGACCGCAAATCACTAGTAGCTGGACAACTGGAGAATTTTGCAGAATTTTGTTATCTACATTATAGGAATTGCATTGCTGTCTCATCAAGAAACATTGCTACATAACAACGCTAACCACTCATGTTGAAAGAAAAAAGCTTTCTTTTTTCATATTAAGAACCTCTTAGTGTAGTGCCTGTTCATAGGAGCATGTGAACTTTGCAACGAAATCTCACACAAGCATTATAAAGACTAACTGATTGTTGTGGGAAACCCATTCTGCATGACAATGGTCATAATATGATGCAGAATAAGTAAATAGTAGCTTTTCATATGGTGTAGGAGTATGTAGGAGGAAAGTACTTCTAATGCTTCTCTTTCTCTTTTGTTTACTTAGCTGTTTGGTGGAAGGCAAATTTCTCTCTGACGGAATTTGTTTATTGCCTCAGAGTTATGATATTTTTCTGGGAAGTTATGCATGGCTTTGTTGTTATTATTAGACTTAGTGGAAAATGAAACTAAAATCTCACTTCCAAAGAGATTTGAATTCACGCTTCACAACTCACATCCATCTGTAAATTCATAATCAATAACATACTTCCTCCATTTCTCATCTTTCTTACTTTTTGGATGATATTAGTGTTCATCTTATCTCTTTTCTTCAACCTTATCTTCCATTAAGAAGTTTCTGGTGTGTCCTAAGATTGGTTCCATAACTAGAGCTGAAGCAAGCATTTAAATACTTTTCTGAATTTCTCATTTTGCAGAACCATCCACTAATTTTATCTGCTACAGAACTCAGACCTATCAGAATATTATACATAAAGTTTCACAAGGAGTACTGGAAAATAGGGAAGAGCATTTTAATAACATGCTTTATTAATTCCTATGTTGAGTCCTCTGAACCCTCACAAATAAATTTTCACACAGAACAACAAAATTTAATTGGGTTGTCAGTAAGCCTATAAATATCCAGATTTCAAATATAGCTCTCAGGTACTCACAAGTTTTGAGCTGCAATGTAATTTATACCTATATATTTCAGAACAATGAAGGCTTATTTCAAATCATTTATGTGCTGTATAGTATAAATACATTTATAATGCATACGTTAAAATAATATAAATATATCTAAATTACAATGTCATATATTTTTATGATTGTGTTTGTCTGTATGTTTAAGTTTATTTATTAATGTTTTTATGACATTCCTTCCCACCACAGCAGAGTTTCTATATTTATACTGTGCAACGGTTTCTTACAATATTTTTGTTGCTGCCAGTGCAGATTCAGGGTAGAATACATGAATATAATATCTACATGCATTGTTGTGCCTAACAGTAAATAAAATAAATTAGTTTATCTATGACTTTAGAGAAAAAAAGGGCTTTATCTTCAGATATCTTCAAATCGGAGTAGTTTCTTATGATAGGATTATTGTATTCTTTTATTAATTCTTATGATAATTAAATCACAATGTTCATAATCAACATTTTCAATTGGTTTTAGAACGCGAGATTGTTTTCATAAGTAGTTAATTTTATCTGGTTTGACTTCACAGAAATCTGAAGGGAGTTAGTTTTAATTGTTATATTCTCAAAATCTATAGAAATACTATCCCTTTTATGTTTAAACACAGCTGCACTGTTGAAATAAACAGCTCCCTTAATGACAGCTGTTTTTCAAATATCACTCGTGGAATAAGTGAAACATTTGCAAAGTGCTCTGTGACATACATGGCATTTTGTGAAAACAGCATGGAACTTTAGTGTTTCTTGGTTTCATATGAAATACAACTGCAGTTGGGCAAATACAATCCAAACTAAACGTAGGTTTTTTGACCATATAGTTATACTTGAATTGTCCTCCTATTTGCTGTTTCAGGCAGGGCACTTAAAATCCTCTCCCAAAGGCAACAGTGACATGAGCCTGATTGTGTGATCAGATAGCTTTCAGGCCTTCGCTATGAACAACACTGTGTGCAGTTACAGCTCCATTAAAATAAACCCAAAGAATTAACATTAAAATTGTTTTAAAGCAAGAATTGCATTTTTAGTCCTAGATGTGATTGTTTTATGTTGCAGAAAAATAAAAAGCATATGGCCAGCAACTCACAGACTTGTTTTGTTTATCCCTGTCTTATACTGAGGCCAACTGCACGATTTAAATCATCCTGTATTAACAAAAAATTGGTTTATAGCATAGGAGAGTCAGGCATGCAAGTTTTCTCTCAGTCTGGTTTGTTAGAATTCTACTAAAATTCTATGACTAATTTTCAGTTTGTGTAGAAATACATCAAAAGACATGAGGGAAGAATATATAGCTTCTTAAATGCTTTACAGTCTCTTTACATGATACCATCGTGGGGCATATCCTAGTAGAAACTCTCAAAAAATTCCACACCAATTCAAAAACTACTGCACTCTGCGTGATACCTTAGGGCAGTTTATTTGTCTTCATATACAAGCATGATATAATTTTGGGGAATGTTAGTAGAAGCAGTTACATGATTTCAGAAATCACTTTCTCAGCATCATAAAATACGAAACCTCCTATTACAAAGTAATAGTGCTTATACAAAATTGGTTTGCATCGCGAAATATATTTATCATGGCTTAAAATAAAGGCAATTACAAAAAAAATTAAAAAAAAAAATATGTACCCTGGAATACATGAAATGGAAGTACCTCTCATGGCTTTTTTATATCATGCATAGTTGTCATACTTTAAAAATTATTTTGCGAGCTCTATCGTATGTCTTAATTAGTTATTTTCATCCCAGTGCTAACTACTTTTTCTGTAGTATTATATGAATTTCCCCTTTTTAGAGCAGGGATAGGTTATTTGAAAAAAAGTATATATTTTACTTGTGATGTTTTCCCTATTTTCATTAAAATCTAATCAAAGAAGTTTTTATTTGAAAACCAAATGTCTACATTTTTCTGCCTTCAGGAAACTGCAACAAAATAATCTGAGAACAGTGTTTTGAACTTAAGTATAGAGGAGGTGAAATGAGCAATGTCAAAGTGCTGCAATTCACAATAAAGTTATACATGTGCTCTACTTGCAAAGATTTTTAGCATCACAGAATTTTAATTTTGTGTGTTCATGTCTTTGCTGACAAGACTTGTTAAAGTAAAAATTGTAATCATATTCAAGTATAAATGAGTCTTTGCTTTTATAACACACTCCTGGAGGAAACCACTAGCCTTACTGCTTGTTCTTATAATAAAATTATCCACTGCTGAACAATCCAGACAAATAAATAAAGAGTATAAGGAAAAAAGACTCTTTCCAAAAGTAGGGGGGAAATCAAAATAAACAATGATAAGAAGCTGCAAACAACACGTCAAATTTCAGAATGTAAAAGGAAGAAGATAGAATTTAGAGCTACATGAAAAAGAGGAGAGATAGCAAAGGCAAGAGCTAAGTATTACACATTCAAAAATAATCTTACAAGTATATCCAGAAGCTGCAGGGAGAGAATGAAAATCGATTTGTAAATACTTTCACTGGCTAGAAGAAGTTGCTCAGACATGCAAATCTCTCAGATAATTTTTAGTTCTTACAACGTGTTCCTACAACCAAGAAGACCTTCCATTTTATTCATGTCTTATTGCATATTTCAAATATTTTCTCACCTTCATTTAAAAAACTATTTTAAATAGGCAAACAATAAACCCCTCAATATTCTCTATAATTATTTAAGTGTTTGATTAAAGTTCCTGTTACTGCAGTGCTTTGCCTTTCTAGAGGAGTGCAGCAGGAGGATGATGCTTCCTTAGCTCATGGTGCCACAGCTGTCAAGAACCAGGATGTACAGTGTAGAAATAATTCCCTGGACAGGTCACTGTAAGGAATGGGTAGTGTTATTCTTAAATTATAGAGTCAGTACATTCTTCTATAGAAAACATACATAATAAAGTGAAGTGGGAGTCTGAAAGATGACCTACTTTACCCCAACTCATCTAATATGCCCATCATTTCTTGTAGCATTCTTATCTCTGGGTACAGCCATTATCCTTTTTTATCATTGAAACATGCTACCTCAGACTGTGATACAGTATGTCCTTCAGATTCAGGTGGTTCCAACTATAACTGTAACCTCAAAAAATACTAATCGGACACTTTTTTGGTGACATCTGTAGGTTTATAAGCAGGTCTTTTATCATCCAGTTTTGCCACAGAGAAAGTACCAGGGAAGAAAGAACACAGTACAACTGAGGAAAGAGAACCCAACAATCCTTGTCATAGTCTGCCTTGCTAAGAGCATGTCAAACTTTAATTTTTATTTTTCTTTTTAATGAAGGAGAAGATCTGGGTTTTTTATTGAGGGAAAAAAATAACTTGTTTGAACAACATAGTGAGACCTGGATAACTCAGGTTGGACATAGGTTTTTCTGTAGATACACAAATCCTATTAAATCTCACCTCCTTTAGAGACTGGATGCCGGAGTGTCTCAGATAGACACTGCACTTGCAATAAAAGAGTTTCTTTCAATCTCTGACATATCCAAACATCCTTTTCTGTGTCTTTGAAATAGAATGGCAGAATCTTTAGGTGTCACTCAGTTTTGCCAGAGCACATTTAACACAGAGGACTTCTCAGCTTTATTCTTCTGTAGGGATACAGACTGTGAAGGATAAGAAATATCTATCTATGTAACAATATACTTTATTTTTCCAATAGTGCAACATAAATTTTCCACTAAGCCTCTGGCTTAGAAAATGAAATGTTAAAAACTATGTCCCCTTTTCATCAAAGTGAAATACAGTTTTATATAAAGTTCATTTCTAAAAAATTGCTACAAGGAAACGACAGTAGAGCTGTTTGTCTTCTTCCATTAATCCCATGTCATCTGAATTCGCTTAAATTCTATATCAATGTTTTAAACTCTCTCTTTTTGATTTATCAGTATTAGAACTTTGGAAACTCTTATTCTCTCAGTAAACACATGAATATGCTCATAAACATGTAGTGTAACTCAGCCTTAAGGAAAACAAGGGACTCATTTCCTTTGTTACCGTCAGCAGTGTGTGACTACACAGAGAGGGAAGTCACATGAAAAAGACAACGTTTTTACACAGTCATTGAAGCAAAATTTTTCTCTAGAGATTCAATCCAAAGGTCACCACAGTTCTTATTCACTTTACAAAGTTTCAGATTCGGCCTAAGAACCCAAATCTTCACTTTTTCTTTCTTTTCTTTTTAATGAAAAGAAAACTATATAGCTACCTTTTTTATACAACATTTTAGGTGAACTTTTCTAAACTACATTCCTTAACAGATTCAACAATAAGACTTTTATTAATGATGACCTTGGCAGCTTTTATAGTATGGATTTTCATAATCTGGTACACTTTATGATATTGTATCTTTTGAAATCTTTAAAACATGCCAAAAATTAATCTTTTGTAACAGATATCTTTTATGACACACAGCAAAAAGGACTCTCAGTTTTCAGAGTTTAATTATGTAAATTTCTCTTAAAATTAAAAAGATAAAAGGGTATTAAAATTAGCATCCCCACCAGGTTCTTGCTTTTCAAAAAATCTACTTTTAAGAGTAAGCCCTGCATTAGACAGATAACAATAAATTTCTTCGGTGTCTTTGTTCCCAAAAAACTGGTCATTATATTTAGAAACCTGACAGGCATAAGTAATGCTAAAGGATAATGAAAGGCGAAAGATTTTATGCTGCAGTGTTTTCTGTGATACAGAAAAAACTCATTGCTTTTGAAGGGGTGAGGGTCTGGGCCCAGACAAAAATCAATCAAAATGCCAATGGACCTCAACAGGAGATAATAACAGGTTCTCTAATTAGAAACATAATGAAAATTCTCCTGTCACATCTATTTAATTTCTGACTATTGCACTGCGTATTTTTCTACCACTTTTTGAAGACTGAATATATTCAAAAGGAAGGATGGTACCCCAAAGCATTTGCAGTAGCGAAGTCAGATAACTTTGGGATTTCGTAAGATTCATTTTGTATATATCACCCAGAGTTTTTGACTGAATAACCCTCCATAGTAGATGGATTGAAGTTGGTAAGCTTTGCAGAAGCGTGCCAGCTCCCCAAAGAAAGATGAGTTTGAAGAAAAACAGCATTTTGTTTCCACAAAGAATCCATTACAACATCTTTGACTCTACTTCCAGCAAACCTTCCTAGATGAAATTAACTCTGGACAAACAATAATACGCATATTTCTGTGATGGTTGCTGATAGTCTTATAAAATCTTACGTTTGAGTTTTCACACAATGATGAAAAATAACACCTGTAATGTGGTTTTAAGAGCCTCACAAAAGTAAGAAGACAGACATGGATGTGTTTTTGAAGCAACATTTTCCTAAGTCAGTAACCCTATGCATCTCCTATCCCAGCTGTGTTTGAAGACAGTAATTTCCTGACTGAGGGATGGTCTTTCTTTGGTCTTTGCACATTGCTGAGCATATGGCCAGCACACACATTCTCTTCATTGCACGAAAAATGTCTTTGATGTTAAAACTAAGTTGGGTTTGCTGTAATTGCTGTCATCAGGTAACTTATGAACAAATGGACAACTCGCTTTATCTTTTGATGGGTAAAAAATTAAACATCTGAGACCATGGCAACTTCTCAGGATTTCTTGTGGCCAGCCTGGTGGCTGTGAGCTCTGAACTGTGCAACCTCACCCTTTCCAAAGAGAGATCAAGCTGAGATTTATTTTCTGTTGCTTGGGGCTGTTTTTCCTTGGCATTTGGGATTATTAAAAACATTCTAACTGCATGGGCTCCTCTTGTTGTTTTAACCTCCTTTTATTTTCTTTTGTTCCTGAAACCAGTACTTTGAAGAGATTGTTTTAATCTCACTTATCTGAAACTCATTCTTGAATGAAGTAGAGCATATTTTAGATTTAGGATTAGATTAGAAAACATACTTTTGTATGAAAATTTCTATTTTAGTCACAGTACTGACTTCACTGCCTAAATTCTTGACAGTGCAGCTTACAAAGACAGCTGTCTCTCTCTTGAATTAACTGCATTTGGTTTGACTTGGATACAGACTTCTTTCGTGCCAGGACTTCACAACAGTGAAGACCAGATTACTAAAACTGCAGTGCCTGCCCAACCAAAAGCAGAAAGTAGAATCAGGCACCTTGAAATGGAGCCTGACCATTATTGTGTGCAAGCAAAGAAACCTGGCACTTAAAGGCTGTAGTAGCTGCTGGTTAACATTTAAAATAAAGCTGATGGGATGCAGCTGCCATTTGAGTTAAAAGAAATGTTGACATTTCAACCACTGCTTAACAGTTCTGTTACTTAATTGTTCATGTTCATTTTAGATAAATACTTCTGTGTTCTGGATAAAAGAGCAACATTTTATTATGGAAAAAATGTAGTTGTGTCCCTGCTAGAAATACTAGGAGTGGAGCAGCCTCAGTTAAACTTACTAAACAGAAAGCAAGAAAACTCTAATACACTCACCTTAAACCTAAAACATATATTTAGAATGCACTAGAAGTTCCTTGAAAATGTATCTTATAATCTCTTTCAGTATGTTATTTCTCAGTACCATCCTTTTGCTTTTACTTTCTCATTTGTTTTTTTCTCTTCAGTTCTAAGTATTTCAGAGCATCAGAGGATTGCCTAGTGTCTCACTGGTAGAAGTTTTATAGCAGGCTGTGCACTGCATTTGCTGCAGCTAAAAGCACCTGCCAGTGCTTGGAGGTGCGTGGGCTGCTATGATAGCAGTGAAGAGTGCAGCCACATCCATTATTCTCTGGGTAAGAGCTTGATGCAGTAAACTGTATCTCCAAAACTTCTTCCAGGATTTTCTGCCCAGAACATTACAAAGCAGAGCCAGGGAGCAAGAGATGTGTAACAAGGATCTAGTCCTTACATTTGTTCCCTGACATCCTCTAATAAGTGTAGCACACCAAGTAAGACCTACTGTAACAGTAAGTTCAGTGGTAGTCTGAAGACTCTGAAGACTAAAAAATCACCTTCAAACTTAATTTAGCATAATGTCTGCACGTGTGTGCATGTGTGCAATCTGATCTGAAGCCAAAAAAACCCACACATTAATATCTTAGGTTCATAAAACACCTGGAAGTAGAATAATTTATTTTATTTTCTATACATGCGAGAACACCAGAAAAAAAATAGTGATCAAGCCTACAGGGTGAATTCAAGGTATAACAACTCAATTCTTTTATTTAACTGGTTGTGTTTTTCTCATAACAAACCAGTGGGACTTTCATTTACAAGAAGTGAATCTGTACCTTCTTTTGTGCAGCCTGTTTTGTGGCAGTGTTACAGAAATTTCTACTCATGTTTTGGCATTGCTCTCAGGTTGTCTTATTTTGTTACACTGCCCCTCAAACTCTGGTTTATCACAAAGATGAATTATCTCAAATTTTTGTATAATAGGTAAAGGAAATTAACGAAAATGAACCCCAGGCTGGCATACATCAGCAGACCAGCAAGTATATACCAGTGTTGAGCAGTTGTCATGGTTTAGGAATGATATTTTCCAGTTTCGTGTTCCCACCGAAACCACTCCAAACCATGTACCCCTCACTCATTCTCCCCTCTCCTTCCTCTGCAGTGGGTTGGAGAGGAGAACTGGAGGCAAAAGAGGTAAAGATCTCAGGTTGAGATAAGAATGATTTACTGGAAATAGCAATTAGATAAGAAACTAACAGTAATAACATCAATATTATTAACAGAAGTGCACAAGAGAGGTGAGCATTTCATATGCTCACCACTATACAACCCAAGCAACCTGGAAGGGACCCCTTCCCCCATCCCCAAAAAGTGAAGTGAGGTGGTACAGAATAACCTCCAGGTTCTAATCATGCTCCCTCCTGGCTATTGCAAAAATTAACCCTGTCCTAGTTGGAACCAGGACAGCAGTGCAGCCCAGAGACAACTGAGGGGCTGCTCATCCAAACCCCGTGTTTCCCATGCATAACCGGAATCTAGAGCATCCAGAGCCCTGCAAGTTTGCCATCTGCGTTAGAAAAGTTATCAGAAGCAGATTTTTTTGTGTCCCAAAAGCACTTAGTGGTATGAGAACTTCCTCCCATGCGTTTTCTTCCTCTGTCACAATATTGCATGAGACCTGTGCATTCAATGAATGAGCTGGGAGGACAAGAACTTCTTAAAATTTTGCCAGGTATATCCTGAGCTCCTTTTACTCTGGATGTGGTAAGTGGCCCTACTATGAAACACTGAGAAAGGAATAAAAGAAAAATAAATTTTAGTATTTTTCCGTTTGTTTAGACTACTAGAGAGCAACGAAGAGCACAGCTCTTGTCAACATCTGGAAGTTAAAACAAAAACTGTCTGGAGGCAACAGGGTAACTTTTACTACTCTTGGCACTAAATACATAATTTAATTTTCATTTATTTTGTCCTTTTGCTGATTTTCTGTTTTCATCTTCCAGTAGTCAATGCTTTAAAGTAGTGTTTCTCAAGTACCTTATTGAGTTAGCTTACTAAAATTGTTGCCTTGTACAAAATTCCAATAATGTTACATTTCATGGCTGCATTTGAAACAAAAACAATATTCTTAACTATTTTTACTTCTATTTATTTGTTAAAAGTCAGGAAAAAAACTAATTAGTATATTTTTCTATACTTCTTTGCTTCAGATCCACAAGATGTATATAAAGGCATTAAGAATAAAAGGGCAACTTTGGGAAATTCAAGATTGCATAATTTGAGAATCTGAGAATTATATATTATTTAGAATTTTTTTTTTAATTTTTGAACTTCTAACTACCTAAGATAAAAATAATCATATTATCAAATTGATTCTTTTTCTTTCACAATAAATCTGTTCCTCTCCTAGCTAATTAAGTTCTCCCTTTCTTCTGTGAGAGCCTGAGGCTTCTTCAATTGAAATTTTCATTTCAGTTCTTACTACTCTTTCTTGCCCTCCATTAATCAAGATAATTACCATTAATGATAGTGTGTATGTGGGGGGGAAATAGACCCATTTCTTGGATACAATTTTTTATGTCTGAGATTAAATGAAAAATCATGAAAACATTGTTTCTGCTCCACCATAAATATTTTTGAATTTTTCATTTATGTGATAAAGCTTATCAAGTTTCTGCTCAACCTTATACAGAAAAATGGTATAAGAAGTAACCAAATTAAAAGGCAGCTGATATCTTTTGAAAAATAAACAACACACAGACAGGTGAGAAAATGTCAGTCATCACTGTGCAATAATTTGAAAAAAAAATCCTAACAAATTTACATTTCCCACCGCTGTTGTCCAGCATAGTTACATGTGACAGTTCTTTGAGGTCTTCTGAATTTCTAGATATATTACTTTGTATGCCAAGGAAAAGAAATAACAGATCTTCCCTATGAGGAGACTCCATGCTAACAATAGGATGCTATATATATGTCAAATAGGCAGTAAAAATTGAAAAATCACAGTCACAGCCAAATGAAGTTGGCATTCATCCCAGGGAGGTGGATTTCACTCACTTTTCAGAAAGAAATGTTTTTATATGCAAAAATGACAATGCTGGTTTTTTATTCTGATCATGTTGTTAGTTCTAAGATAAATATTTAGTTGCTTTCGTCAGAGTACCGAAAATGTTCAAAGATCAAGACAGAGTTGTGAGAAGAAATAATATATTATACTAATTCAGCAAACAGAGCTGGAAAAATCAAAGATCTTCAGAATATGCAAAACATTTTTCAAGCTTTAATCTCAGAAACACTGAAATGTAAAATGTTTTCTCTGGGAAAGAGGATCTCCATATCAATCAAGGCAAATGTTATTCGTTCAGAATCAGGCAGAAAATTAAATGGTAACAATGCAACTTTTACTGACCTGCTGAAATCGACCTTTTTCTTCTCCTTATTTTATAGTTATTTTGTAGTTGAGTGATTCATGTTTCATATACAGCCTGAATGCTAAGGTTTCCACAACATGGAAAGCAAATAGCAGGAGGGCTGCTCTGTGGCTGACTCTTTCTTCAAGGTATTGATCAGACTGGGGCATCAATCCCAGCTATTTTTCTTTCCCCCCCCCCCAAATGATTAGAATATAACAGTGTCTCAGTTTAATGAGACTGAAGTGTTTTGCTAAGGAGGATGAGTTATGAGGTAGACCCAGCTCCTCTCTCTAAGCAATTGTAAATCGGAAAGTAAGAGGCTCCAACTGAGGAAGTACGGAGAAAGAAAAAATAACAGCTCTTTATTAAAGGATATATGTGTATTGGCAGGACAACAAAAGAACACAAAAAACCAACTAAAAAATAATCCTGCATCTAAAAAAAAAATCCCCTTCGAAAGGAAACAGTTCGGTACTTTCTGCCTTTTGGCGCAATTCTAACCACGGTCAGCAGGGGGTGCGGTTGGGCTCTGGTGGTCGCTGCGCGAGGCCCCAGCGTGCAGGAGAAGCCGAAAACGGAGATTCCCACACACGCACACACCAAGAAGGGGAAGGGGAAAAGGGGAAAACTGGGGTTCGTCCCAGGAAAACTCACACTGTCTGCTGCTGGCTGTGGCCGAGATTCCCTCCCCCATTCTTCAGTGTGCACAAACCACTGCCAAACATGGGAGCAGAGGAGAGAAAGGGCGACTTCTTCCCCAAAAGGTTTCTCTGTAGGTGGGTCAAACCTCTCCAATGAAGTCCAAGCAGGTCCGGGGGGGCAGAACAGGGAGCAGGAAATGAAGGCAAACCAGAACCAGAAAACAGTCAGATGACCAAGCCGAGAACAAAATGACCTCGGAGCCTCTCCAACACACACCTTGCCTCTCCAACACACACCTTGCCTGAGTTAAAGCAAAAGTGAAGTGCCTTGCCATTTCTGAGGAGAAAGCAAAAAACTCCACACACTCCCTCACAGTCTTCTGAGGGCTTTCAACCTGGAATGTGGGTTGTCAGCCAGTTCTTTGTGTGCATGAATCACCCTAGGCAAACCACCCTCCCCCATTCAATATCTTTCTTTTACAGTGGGGCAGGGGAAAGAAAAATTCCTGCTTGGTTTCTTAGAACAAGTAAGCCTATGACAAACAGGGAGTTCTGCAAAGGTCTGTAAAGTCAAAAGCACTCCCACATTCATCAGTGCTAATTATGTAGTATGTGAGAAGTCTTACATGAATCAACAGCCCTTGGATTCCCTTATGTAATATTTCACTACAGAAAGGTAATGCAATACAAACACTTCTGGTCCTGGTGTTGCCTACCTGGGCTTCATTTTTTTGTGCTTAGTTGTGTCATCAAAAGGGAGAACTGAGATTGTTTTGCTACCGTACTGGAGCAGGTATAACTCCTGTTGACTTAGATAACCATTACCTTGGTTGACGGGTGCTAAAATATAATGAAATTCACTGAAATCCTATTTAAAATGTTAGAACCTTGGGGTCAATATGAACTCATTATATGCCATTAAATAAGAAAGAATTATAAAAAAAAAGGAACAATTTGAGAACTTTAGGAGACTAAATCACAGGGCAATAAAATGGCTCAGAATTCATTGTGGATACTTGTGAAGCACATGAGAAAGAAAAAATAACCATCCCAAATCCAAAGGCTAACCAATGGATTCTGAGTTGAGTACTGATTTTTTGGGTGTATGATAAGTTCAAGAAAAGGTGTGCTCAGTGTTTGACAGGGAACAAAAAGGCAAATCAAGTGTTAGTAATTCTCAGGCAGAGAACAGACAGCAAAACAAAGGGCACAAGACATTGTTTGGATCCATGGTTTGCCCAAATCTTGAGGGTGCAGTTCTGGTCTCCTTGGTCAGGGCAGTAGAAGTAAGAGAGTAGAAAAGAAAACAACCTGAAATAACTTGCTTACACAAATGCTGATACTTGTCTGATTGCTGAGGGAGCCCACTCAACTTGCCAACCCCATGGAAAAACAACCTAGCAAAAGTAAATGAATGTCATTGAGCCATGTAGGAGGGACGGGGCAGAAGGCTTGTACTTTTAAACAGTCAATAATTGTCTATGTACAGTTTAAAGAATAAATTAAATATCCCTCTTTATTTTCATGAAGATATTTAAGACTAATAAAAACATATGAAATTTTAAAATAACACTACTTACCTTCAGTACTCTTTCCTACAAGATAGCTGAGCCTAGGTAGCAACAAATTTTCATATATATTAGATCATTTTATACCACTTCAGCAGAGTAAAAGAGATTGTAAAGCAGAGGTAAATTATATTGGCATACCCATTAAGATACTGTTGGGATAATGTCAAGTGCCTTCAGTGCAAATGAAGTATTGGTTTCGGCTGTGGCTAATGAGTGTATTCAATTACGTTAGTCAGCACCACATTAAAAGGACGGGGACTTTCAGACATCATGGAATAAACAAAATGCTAATTAAGCAGGCATGAAAAAAAATGGTTTGAAAAATTGAATGTTGGCTGTTCTTTGCAAGTTATATATTTCTCCTAATTTCAATTTTTCGTTCCATTTTTAGATAAAATCTTATTGGTTTCTTTGAAGACACTGGACTAGGTGCAAGTTTTGTGTGGCAGATTTTGGGGAACAAACATTAAGTAGAGCAATATTTTTTAAATTTTGGACAAAGTCATTGACTCATTTTTCCACCTTAGGAAGTCTTTCACTGAATCCTGCCGTGGCCATGATAGCAAATTCTTATCAAATTGCATATTAAGTAGGAATTAAAATGCTTTAAATTATTTTTTATGAAACTTTGCTTTCTTCTTTCCTGTAAAAAATATTGTATCACACAGACAGCAAAAATATTAATTAGACATTTTACTTATGAGTTAAATTTATAAGACTTAAAAGTTTGCAGCACTAATTGCTTGTATAAGCAAGTAATTAGAAGATAAGTTGTTTGCTCATCAATGTGCTGTTTCAAATAATAATAATCTCTGGGTAACATAGATGAACAAATCACAGCAAAATGTATAACAGTAGAAATAATTTTTCCTTAGACATCCAATGAATTCTTGGTACCATACATGCTAATCAATGAAAATGTATCCGTAAATCTTCTTAGTGCTCTAACACATTATATTTTTCAACAGGAAACCCAAAAGTGACCCTAGAAGGCAAATATTCCACAGGCTGCCCATTTTATGTAATTAGAAACTATAATATTTGGTCTCCTGGGTTTACAGAAAGAAATATCTTTTTTGTTTGGACATAACACAGATGACTCAGTATCACTACAAACCCAGTTCTGAATGACTGCTCTCCTACATACATACATATATATATTTATATATTTATGTATATATGTTTCTTTCTATATCTATGTAGAGATATATATGTACAAAGATGCTAGCATTACATTTCATAAATCATGCAATTAGGTTCTAGCCTAAGTTTAACAATTATTAAACTAATAAACCTGATGTTAGTAGAGTGGGAAAAGGACCATAGGCAAGATATTAGCCTCTCTTAGGACTCTGACAGTTTTGTCATTAAGCTGAAATAAGCACATACAATGGATGTTGCAGTGACGCAGACAAGGCCTTTTGCCCAGATTTGCCTTACTAATTTCAGCTGTCTAAAAGTTAGGTGTCTGATCTAAGCTAGCTAAATGTCCTTAGTATTCAGCAGAGAGAAAGGCATCTCTTGAGCGTGATTCATCTGGCTTATTTTACGAAAGTGTTTGTTGCACGCATGTGTTGGCTTAGCTTCATAGCTGAGTTGCTAGGGTTTAAATAAGCACATTTGTGATAAACATGGCAGGGGGTCAAACAAATTCTCATTGCTTTCCATGGCCAATTCACAACACTGAAAGCAATTATGATCAAGTGGGAGAAGTAATTTTTGAACAAAATATGTAGATTTCATGCATGACAACAGGAAATGAGGAAGCATGGTTTGTCGCAGACCTCTGCCTGACAATGCACGAATAGTGTCTGCAGCATTACTCACACCTGTGGCAAGTATAATGCCACACTGCACGAATAGTGCCTGCAGCATTACTCACACCTCTGGCAAGTATAATGCCACACTGGTCTTCTGGGACAGGAGATTATGATGGCAATCATCCCTACAGTTAGATTTTCTGGTTTACCTTGGCTGTTGAATTCTCATTATTTTATGCTAATTTGGGGTTATCTTACCCCTGGCAAACTGAGGAGAAACTGAACTACATGGTCAAATATTATCGGGGATATAGAAGAAGGAAAGGTACATGCACTCGCCCACAAAGGAATGCTTGTCATGATCACAGAAACCTTATTTTCGTAACAGCTCATGCTTAGAGGGATGGAGCACCTCTCCTGTGAGGAAAGGCTGAGGGAATGGGGTTTGTTCAGCCGGGGAAAAGAGAAGCTTTGGAGTGACCTAATTGCAGCTTTCAAGTACCTGAAAGGAACCTACAAGAAAGATAGAGAGGTACTATTTACAAGGGCATGTAGTGACAGGACAAGGGGAATAGTTTCAACTGAAAGAGAGTAGGTGTAGATTAGATAATAGGAAGAAATCCTTTACTGTGGAGGCGGTGAGGTGCTAGAGCAGGTTGCCCAGAGAAGCTGTGCATGCCTCATCCCTGGAAGTGTTTAAGGCCAGGTTGGATGGGACTCTGAGTGCTCTGATCTGGTGAAAGGTGTCCTGCCCATGGCAGGGGGATTGTAACCAGGTGATTTTTAAGGTCCCTTCCAACCCATGCCATTCTGTGATTCTATGATCCTAAAAAGGGAAACAATACTTCTCCAGGAAAAACGAGATGCTCTAAAACCATAATCTAGCGTTTAATCTTCTCTGTCCACCATGCTAATTAAAAATGCTTTGGCTGGCCTACTTTCAACCTCAAGTAACACTGATGTTACATAGAAGTTATCATAATCTTAACCACAAGACCACCAACACTATTCAAATGGAAAAATTTGTATACTGATACCAAATGCTGTGAGTTATATGCAGAGAATGATGGAAAATATATAAATGAAACATAAAATATATAACAAAGTTTAAGGACAGTAAAAAGAAATTTTCAGTGATAAAAAAAACCCCAGGGGACTAATAGCATTTGCACATCATTAGGCAGATATAGTGGAGACTTCAATAGTAATTCAGTGAAGTTTATATTCTGAATTTAGGAAAAAGAAAACAACCAGTTTCTGTTGAAGAATACTGATTAATAAGTATGTGCTAATCAAATTGTCACTCAGAACAGGGTGATCAATAGAGATAGCAGCTTCTAAACCAGCAGCTCCAGAGGGCTTCATCCAGCAGCTGTCCAGGAAGTTCCCTGAGCTGACAGAAGACTAGTATCACACTGCTGGCCAAAAATTGAATAAGGTAATGTAAAAGGTGATTAGTCCACCAGCCATGGCATTGATTGTGGACAAACTGATGAAATTACTGCTGCGGGAGTTAGGAGAGATGAGGCTGAGAGGACTGAGGAGCAAACTATCTAAAGACAGATCTTAAATCTACAGACTCAGTGATCTTCCTCCCTGTCACCTTATCCACCTTTCAAGAAAAAGAATATCTGTCCATATTCTTTCTAGGATCAATTTAGTATTGTAAAGTTGCCATACCTGGCAGCACAATTTGGGATTCCACAAGTGTCATGTAACTTTAAAAATATTACATTAAAATACCTGTAAATGGGGTCAGTGGCCACTGTTTCTAAGGCAAAATCCCAAAGCCAAATAAGGTTGTTAACTAGACAAGATTCAAAAGGTTTAAGAAATTAACCATCTTTTTAACTCGGTATCAAAATGGCACAAAACAGCTCAGCAAAAATGTACGAATAAATATTACTTAAACTCCAGTTAGTCCTAGGACCTTCATTCACTTTACAGATCATATCAACTCCTCTTCATGATCAACTTCATAAGCTGACTTTGCTGGCAAAATAAACATGACAAAAGAACTCCCTCTAAGTGCTTTCACAGTTTTATTCATTCCTCTGCTGCTAGTGGAGTCACTTCTTGATGAGATCTCAAAGTTTTTTGATAAAGATAATGTTCTTGATGTAGCAGACTTGTTCCTGTCTGCTAGACATTTGATTTAGTGTTGTGTGACATCTTGATTAATTATCCAGGGCAGTACAGTATCAACATGGCACTAACAAAGTTAGGACAGATTAAATTACAAGTCACAATAGTAATTATAAATAAGATAATCATTATTAAATGCTTGTATTTCTTTTGATATCCTGCAGAGATCTTTGGCCTCCGATGCTTAATGATTTTATCATGTGCTGAAACAAAGTGCAGTATCGGTGATGAAGATTTCACTTAAACTGGATAATTAAGTGTTGAATTATAGGATGTTTGATTATGAAGGGAATATGTATTCGCGACTGCTCTCTGTTTCTTCAAGTGCTGTGGAACACAATCTGCCAACAACTAAAATTGGATAGGCAGTGCGTTGCTCTCTGCAGATCTATGTGATGGTTTCACTCTAGGCCTTCCTGGAGACCAGCTTATAACCAGGAAGGAACTAGGAAAGTGATCACGGAAGTATTCCATGCTATTCCTTTACGTAACTTGAGGTATAAATAAAGCCAGCAGGAGGGACTGAGTTTACTGGGCTGTGTGGGTTCGATGGCCTGGCACATCGGATCCTCAGAGATACCAGGCCTTGATAGATACTGAAGCCCAGTGTACTTTAATGCCTTCGGAGCATAAGAGTACCGAGACTGTTTCTATTTCTGGAGTGACAGGGGGGTCTCAAGAATTGTCAGTAGTAGAGGCGGACATGAGCTTGACGGGAGACCAATGGGAAAAGCATCCCATTGTGACAGAGCCAGAAGCCCCTTGCATCCTTGGTATGGACTACCTAGGAAGAGGATACTTCAAGGACCCGAAAGGGTACTGGTGGGCTTTTGGTATAGCCACGGTGATTGAAGAGGAGTCCAAGCAATTGTCTACCCTTCCTGGCCTCTCAGAAGACCCTTCCATTGTAGGACTACTGCGAGTTAAAGATCAGGAAGTGCCAATAGCCACAACAACTGTACACAGACGACAGTATCGGACAAACCGAGATGCTGTGATCCCTATCCACAAAATGATCCAAAAGTTGGAGAGCCAAGGGGTGGTCAGCAGAACCCATTCACCCTTCAACAGCCCCATCTGGCCTGTGCATAAGTCCGATGGAGAGTGGAGACTGACTGTAGACTATCGTGGCTTAAATGAAGTTACGCCACCGTTGAGTGCTGCCGTGCCAGATATGTTGGAGCTCCAGTATGAGTTGGAGTCCAAGACAGCAAAGTGCTACGCCACCATCGACATTGCCAATGCGTTTTTCTCCATTCCTTTAGCGGCAGAGTGCAGGCCACAGTTTGCTTTCACCTGGAGGGGAGTTCAATACACCTGGAATTGACTGCCCCAGGGGTGGAAACACAGTCCAACCATCTGTCATGGACTGATCCAGGTCACACTAGAGAAGGGTAAGGCTCCCGAACACATCCAGTACATCGATGATATCATTGTATGGGGGGACACAGCAGAAGAAGTTTTCAAGAAAGGACAGAAGATCATCCAGATTCTCCTCGAGGCCGGTTTCACTATCAAGAAGAGCAAAGTCAAGGGACCTGCCCTAGAGATCCAATTCCTAGGGGTGAAATGGCAAGATGGACGACTCCAGATACCAACAGACATAATCAACAAGATTGTAGCAATGGCTCCACCCACAAACAAGAAAGAAACCCAAGCTTTTCTGGGAGCAATAGGTTTCTGGAGGATGCATATCCCAGAATACAGTCAGATTGTGAGCCCTCTTTACTTTGTGACCCGTAAAAAGAACAATTTCCAGTGGGGTCCTGAGCAACAGCAAGCTTTCAGGCAGATCAAGCAAGAAATTGCACATGCCATGGCTCTTGGACCAGTCAGAACGTGACCAGATGTAAAGAATGCACTCTACACTGCAGCTGGAGATAAAGGTCCCTCCTGGAGCCTCTGGCAAAAGGTGCCTGGCGAGACGCGAGGGTGACTACTGGGTTTCTGGAGCCGAAGCTACAGAGGTTCTGAGGCCAATTACACCCCTGTGGAAAAGGAAATCTTAGCGGTGTATGAAGGTATACAAGCAGCTTCAGAGGTAATTGGTACCGAAGCACAGCTCTTCCTGGCACCCCGATTACCAGTCTTGAGCTGGATGTTCAAAGGGAAGGTGCCCCCTACGCATCATGCCACCGATGCCACGTGGAGCAAGTGGATCGCTTTGATTACGCAACGTGTCCGAATCGGGAACTCGAATCGCCCTGGCATTTTGGAAATCATAACCAATTGGCCTGAAGGTGGGAACTTCAGTCTGGCAGAAGAAGAAGAAGAACCAGTGAGCCGAGCCGAAGAAGCTCCGCTTCTTCTTGATCAGCTGCCAGATGAAGAAAGGCGCTATGCCCTTTTCACTGATGGTTCTTGCCGTATTGTAGGAAGGAACCGGAAGTGGAAAGCAGCCGTTTGGAATCCCACCCGACGAGTGGCAGAAGCCGCTGAGGGTCAAGGCGAGTCGAGTCAATTTGCAGAACTCAAAGCCGTCCAATTGGCCCTGGACATTGCTGAACGAGAAGGATGGCCGAGACTCTACCTCTACACAGACTTGTGGATGATAGCCAATGCCCTATGGGGATGGTTAGACTGATGGAAGAAGATGAACTGGAGGCGTGGAGGAAAACTCATCTGGGCTGCTGACTTGTGGCAGGACATCGCTGCCAGAGCGAAGAGTCTGAATGTGAGAGTCCACCATGTAGATGCCCATGTGTCCAAGAAGCGAGCTAATGAAGAACATAATAACAACAGAGAAGCGGACCGAGCTGCGCAGATAGGAGTGTCACAAGTAGACCTAGACTGGCAGCAGAAGGGAGAGCTTTTTCTGGCTCGATGGGCCCATGATGCTTCCGGTCATCAGGGCCGAGATGCCACCCACAGATGGGCACGAGACCGAGGGGTGGATTTAACCATGGATATCATTTCTGAAGCTATCCGTGACTGTGAGACTTGTGCCGCTATTAAGCAGGCGAAAAGACTGAAGCCCCTGTGGTATGGTGGATGATGGGATAAGTATAAGTATGGAGAGGCATGGCAGGTTGATTATATCAAACTGCCACAGACCCGCCAAGGTAAGTGCTATGTACTTACCATGGTGGAAGCAACAACGGGATGGTTAGAGACTTTTTCAGTGCCCCACGCAACGGCCTGGAATACCATTCTGGGCCTTGAAAAGCAAGTCCTGTGGAGACACGGGACCCCAGAATGTATTGAGTCGGAAAACAGGACTCATTTCAAAAATGAATTAGTCACCACTTGGGTGAGGGAACATGGTATCGAATGGGTGTACCACATTCCTTATCATGCACCAGCTGCTGGGAAGGTTGAGAGATATAATGGACTGTTGAAGACCACTCTAAAGTCACTAGGTGAAGGAACTTATAAAAACTGGGACAAAAACTTAGCCAAGGCTACCTGGCTAGTTGACACCAGGGGTTCTGTCAATCGAGCTGGCCCTGCACAGGCAGAATCCCTTCACATTGTTGATGGAGATAAAGTTCCAGCAATCCATTTGAGGGGAATGCTAGGGAAAGCTGTTTGGGTTACCCCTGTCTCAGGCCAAGACAAACCCATTCATGGGATTGTCTTTGCTCAAGGGCCAGGACATACGTGGTGGGTAATGAGGAAGGATGGAGTCATCCAGTGTGTGCCTCAAGGAAATTTAGCCTTGGGGAAAAACTAATTGTATGTCCTGAGTTGTGTTTTTACAGGAAGCCAGTCACCAGATGAGAGAGAGAGACATCTGAACTAAGCTGATGCTGGTATCCAGTGATGAGACAGTCCAGTGATGAAACAGCCATAAATCAGAACTGTAATTGTGACTGAGGAGACCAAAGATCTGGACTGAACTGAACTGACATCGGTATTGATTTTCCAACGACGAGACAACTGCGCCGAGAGACCAACAAGAACTATATATATATATATGTATGTAAATGTGTATATATATGCGCGGGATGTAGGCGAACGTGAGACATAAGTGTTACGTAAAGAAATAGTATGGAATAAGGGGTGGAGAATGTGATGGTTTCACTCTAGGCCTTCCTGGAGACCAGCTTATAACCAGGAAGGAACTAGGAAAGTGATCAAGGAAGTTTTCCATTCCTTTATGTAACTTGAGGTATAAATAAAGCCAACAGGAGGGACCTCGCGCTCTTCCTTTCTGGCGAGGTTCGAGAACGGTGGGTCCCTGTCTCGGTCTGGCTTATCTGGAGCTGAGGCCTACAGTGACTGCTGTTATCTGCCATGCGTGAGGGGAGAGCCTAGGACCGTGTCTGGCCATCCTGCCTGTTCAAAGGGAAGTGGTGAGATTTTTTGCTAGTTTACCTTCAGTTGGCTGGTTGACTTGCTCGGTCTTTGCCCCTTTTTGTCCTTCTCCCTCCCCCTCTTCCCTTTTTGGGGAGCTGTTTGGGATTTCTGGAGTTGTGGTGTGTGGTATTCTCGTTGTGTGTATCTGTCTCATATGTAAAATATATATTTATTTTTTTTTTTTGCTATAGCTTTGGCTGCTTAAGTCATTTCTTTTCTCTTCCCTCTCTGGGAAGCAGGTCCCTGTTGTCGAGTTTCAGGGACTTGGCGGGAAGCCAGCTCGAAACTTGCACATCTAAAAAGGATAGTTTGAAATCAGATTTCTGGAATGGTTGAGACAAAACTCTGAGTATCGTGCTTGAAGCTCTGAGCTCATTTCAGTTCTTTTTAAGCATTGTAAATCTAGCTACAAAGAATAATAAATGGTTTTCTGCTTGGTTAATCATCTGAAATATCTCACTGCAGGCTGATGAGTACTGGAACCAGCACGAAGAGGGCAGGGTGAAAGCACGCCAGAGGAAAGGGATGCTGGAGTGGGCAGGACCATGGTGATCAAAAACCACAGCATCTCCTGTGAAACTGTCTTGTCCCAGAAAGTTCCTCAAACCTATATTCAAAATATGAACTGTATAACCTCATAAGTCTATTTTATTTACTTGTGGGAATAAATGCATGCAACAAACACATGCAGAATTAACCTAACTCACTTGAAAGCAAACTGGACAGCATGGTTTCAGTCTGGAGCACAAATACAAATAAGGCTCAGTGTCCTACAACCCAGTCTATTAGAGGATGCTAGCAATGTTTCAAGAGGTGTCTTCAGGGCCTAGATATTTCTGCAGCATCAGTGCATTTGTTCCCCAGTTTGCAGCTGTGCAGCTCTGCTGGGTGGTGTTGGCAGTGGGCAGAGAGATGTCATCCTGAATCACAGGCACACGAGGTCACAACCTGCTTACATGACAGTCCTCAGGAGACCTGTTTTTTATCTTGCACAGGGCTGCAGCTGGGCATACAGCCTGAGATATTTAATCTAAAGGATCTTGATTATGATTCCATTTAAAAGTTCAGCTCACTTGATTTTTTTAAATTTTTCCATTTTCACCCCATTTCAACTCTGTTGGCTCCATTGGAGCTATTTCCTTTGAAAAGAGACTGCATTTAATGTTCTAGTTAGTTCTGTCCATCATTGATAAGGTAATATAATCTACTAGTTAGAGTTACGTGGCTTTCTTTCTTTTACAGAAAAGCCAGTTTTAGGGATTCCTAATTTTTCTGCTTTAGTTGCTCCTATACTGCATTTGCTGTCCCTCATTTGTACCAGTTCAGCTGGGCTTCTTGGTAAAGACTGGTGGAAAGCCCACATGAAAATAGCAGTTTTCCTTTTGAAGAGTGATTCTTTTAAAGGAGAATGTTGCAATGAAAAATTGTTCCACAAAATGTTGTACTGGCATATCTGATAAAGAAAGGGATTCTGCAGGAGTTGGAAGAGATGGGGCTGAGACGACTGAGGAAAAGAAACTTCACAAGCTGACTTTGCTGGCAAAGGAAACATGATAAAAAGACAGTCTCTACGTGCTTTCACAGTTTTAAAGATGTTTTGTCCATTACTTTCCTGACACCTCAGCTTATTAATAGTATAATGGGGTTTGTGTGTTAAAATTAAGATTTTAGCTGTTATAAATTAACAACATCCTTATTGTATCCTGCTTTAAAGTAAAAATATTGCTCACTTCAAAGCAGAAGTGTTATCCTACTCTCCCAGATAAATCATTTGCAAGGTATTTTCAATATAGAATTAATTTCAAACTAAATAGGTACAGAATAAATCCTTCTGTGTGACTTTCAGTGTGAGAATACACAAGTAATTTAGCTCACAGACACATTTCAAATTAAGCCCTCTCACTGTGATATTTAATTATACCAGTTAGTGAAGCAAAATTTAATGCATCATGTTGTCAACATTTCTAAGGGATAAATAAGATTACCATGATCTAACAGGCAAATATTCCTCTATGTTGAAAAAAGTGTTTGAAAATGTATCTGTCGTTAGATTATTTCACAGAGGTATAGAAATTTTGCTGACTACTTACAAAATGGCAAAATATTTACACTTTCTGAACGAGAAAGACTGAAGAAAAATGGTTATTTATCTTCTTCAAAGATAAAAAACTTTCATTAATAAAGCTGAACCTCTCTCAGCTACCAATAGGACATCATAATATCCAGCTTTTATTCTTGCCAGTTGTCCTTTGGACTTTCCTTAGTAACTCCATGGTGACTCAGGAGATAAGCTCAACTATGAAATGCATTGGTCCAATCTTCCAGCTTGCTCCTTTTGAAAGAGGTGATTCTGTCCTCTTCTCTCCTCACCTCTCCTTTTACTCCCATGTGTAGGGTCCCACCCCTCCCCCAGAGGTGCCTGATGGGCAGGGAGCAGATCGCACTTGCCATCCTGACATACGCATTTATTTTCTGGCTTACTTGAACTAAGGACAAAACTTCTTGCTCATATTTTATGTATGAAGTGTAGACAGTGCAAGATGGTAAGTGTTCAGCCATGCTTTACAATGCTTTTTTGTCTGGTGTGAATAATCCTCTGACACTTATTGAGCTAATTTGAAAGAAAGCAAAAATACAAAGTAGAAATTCTTATTCTCAGAGGAATGTTTGTGGAAGTCTTTTACTGTAAATCTGTACCAGATAAAGTCTATGATTCTTTGATATTAAAAATGAAAGCAGAGAACTTAAAGCAGGAACATGATTGTTATACAAGCAGTAAACATGCCCCACTGGGATCACAAGTCCCTAGCCTTGGCATATTGCTCTTTTGCAGTGACAAAAAGAGAACTAAGGCTTTAGAATTTTATTTCAAATAACAACATTTTGTGATGACTATTATGTCTCTATAACAGAAATCATAGAATCATAGAATCAGTTGGTTTGGAAGTGACCTCTGAGATCATCAAGTCCAACCCTTGATCCGACACCGCCGTGGTTGCTAGACCATGGTACTAAGTGCCACATCCAGTCTTATCCTAAAAACCTCCAGGGACGGAGAATCCACCATTTCCCTGGGCAGCCCATTCCAATACCTGATTACCCTTTCTGTAAAGAATTTCTTTCTAATGTCTAACCTAAACCTCCCCTGGCACAGCTTAAGACCATGCCCTCTTGTCTTGCTGATAGTTGCCTGGGAGAAGAGACCAACCCCCACCTGGCTACAACCTCCTTTCAGGTAGTTGTAGAGAGTGATGAGGTCTCCCCTGAGCCTCCTCTTCTCCAGGTTGAATAATTAAATAGTATTTCCAATCCCAAATATAAATTAATTTCTTATTAATATAAAAAAGTGAGAAATGCATTAATTTTTATAAAAAGCATTAATCAGCATTATTATCGAAAGTATGGATTGATTTTTTTGTTGTTTTTGTCAATGGAACAGTAGAAGTTCTCAGTTGTAACCTGGGATTTGTTTATTCCATAGGAATTTAGCTACTGATGTATTTTTCTTACATCCATGGCTCCTTCTCCTACAATTATCCTTCAGAAAACAAGGAGTCAACTAATAGAAAGCTGGTTTAATTCAGGAGATAGTAGAGCATTAGCCCTGAAAGAGGAAATGCTGAGTCTGGTCTTGCATTGCCTTCTTTTACCTGTGTGTGCACTGGTACAGATTATAGCTAGGTGTCCTCAAAGCTATAAAAATGGCTATACAGAAGACAGCACTCTCCTGACTGTACCCAGCAGCTTCAGAGATACATAAATTCAGGGATAGTTTACCTTGATGCTGTTTACTATCTTTAGTTTTTGTCTGGCTGATTTCCAAATGTTCCACAAGTGGCTGTAAGAACGATACTATAATTCCTTCCAGGTAAATATACCTGCTCTTCCTATGTGTTAACCATACCAATGCTTATGGATGTTTCTATATAAGAGATATCTTTTTGATTTTTTTGTCCCCAATGTAATTTCTTAGATTCTGCAAATAAAAAAATATCACTTACCAAGAATGACATAAAAGAAACATACTTCTCTTTTTCCCACTCACCAGTAGACATAAATCTACTCTCCCACTAGTTCCCATTTCTGGCAATAACAGACCATGCTGGAGAAATCAACATGTATAATACAGAACTGAAATATATCATAGCACTGTGATAACTGCATGGTTACTATATGTTTGTATGAATCAAGTGGATGTTCAGACTTGGCACTTAAGCTCCCTGTATCTAGCTGAATGGTAACAGGGTATCTGGTCATTTAAACTGCAGCCAAAGACAATTGGAGTTTCTCTTCAGTCATTAGCTACAAAAGCAACCTACGGTGTCATTGAACCAATAACTGGCCTGGGCTCGAAAAATGTGGTTTTTGGAAAAAGGGAGAATTGCAAATTTGAACCTCGCTCCTGGACTTTGCAACTAACAAATTATTCAGATTGCATACAGGAGAACAACACACTGTTCCATTGCAGCTCTCCTACTGCTTTTATACTTCCAATTTTGAATAGTGTTCTCTTAGGAGCTTGACACATGAAGAAAAAATCCATAGCGGGAATCAAAATGAAAAGGTTGGGGAGCAAATTAAACAGTACCAGCCTCTAAACACCTTAAAACAAAATTACAGAGAACTACAGTGTGTGGTCAAGGGAAAGGCAAGGGCTGTTATCCCGGCCCAGGGGTTAGCTGGCAGGGAAGCAGAAATAAAAGGCTGCACTCAGGCTGCCTCATTAATGAGGTCTGGGGAAATACAAGAGAATAACACCAGCTGCTAATTTTGCTCACATCTAGGCAAAATGATGTGTATGGGGCCAGCTCAGTCCTTAACATCAATCAAATGCTCTCCCAGTAATGAGGAGAAATACTAGAGAGGTCAGCCGTGAGTCCTGATGGACTCATGGCTCACACTACTCACCCCAAACAGCCTCCCGCCCTTAAACGGCGGCAACCTTCCTTGCTTGCCCTCCCGTCCTTTACCCAGTAACACTGTTCTCATCTTGTATGCGTTCATCCAGAATAAATCACCTGCCATGTCCACAAATGGCTTTGCCAGGGACAGATTTTTCCCAGTTCTTTTTGTTCTCCCTTAAGATAGCATACAGAGGAGTCCCTTTCCCAAATCTTTTTTATCTCCTTGAAGACATCGTCCTGAGGGGCTCGATGGGTCTCAGCGTAGACATCCACAGAGCTTTCAGCTGTTTGTCTCTGCTTCACAGACAGTAGGTAGTGACCCTCTCCAGAAGGCTACCTGTTCCTCACATGGGGTTGCTGGGAATAAACAACACATTTGTCGGGAACAGTCTAGGGGACAATTTACTGGTATTACAGCAGCAGTAACACTGTTTACCCTCCAAATAATATTCTTATGAAAGACATATGTTCTGACATATGGCACAAGAACTGCAGCTGAATGAATGGCCTGTAGCACAGATTAGTTCTTTATTTTCAACTTGTTTGTATCCTTACTCCATACATTATCATGATATTACTGAGCACAGATTCTTTTAACAACTGCCTTTGATTTCCAGTTTTTGCAGTTGCCACATTTTCTGGGATAATTTGCACTGTAAAACCAGAACCATGTGACACATGAATTTCAATCCACAGTCTATTAAACACTACTACTTTATTTTAGGATAAAGTTAACGTGATTTCATTGATGAACTCCAGGATGGAAGGAATCTGAGGGGTGGAAGAGATGAAAAGGCAGTTTTGCAACACAAGAAGAAAAAGAATTAAATTTGATGCAGACATCTGCTGTGAGGAGGGGGAAATCTGTGAAAGTGAAATGTTTGAACTTAACATCAGGCTTTGAGTCTCATTAAACATAGTTTAAATGTTAGATGCAGTTGCAAAACCTCAGGTGCTAAACAAACTTTAATACCTTTTACTAAACAAATCATAACTGGAGGTAGCAGGCTTATTCACTTCTAGTCGATCTAAGGGCATGGTACCACCAAAAGGGGGGAAGGAGATACTGGTGTTCCCAACCACACTTTGGTCTTGTGTTGCCTCATTTGCTCTTGTTTCAATTAAAGAACTTGATGTAGCTGTGCAATCACTGAAAGCAAACTTTATACAAAAAAAAGGATTTGTATTCAGTCATACTAATTAATTGGGAAAACTCATGAGACTATGCCATCATATGAGAATATAGAGTCATGGTCAGGGAAAGTGTGAGGCCGTTGGTAGCAGCATGGTTTTAGAACAGCTTAGACTGCCTGAAAAATTCATCTCTCATGCTTGTACCCAGAATGTGATACACCGAGAACACAGAAAGAAGCTTAAATTTCACAGCAAGGGGGATTTTCACTTGAAAACAATTACATTGATTTCCAAAGCACATGAGTCATCTGATGGTGGGCAATGTCTTCACCGAGTCACTGACCATTAGCGCATCCCTGTGAACTGCAGTCTCAGAGAGCTGAGTTGGTTAACAAGTCTGGGAGGATGAGTCTCCTAATCCAAAACTTCACTGGATACACCAGAACAAGTAAAAACATGTTGGAAGTGAAAACTGTTTTTTTTCCTAGGGCAGAAAACCAGTATTTCCATGAGCTAATAGGAATAGATAACAGTGCAAGACCCAAGACTCTGGCATATAAATTAATTGAATCTATTTATTCAAAACTTTGTGCAAATAGCTGTCCCTTGTTTGTTACTGTGTCTATCTTCAAAGGAAATAAATCTGGGTCCCCGGTACAACAGAAAAATGAGGGCAAATTTGTCATGTCCTTGTATTTTAAAAACTAGCAGTATGAATAATGAATTGATATACGGAATATTTTTATATTCACCATAGAAATGCAATAGCAAAAACAACTTCAACAATGTGACAGGTTTCTGTTCCCAGATGTCTCAGAATTTTTCAAAAATAAATTACAATCTGGAAGAGGATAGATTGAACATGAGGAAACCCCCAAACAAATAAATTTATTTTTATTGAAACAAATGCATTGTGACAATTAATTCACTCTGCCTTATGCATCTCATCAATTAATTTTATGACTAATTTTTAATTTCACTCTTGTTAGTCATTACTATTAGTTTTGTTGTGTTTTGAGCTTGGATATACTCTAGTTCTGTTTTTCTGTTCTTTCCTGTTTTGTTTAGAGAGAGACCGAAGTCTCTAGAAATTAATTTTCCTCCCTTTTCCTTTTGTGTTTTTTTTTAACTTACCTTTTAGAGCTCCTTAACATTTATGTTTTACTTATACAAAAAAATATTTTCCTAGGGCTACTAGCACCTCATGTTAACCTCTAATGATTTTTGTGCCCTTTTTTTGCAATAACTATATATAAGCTTAGTATTTAAGGCCTACAAGGAGAAAGAAACTGTCCGTGATAGCCCAGGCAAGGAGGAGCATTGTGCTGATATCCAGAGCAGAGAAAGGTGGTGCTGTACTCTGTGCTTTTTCATATAGGGTGGTGTAAGGTAAAACATACGCAGGTATTCTTCCCAAGAATGCCAAGGCAGTGGAAGTATTAAAAAAAAAAAAGGTTTATTTCATATGCAAGGACCAGTTCTTTACAATGCTGTGTTGTGCACCAAGCCTCCAGGGGCAAAGGTACCTCCTGTTTTCACCTTTGAGTTTTTAATATCTCTGCTCCCTTGTCTCTCCCTGCTGGAATGCAAAGGCTTATGTCATCTCTCCTTGCATGTCAGAGATCGAGATTCTGGAATGCAAGGGGGGAGAGAACAGCACTATTTTGAGATAGTGGCAAGGGAAGCCTTTCCTAAGTGAAATAACTGACTCCTCAGTAACAAAATCATCCACAAAAAGAGTTACTTACCCTACAGGTGGTATTTCTGTTGAACGGTAGTGACTGTGCTATAGAGGGAAGTGTATGAGGAGATAAAATCGTGTGGGGAAGTCCACGTAGACAGAGGTGAACATTTGAAGTAAATGATCTCCCTAACCTAAAGCAAGAGCTTACAATCTTGCACAGATCAGGAGCATAGGAGAAGACAAGGACAAGGGAGTTTGTTTAAAATGTTTCGTTAAGGCTGCAAGGAGTTTTCATGGTTCTCTATACTGCAGTCTCTTTCTAAATGGTAGAAATCACTAGCACAAAAGAGGAGGTAACTGGAGAGGAGCAGCTACCTACATGTGAGATAGCATAGCCAGTGAGGCTATGATTTTTGCTAAAAAGTAGTTTGTAGGAGTAGATGGTGGTAGTTTATTCTTCTGTGTCAGATGAAAGTCTCCAAGAGTTTGATCCCTTTGCTTGATTCCTGACTTTAGACACCGAAATGAGAATTTTCAGACTATTTTGGAAGTGCATAGAAAGCACTAAAATTTCAGAGGCACTGAGAAAGAGAAGGAATTTGCAGAAGCCCTGATTCCCACTAGTTATTTTTTAAGTATTGAATGTTGAAAAGAATCAGGTCTTAAGATATTTCTTATTTGACTTCCAAAAAAAGGAGACCTCTCTTCTGCCAGTTTGTCTTAGGTTCACCCACCACCAGCTCCCTTCTGTGCATGTTATTACTGCATTTGAATTTGAGTAAAATAATCTCAGGAGGAATAAAGTCTCTTCTAGAGGCCCAGGGTTTAGAATTGATCGAGGAGATTATTTGAATCCCAGTCTCAGCAGTAGCTGCATTTGGGTTGCTGTCATTCATGAAACTGGAAGAAAAGCCCCCATCATTGTCAGCTTGTTTATGTTAGAGGACTCAAAGTTTTGAAATTATGACCAGAGTTCAAGGAAGTGAGCTGAAAATGGCTCGAGACTGTGAAACTATCTGTAAATACCATACCTGTCACTTGTGGCATTTATATGAGGTGTGAGTTTCTTGGCTCAGAGACCTACCAGCAGCAGCTTTGTAAAATGAAGTGATCTGTGTTTTGATCCAACCCTGGATTATCTGTCATTTTAGGAGAGATACTGGAACTGAAATTTTGTGACTCACCATCATCATTTACTGGATGAGAAAGATTCAAATTTGATGTTTACAACAATTCATAGTCACCACTTTCCTGCATTTGCTTCAAAAATCATAAACACCAAGATACTGGAGTTGGCATTTCTTAATCTCGTTGACATCATCTACAAAAAGAGGTGCAGGAAAGGCAAACAACCACTGCCTGTAGCATCTATATTTCTTACTGCACTCAGCAAGAGGAGCCTGGGAGAAGGAGCACCAGCAGCCACTGCCATGAAAACTACGTCATGTTTCTCTGGAATGTTACAGAGTATTGAAGACAGCAATGAACCATGAAGGTATTTTCAGACTTTAGTCCCATGTCAGCTGTATCCAGCTGTCCTAGTTACAGGGGCCAGGACCAGTTTATCACTATGTGGGTATAACCAAAACTGTGTATTCTACTCCCTCCATGTCATTTCTGATGGACTGCTAGTGAAGGGATTGTTTGCAGCAGCTGCCCAGGGCACACCTGACACCTTAGGCTACAAGCTGGGTGTAAAAGAAACCCTGCAAAGCAGGGGAGTGTTTCTTTGTCTTCAGACCAATGATTCAGCTATGATAACTCCCCTCCAGGGAGACATTAGCACCTTCATACACAGCCTGAGAGGTCATCTCTGCTAATGGGCCATACTGGACTGGAATAATAGGCAGCTACAGTGACCTAGACCATCAAAGATTCCAAAAATGTCCCATGACTCACAGTGTTAAATCACTAACTGTGAAACCCCCTGCCCTGAGGGAGGTATTGGGCATTCCCACCTGAATCTAAGCATATATAATCTTGGGACCTGAGGACTTCTGGTACCACTCATCAGATCCAGAGGAGGACCAGAACTCCAACAGGACTATGACTGTCACTCTCGACAAGACTGTGATCTTTACTTCGACAGAACTGTGACCATCACCCAGACCAAGTGGTTTCCTTTCCTTTTTCACCCAGGGGGGCCACATGGTGCTCAGCACAGGGGTTAGCAAACACTGTTCTGTTCTTGTCCAGGATGCTGGGTTATACATCTGCCTTTGGGGGTTAAGATCAGTTTTCTCTGTATCATTGAATTTATTGTAATCCTTTTAGTGAATTATAATTCTGACTTGGGTCCATTTCTCCCGCCAGTTTACTTTTAAACCAGCACACCAGCTAGCAGAAGCACTTTTGACAGAGTTAGTCTTCACGAGGCACCTGGCAACCAACTACATGTGAAATTATTATGGACAGAAGCCTTTATTTGCTAAAGAGTGGAGAGCACCCAAAGGCAAGGTTAGCCTACCAAGGGTATTTCCCCGTGATTCTGCTGCAGCTGCCAATGCAAAGACACGGAGGTGGCAGCAGCAGCAGCTGCAGCAGCACCATTGCACTGCTAGACCCTCACAGCTTCTTTCCAGGGAAATACTCAACACTAACAGGATGACTGGTATTCTGTAGAGCCCAGATGGATCAATGGTAACCTGCTGCTGCTGTTGTGGAGACAGCTGCTATCACTGAGATAAGTGAGGGTATGTATGTGCACTAGAGCTGTAGTTCCTTTTTCTTTCCCAGTGCACTGGCACATTTGCAGCTAACAAAGCACAAGGCTATGTTTGAAAATCACATTTCCACAGTGACTGCTGTCATGCTGATGATGTGGTCCCAGAGTAATCAACTGGATTAGTGGTCTGCGCATTACTATTTCCTGAGTGGTGAAGTTATGGCCTTTTTTCCTTTACAGTTTATATTGACTTTGAGCTGCTAAGGGGCTGTAAGTTCCTGCTGAGGGTGACATCTATTCAGGAGTTTTAAAAGCTCTCAGACATTGCCATATATCACACATGCCTGTCTCTTGACTAGCCAACTGGACTTGCTTCTGCTCTTACAGTGCTTCATCCTACCCTGATTACCTCTACTGTCAAATTCAATCAATAGTCCTAACTAAGGGTGATCCTTTGTCTTGTATTCATCTACAACTTGGCTAAAATATTTGTTATCAAGCATTCATTAATAAAGGGAATTATCGACATCATGGAGAATATAAAGATTACACTGTGGTTTTAGTATCATCAGTAATATCCAGAACAAGAATCTTAATTTTTGGTATAGTGGGCACATTAACTAGGTTCACTTTGTGAGAAATATCTCTAATTAAAATTTCAGAGACGGCCAAATAAAGTGAAACAAAGAACTTTATTAACAGCGTTGGGTGCACCGAACTCGTGACCTGGTTCGAACACACCTGCCTGGGAGGGGGCAAGCCTTTTTAAGGTCTCTTGATTTACATAACCACTCCCTCGCACCTCAACGCCAGGCCTCGCTCTTTTCTTCCTTAAAAGGCAGTCTTTGCTTTCTGATGCAGTCCATTGGTTATCCTCATCCACTTATCAGGTTGTTTCCCTGCCCCCGACTGCATGGTCTCTTGACAGCAAGCCCAAATTGGTCTTACTGCCTTACATGTTTTCCAATTTGCCTAACAGTGATCAGAACAACAAGAACAACAAGCAAAGCAGTGGCCAGAACAATAAGAACAGTAAGCAAAGCAGTAAGCAGCAGTAGGTAACAGTGATCAGTACAACCAGAACAATAAGAACAGTAAGCAAAGCAGTCAGTAACAGTGACCAGAACAACATACAACCCACCAGGCTCCTGACCACAAAATGGTTCTTCAGTCTCTCCAAACAAAATGACCTCCAGGTATCCCAACATGAGGTAACCATGGAAATCCCTGCTTGTAATGAAACCGTCTTATTAATTTCTCACAACTTCTTTTATTTCACATTTTAGTGATTTGTTTTTTTCTTTCAATAACTACAACTAAGGTATTGGATCCTACTGCTTGTTTCAGCTATGAAAATTATGAAAATAAGAAGTTTATTTGTCCTTTGTGTTCCTGGACATTTTTACTCATGGATGATATCAACTAACCACTGACAATTGTAGCTATACAGACATTTCATAGAAGCACCTGCTACAGAAAATGAGCATAAATTTGAGTGCCTTGTTCTGTTGCCATACCAGCTGATCAAACAAATGTAGCCTATTTATCAGATAGCTGGAGGATGACAGAGATAAAGCTGTCAACCATGAGTAAGGCTGCTCAATGGCCATAAAATCTGGAAATTCTCCATTGATATCAATTACATATATAAATGCAATATAATCTTCAGTGTCCATAAAAACAATACAAAGTTAATATCCTGGAACCAGGAAAAAAACTTGGATGAGGTCCTGATTTATCTTAGATCTTTGGTGTTTCGTTCTACAAAGCTAAACTGCGTCAGAGTGGTCACTGAGTTTCCCATCCATGGTGCTAACCAGTCCCACAGGTTAGCATTTAGACCTTTCAGAAGTTCCTCCTATGGTAGTAAAGATATAACTATGTGTTAACAAGAGAGAGCTACAGCTAAAATATTTTGCTTCCACTCCCCTCATGGTTTACAAGCTTAAAGGAAGCAATGGGAAACACCCAAAATTCAGAATCACTTTGGAGACACTTTTCTGTTCATGTGTTGCTATTACACTTTCTGTGCATGTTGCATGCTTGTTGCATCTGCAATGCTACATCACACTCTGACATGCTGCATCATGCCTAAAGTGACTGTCTGTGCAATGCAATTGATTTAACAACAGTTGTTTTGCCAGCAAAATAACTGAGATATTAAAGGGTTGTTTTTATATACTGGGTGTGTTTGAGTTTGTTTTCATTGTGATTGTTTCCTCCCTTCACAAAATGATGTTTATTTTTCATTTTCTTCTGTCAAGACAGGTATTCAATTTCCCGTCCTTATACAGCTCCAACATTTAAACGAATGCCCATAAGGCCACCTGGCACTCTTAGGTGGCAGCATTCTTGTCTCACCTTTCCAAGTACAAAATATTCCCATTCCATCTTTCCTTAACAATATTACATCTGCAATCCTTTATTCAACTATCTCTACTTACCAAGAGCATTTAAACAACAGTAATACAGACACACTATGCTTGTCCTTTAAAATATTAGGTACTGACACTCTTCAATACAAAAATATTAATTTTTCTTCTGCATAGCAACTCCAAGGTTACACAACAGATAAAAATTACCTGATTATTTCAAAAAGAGCTAATGTCTATATGGAATGGCAAATTGTGAAGGTCCATTTCAAAAGATTGCTGATGGTTCATTACTAAATTAGCTTTCTGATATATATTTATCTTTCAAAATCCAAATGCCATCCTGATGTTTTCTGGTGTCATCAAGACTCATTTTAAATAACTGGAACTACACTATCCAGAAAAGAATAGCCCAATAGTTAAAACACATATTGAATATGCCCAGGACCTCTTTGACATCTTTGGATACATCACTTGTACCTCAGAAAAATTTGACTAAAACACATTGAAAATTATTCCTTCATAGCAGGTAAGACATGTAAAATTCTCAGGAATTATAGATATCTGCAGTTTTGCAGTGCTCCCTCCTGTTTAAAGAAAGTAACAGGAAGAAGGGGAGGGAGGAGACTTCCAGAAGAGAGAAAGGAATTTAACAGAAGCAAACACGCTTCATATGTTTTCAATACTTCATTTTTTCACTGAAAATCCATCATCAATCCAGTAACCACTGAACTAAAGCAAGTTGTCCCTTTTCCCAAATAGCATTTCTGCTTTAGGCCTGAAATAACAAGATTGCAACTATTTGCAGGTTTTAGGAAGCAAGAAGAGGAGGTATGACTGGGTACAGCTTAGCAGTGCTTGGGCTTTTTCCTCTACCTAATGGATAGTAATGACATGTGAAGTGCACCAAGAGCATTCTGAAAGGCCTGTCTCACAAAGTTGATGCTGAAATCCCCCTGTACTAAGCACTGGTGAGACTACACCTCAAATCCTGTTTTCAGTTTTGGGCCCCTCACTACAAGTGAGTCACTGAGTGCCGGAGTGTGTCCAGAGAAGGGCAACAAAACTGATGAAGGATGTGAAGCACAAGTCTTATGATGAGAGGCTAAGGGAGCTGGGGGTCTTTAGCCAGCTGAAGAGATAGCTCAGGGGGAACCTTATCACTCTCTGCAGCTACCTGAAAGGAGGTTGTAACAAGATAGGGGTTTATCTCTTCTCCCAAGTAACAAGATATGACAAGAGGAAACAGCCTCAAGTTGCATCAGGGGAGGTTTAGGTTGGGTATTAGGAAAAATTTCTTCACAGAAAAGGTTTTCAAGCACTGGAACAGGATGCCAAGGGAAGTGGTGGAGTCACCCTCCCTGGAGATATTTAAAAGACACATAGATGTGACACTTAGGGACATGGTTTAGTGATGAACACAGAAGTATTGGGTTAGTGGTTAGATTTGATTATCTTAGAGACATTTTCCATACTAAATGATTCTATGACTTTATTTCATCTCCAAGGTGTATACAGACCTTCCAGCATTCCTGAAAGCCTCTGAGTTAATCTTGCCAATAGAGTTGAGGAAGGTGAATCGAATCACAGAAAAAGCTTTGATGTGTGACTCTACACCCATGCTCCCATCACCAAAAGGTATGTCTCATTACAATGGTAATAGCGAGTCATCCAGCAATGACACAAAGGAAGTGATTAACAGGCTTCACTGTTATCTTACAGAGTAGGTTTCGGAGCAGAACAAGATGCATATTTGTTGTTTAATGTGAACACAGCATCTGTTTTCCTCTTCTAGCAATGGGGAACTCAGGCTCCCACCCACGCACTGTGCTGCAGCTCTGCCTTCGACACTGACTCACTAACCACTGCCATCGGCCCTCACGCTGCTCCTGCTTCGCTATTGCTTCTTACAGGTGTGACATGCACTCCATTAGCACCATGGCTACAGATTAATTTACTGACAAAATTGCTTTAAAATACTGCCTCCCTTCCGATGCACGCACCAGAGCCTTATTCACCTTCACTTGGATTACTGTGACAATACTTCTCAGAGAATCAGATCCTGAATAGCTCCATATGTTATACCCCATAGATAGGTTTTGCCCACGGTGATGCTCTCACAGCCCCTGTGGTCTCAGTCTGGTCAGGTCAGGTGAGTACTGGAGGGGAAGTTCGCAGAGAAGGTATTGGGAAATTTCTGAAGTAAAGCCTGTATTGGGATTGCATGGTGAGGTTTTGATAACAGAGGGACTACAGGAGTGGCTTCTGTGAGAAGCTGCTAGAAGCTTCCCCACATTCAACAGAGCCAACGCCAGTCATCTCAAGACAGACCAGCTGCTGTCCAAGGCTGAGCCCATCAGGAGCAGTGGTGGCACCTTTGGGATAACAGATTTAAGAACGGGGAAATGGTTGCTGCAAAACAGCAACTGCAACCAGAGAGAGAGATGAGAGTATGTCACAGAAACAGCTCTGCAGACACCAAGGCTAATGATGAAGGAGGAGTAGGAGGTGCATCAGGTGTTGGAGCAGAGATTCCCCTGTCTTTAATTAGGTTCATCTTTTGAAACAGTCACATGAAACTGGACAAAATAATTTCAGAAATTACCGTACAGTAAAAACAGCAAGATATATTTTAACATCCCTTCTTACAACATTGCAATTGTCATTTTGCTACAACATTATGGTGATAACATTATCCTAACAGTTTTTTACTATGCTTAGAGTCTATCTGGCTTTGTCAAGAAAGGACCAAATGAACAGCAGCTACCTGCCCTTAGCAAATGAGCTGTTTCTGCATCAGAATAAAAAAGTAAAAATTGCACTTTTTATTCCATAATCCATCTAATCACTTATTTATGTGTTTTACCCATAAATAACACAGAATATATCTTTTTCTTTTAAAAAAATGCTCTTAAATGTTCCTTTTATTGTCATCAGGATCATTATTGTCATCAAATAGTAACTTTGAAGACACCTCAAATGCCTATAAGGACCACTGGTGTTGAAATAGATTCACTATCTGGTTTGCACGTGTTTCAAACCTGACATGAATACCCAGCAATGGGATGCTGCTGTTATGCCATTAACATGAATCACATAACCTTTCCTTGCATATATATCATCTATATATGTAGTACATTGATAAGGACTTCCCTAACATTTACATCCAAACAGTCTTATACCTGCTGTTAGAAACCATAAAGCTAATTCTCTCAAATCCTAAATTCTACTTCCCTACGCATTGTGAGAAAATACTTTGAAAACAACAACAAATATCATAGTATTGACATCTGCATTATTTCCATGTTGTCTGCACTTCCATAGTTGATAAGTGACAACTTTAGAAAGCAGAAAAGCTATAGCTTCTTTCCCAGTGATATGTTAATAAAGTTTCTGGCTGCCATTTAGATCCATTCCCATGCTTATCTTCATGCCCCAGTGTAATCAGTCTCTACACAGCATGCTGGCTGAAATGGTGTTAGTTACCATGCTGCTGGCAGTTGTTGTGGCTTGCTTAGGCATATTATTCAGGCCGGAGGACATATTATTATAGCAGCAGGCAATTAGCATCTGCTTGCATCTGTGGAGTCTTTTTATAAACTTAATTCTAAGTAAAACTCTGTATTAGCTTCTATTTTAAACAGTGAACTTTTCTATTAAAATAAACATTAGGAGGAATTTCTCTCTCTCTCTCTCTCCACCATGAACTACAAAATGCAGATGGGGAGGGCCATAAATTTTAAACAATATTGTCGGAGGCTAAAGATAGGCCACTTTGTGCTGCAAGTGAAACAGAGAAGACTATCTTGGTGCAATTTGTTTTTTAAATAGTAGTTTAGTGGTAAGATTCAGTGCCTGCTTTACAGTTCTTCAAATGGAAGACAAATTAAAATTTAAATTTCTCCATGAAAAACTTAAAACTGGAGCAGACAGGGTAGCTGCTGTAAAGTGTACTCAGAAGAAAACTGTCAGACTTTTATAATCTGAATCCACAAAGATAAGCAATTGGAGGAGTGAGCTTCAGAGCATTTTCAGATGGACCATGATGTGTATACACAAAACCGGTTCCCTGTACATATATAAGAAGAAGCTTTTTTTTTTTACTGAAATGGAAGATCAAATTCACATGGATATGACACTGAAAAATATGCAACTACATATTCTAATACTATTAACCAGAGAATACCTAGTCTGCACACAAGGTCAGACAGTAATGAAAGGGAGAAGTCAAGATTGGATTAAACTGAATGAACAGTACCAGAAGATTGGAAAGGGAGGTTTGGCGGATGAGTTCTCCAAAGTATGGTGGGACTCTGGAAAGCCTACTAGAAAAACAGTGATCTACTGAGCAAGACTGAGAAACCCAGAGGTGCCTGTGTTAATTGGGGCTTGCATTATTGCTCCTTTTCTGCACTGAAAGTTTACTGAGAAGCTCCACAAAATTTTGAGGCCCATAAAACCAAACACTGGCAAATGAGGATGCAAATGTTGTTAGTGAGCTCTGGGATTAACACTGGAAAATGATAAAAAATCTGTATCTTATTTTATATGCAAAGGGGAAATATATTTTGAACCCTTTCTCATGGAGCGTGTGCTTACAAGACTATCTATCATTGCCAAAGATTCACATTTGCCCTGTTTAATGTCTTATAGTCCCAGGAATTACAAAGAGCATAATTACTTTACTACTACTAAAAATTGGATATCCATGTATATAAATATCACATTAAAAAGAATTAGTTCCTAATAAGTCTTAATAACTTGAAATCCACCAGGGACAAAAAAGAGCAATGCCAAATTTGTTTTCTTGACAACCTTTCTTTTGTGGTTTTATTTGTATTGTAAAAAGCTGTTGGTAAATGCCACTGTATTGTAACATATCATAATAAAGCATAAGCAAAATAGGTACTTACAGAGCATATATCCTATTCCATCTGTTTAGAATCAGAAAAATTTAATGTAATGTGATATGTTCTTCTTCAATTATAATCTATCATAAAATTCTCTCATATTTGCTCTTGGCAATACATGTTGAAGTTGCTTATCAGAGCAGTGGATTATTTGCATATAAAATATTATTTGAGATTTTCAAGGGACATTGGTCTTTCCTGGTATTGTGGAGTTTAAATAATGAGTTTATGCTGCCCTCTGCAGTTATTCTGGATTAAAAACCAGTATTGGTTTTGTTACTATGATGGTCCAAGGAAATAGAAAAAAGATATTTTAAGTTAAATTACTGTCACTTAGAAAAAAAAAAAAAGATAATGTCTGAGAATGGGGCACAAGTTGTTCTGGTCTAAAACAGAAGTAGGAAACATTTTTTTCAGGCTGGGAGAAAGGCTGCTATGCTGAAAGCTCCTTCTTCTGATCTCTATGACTAAAATTAATTGAAGATATCACTACTCCCTAGAAACTTTTCCCACCTGAGTAACTGAAAGCAAATACAGATCGTGTATTTGTGGAAGTGTGGTAAATGTGGAAGGACATTCAGCTCTGCTATGTAACATTCTGAGAGAACTCTGAGATGGTTTAAATATCTGAAATCATAGAATCATTGAATATCCTGAGTTGGAAGGGACCCACAAGGATCATAGAGTTCAACCCTGCACAGGACAATCCCAAGAATCACATTATGTTCCTCTCTTAATGTGAAAGCTGAAGTGCAGAATATGCTATATCCCCACAGTCACTTACCCTCATTGCACAAACATACATCTTCCTACCTACAGCTGGGCAGAGGGAAGATGCTTCTAGATTTATGTAATTTCTATTTTGTCTTACCTGCCAGTCTCCACTGACCTCAGTGCCATGGACTTCACCTACATGATGAGAAAGCCAGTTGTAGGGCATCAGTTCAAACCCTGCTCACCTCTAGCAGAAAGCCTTTGACATGTTTATTGTCCAGGCTGCATTGTATAATTTGACCATTTTGAACAAAGAGTCCTCAACCCTTGCTTTCCTATCTTCCCACAGCACTAAATTTTGAGATTCAGCCCAGATCATCACTGGTTCACATTCCTGGCAGAGTGTAAAGATCTAGTGAAAGTTTATTATTTTGTAAAAGGCATGTGTTATCTTGGAGCAGTTGGCTGTTTCCACTTGTTGGGTAGGAGGCACTGCAAGGGTAAAGAGTGGCTTAGATATGGAAGACTGAACACTCTTTTCCAAGGAAAAAAAAAGATTAAAATTAGGTGGAAAAGCAAGCTTTAAAATCATTTTACAAGGGGGATGCATGCTTTACAAAGTGGACAAAGGAATAGACAAAGACAGGTACGTTAATGTCATCACTGAAGCAGCTATTGCTCCTCATTCCTGTCATTTAGATCTGCAGCCTTCTAGAAATACAGATTTATAACCATATATCTGCTTATTGAAATTAAATCTAACACAGTATTTGAAGCAGAAGTCATATTTTCAGCTGGGCTACTAAGACGTGTCACTACAAAGAGATTTCTGAACACCACATTGCCTATGTTTGAAGTGACCACTTTTTGAGCCTCCTTTATTTTCTTAACTTATTGCAATGACTGGGCTCAATGAATTCAAATACACATTTCATTACATTTCTGTTTCCAGATTCCAGGTTTATATTTTGTTATTCATGTCACATTAAAATCCTGTTAACAATTTCCATTCCACTATTTTAAAGACACTGCTGGAGCTGTATAGGAGCATGTAAAAAGAAAATATTAAAAATGGTAAATGTAGACATTCTCCAAAATAGCATGGAGCTATTGAGCCAAATTCTACTCTGATTAACACTGATAAATCCCTAACAATTCTACTGAAATTTCACTGTTTACATCCTCTTGTCCTAGTTATTGAAATTAGAATGTAGACTCTTGGTTTTAAAACACAATGGGAACTTTGTCACTGTGCCAAGTAAGGGCAGGATTTTATGCAGTTTCAGTTTTATTTCCACCACAATAGGTAGGCTCCACTTCTGATATCAAACTCACTTGATTTATTCCTTAAGGAGTCCAATAATTAATTTTAATACTTATTTTATTCTTTACCTTTCTTCAAAATAAATGAAAAAAACATTATGATGAAACATCTAATGAAAAGATTTCATGAAACCCCCAATGAATCACAGAATATTTAAGACAATGGTAATCTAGACTATATTACATCATTTCAATGCACTGCAGCAATGATATGATACATCATTCCACTAAAGGATTTGCATCCTTCTTTGTTAAGATGTGGCTTTTCTGATGCAGCTAGTTGGAACCCTTTTTATCTGATACCATATTCTTTCTATGATGACTAAAGTCTATTACATTAAGGTTAATATTCCTAACTGAGTTAAACAGAATCATTAAAGTTTTTAAAATTAATATTAGTGAAATTAAAAAAATAACAATATAACTCAATAACTTTTGAATTATTTGTAATGTACAATATCCCAAAATACTCCACAAACTTAATTGAAATGAAACATATTCATTCTCCCAATGAGACTAAAAAGAATTTTTCTTTTATGCACTATCTTACTAAAATGCACAGAACATTAAATCATATCTTGCCTCTTCCAAAAACTGATTCTCAGATTTCTGTTCAGTTTATGGCTTCAGGACAGCTCTAGAGAGCACTGCTGTGATCTTTTTTTTATTACTCTGGTTTTGTTTCTAAGCTTTGAGAAGGTAGTCCTGGCATACCTGTAGCACATTCCATTTTTGAAGAAAAGATTAGGGTCACCCTTTGCTTTACACAACCCTGAATGCAGGTCCATTAGGGAACATTTAAGAACACATCTGTGTAAGGTTCCTTGAAATTAAGTCCTTTTCCTACATAGCAGAGATAGTGCAAACCAGTGGTTAAAAGAATTTGTCATAAACATTTTCTAAATTAGCCACATTCACATCCATAATGCCATACTGGATAATAAGTTTTAATTGTGATTGTTTGGCATCCAAAGAATATATTGACCTGTTATGCAAAAGTACATCATACTGAGAGAACTCCCTATTATGAGCAGATGCAAATTTACAGATATATAACATACCAGGTACCTGCTATGTTTTTGAAATGGAGGTATTGTTGTGAATGTATCTATTAATGGTGCAAGTTTAAAAAGGTGAATTATTGAGTGTAAGTAAAAAACTGTTCTCCTTATTCAAATGTTCAGTGGCTACCAAGTTCTTGGGAGGAAATGTCCTTCTTAATAGAATGCAGAAGAATCAAGAGTGATGTTACTAGGTGTAACACAAGACTATAGTTATGGTGATATGGCTGCTATTAATCTTTTTGAGTGACTGTCGCTTAGAAAATAAAACAAAAAAGAGGCCAGACAGCAGTGCATGGATAAAAATACTTCAAGTAGAAAAATTACACAGATGCTTTATCAACATCATGAAAGCCATGAATTCAAATAATGATCTATGCATTAGTCTGGACTGCGCTAAAACCTCAGATTTGAGAAAAAGTAATCTTCAAAAAATTAACTTCCAAACTTAAAGTAAAGCATAAAACATTACTAAGAGGTCTCTTGCCTCTCCTTGGCCTTTTACTTTTCAAGTGCACTTCTTTCTTTGTCAAGAAGGCTCTTAGCACAAGCAGAAATGCCTGCACAGTGAATATCATTTGACCTGCGTCATGCTTCTACAAATCCACTGATTCACACCCTACTTTGTTGCTTTTAAATGAGGGTCTCAACTTCAGTTTATATACTGAATCAAAATAAAACCAATTTCTCTTCTGTTGCATGAACCACCCCCTAACACTGACAATCTTTTCAAGATAATAAAATCTACAAACCTACAATAATAAACTTCTACCAAGCCTGAGGATGCACAAGCTTTTTGTAAGTAAATAATCGCTCACTAAAGGCAGAGCTTAAGCCTGGCCTTCCACTTTTGAGAGAAGCCACAACCCCTGAGCAGCGATTGGGACTTCAAGAAGCCTTGGAGGCTGGGATCTGCCCAAGGTCCTAATCTGGCTTTTGTGGGTACACGCTGCCAAGCCTCAAACTCCCTGAATATCTACTGGGTGAGTGATGTATCAGCCTTGTGGGCACTGGCCACAGAAAGATTTGGAGAGGGCCAGAATGGATGGTCACCTGCTTGATCTGGGGTTTGCTGTATTTGGGATGTATTTGATGTGAGGCACATGGTGGAAGGACTGGGCTTGAAGAACACACCTATCTCAGGCTCAGCTAACTCAGGAGCTGATGGGCAGAAATGCTGAAGGTACCTGTGTGAGAGACTGAAATGTTGAGGGTTAATGACTCAAACAATTGGCCATTTGCAAAGGCATCAGGGTGCTTTGGTGAAGCCAGGTTGGCCAGGTTTCCACCTGCAACCAAAGGGGAGGAGGAGAGGTTTTGGGGGTGTGGTGGTGAAGCTTCTGATCTGCATAAGAACAGCCCAGGTGCAGAGGGGGTGAGCACCTACCACCAGAGGATGACCCGCAACAAACCCACCTTTGTTTGGCAACAAGCTGGGATTTGAGCCAGATAAGGGAAAAGGCTGAGAAGAAGAAAATGCTGCAAGTGGGATAATGCTTTTTTATCATGTCAATGTGCTCCCTTACACAACTGACTCAGGTGTAAAATTCACCCGGGGGAGCTGTAAGGACATTGACATGCAGGTCGGAAGGTATTCATCCCTTCTCATGGAGAATAACTGGCTCAACTACCCTGGCGTGAGACACAGCTGTCATGTCTTAAGGTGTCATAAACCATCAAAGACCCTCAAAAGCTCCCCCAGACTCATTTCTGGGGCCTTTCACTGCTCATGATCCACAGTGTTACATCAGACACTGTAAAACTCCCTCTTGCAGGGGAGGTGCCTGGGAGTTCCCATCCGAACCTGAACATAGATTATTAACACATTGAACTTTATGATGTGTGGGCTTCCCCCACCGTGATGGATCAAGACTGTGGCCACCACTTCAACCAATGGACATCTAAATCGCAACAATCAAGTCTCATTGCTGGATCCACAGGTGGTGATATCTTTCCACTATCTACTTATAACCTTTCTTTCTCTTTCTTATACATTTTCTTAAGTGTTATTCTTTTGCTTTTATATTGCTATATTTCTATAGATAATAACCAAAATAATGACATACCTCCTTTCCATTGCAACCAAATTGTTCTAAAATAATCCTGCTATACATATATATGTAAACACCAGTCATTCAGTGTCATTTCGCTCTAATCCACTCCAAGGGAACCTCAGTTACCCCGCCTTCAGGGGCAGGTCACAACAATCTGGTGCCAGGACAGAGGTGAGACATCTGAGGGTTCCTTCCAGAGTGGGTGAAGTTAGGAAAATGCAGTCTGTTAAACTATAACTGATTAGCATCCAGTTCTATAACCATACCCTCTCCCCTTTGAAAGACTCTGGGTGCACACGACATAAGATTTTGCAAACATGTCACAACCTTTTATCACCTTTTCATATAGTTGACCTCTTTTGCTATAGTTGCTCTTCAGAACTGAAAATACAAGCAGCTGTTGGAATATAATGTCATGCAATTGCACTTTTTTTATTTTGTTCTTTTACCATTCAAGAGTAATTATGACAATGGACGACAATATTACCTTAAGTAAAATATCTGCTATTTTTGCCATTTGGTAACAATCTTCAGCTATCATTTTCCTTTTACTTAAGCTTAAGCCAGGTATTTGGGACATTTTCTAGCCAGCAACTTAAAATCTATCATAATTTAGTCATTCTATGTCACTCCCAGTGATGTCAAAAGAATTTAAATGCCTTAAATCATAGAATAGGATCATAGAATAGCTTGGGTTTGAAAAGAGATTAAGGGTGGTCTAGTCCCACCCCAGATCTGACAGTATGTCAGAAATGTGCCTGTAAATGTACACTGAGCACCCTATGGACATTGTCCTTATGTTTGGACTACCCATATATGTATCTCTAGGAGGTTGCTGTTTCTCTGTTTTCTACGAGAAATAATGAAATTTTGAGCAAGGAAGTCATTGATGCTGGTATAAAAATTCTCAGCAAAGGTCTAGAAAAGAAGTGCATGGTTTTAGGCACTTCAAAGTACACCTTAGCAGTGACATAAAACTTACAGTTGCCTTTCTGCCAATCTACCATGCCATCACAGCACCCAGTCATGTGGGAAGAAGAATTCTGGTGGAGCCAAGAGTTTTAAGGCATCGACCTTCATCTGTGGGGAGCAGGTACTCTTCCTTCAGAAACACATCCTCCATCTGCATTCCTCCTTTTAGATAGAATATGGAAGAATATTTAAATTACGCTCGATGACTATTTAGTTTCTATTTGTTCTGCCAAACTACTATTTTATGAAGTATTTCTGTCTGGTTACCGTCTCCAGTATATCTGCCCTCTGGTGTTTGAGAGCTGCTTGTGTATTTGGCAACAATAATCAGTTAAGAATTTGTATTTGGTGAAGGAATTGCAATAACTGAATTTTAAAAATTCTTTTTTGAAATAAAGAACTCACCGGAAATCCTGACAGCAGTAATCTGGTCTGGCATGCAGTTACAGCAATAGTCTTCAATTGCTCTGAAATGAAAAGTTGATGTGGGGTGCAGGGGCGGGTTTAACCAGCACAAGGTGCTGTTGTTCTGAAGTTGGCTGTCCTGTTAGAGAGTGAGAATATGGCTCCAAATGCTATGGCACATAACAAAGCACACAGGAGACAAACTCATTAAGAGATTTGGATATAATTCTTGATAGGAGAGTCTGCTTGTCACAACACAGAGCTGGGCAAAGATAATACAGCTATTACAGCCTGCCTAGCATAAAGGTCCTGACTCATCAACCTATTTACAAAACTGGGACTTTTCTTTAAACTGGAATAAAGGCAGTCAAGATTGGATGGTGTTTTCACTCTGATTTGAGAGCTGGATCTAATTGATCCTAATATATTATAAAGTTGTAAGTGATGTATGATTTAAGTATCAAGTATTTAGGATAAATTCTGAATTAGTTTTTATTTAAAAACTTCTTTTGATGTATACTTTTGTTGAAGCAGCACTGAGCAACTCTGTCAATGTCATGTTTTTATCTGTAGTAAATGATTTGTGATGGTTGTGCCCGGTGTTTATTAGTAACGATCAAGCAAGACTTGAAACATTAGGTATCTTGCCAGAAATTCTTAGGCTTCAAAGTCCATGAGCACTGAAATTAGGATTTTGCAGGTTTTATCTGAAGTTTAGGAATACTGCTGGAGTAGTACCAAGCATACCAACAGCTGCTTGGTTGTCATAACAATTATACAAACTTGATGGCTTTGTATTTTTAAATTCTTTGAATTGAAACCCATTTGTTTTTCAAAAAAAAGCTTTTTTAAATACAATTAGTGCACTGTACATTTTTACGTCTAAACATCTACATCTACCATGCAACTAGATGAGCTTGTAGTTCCATCTTCTAAATAGGTGGCATTGTCTATACTGAGGAGACAACAAGGGAGCCCAGGGGCAGATACCTTAAGGACCTGCACCCTAAATATGTCTCAGAAGCCAGTGGTTAGTTTTACCTGCTATAAGTTAGATTCATGTCAGGACCCTTAATAAAGTACTGTCACCCTGTTGGTGTTGAAACATACAAAAATATGACATAGAAAGATAGAATCGCCACTGACTTAGTGCTAATTCTTCTCAAAATAGGCTAGTTAATTTGAGGGTTGTACAGACAGTGACATCAAGAATATTTTTTGTATATAACACAACAGTTTTCACATTTACATTTTGCTTATCTTGAACTATGACTTGTTCTTTTTAGTTGTGTTGTATTAATTTTTATTTCAGCTGCAGTTAATCAGGGTTGTTTTCAGTTCCAGTTCTTTTTTCCAGTTTGATGTTGCTTACTAGCTGAGTAACAGTGACCTTTGATTTGTCATCCAAGTTGTCAATGAAAATATTGAAGAATACCACACAGTAATCTGTGATCCCCTCCTTTACTTTATCCTAGTGTTCCCTTAGAGTGCCCCTATAGCCTTTAGTGCACCCATCGTACTCCACAGTGCTTACATCTTGCTAGGAAGAATTAAGACATTAAGGAATCTATTTAAACAACAAAACTGTTGAGCTTTTTTTAAAATCTGTTGTACCAGGAGCTTGCTGTATTTCATATAATTTTACGTCTGTCTCTCTAATAACTTAGCTCGCATCTGTTAAGGGGAGAATATTAGCATTACATATATTGTTGAAACACCTAAACACAGAGACATTTCTAAAAGGTTTGTTTCAATAGTTGTAAATGCAGGCAAAGTGAGAGACTTTGCTGTTTAATAAGAAGCAATTAGGATAAAAGAATGAAAATAGAAGATAACAAAAATTAATGTTCCTGAGAATTCTGCTTACAAGTCCAGGATTCCCATTTGTGTAACTTCCAAGCTAGAAGATAGGAGGAACAGAGGTGATGACAAGCAAAAAGGACTGCTGTTACCCTTGATGAATACCAGGCTCCCGGAGTATCCAGCTCCCACCATTTTCCCGTGTCTTGATTGACACTATTGAGTAAATGGTCCAACCTGATACTGCAGCGTCATTCCCATAATTCACAAAAGTGCACCTTGAAATAGAAGCTTGTAAGCAGTCTCATTCAATCAAAGGCATGATGTCAAATATAAAGCACTTGTCATTTCTTTCAGGTCTTCTCTTGGCTGTGTTCTCCCTTCACCCTCTGTGTTGTTCGTCACCATAAAATATTTATTTCCTATTAGTGGTGGTAGCTTCATCAGCTACTTCTCTTTTTATAAAAATTTACAGAAAACGTACATCTTCCCTCTAATAAGCTCCTTCACTCAAAAGAAAATTTACAATCTCTGTAGACAATGTGAATAGAGTGGCAGGAACGGAGGTGATTTGTGAAGACACATGCAATCAGGTCAGGATTAGAAGGAGGTGACAATTCAGAATTGAGTTTCTGTGCACTGATGTTTGCATTGCTTTCACAACAGCATTGTCCTGCAGCAGGCTCCCATGGCAATTTGTGATGTATTTTTAGGGGACATTTTGCATCCTACTCTGGAAAATTCCAAGTATCAGTTGACTATTAATAGTGTTTTTGCTTTGAGTCTATATTATACAGACAATACAACCTCATGAGTTTCTGATAACATCAGTCAGCTTTGATGTCACTTCACAGGAAAAAAATATTGCAAGGTTTATTGTGTTGAATCCAATCCTATGCTGTATTTTCCTTGAACCACTGCAATGTGAGGAAAACTGAAAGCCACAGGTGACATTAGGCTGGCAAAAATAGAATGGCCACCTCAAAGTTAAAATTATCTTTTTCCCATGTCCTAGCTGCTTTGATTGTGTAGGGAGAACATAAATTCTATGAGTCAGTCTTACTTCATTTTCTTGAGCTGAGTGAAAGCAAAGATAAAAATTAAGTGTCTCGAGAGAAATATTTATCTGCAGCAATTTAGCATGCACTGGGAAAATATCTTTCAGACAAGGAAAATGGATATCATTTTGAAGGACATACGTCAATGAGTTTCACATCTACTTGTATGTACTTTCCTTAACAAAAATCTTCTTCTGGTAAAAGCGTCCATGCACTAATGTTTTGGAGCAGCTGTTAAGCAGAAAACTTCAATCTTTTTAAATTTATGGCAAATTGACTCACCTGGATTTTTATACCCAGCATGGTTTCCCACATAGTTTTTGTTTCATTGTTATAAATAGGTACATACTGAGAACATAAGGGGAAGAAAAAAGCATTCCCTTGGCTGATTCTTGTTTATGAAAGAAACAAAATATTGTAATTGTTAAACCCAGTAAATTTAAAACAGCTACGTGTGCTTATATACTAGCAAATAAGTGTAAATTCAACTCTTATTCCCTCATCATCTTAGTTCTACTGCTTAATGAAGGCTACTCTACAAGGTCAGAGAAGGTATCCAAGGCAAGATGAGACAGCATGGGGTTTTAGATTAGGTTTTTTCACCTCTAAACTAAATATAGATTGCTAAAAGTGAAAGGGGGAAAGAGTTTTCCTAACTTTTTGTAACATTATTGTGAATGTGTTTGAAAAGGAATATGTTCTGTCACTTATTACCAATGCAAGTTCATTTAAGGCAAAGAATAGGGTGCTGGCAAGGAAATAACACTGTCCTCCCTAGCATAGATTTTAGGATTCAGTTGTCTCAGAAAAGCCCTAGCGGGTAGTACAAAGAGTTAAGAAATGAAGGCAGAAGCTGAAAGCATATGTTAAAACCAGTTAGGTTTCTTATTCATACCACTCTTAGTTATAACTTCTAGTTACGGCTGTGCCATTGCTTTACTCTTCAGAGAGTGATGTGATATTTGTTGACTTTACCTAACAGGCATGGTGTGCCCTATGACTTACTGTTGCTGGAAGCATCTCGCTTCCATGATGTGCCTCTGTTTCCCCTTATCCTCATAGGGTGCTCATATTAGTGTGGGGGTCTTCACCTTCGAACCCTAAACTCCTACTCTGGGGGAGGAACTAAGAATCCCTGTATTTCCTTACTGACCAGGCTGCTGTATTCTTGAATGTACGTGAATTTTCAATAAAAAGAATAAGACCTAGTTGTTTTACAGAGAATACTGGCATTTCTAGGTGTTACAGGCTGGTTAAAAACAGCTGAGAATTCTTCCCTTATTATATACAACTAGATTCAAACGTAGGTATTAGATGTTAATTTCCACAGAGTTTCAAAGTGACCTCTGCTGCATTTCCACATAATCCATTTATTTTAGAGAAAAAGGAAATTGCATAAAGTCATATCAAATGCACTTGCTCCAGTACATCAGTTTTTCTTGGTCTGAGGAAGCTAAACCGGAGGCAGTACTTCAGAGGTGACTTCAAATGCCTAATAGAGGGAAGGTGATAGCGAGGGTTAGCAGTGAATCAGCAAGCAACAATGGCTATGCTCATTGGACACAGCTGGCTTGCATTGCTGCAAGGGCACACTTGGTTCATGCTCAACTTACTGTCAACCAGGACCTTTTCTGTGAAATTTCTTTCCATCCAGCTGCCCCAAGCCTGTTCTATTCCATGGGATTAGTCTATCCCAGATGCAGGACATTGCATCAGCTTTTGAGATTTCTTATGAGATTTGCCTCTTTATACATAAGCTTTGTTCTCCTGCTTATCAACTGCTACCTGCAGTTTGGTATCTGTAAACATGCTGATGTTGTGCTACATCCCATTGTCCAGGTCCTTAATAAAGATATCTAAAATACTAGTGCCAGCATTAACCCCTGAGAGACACCACTAAGGGCTGGCTGCTGGTGTGAGTTACTGGCTTCAGCCCTTGGAGCCTAGGAGGCCAGCTGATTTTCTATCTACCTATCAAAAACCTTATTTCAGCAATTTGGTTGTAAAGTTATCATGTGAAACTGTCCTTTCTCCCACCGGGGCCAGGGCAGGAGCCACCTGCGGCCACACCCGGAGGCTTCCAGGGTCCCCAGGGCTCCATGGCACGTGGCGCGGGGGCTTCCGGGGTCATCTCCTCGGATGGTAAGATTGACGGAGAGATAGACAATAGGTTAGCTAAGGCATATAATGCTTTCGGAAAGGCCCATAAAAGAATTTGGAGAAATAAACACCTGAGAAAAAGTACAAAGATCACTGTTTACAGAGCCATAGTGCTGTCTACTCTCTTGTACGGATCTGAATCATGGGTCATCTACCGCCACCACCTGCGACTCCTAGAACGCTTCCATCAACGCTGTCTCTGCAGAATCCTAAACATCCACTGGTCAGATTATGTGACCAATACATCTGTTCTAGAGCAAGCAGCAGTCACAAGTATTGAGGCCATGTTGCTGAGAACACAGCTGTGTTGGGCAGGGCACATCTCAAGGATGAAAGATCACTGCCTCCCTAAGATTGTGCTTTATGGTGAACTTGCCACCGGCTGCTGCAAAAGAGGAGCCCCAAAAAGAAGATACAAGGACTCCCTGAAACAACATCTCAACCTTGGCCATATTGATCATCATAACTGGTCTACTCTGGCCTCCAATCGGGAGGTCTGGAGACACACTATCTATAACGCTGCTGATGCTTTTGAGAAAGCACGTAGGATCACTCTTGAGGAGAAAAGACAACGCAGAAAGAATCACGCTTTGCAGAATGTACCTCCTAAGGAGTCTTTCTGCTGTGCCTTTCGCAACTGGACTTGTCTATCTCGTATTGGCCTTTTTAGCCACCAACGCGCTTGCAACAAACGTGGGTAGAGCCCTTCCCAAATCTTCGTTCACGAAGCCTAGCCATGATGATGATGATGATATCATGTGAAACTGTAAAAAACCTTGCAGTAGTTGAGGTGAGAAAACAGCCACTCCTGTCCTCTAATCACCAGAACCTGTCACTTCTTCATAGAAGAAAGTTGATCAGATCAAGCTTGCCTTTAGTAAATGGAATTGGGAGGTTCCCAATCACTTTCTTTTTCTTCTTGTCCTTGTACATGACGTCCAGGAAGATTTTCTCCATAACCTTCCTGGCAACCAAAACTTGTCTGTGGTTCCCTGTGTTTTCATGAAAGGATAGTGTCCTTTTTCTGCTCATAAGGAAGTAAAGGAAACTTCAGCAGTTACTCACCCAAAACACTACTAACACATAAGGAATGGGGCTTGAGCAACCTGGTCTAGTGGAAGGCATCCCTGCCCGTGGCAGAAGCATTGATCGGGATGATCTTTAAGTCCCTTCCAACCCAAACCATGCTATGGTTCTATGGTACTACTTGTTCCACCCACTCTGCACCAAGGTACAATGCAGTGGATAATGTTCACTTGGGGGAACAAGGGCTTAATGCTCTGGCTTTGTACTTGCTGAGACTACAGCCTGGCTCTGTTCACCTATTCCCACTGCCAGGTCTGTTGAAGCTGAGGTTCGTCCTGCCTGCTGTCAACCTGACAGGTCTGAATCTGGACTTTGGCAGTCTCTTCTGCTAGTAGAGCCACTCTAAATGATTAGACCAGACAGAGTTGTACTGCTCTAGAGCCTTCACTAGTTCTTCTAAATATTTAGGTGAACACTTAATTTTGTTCCCTTGCTGCAGTCTTGTTTTACTCATTTCTTTCTCTAGCAGCTTTGTCATAGAACACAGTGCCTTTACTGTCTCCTAAACTGTCACTTTACATACACAGCAGCTCTCTTCCTGTGGCCAGAGCCACAGGGCCACATTCAGTTGTGTCAGAGGTGGTTTCAAGTCCAACTTAAACCAGACACCATCATCTTTTGACCATGATGCATTAAGTTTGTCCTTACTTTAAAGATGGTAATTAATGAAGTTAATTACAGCTTGTCATAGGCACGGGGTGTAAACTCATATTCCACCAGATCATCCTCATCCATTGGTAATAGTTTAGGGACCCAAAACTCTTAGACTTTTGAAACTGGGATCATCTCTCTCCTCATGATTTTGCACAAGTCTCTAATACCTTATATCATCCCTATTGTAGTTCAGTGCTATGGTAGGCATTCAAGAGGATTTGGAGAGGGAAATTGGGCCTTTCAGTAATTTTTCCATAGATAATGAAGGTCTATTCAGCTCCTGGCAGCTGAAATAGAGGGGAAGGACTTGGAATTATTCTTAACACATTTTCCTTTTCCTGCAGAAACAAGGTCAAGAGAGATTATTGATTTATTAAATCATTCTTTACTCATCCTTGAAGTAGTCTCAAGTCATCACAACGGGAACTCAACTGTTTTCAGAGAACAGAGAAAGAGGAGGAGAGTAAGAAGAGAGAAGAACTTGCTAGGATTTTACCACAGTAATTTCACAAACGCTGCTTTACAATTCATCTATTGTCCTCAAAATAACTCCCATGTATTCTGCAGTTTGTGCAGCTAGTAGGGCAAAAACATATTAATCACAATGGAATGAATTGCTTGCTCCTAGATTAAAAGAAATAGAAACTAGAGACTCTAAAAGACACTCAGGAACAAACTGACCTTCAGGAATACTGGAGATGGTATTAAAGTAATATATTACTTTTAATCAAATAAGATCCAAATATTCCCATCAAACTCAAGTGGTTTTTTGTGTTGATGCCTTAAGCCCATAATTTTTTTTTTATTTTTCTAATATTGGTAAGCCTTATAAGTTTTATAAGTAGATTTTAAAAGCAGCAACCCTCCCTCCTTTGTCCCTTGTCCCTTTCCCTTTCTCTCTAGCACCCTTGTTTACACATTCCTTAACCCTCTTACCCCGTTCTATGCTCCCTATATCACTCATACCCCTGAATATAGCAGAAATGTTTAGTCTTTTGTCAAGGCAAGGCCTAGATTATTGGCAGAACAACATATCAGGGCCTAAACCATAGAATACGGTCAAGAATTAGGTAACTATGTACCCTTTGTGCTCTGAGGGAGATGAAGATGGGATGAACAGGGGGTCCTGAAAGCCCCACGATTCAATTCTCAGGAGGTGGACCTAGGGCAGACCAGAGTAAAGGCCACAGGGTGGACACATCTGGGATTGAATGGATGGTATTATAAAATGTAACATCTCAGGCACGGCCTGCAAGCGTCTTGTAACACCTTAGCCTTGGCAAAATAAACCCTTTCTTATCTCACCCCTAATTAACTGCTCTGGAGATTTTTTCAGCACCTAAATTCCACGGCAACAGTGTAAAGTACTGAGAAAATTCACACAAAGAAACAGGACATAGTCTCAGTGAAACACACAGAGGCAGCTCTCTTTGAGGTTTTGAGACACCAGATACAGTATTGTAAACCTAGTAATGCACATGCAACTCAAGAACTTCTGCAGTAAGCAAGAGACCATAAGTGCAGCAGGCACTGTCTGTTGGAAAGAATCCATCCATGTTCTTGTGCTGTCTCATATGGGATTTGTAGTCATGCTAAACCTCAAGCCTCGCCAGTGATCTCCAAAATATGATGCTGCTGCCTACAGAGATACGCACATACCATCGTTGCCGTTGCCATCTGGCATCAAGTTCTGAACATTTATATCTTCAGTTTTGGCTGCAACCACAGTACGATAAGCTCAAAAAATGAAGCTAACACTTTTACTGTGTTACAATTCCGCTTTATGGAGTCTAAAAGAATAATGAATGCAAGATTTGTAATGAAATGAAGAATTAACAACACAAACATGAAAATAGAAAAGCTTTCCTCTGTACCTCAGTTTATGCATCAGCAGGCACAGATAACATTTGCTCAAATGGTTAAGTTTTCTCATTGCTCTGGGATGCAATTAAATCTGTTTTAACTATCATTGGCTAAATAATGCCTTAGCCCAAGCTTGAGCTGACAGCACAGATTTCTGCTCTTCAATCTGAAACAGAACAGACTTGACTAGAGTCAAGTAGTAGATACACAGTATTGCATGTTTTTTTAGATGGCCTTTAATGTATTTTAATACAAATATTTTTATTTTCATTTAGTTTTATTTAGAAATTTTAAAAAAGTTTAAAAGCAAACAGTGAATAGATGCTAAAAAAAATCAGGTACAAATTATACGCTAGCATTGAAGTAATGCTAATTTACCACTCCTTAAGTGGTAAAATAGAGAAAGTCAGCAGTAAAAAAACCACAGCCCATATGGAGAGAAAACAGCTGTTATATATCCATAAAATACTGATATGGTTTGAAGCTGGCTTCCTGCCAAGTCTCCAAACTCTACCACAAGAAGTCCGTCGTCCCCCCCAAACCTCAGGGAGAAGAGGGAAAAAACAACCAAGAAAACCGAAACGAGAGAGAGACAGCTAAAGCAACATGTATAAATATATTTACACTTATGTTACAGTTATATACAATTAAAATATGTATATACAATTTCACAAGGGAACAGAAAGGGGGAAGGGAAAAGGAACAAAACCAAAATAAAATATATATATATATCTCGATTAGTAGCCCAATATCTAGCAACTAAAAGAATTGGCAAAAAAACTATCTTACTACTCTCCTTGGGACAATGGAGAGTCACGCTGGAACGATCGCCAGCAACCTCCGTCTCCCAAGGTCGGCAAGGCCTTACCAGGCCTCGCTCCCCAGCCCGACAGACTCAACAGCAGGGAACCTGCACCTCCAAGCCGCCGGAAGGAAAGAGAGCGAAGGCCTCTCCTCCTTTCTTCTTATAGCCTGGCTTACGTAAAAATTGTAGGGAATACTGGGTAAATCTGGGCCCTTCCTTGGCTACAAACTGGTCACCAAGGAAGGCCTAGACCAAACTACCACAGATACCATGGGACAACTGCCATCTTCTGGAACATGACACAAAGACACATCAACGCTAAACGAAATGCTTGTGTGAACCAACAAAGTTTAAGGTCTGAAATACAGAGTGAACTGAAATTCTTCAGGGGATTCATTCCCCTATGGTGTCTTGTACATATTATATTCCAGTTCTTCACCATTTACATATTTGACTCCCAGAAAGTAGGTTAACATTATTTTATAAGCACAGCAAAATTGTACTCCCTTAATTGAAGTTGTGAGGAAGGCTGATGTAAGCTCTTGTTACATTCTCTACTTCTGAGAATTTTCAGAGTGATTACGTGGAAGTAATGTAATTTTTTTCATTTGTATCATACTGATTGACATGTCATGTTTCATGATTAGGACTTACTGAAGTACTGTTTTATGTTATACAAATATATTATTGAGTAGATCTATGTTTGTGTGATGCATCTTGTGGTAACTTTATTGAACATTTCAGGCTTTTTTCTGCTTTGGGAAGGACTCCAAGCCCTGAGAGAATTGGATTCACCAGAAAGCAGACTTCTCAGGGACAGGTTAGACTTTGGAATCACTGAAAATAAACACTTAATGATAAATAAACAATAGATTAAAATTAAATAAATAAATAAATAGGACTCTTGGTTCTCCTTGAGTGGTACAACACTCATTTTCCAAACAAACAGCAACTCTCACTCAACCCTAAGGTGTAGAACAGCCACCTACTAGATGAGACAGTTGAATGCATACATCTGATATTGCAGGAATATAACATTTCTGTCTACCCTCTGAAATATTAACATGTGGCATAAATAAATATGGGATGATTTCATTTGTTTTACCAGTGTCTCCCCAGTCTCTCTTTACTTTATGTTGGATGTCTCCCAGCCCAAACTTACAATTGATTCCTGGGCTGTTTTTCTGCAGGAAAACACAAGCAAACATTACCTGTTCAAAAACTCTGCCCACTGGGGATGTGAGACAGGAGAAAAACTGCAGCCATCTGCCCACATCCCACCAAGACATATGAGATCTCAGGTGGCCTATGGGACAGGGCTACCAAATACATGTCATACGAGTTCTATAACACTTGGCACCCTGCCTTGGGTTTATCTTTGCTCTTAATACCAACCATCAGTCTTGTTTCTCCTGAGGCTGACTGTTCTATAGGAAACTGCTTTGCCTCTACCCACTCATTGCCTCTCACTCATAAAAGACTATTTTATACTCTTGGTGAAGCTAAGAGTATAAAATAGCTATTGGCTATTGAGCTATTGGCTCAGCAGAAATAACCCCATGTCTTGAAGAAGTCCCCCATGCTCAGGTGAGACAGCAGAGGAAAGATTCTATAGAGTCTTCGGGTAATCTGGACCTGAGTTTATGATAATTGACACATGAAATACATCACTGTCTAAAAACAATTAAAAAACCAAACCAAAACTAAAACCAAACCAAATCAAAAACCAAACAAAACCAAAAACCAAACCAAAACAAAAACCAAACAAAACCAAAAACCAAACCAAAACAAACAAAAAAAATCCAACAAACAAGAAAATCTGGGGCAAGACCTGTGCAACATTAACTGTTATTAAGATTCCATTCTGCTAAAAATCCCCATAGGTTTCTTCCTTTTATCATGCTGGCTAAAATGAGATACAACCACTCAATTCTGAGTTATTACTTACCTGAGTTTCTATAATGTAAAACTCATTTTTGTTATATCCTGGGGTTACACTACACTTCATGAGAAGAGTTTAAATGTTTATTACCATGAAAATCCAGAAGAAGCGGAATCTGTGTTTCATCTTTTGGCACCTGATTGAGTATTAATTTTGTATAATATTGTAATACTGAATTTAGATTACTTGCTTCAAAGTAACTGTGCTGAATTGGGATATTTTAACATGAGTACTTTGACAAAAGAGAAATGTTTTCATCAGTTTTTATCCTAAGCACTGATTTTGCTGGTAGTGAGCAGTATTTTGAAGAGCATACATTCCGTAAAGCTATGGAGACAATCTGTCATATGTCAGTAAGTGTTATCCAAGTTATGTTGTGTCCCCAAGAAACAAAAAATACAACTTAAATAAGCATGACAGTGTAAATTATTTATTGGCTTGTTACTCTTGAGTCTTATGCAAAACTGTTCTTTACATTCTAATAAAGAATTAGTATTCTAGTACTGATATTTTGAACAGTTACTACTCTGTTGGCACCAATGCTGTTTACAGGGAGGAAGGGGATTTGTTGCTTTAGACTGTCTCAACACCTTCTCTTGCCTTTGCAAAACAAAGTTATTTCTCACTGTGCTCCTGTTTCTGAGTGGAAGATGTATATTCTACTAGATGATTTCAACATGACCTTCAAGCTGTTCTTAGGAGTACAGTGCATAGCACAAGTATGCATAGAAATATGCCAGCTCCTAGAAAGTCTTCTATGTTCTAAAACTGATGAGATGCGCATTTAGTGCACTAGTATAGAAATGTGTGTGGTCTCCTTCTTACTCACTTTTTTAACTGGAAAAAGACACTGGAACTGGCAGGCTGATAATTAAAATTTTCTTAATAGCTAAAAGTAACCCAGAAGCAGCAAATTCTTAGGGATGCCACCCTTTGGTTGTCTGTTGCCCCACAAAAACACTTGTACTTGACAGGAATGATCCAACTGATGGAGCCTGTGCTGCTCTCACCAGATGTTTCCCAACAGGGACCCTTATTATCGCTAGAGTGCAGCCAAGATGGGTCATGCTCAGGGAAGACTGCAAGGTCTTCACCCACCAAATACTGAAGGAATTATTCTGCAAACAAATCCTATGCTTGGTTCACTTGATTAAAGAAAGCATATCTGGTGATCCCATTGATTGCTGCTCAGGGACCGGCTGAGCATTGGGTAGAAGGTGATGAGCAATTGTATTATGCATCAGTTATTTCTCTTGGGTTTTATGTCTTTATTCCTCTCCTCTTTATTACTATAATTATCATTATTGTTATTACTATTGTTATATTTTTATTTGTTTCCACTATTAAACTACTTGTCTTACTTTTTCTATTTTCCCTGAGTCTCCTTCCCATCCGACCAGAGCAGGGCAGGGAGGGGAATGAGTGAGCAGCTATGTGGTACTCAGGTGCTAGCTGGGGTTAATCCACAATAGGTTTCATATCCAAAGGATATTTGGAATTACCAGGAAGCACTGGTTCTAACATGAGAGTAGGTGTTCAAGTTGCTTGATGACTTCCGGCATCCCTTGAATTTTGTACAGAAAAAATCTATTGTGTTTCACTTGCCAACAAGGACCATAAAAGTGAACAACATATAATTTCTGTAGTTGCAGAAGACTTTACTAAATGTATAAATATTACTTACACATTCTGGAAAGTTTTGGTATAATTTATTACCACTAGAGTTGAGAAATGCAAATTGAATCGTGTCAGAAAGACTCTTTTGGCTTACAGGGGAACTCATCCTGGGTATGAACCCATAAGGTCCCTCAGAATATGTGCTGGGTTAAAAGAGCTTTATGGAACATGCACATGTAGGGTCCTGGGGGATTCCAGTACTCTTATTGTATCCCATGACTAGCAAAAGCCTAGGCTAGAGGCTGGAGATAAATTGAAATTTGCCTAAGGTGGCAAATTTCCAGTTTTAATATTGTCATAACTGAATGAAATTGTAATTATGAGCATTTTAGAGTGATCATCAAGAGAAATCTGACCATCTTTTTTCTGACAGTACATTCATATGTGGCATAAAACAAAAATGACACCTATTACTGTCCTCAAAATCAAGCTGAGCCACATTGAATTTATTACAATTGCAAATACAATTAAAAGTGTAAGTCGTGTTACTATTAAATGATGAGGTGTTTCATGCTCTGATTCAGTAAGGCGTTTAATTCTAACTAAAAGTGGTTGCCTTGTTCTATTGCATACCAACAGATTTAAAGTAAGTGTAGCTTAAAAGTTATCCTGAAATTAAGTCACTTAGCTGTATTTAAGTTCTTGAATATGTAGCCACGTTTGCAAATAGTAGAAAATTGCTCCGAAGATATGGAAGTTGTGTTACATCACTCTATCTGCTAATTTTAAAATACTTACTTAGAAGAATTATGCAATATCTGATTCAAAAAAATCCTCTTGTGGCAATATGCAGCATTTCTCCATTTAAAATATGTATGTTCATATTACCTTTCATATGTGCATGCACCACATCTTTCTTTTCATTGATGAAGTTTGACAATTTCTGACAGGACAGGACAGAAAAGGAATTCATTATATTTAGCAACAGAAAACTCAATTCTCATTTTTCTAGGGTTGAGCAGACTATGAAATGGGCTAAACCACCATATCACAATTCTTCACCATTATAGTTCTTCAGGTCACCCTCAAGGGTCTTCAATTTCATTATGTTCAGAGCTAGGGACCTGGTAATTTTCGGAATCAGGAAATAGAAGGAAGTGATATATTTTTATATATTTTTATTTGGAGAAGGATTTTTCTTTATTTAAGAATAAAAAGTATCTGTCAGGTTGAAAATGTTAAAAATTAGAAGCTTGGTTAAAAATCACAGCAATGTCAATTACATTTTTGTTTATCAGACTTTGGAACTAAAATTTTATGCATGACAAAGAAATCTTCTTCATCCCTGAGATAAATTGTCCATGTGCAGGGAAATTTAAACTTTTAGTCCAACAATCAATGGAGTTTAAGGAAAAGTCATGGTAATAAGGCTGAAAGGCATCCAGAATTATTTTTCCATAAAAAGTTACTCGGTATTCTCGCTCCTGCCAACTTCCATGGGTTATGTTGGCTAAAATAAAAGAAGATTAAGTAATTTTCTATATATATAAAATAGTCATATGCTTTATATACCAGTATTAGTGATTGAGAAAATGCTACAATAAACAATAGTACAGAATTCAATCTATTTCCCTAAGAATTACCTCAATATCTCACTATGGGTTCTGTAATGGGGTGAAAGGAGGGTTTCCTTTTTATCTAGTTTTATTGCCACTGAAATTATTTTCTAATTCTTCATGAGTGTACGACCTGAATTAAAGTACAACATCTTTTTTCTGTTCCAGTTAAAAGTTTGGTCTTAATGGAAACAGAAGGTTTATGAATAAAAGGACAAAAAAAATGAAAGCAGTAAAACATTAGATAAAGAGCATGTTGAAAATCAATCTACTTCATATTTATTCTCTTTACTATCCAAACCCTCCAAAGTTTCCACATGTTCTCAGACTAACATGTCTTATTGTCATGGTAAATGCAATAGGAAAAGCAAACAACTTTAGTTGTTAATAGTGCCATGGTGCCAGAAGCGTATCATTTCTATGCTCTGCTGTGTTCTTTCCTGAGCAGCCTCACCAGCTCAACACTGCTGGGACTTGCCTTCCCCCAAATTCTCTGTTCCTGGCTCTGGATCAGCACTTTCAGAGCCCCAGAGCTCCTGCAAGGGGGGGCAGGAAGGGATTGCTACTGCTCCTTCCACCCCCCAAATAGTTTGTTTCAGCAGGGAGGGCAGTGGCTTTACGGAGGAGGTTATACAAGTTAGGATTACTTCAGTAATAGGAAAGACAGATAAAAAAGAAAATTGCCTTGAGCAATGTTTTGTCCTATCATCTATCATCTGCTGTTACTTTCCCAGAAAAGTCAGATTCAGAGAAATATTTGTATTAGGAAGGTGAGAGGATTCTACCTCCAACCATCATACAGCATAACAAGTCTAAGACTACATAGGGCAGGACTGATTCCTCTCAAAGTCAAAGAAGATTTAGAATTTCCATACTATATTGGATTTGCCAGTATAAGTTATTCTTTAAAAAGTCTATTCTGCGTTTGGGTTTTATTCTGTATGAATTCTGGTGTGAATGGGTGGGATTCAGTCCTGAATCAGGGGTGTGATTTCTTAATATGGTTTGAATGGATTTTTTAACCCCTCTCGATGTGCCCTGTGACTTAGAGAATTGCTCATATTGGTGTTTGTAACATACACATATTGTGTATGTTCGTAACATACACACAGACATTCAACCTCCTCGTTTACTACTTTGGTACAAACACACTCATGAAAAGCTGTATGTCATTAGCAGGGTCTTTTCCAAGATGAAATCTGGCAGGAGAAATCCAGTCTGTCAGGGGCCAATAGTATGAAGTATGGAAATATCCTCCCATTGCAGTTACAATGCTGAATAACTAATCTTCATCAATCTGAGATGTAATAAATCATGCTTTCAGGAGAATTTTTTGAAAGAAGTATTTTTAAAACAGTATTTAAAGAACTATCAGTGTGTTTCAGAGATGCTGCTATGTTGAGCAGTTGTACAGTTCACTTGAAAGCTTTAGGATTAAATATATCAAGATTTTAATGGCTATTCTGCAAGAAATGTGGAAGTGGTCATTAATGTCAGCAAAATACAGGTTGGGAAATGTCATGGCTGTAGACAAGAAGTGTAGCCATAATCACTAATTCTATGCAACATTTAATTTCAAGAGGCTCGATTTGAAAATTAGGTGGTTAAAAGGCTGTTGTTGTTTTGGATATTGTCTTAGCAAAACCCCAAGCCTACAGCCTTATAGCAAAGCATACCTGTCCCCTTTTCACTACGTTTCGAAAGGTCCTGTAGCTGGTTAGCTGACTGACTCAGCTTGTGAGAGGAAAGTAGCTCAGCATGTAAATACATATCAGATCACTAGATGTCCTCCTCCCACAAAATTTCTTCTCATTCTCAGTTAGCAAACTGATATTGTCTTAAAAAAGACCTACAACCATGTACTAATAGATTGCCAGTGCAATGTTGTGTAGTCACAAAGGACCTGTGTCCAGAAAGCATCTTTAAGGTAGGTCAGAGCCTTCAACTCCAGGGTACCCAATGCAGTGGTACCACACTCTCTGAGAATGGGCACCAACCCTTCCAGGCAGACTCAGACTTTACCACACCTGCCTTGTCATCATTATCTTCAGTGTATTAAAACGGCGATGGATCTCATTCTAATAACTAAAACCTAAGACTGGAATCATCTGTATGCTAACTGTGTATGTGATGAGAAATTTTTGACTGGAAAAGGATGACCAGATCATAAAATTCAATGTGGAAAGTGAGGCTACTACAGTCAGGCACCAAAAGCTTAATGAAAGCATCAGATTGCATCACCATATCAAAAATTGAAGTTTGCATGGTCAAAAATATGTGTAGCAGAGCCATGTCTTTTCTTACCTGAGAAATTATGCAAGGTATTATGCAGAGTGAAGGGTGTACTTTGACCATAACTGACTACATATTTCACTTTATTGACTTGCTAGAAGAAAAGCTGTTTTACAGACAGGTCAAAGTCTGCTCTTAATTTTTCCTTCTGTGACTCTATCTACTTCAGTGAATGATTGCATCTATGGCAAAAATTGACTCCCTACCTTCCCTAAAAGATTTTTTTTTTAGTGAAATGATGATAGGGTAAAGAAAAATATGAACTTATGACTAAGCTGTTGTTTTTTTCCCTAGAAAGAATGCTTTCCATATTTCCACAACTGAGACATTAATGAATGTTAAGACACATGGACAAAAATATTTGAATAAATTTTTACTGCAATTGTACAAAGGCATGCTTTGCAGAATCAAAAAAATTTGCAAGCATGCAGCTATTTGTACTGTAGTTTTTCCTTCACATTTCAAGATAACACAAGTGTAAAATGTCAGATTTTTTTTCACCCATTGCTATCACTGTTCCATTCTAACTGTTAGCTAACAAGTACCACTTAGGCTTGAGGCCGTTGGGAAGACCCTGTTTTGCAGTTTCTGCTGTTGTAAGCCACAATATCATTAACTGCCAAAGCCTATCTGTAGGCCAAGGTCAGGTAAGAGAAGTGACTGGGGAAGAAGGTAACTCTTATCAAGTAGTCAGAGAGATCATGTTGAAGGAAGGAACTAAAAAACCCAGCCCTATAAACTGTAATAATCATGTTCAATTAAGCAGTCCCACTTCTAATCAAGTTGACTTTCTACTAATGCTTAATAATTGGCAAAAATGCAATCCTTTCTTCTCTCCATTCATTGTCAGGTATCTTGCACAGCAGGACCACTTTGATCAAATTCCTTTTGCACCTGACATTGCATAAGCAGGAATCATTTCACCAAGTGGACTGCATGAAGTCTGCCTCATTTTCACTTCAGCAGACAGCAGTTCAGGGTATAATTGTCACTAGTATTCACCCACATAAAAGTACCATTTGAGATGACAGGAAAGGAACTCAATTACACCAAGTCCATGCTTGTCTTGCTAGTGCACTTTCTGGTGTGCACTGGATGTTGGTGTCCTGCTGTTAACACTGACCTTCCTCAGTGAGAATAAACATTGGTGGAGAAAGACAAAAAGAAATGCTTCTATGTATCATCTTTCCAAAACAGACTAAAGGAGTTAATCTGAGAGACAAACTACCCTTGATTGGGCCATGTACACAAATAGCGTTTGAATGTTTTTGTCATTTTACATTGTTTGTACTAAACATAGTTAAATGGAAACATTATTCTTACTGTTTTCTACTTCTGCAATCATTTTCTTTCTTTTTTTTTTTTTAATCAGTAGCTTCCCTTCTAATTATAGGAACAGTCATGTGCAAATCACATGGGGACAGTAATGTTTCAGATATAAGGAATCGGCTCATGACGCATCTCACAGCTTCATGGGTTTTTTTTATCCTAGGCACTAGAGGGCAAAAGACATAGAAATAACTTGGACATGGTGTTCTTTTATATGGATTTATGTTAGGTGTATTGCAAGCTTTAGGAATAAAGCTGAACTAGACCTGAACTAGTATCCACTAAGTTTTTCTTAGATAGATGGACTTGCGATGTCTTGTATGGGACATAAGTTCGCTCTTTTCTCACAAACTAAAAAAGAAATAAATTATACATTTTGGGCACAGAAAACATTTATAGATGATTATGAAGTCAACATTGTGGGTGAAAGTGAAGTTGTCATTATATCAAGAGTAATCTTCTTTAAGAATGGGAATAGGTTTTTCAGATTCTTCTTTGCCAACTGTCTTGTGAGGAGGGTGTGACTGACCTCCCCTATGCAGCTGCCCTGCTGCCATGAGAAACCTGAGAAGTACACCACCAACTAATTTTGATCTGTTGACAAAAAAACAGATTTTGAGTTAATCTTATCCAGTTATAACACATAAAGACTCTGCAGCTCACGAATACAGCACCGGAGAATATGGCTTTGAAGTTTCACAGTAGTTTAGAATAGTGGTGTTTAGTCTCTCACGTGCATATAAACTTTGGATGGCAACTTTCCTTTCAAGCCGACCCACGTTTGCTCAGAAAAAGAGATGATGCAGAGCAGGTATGAGGAGACAAGTCTGTGGTCAGAATATGAAAGCACTTTAAACAAAAATTTTAGTTCTCCTGCCTTTTACACTGGTGTCACACCAGTTTCCTCCTGAGCATTTCAGTGCATTTGCACTTGGCCTAGCCAAGAGTTCCAGCTGAGACCATAGTGGTGTTACATAATTCATATGTATCTACTTTCCAAAATTCCAGAGTTTGGGCTAAGAAACTGGTAAAATTACTGTACCTTCCACAAGAAGTGTTTAATCAATTTTAAGTACAAAACAAGCAGTGGTCATAATCAGATGGTAGAAAACAAAAGGATAAAGTTAAACGAACTTCTACTAACCCTTGATTCTTGAATTCTTAGGTTTTGCTTTCTGGTTGGAGCAGGCCTTATAAAAACTGACATGAGCTCACACTCGTGCTGTAGGTGAAATAAAAGCCTTTTTTTTTTGAGCTTGAATCATCAGCAGTTTCAGGATGAGATATTTCCTGTTCTGTTAAATGGAAGCTGTGATGCAAAAATAGACAGTGCTATTTATTGGAAGCTTAAGCATGCTGAAGTTTTACAGATTTAGAAAGTTCACTAATCATTATCAATTAAAAAAGCTGCTTCATTCTGCATAAATTAATCATAATGATGCACTTAACTGCAGAGCCTGCTGAAAATATTTATTTTGAAAAAGCGATACCAAATTTAATCCAAAAGTGGTACTTATAGTAACAGTCAAAGCTTTTAAACTGCTACAATTACAGGGCTTTTTTCTAAATATCTTATAAACTCAGCAAGATTGTGTTACCAGTGTCTTTGCATCTGGTAACTATTCAGGGTATTCTGAAAGGCGAGAACAGGAAAGCAATACTTACTTTGAGTGTCTGGAAGACTGAAAGTATACAGTGTTCCCATTAGACTTTCTTACATTCAAGATTATAGCTGAGAACAAAAGCATTCATTCCACACTACTGTGAGAGTAACACAGCTATTACCCAGTATCCTGTCCCTGCAAATGCTTGAACATAAGAAGGTTCTCCTGGGTGGAATTCCTGCCAAGGTCTATGCCAATGGCAAGGCTTCTGTTATGTGTTATCAAGTTTTCATATATTGTGATCCTAACATCCAGAATATTTTCAGGAGGAGAAGCCGCATGGATTATATCCGTACAGGCGACAGTGGTTTCATACAGAGCACTGCAGAGGTGTGTGCAACTTCCTCTTTAAACGTGCAGCGTCTGACTTTTCGGGTTCCCGTAACTCATTATTGCGAAGGCTTCTTAAAAAGCACCAGAAGCACAGGGTCTGTTGTGCTCATCATAGCGCACCATGTTCAAGCAGAGACAGCGCACAAAGACCTGCAAGCTGATCTGGTAAAGTCTGAACTCATTAACTTTTCTTACTAGATTCACGACAGGCATAACTGTACCTAGCTGTTATATATGTATACCTATAGTAAGAGTTTATACAACTGAGTACTTGGAGTGCTGCTGTGTCAGATTGGGACCTGCCTCTTCCCCACACAGTGCCCCATCTGTGGACCATGTGATGACAGCATTGGGCTGACAAAGAGGTGCTGTCCAGGGGTTTTCCAACCTGGTAATGGAATTATCTCAATTTCTCTCTACAAAAACAACAAACAGCTAACAAAAGGTCGAGAATGAGTTCCCATGATCTGGAAACACAGCATGAACAGATTTAACATGGAATTGTTTTATGCAATGCAAAATAATACAAACAAATGAAAATATCTGAGATTCCATAAATAAAGCATGGACTTACTATTACAATAAAAGTGATATTTTGATTTCATGAAGAGTATCTTTTCTAGTGATTGTGATAATAAAGCACTTGTGGTATATTGTGAATCACTGGCTCAAATTGCCAGTGTTAAAACCTGATTTTTACAGCTAGGCATTTATTAAGTCATATGTACGTTGTTTTCACTCTTGAAATAACCAATAATCAAATGGTATTTGGATAGAATTTCAAGTGGAAGCATCTCAAATCTCTAAGAGCTTCAGCATTTTTGATATCTCCAAGGTGTTTTGAGAAGCCAGTACTGGTGACCTCCAGCACATGATAGTGACCAGGCAATAGCTTCCTAAAAAACCTCAAGTTTCAGTGCTGGTTTTTTTGTATGTAGTAAAATAAAAAAAAATGTATTGAATATTTCTAGTCTATATGTTTACACTACTTTACATAAATATGCTGGTAAGTGATGTAAAAATTCCAGAGACTTCAGCTTTAAATCAAACTAGTTTGGCACATTGTGGATGCACAGTATCACTAGTAGTTATCTTTTACCATTGTATGCATTAAAGATGTAATTTGGAAGGTTTTTTTTTTTAAAATCCCAAACATTCAAAGCACATCATTACTGTAATCTTGCACGGGCAAACAGAATTAATTAAAAAACTCTGACATTATCAGTTGATTAATCAAACATACATTGATTTTGTAAGTTTTATGACCTGTAAATTCACTAAGAGCATTGTATAGCTGATTTATGAAGTCTTCCATTCAATACAATATATTATGTACATATCATTGATAGGTCATAGCCTAAAACAGTGCATACTGGTGCTTTCATTCAATTTTACAAACTACATACCCACAAGTGCCAAAAGGTGGATGGTTTCTTCCTAGCAAAATAAATCAGAAACTAATTTATATGGAGAGTAAGGGGTAGTAAATATTTATATTTAATATTTTTACTTAGAATGTTTCTTTGTAAAATCAATTATATAAAAGACACTCATCTTACATTGGATCTAAAGTATCATGGGTTCATACAGATAATGCATATAATGAATATTATTCTCCAAGTGGGTGCTATAGTGTTTGTTTATCCTACTGCAGAAAATAAAGTGCAAATATTTAGTCAAATACTACTAAATTCTTCAAAAACTTGTAAAATATTTATTAAAGCTTTACAACATTAACTGTGCCTTAAAATGATACTCATCTGTGTCATAGCTGTGCACTGAATATGTTCGTGGTAGCATTTTAGTAGTCTCAAAGCTCACTATCCAGCTCTTTTACCATCCACTTTTTCAAAAGTGAATTAAAATATTAGTCATTGCTATAAAAGAAGAAGGATGTTCCTTCATGTCTGCAGTCTAATGATAAAGTAGTAGCCCAGCTTTAATTATAAACCATAAAGTAAATTAAGTAAAATAGCAAAACCTTGAAGTATTTATCAGCGAGTAACGTCCCATGGCAGAATAAGACATTATCTAATTGCATCTGGCAGACCTCTCACCCCCAATATACTGCAACCTCTCTGCTCCTTGGATCATCTGTCCCATTCCCTCTTTGCTTTTATACAGTGGTCCTCTTTTTAAGTTTTAATTTCCCTAGGACTATTAAAAAAAAACCTCCCCCCCAAAAAAAACCCCACAAAACCAACCAACCAACCAACAACAACAACAATAAAAAAATCTGTCTGGTGGCTCTGTTTAAAACTTATGCTTAGTTTACTGACAATAAACACTAAAATTCCCCTTTCTCAGTGCCATCTTTTCTCAAGAATGCATTTTGGTTAACTAAACCTAATTCTCATTCACTAGAAGTGAAATATTAACATATATAAAGGCCATTGATACCTGCTGATTGTCAACATTTTTTTTCTCATTTCAGACACAGCTTTTGATTGCCATATGTTTTCAATTTGTAGTAATTTAAAACCTTGCCTCTCTGTAGCAGAATGAAATTTGGCTTCAATGATTGTCTCACTGTTATCGGTGCTGTCCAGATTTTTCTTTCCAAAAGCCACACACTGCTGGTGCTTTTTTATTTGTCTTGTGCTTAGAAAAACAAACAAAATTCAACTGAAAGAATCAGACTAACATTATTTCCTTTTTTTTGGAGTTGAATGGAATATTCATTGAAGTGACTCATTCACTGGCAAAGCACAATAGTTTGAAAGAGACAGGAACAACTCTACTGAACCATCAGGTTGCTTAGAAGTCTACAATATTGTCAGAATTAAACTTGAAGATAAACATTCCTCTTCAAAAAATCTGAGTGTTTGTGGAAAAATATTATGATTGCTAGAAAAGGTAGACTGTGTGTCTCCTCTTGCTGATACATTTCTTTACTGATATAATAGAGCCTGGCAGTAGTCTTACCAAAAATGGCTGGCTAAGCAAGATGGCCTCATCTAATACTTTTACAAAGAGGCTTTCAAGGGCAGTATTAGTCCCTCTGTTTTCATGAATGTGAATGAACAATTCCATAGGGATTAATCTTAAAGAATTTTTTTCTCCAGAAAACTGTGGTTGTGTGGGAGAGAACATAGTATAAAATACAACCTTTCATTCTCTTGTCTCTCCCCTGAGAAGAACGAATAAGAAAAGTTCTCCAAACGTCCCTTTCAGGCATTTTGTGATGTATGTGTGCTCCTCAGAAAACTAAACCAGATATGTGCATGTTTTCTGATTTATTGACACAAACCAACATTGCTTTCCCATGTCTGTAATTTTTTTTATAATATATATTCCCATTTTTGTTCTGGAGTTCACTGCTAAGATTTGGACAGAAATTGAAATGCTACCTTAAGACCCTTGATTTTGTAGGAGTCTTCATCTACAGTCTAATGTGTTAATATATCTGTGAACTTTTTTCCAGTCTGGAATTTTGTGCAAAATATTCCCCCTTTATCAGTGTAGGCATATACAAAATGCAGTCCTTTTGCTATACGTTAGATTACATATTTCTCTGTGGTAGAGTTATCACAGATAACTTCAGCTAGATAGAGATTCTTCAACCAAATCTCCACATTATAAGGAAAAACCGAGACTTACAGAATGGCCTGGGTTGGAAGATCACCTAGTTCTACCCCCATCCCATGGACAGGGACACCTTTCACTAGATCAGGTTCCTCAGAGCTCCATCCAGTCTGGCCTTGAACACTTCCAGGGACGGAGCATCCACAATTTCTATGGGCAACCTGTTCCAGTGCCTCACCACTGTCACAGTATAGAATTTCCTCCTAATTTCTAATCCGAATCTGTCCTCTTTCGGTTTGAATCCATTACCCCTTGTTCTGTCACTACATGCTCTTGTAAAATGTCCCCCTCCATCCTTCTTGTAGGCTCCCTTCAGGTAGTGGAAAGTTGGAATTAGGTCACCCCAAAGCCTTTTCTTTTCCAGGCTGAACAAATACAATTTTGAGCCTTTCCTTGTAGGAGAAGTGCTTCATCCCTCCAATCATATTGGTGGCCCTCTGGACTCACTCCAACAGGTCAATGTCCTTCCTGTGGTGGGGACCCCAGAGCTGGACACAGCACTTCAGGTGGGGTCTCACCAAAGCAGAGCAGAGGGGCAGAATCCCCTTCCTCAACCTGCTGGCCACGCTGCTTTTGATGCAGCCCAGGACATGTTTGGCTTTCTGGGTGGCGAGCGTCCATTGCTGGCTCCTATTTAGTTTCTCATCCATCAGCACCCCCAAGTCTTTCTTGGCAAGGCTGCTCTTGATCTGCTCATCCCCCAGCCTGTATTGATACCAGAGGTTGCCCCAGTCCAGGTACAGCACCTTCCACTTGGTCTTGTTAAACATCATGAGATTCTCATGGATCCAATCCTAGATCTTGTCCAGGTCCCTCTGGATGGCATCCCATCCTTCAGTTGTGCCACCACCACCACTCAGCTTTGTGTCATCTGAAAATTTGCTGAGGGTGCTCTCAATCCTTTCATCTACATCATTAATGAAGATATTAAATAACATTGGTCCCAGTATGGACTCCTGAGGGACAGCACTTGTCATGATATCCACTGAGACTCAGAGACATGGACCACTACCCTCCAGATGCAACCATCCATCTAACAGTCCACTCAGCAAATCCTTCTCTTTGCAATTTAGAGAGAAGGATGTTGTGGGGGACCATGTCAAAGGCCTTACAGCAGTCCAGATAAATATCTTTAGCCCTTCCACTTCCCTTGTCCACTGATGTAGTCACTCCATCATGGAAGGCCACCAGGTTTGTCAGGCAGGACTTGTCTTTAGTGAAGCCATGCTGTTTGTCTCAAATCAGCTCCCTGTCCTCCATATGCCTTAGCGTATCTTCTAGGAGGATCTGTTCCATGATGTTCCTAGGCACAGAGGTGAGGTCGACAGGTCAGTAGTTTCCAGGGTGCTCCTTTCTACTCTCTTTAAAGATGAATACAATGTTTCCCCTTTTCCAGTCACCCAGGACTTCACTTGACTGCCAAGATTTTTCAAAACTTCACTGTAATAATAATAATAGTAGTAATAATACTAATAGTAACAACAAAACCAACATTAATAATTTACTTAATTTAAAACTTTTGGGGCTATAATGATATTAAAATATTGGTAATACTGTAGTAATATGAAAATATTTCTTTTCTGCAATTTAAAAACTGTAAACAGTTCTTAGTTAGATGTCTTGTCTGCCTTCCAGTGTGTGACTCCTTCAGCTGCCATAAAAAGGCAATCTTCAGACAATACCGTTGTAATTTCTGAAGACATAAAATCTGCATAACCAGTTTTGTTGTAGCTCGATAAATTTCTGAATAAGTGTAAAAACATTGTGGTTACTTTTAGGATTAGGCTTGAGGATTTGGTAATGTAATTTATGTCATCATTGCATGAAGAAGTGATTTTTTCCTCCTACTTTGTGATAAGCAGATAGTAACATTTTTTTAAATCGGTGCTGTGCTCTCAAAACCTATTCTTTCAAGAACCATACATCAACCAAGCCAAAATTGCTCTCTTGTGTATACAAATCCTCACCTCACATACAGTAATTTGAAACTTTATGAATTAAAGAACATTGAAAAGAAATAAAATATCTCTGCTCTGCAGGTCCACGATGGGGAAAACCACTAAGATCACTAAGTTTTGTGTCTCATTTGCCGTGTGCACAAGCTGTCCTCTGGAAAGCTAATAGCTTGTAGAAAGTGTTTGTTTTTCCTACTCAGCCAGCATTTGATCTTTTGATCAAATAAACTCAGAAATGTTTATTGTAAAGTAGAAATACCCTCCAAGAACTTACTGAAGGACACGTGGTAAATCCTTTCAGTCAAGCTTCAACAACAACCAGAAAAGATGCTAGCAGATTCTTCTTGAGCAGGAAAAAAGATGTTTTGATACAGCTCTTAAACAATTTGAGTAAGTACATTACCTATAAAAAGAACAAGAGATTGACACTGATGGTTTTCATGACTACGAACAAATAATTTGTAAGTGCATTGTGCTCAGAGCCAAAATAGGACCAGGAATTCAATGAGCCTCTAGCTGACCAGGATATGAAGATGATCTGATAAGGATCACTCTATGACAGTTTTGCTTTTGCATTGGCTGCTGAACAGACAGAACCTGTTTTCTGTGGCCAGCCAACTATTGATCCAGCTCCTCTCTGACAGTGGTGCAGCTAATGGGAATTCCACAGGCAAATCAAAGTTACCTTTTATCTTCATTTTCATCCGAAATATGAGTTGGTCTTTTGTACTCTAGGCAGTCATTTACTGCTCATTTCCCTTTATCGATGGGTAAGAGCTGAAGTATAAAATGATTCCCAAGTGTAGTTAAACTGAGTTAACAGTTGACATTGTGACCATGATTATCGCTGCAGAACAACTGCATGAATCTAGATTTCATTCATCTTTGAGGTAAAATACAGTAGAAAGTATCCTTAAAAGAGAATTGTGCTGTAGTTGAAGAGATGTATTGATTTGTCTGCACAGGGACTAAAGGCGGGGGCAGGGGGGGGGAAGGTGTCCAAAGTCCTTAGCGAACAACAACAGAGCAGTAAGGTGTTTCTCACTAATTTACATTCAAGGGCTTTCCCCCACACTGTATCTTAGAAATAATTTGCAAAGTGGTCTTTCTTATATGTTTTTTAATATTTTTCTCACAAAATTATTACTAACAAAATGAACAGAACTCAAGAAGAGGAAAGCCAAGTCACTCAATTCATTTGTAAAATGGTAAAGGATGATTGATACTGTAGGTAAGTATTTTTTATATGCAGTTTTAAATCATAAACTACAGTATATCTCATCTCATCTCATTTCAACAACAGCTGATGTCTCCATTTCTCCCTGGAAACTCCTTCAGGTTCCATTATAAGAATCATAAATAATATGTGCTAATGAGACACGGATTGATTATGTTGGAAAAGCTGACATTTTCACCCATCATTCTAAATTATGTTTAATGATGGATTACCAGCAGTAATTCCTCTGATATGAGATTAAATAAAATAGCAGGCTGTTTCAGCAGGTTAGTCCAAGGAGATGACAATAAATCTGCTCAATTATTGTATTACCAATCCAGTTTTCACTGCTAAGGATATTATTATTTCATTTAGACTTGTTCATGCATCATAGATGACTTTATTTGAGTCAGTCAATGGGAGAAACTGCAGTATTTTATTTTCAGAGCTGCAAAGAACCGAGCTTTGAGAGAGTACAGTACATGCAGCTCAGCAGGCTTCAAGCAGACAGAAGAAAGCTACCAGTCTCCTTTCAGACCAAAAATATATTGTGAAAGGAACATTTTGTTTTCACGTTAGTTAACTCTCTGGAAAGCCTCAACCAAAGGGTACTGCCTGAGAAACTAATCGATTGAAACAGAATCATTGGATCTTCTAGGATTTGTACTTCACCTTGGTCCTGTAGTATACTGATAATTCAGGTCATTCAGAATATCATTCGGCCTGAAAAACTAGACTGCAAATAACTGCAACAAAAGAATCCCTCTTTTCTCCTTGCCTCATGCTTGGAAGGGAGGAGACATGCCAAGTTTATTAACAGAAAATTAATAAACACAGGTAATAACACAGAAAGTTATTTTCTTTGCCAGACTGACCTCACAGTCCTGATAAACTCCCCTTCCTTGCAATAAAATGAAAAACGTTGCAGTTCACTCAGTGCCCCTGTTCTCCTCATAATGTTTTGCAATGGCAGATAATACTACAATATGGAGCATGCCAAGTGCCCAGCTAAGCCATACAGATGTGAGGGAACTTTTAGGTAGATGAGTAAGTTTTAAACTTTCATCCCAGACTGCAAATCAGTGCAGCAGGTGGTCTGTTGAAAACACATCACACACAAAGTAGTGTAACTTTACCAGTTACTCTTCTGTAAAATAAGGAAATATGCAAACAATGGTTCCTCCACTCTCTATACACCAGAAAGGTGACAGCCTTGCAGTGGCAAGTTGTAATCTGTTCCTTGCAGAAGGAAATTTCTCCAATCCTGCTCCAAAATCTACTCCCCAAGTTTTCACAGACCTGACCCTTTCCCTGTGCTTACGGGCATTCCCTAAAGAAAGATGTCAATAAGGTAGAATTTTCCTCAAAAATAAAAGTACAAGATCATTTATGCTCTAATTGTGGAAATTCTGTACTGAAGTGTCGCAACGAGGGAAGAGAGTGACGCTCAATATGAGAATCAGCAAGCTTCGTTTATTGATCATTGCTAACAGCTTAATATATGCTTATAATTAGCTCATACATATTGCAGAAGCTAAGCTCATTATTGGCTCTGGCTTAAATGTTGATTCCGTCTCTCACTCCTTTCCTTTGTTGACGCTTAGATGTTGATTCCGTCTCTCACTCCCTTCTTATGTTGACACAGGTGGCTCTCAGTTGCTTTTGTTTTGCTAATCACAACGACCAGTTTACTAGCCAACTAGCAGGCACAAAGACACTGTAGCTTTTGCTATCTCAGATTTTCTCACGGCCTAGGCAAGCCGTGTTCTATAGCCAATTCCCTACACTGAAGTGCAGTAGTTAGATGAAGAGGAGAGATGTGTGGGACATAGAATTTGTTTCTTCCCTAGTATTGTCGCTCAGGAGTCAGCGAAGAAGTGAAAGCTGCTGACATGCAATGGGAAAGCTTGCTTTAGCAAAAAGGTCTTCTCCCTGGCTTGTTCCTTTTTCACTTCCCATCAGATAAGCTTTCTTCTTATCGTATAGACCAAAACAAGGTAGTGCCCTCGTGGAAGGATAACCATACGTGTCTCTGCAGTGCTGGACTAATTTAGCAATATGGGAGTCAATGTGACTAGGTTTTTGAAAAAAAAAAATCAGTTTGATTCTCGTCATTTGTCAAAAAGGCAAAGAGAATTGTTAGGAATTATTGGATAGTAGTGGAAGTAAAATAAAAATGCTGTTACATCACTGTGTTGACTAACATCACCCATTCAAAAAGGGTATAGCAGGATCAGAGAATGCAACACAGTCAAGAGTCAAGTCAGGCCTAACCCATTAAATAAATATTTGAAAAATATTTGTTTCACAGCCATATTCCAGCTACTGCTAAGACCTCAAAAAACTCATCAACAGCTAATTACTGATTTTAAAAAGACAATAAATGCACCCCAGATGTTGTATTTTGAGGATGCACAGCACTGCAGATTTTAATTTTGGGTACCTTGACAGTGTTTACTCTGTCCAGATTTCTAAATATATTCATATTATTGATCTCCTTAAGGTTGGCAGTTCAAACAATCTCTCTCAACTCTGAAGATAAACCCAAAAGCCAGTTAACTCAATGAAAGGACAAACTCCATAAGCCATATTCAAAGCCACATACAGAACCCACACACGCACCTGAGCACGTTTATGGCAAGGATGCTGCTGAGGCACAAACTCCTGAGGCTGTTTGGCCAGTCTCATGATTTAAAGTCTCTCTGCAGGCCCTGGCACAAGGAGCACAACACTTGAGGACATTGCATTCTGCTCACTACTGTGAAGGGAGGGAATGGTATTTTTGCCATCGTGGCCTGTCTTGCTTGTCAAAACAGCTTTGTATGGAAGCTGCACAATGGAGAATGTCAGCACAGATCTAGAAGCAGAGCCATGGAATTTCTGCGTCAGAATGAGTGAAGGGTATAAAAATATTGTAATACATGCAATAAGCAGTGGATAGTTTGCTAAACTATTAGTAGAATGTTTCAAAGATGGTCGTATTTTCCTAACCTACCCAACAGTATACACCTATATGTATTCCTTAGTTCCTTAGTTCTGCACTTATCAATGGTGCCTCAAGATGTTTCCAGTTTCTCTGTACTCAGCTGCACTTCAAAGATGCCAGCTTTGCTTCTCAAGGATGCTCGTGTTTCCCAGACTGGCAGGCATTTTCCCTGTGAGTATCTCAGCAGGTACCTTCTTCTGTTCTGTATTTTTCCCTTTATAACCAGGTCGCCTTTATGGCTGCTCCCCTATGTGTTGAGTTCTGCCTACTCTTTGATAAATTGACAATTCTTGACACAGGAAAATGGTATTTCGCAGGTGCTAGAGGATGACAGGAACAAAAGGTGTTCTAAAGATGTAAAAATGTCATCTCTTCAGCATATAAGTTTTTTGCCTTGTCTTTTTACTTTTCCTCTAATTCCCACCTTAACAATTTTTTTTAACAATAGGCTGTATGACATTTCCTGAAGCTACTCAAATCTTCCCTTGTACAAGGAGCCAGTAACTTATGCACTTGATCTGTAAATAAGGATATTAATCTCTGAACTGTTATACTGGATTTCTTGTGGGTATATATGAAGGAGCCTAAAGAAATTGTCTGACTGCATTTAAAATATTTTTTCATGCTGTGTTGTTATGTCAATTTTGATTCCTCAGTTTCTGTGATTGCCATGTTTAGGCTACGGTTACAGAGGCTGAAGTCAGCATATTTGGTGTAAAAATAATTATTCTAATAATAACACAAAAAAAAGATCAATGAGAATGTTGCAATTTTTTGATGTTGCCAGAGACTGCTTGGCTTTGAAAAGGAAGTGTGTGTGGAGGGAGGAAGCCTGGCTATCTCTCCTTTGTGAGGCACCCCCATTTCCCATGCCCTGCAGCCTTCTTGTCAGGGTTGATTTTCAGAGCAAGCAAGGGACAATGATTGTCCTCCAATGCATTGTGTGCTTGTGAGTTCCTAATTTTACTGATTGGAAAAGCACCAGATATAACTGCAGATTTTTTATTATTATTTCTTTATTATTTTATTACTTCTGCAGGAAAGAATATTCATTTAGATACTCAGTGCTAAAGCTTTTTGAACCATCTGTGCAAGTATGCAAAAGGCTCCATGGTGCAGTACAGACATAAGGAGATAAGGCCTCTTCTCATCCTGTCAGGAGGAGACATCTTAGTGAAAGTAGCGGGAAAAGGATGAAAGTAGCAACTCCATCTCTTTGCTTTCCCTGCATGGCAGTAGCTGGTGCAGTGCCCTTGGTTTTCTTGCAGACAGACTTTCCTTATTCATTGAACAAACAGAATGCAAACAGTCCAATGCAAACACAAAGGCATCAGAGCAAATGGCTCTCACTCATGAACTCTAGCAGCAGCTCATATTGCCTACTCACTGTCTGTTAAGTCCAGAAATGCTATGAAACTGAGGAGCAGACCAAGAAAGCAGATGGCTGAGGCTAAGATGGTATTTTCTAGCTGAGCCAATTCTTGCCTTTCATAGCACTGAGGAGCTAAAAGTTTAACACTGATGATATAATAGGCTGAGTGTGCTGTAAGCTATCTGAAGACCACCAAAGCTTTAAAAAGTACCTTACTAAACAAATGTTGATCTGGTTACCTCCAGCTCCTTTCTGCAGTAAGTTCATTCAGCTGGGCAGACAAGTCCTGTGAAGCTGTCATCAACCAGGACAACTAACTCATTGCCAGACATCCAGAGGTAGTTTGGATACCTGGAAAGCACCCATTCCATCACCACCAAATGGACCTTCTGCCATTCAGTCGATGCTGGTAGCAGGGAAGCCCTGACTCAAGGCATGGCATTACTGGGAGGTTTCACTCATTGCAGGGAGCTGGTGCAGCCCTCTGAGCACCTGAACCCTGCCTTCCCTTTATCTGCCTTGTTCACAAATCAACCAGCTGTTGGAAGTTTGTCATATGACATCATTTCCAAAGAGGTCTGGAAGAGGCACTGGTTTGATTATCACACCTTGGTGAGATTGTGTTATGCTTTTCCAGAAAGGCTCTTCTTCCCCACCTCCCATCTTAAATGGATAAAAATTTTGACCTGTTTCAGTTAAAGGAAATGTCTGCCAACACTGAAAGGGAGAGTTGTATCCATCTTCAAGGCAGATTTTTTTCTGATTCTTCAATCACTGGGAAAATTTTTGAAAGCCACAAGGAAGTGAGCTCCCTTTCTTGGACTATTTGTTCAGCCTTGTCACTTGTACTTGCATGTATCTACTACCAGGTCCAGGTAAAGCTTCTGTCTCAGCAAATGATTTCTGAGTAGGTTTTTGTTAGCATCTCTGTCCCACCAGTAGCAGTATCAGGAAATAGAATAGTTCAAAATATTATAATGGCATGGTGTAATCCTTACTTTTTGTCTTTCATTTAAGTGTTATCCTTCAACAAGACGAACAAACGTTCTTACCCTTTTCCTTGGTCAAAACTGTAGATCTACAATATGTTAGTAGGCCAATTTCTTGTCATATGAGCATAAATACGCAAGATAACACTAGTGATTTTTCTGTGGGTTGTTGCAGATACAACTGTCATTTCAATAGTTGTAATTAAGCAGTGTTTCTGCCTACTGTGCCTCCTGTTTAAGCCTCCTCATCTCTCAGCCATTACCAAAACAGCAATGTTACACTGATGGCTTCTCAGTCACTGGGACTCATTTCCTCTGAGCTCATATCACACAACAAGCCTTGTCTCCAAGAAATAAAAACATGCTATTCTTGAATCTTCATTAATTAGTATTTATTATACTCTTAGTGAACAAAAACCTGGAAAACTTACTCTAATGAAGGTAAGTGAACTCACTCTGTAACCCCTGTATGGGGTTAACCTGCCCTCGGTATTCCAAGACAGCACCCACAGGCACTGTGTCGTCAGCAGGATTTTGTACAGGATTTGGCTGCCACGGGGGGAAAATATGTTAAGATATGCAGAAGTGAAAACATGACCTTTATGGAGTTTTTCAACTACACTGAGCTGAAACAACTGAAAACCATGCCACTAGCTCATCAAAACACAGCCCATCTGTTTCTGTGTAAATATTCTTGTCTTTTATTTTATACAGCATGCATAACACTGAGGTCTGCAGGTGTTGACATAATATAGATTATCATGTTTGTATTTTGATCTAGTAATTTTGAATATGTCTGGTCTGTTATTGCATGAAGTTAACTTTGAAACCAGTATATGATATGTGATGTTTATTGTTTTAATCTTCCATACACTTCCTCTTTGTAAAACAATTTTTTATTAGAGTTTCAGATTACTCCCTACAGTCAAGAGCATAGATACTCTTTACATATACAGTTTCAATAATGATTAGGGAGTTTTCTGCTGTTACTGTAGTTGTGCCTGCTACTATTTTTTCCCCCTTTTTTTTTTCTGCAATCCATCTGTTTGCCTCCCTAGATGCTTAACATTTCTTTATTTTATTCTAGGTATATCTCTTCTCTTTTAGCAAATTCAAGCTCTTTTGATGTAAAAATGTGTAAGACTGGCTGGATTCTCAGGAAAAATTGCTTCTCTTGATATCTGAATCAAAGAATTAATAAAACAATGCCTCCAACAGCACATAAGAGAATGATTGCACTTTCTCACATTCACATGTTTGTATAAGTTCTTTGGGCTATAAAGATGCCATAAGATTATGCTACTAAATAAGGAAAATAAATCAAATTACAAATTGCAGGCCAAGACATCTTTGGTTTAGTTTTGCTGTTTCTACCCCTTTAGGTTTTAGTTGCTGTATTCAGCAGATATTTTACCTTTTACATCACTGATTAAATTAAGACAAATTAATTTAAGGACTCTGACTGCTCTCGATTATCAGTAATTTGGATGCTTATGAAATGGTTAAAGTACATTTAATTAAAGAAGTATTGCTTCATATCCAGTAGTCGGTAAAACATTTAGCATTTATGTCTTCTTAAATTTATTTAAGTATTATCACTTTTTCCATAGAAAAACTCAGTAAGACTTTTAAAAGATGCAGGCATAATTTCCTCATTTGAAAGCATGACTAACCACTAATTGCACTGACTATAGTCTTACTCTTACCCACCGTTTATAATTACAAAAATGAATTCGCCCTTACAAAGTGTTATGTCTTTGCTTGTGCCTATTAAAAATCTTACGTAGCCCCTCATTATCTATTCTAAAGTTTAAGAAAGACTCTTCATCAGAGAAGGGATCAGTCAATGCTAAAAATGGGTCTGGAGTTTAGGCATCTAAGCTAAGTCACACACTGTTATGAATATTTTCTTTTTTTTGAATCTTTTCTCCTTCTTTTTGTTCTTTCTTCCCCAAGTTAAAAGCCTATTCTAGAACAACAGGAGTCATCTTTTTTCATGTCTTCCAAAACAGTCCAGAAGATGCAGCCTCAAAAACAAAAGCAGCCCTAATACAGAAGCCACATAGTCTGGTGTTTATTGTGAGGAAACATGAGTTTATTGTGCTTTCCCCTTCTCCAACACCTTTAGAAAAGTCAAACTTATTCCACGCCTTCGCCTTTACCTTCCCCACAAATCCTTTGGCTATAACTAACAGAGAGGAGGAGGAGGAGGTTTAAGCCCTGAATACAAACCCCATGACATTTCTTCAAAGGCTCTTGGTGAGCAAGACAAGATCATGGAGCAAGTCAGAATGTGTGACCTGTGTCAGCCCCATTTTAAGCCTGAAAGGAAAATCCTGGCAGTTGTAGATATTTTTCACTTTCTTATATAACTGTTTATTTGGGAATAGAAAGAAGAGATCATAGGCTCAACGTGAGTTAAAAAATATATCAGTGACTCCGCCCTCCTTTTTTTGAAGCTGAGTTATTATAAAATAATGGAATATGTTGAGAGCAATCAGGATACAAAGATTTGGACATCCTTCCCAAAACAGGCTGTTCTTTTACCTTCCGTAAAAGGAATTTGGGTTTTGATGTTTAAAGCAACAGCAGAACAAGAGACTTCCGCAGCTGATTTCTGTGGAGATGAATTAATATCCTGAGGTTTATTTGCTTGTTTAGTATGGTTACCTGGGCCTCCTGCTGAATCAAAGGAAAACCACACCTACCTCAGGCCTCCCTGTTCCTGTGATGAAGGGAGGAGCTGGTTAAGGTTAACCTTTTGAGGAGAGATTTAGACTGAACATTAGGAAGCACTTATTTACCAAGAGGGTGATCAAACACCAGAACAAGCTTCCTAGAGAGGCGGTCAATGCCCCAAGCTTGTCAGTGTTTAAGAGGCATTTGGACAGTGCCCTCACAACGTGCTTTAACTTTTGATCTGCCCTGAATTGGTCAGGTAGCTGGAGCAGATGGTCCTTGTAGGTCCCTTCCATTCTACGAGAATGATTACACAGTTCCTAGAGTAAGAAATTCTGTAGCAGTGAATCTGATGAGAAATTGGTTTAAACATGTTTCAAAATGGCTTTTTGTATTTTCTGCAGTGTCACTGCCTCCCTCTTCCCAACACCCCCCTGTGAAGGGCTATTGGTCTTCCATACAGAGTGTCCTGGGAAGGTGTCCTGAGGTGTTTCTCATTGGTCCTCTGTTAACCACTTCCTTTGGCTGTTGACCCTTTACCTGATGGTTTTTTCTGTGACCCTGACTTGGGATTGGTTCCCCTTTGACCCTCCTAAAAGCTTTATAAACCCCTTCCCAACAATAAACTCTCTCTTGCCTCCTCTCCACGCCCGGTGTGCCGTCTCTGTGCCTGCCATGGAACCACGTGGGTGGGGGGAGGGGAGGGCACCTCTCCCCTCCAGGCTCAGGGCCTGAGAAACCCCTGTCGCTGGAGTTCCCTTTCCCCGTCCCCTCAAGACGTCGGAATGGTTCTTCAGATGGAGATGGAACTAGAACTGGGCTCCCCCATGTCGTGGGTGGGGAAAGGGATCCAGAACTAAATTCTGTTTGATCTTTTGCAAAGTCAGTGAGACCTTGGGCTGCTCAGGCTTTGCACAGCAGTTTACAAGAGCTTCTAGAAGAACATCGAAAGACAACACGTTTTAATCCGCAACTTATATCCACGTTAATAAACATAAAGGAAGGTATATACTATCCCAAGTGAACAACTTCCATGCAACTGCCTATAATCTTTTCTTGTCAAATAGAAGGCATATTGTTCTTAAATCTGTTCAATAGAAGTTTAATTCCTACTTAAGAAACCCTTATTCTGTGAGAATCTACTCATTCTTTCCTCGGCTGCCTTACTGTCTTGCCTGAAGGGGTATGTAAATTCAACACAAACTTCAGAAGTTAATAAAAAACACCCTACAAAAGACAAGGTTGTAAAGGATGATGGAAATGGTTACAAAATAAACACAGTAGGCACAATAAAAGTAGTTTTAAAATAAAAAAGCAGGTTTTATTATAAGATCATAATATGTGCCAAAATAAAAGTGCTTTTAAAACCACTGAGTATGTTTGTGAATTGTATTTACAGGTTTCTCCTCCCATTTTAAAACTAGAATTTGGTTTAGTATTTGCGGATATTCTTAAAAATAAATATTTAAAAATGTGATTCAAGAGCAGATGCAAACAATAAGGAAGAGGGAACCCTAGCCTGAAATTAAGCCATTCCTGCCAAAGCCATTCTGCCAAAGAGCAGAGCATATTTTGGGGCTGAAAATTTAAATACACCCTACTTAAACTGAGAAGGTAAAATTTTGTAAAAACAAGAATAAGTCATGTAAAAACTAACGATGCAAGCCTTTTTACATTTTTATAATATCACATCAAAATTACACAGAACACCCCAGTGATCACTAGGGAATCTGCCACAGTCTAGTTTTTCCAAGCCGATTAAGTCCATACTTCGAGGAATAATATTTCCCCCTTCCACTGCAGGACGAAAGTAAACACGGTCAAATCTCATCTTACACTTGTATGGTGCATTTAGGTTGGTATTGGAGTGGGTGTCCCAAGTATAGCGGCAGTGTTGTGGTTTACCCAAAAACTCCCAGATATCCGTAACATTTTTAGGTAAGTCACCAAGTTTAGCAACCTGAAGGTAGAAGAGGGGAAAAAAAAACACAAACCCACAACGTACTTTATTCGCAAGTTTCACCTTCAAAAATAGAACTGAGTTGTCACAGCATTGCTTTTTTCTGCAAAACATTAAGTTGTTAAGAACAAAGATCTTGGAGATGTTTCTAAACTGTGGTATTTCTCAGGATACTCTAAAGCCTGACCAATTCTTGTAGTACTGTCTAAATCCAAAACATGTTACAAAATAAATGTTCAGCTCTGAATTGTTGAGGTATAGGGGTCAACACTGTGTTCTCTGAACCAATGTCACTCCAATTCACTGCAACGGAATTTCATGACAGGGAGAGATGAAACTCTGATGTTCTAGTAATAACGCACAAATTTCACTTCTAGTATCAAAAGCCAAAAATTACCTCTAATTTTGAATGTCTTGATTATGGGGGATTAAAATCCCAAGATCTATTTCTCCAGAGCATCCTTTTCTTTCATTGGTTCTACAAGCTGAGAATCAGCAAGTTGGGCAACTAAAGATCAGGTTCTCAAAATGAGAAGATGTTTTTGAAGTCAAAACTTCATCAACTCTCCCTGCATCTGCTCAGATATAAATATTGTCAATAAAGCATTTCGTTATTGGGAAAGGGTCTCCATATAAATCACCTCAGCTATAACAGTGCCTCAGCATAGCAATGCTTACCTCTACTTAGCCACTCTTTCACTTTTTAAGAATAAGTGTTGAATATCTCTGTTCTGCTTAAGCAGTTAATTTCTCATAAGGACAATAGAAAAGCCAGAGAAGATTAGAAGATTTTGTCAGAATACCTTCTCTAAATAACATGGTTGTTTATTTCTATTTACCTCGCTGTCTCTGAGGTTTGTATCCCCTCCAAATATAACAGTGGTGGACTCAGACTCCTCCTGCATTCTGTTTAACACTATTTGCAGCTGCTTTGTACGTTCCTTAGAGTGATCTTTAGTGCTCTCCAGATGAGAGGTCATAAGGCAAAGTTCATTACCAGATATGCTCACCTATGTGTGAAACAAAGAGGCAATGTTACTATCCAAACCACGATAAGAAGTTCAAAGACAAAATCTAATCAACAAAGCAAATTACTGAATGACAGAGTTCTGGTTAATATTAGTTTCACATTGAAAAAAAGTGGCTTACAGGAGGATAACAGGCTTTTAGTTTTGTTTTCAGAGATTATGAGACTTGAAAATAAAGTACGGTAAGTAATTTTGATAAAAGATTTAAGTTTGCTAGTATCAAATGCAACTGGGTTTGTATGTTTGGAGAAGTAATTTTTCTGCTGTTTGAGACTGCCATAGAGAAAAAGCCACTCCAGCATTTCCCGGAATTTTTTGTTTGGAAGGCAGAAATACAGCTGTTTAGTACATACAGACTCACTCACATGCACAACCAAAAGGTTCCTCTTCATGGCAGTTGTTGGAAAAGGTATTATTTCATGTTTCAGTAGCTTCACTCTGGATTTCTTTAACATTATGACAGTGAAATACTCATCTATGTTACCTAAAGAGAACCAGGGAAAGGAATGTTCGAGGATATCTTATGCTGTATCATAAATAAGTTAACGTTCTGAAAGAGACCTTATTATCACAACTTGTGAGAATCAACATTAATTTGTACAAAGTCACTAGTGAAATGTTGCATAATAGTGGTCTGAATTTTTCAGATTTTTTAAATGTAAATTTTTATGAAATTAGTTATCTACGGTACTTTTCGGCTACACTGCTACCAGTCTTTCAAAATGCAGAAAAAAATATAAAGGAAACCACCAGGCAAGCAAACTTTACACATGGATAATTTGCATCAAGCTATATGCTGGTATGAAAACACAGAAAATAATTTAAGTACTTCCTTCTTCACTGCATTCTTTATATTCCCACAAATCATTGGAGGGTTTGGCAAGGGAGACGGAATAAAACCAAACTTCATTTTCTGTTTTTTTCTTACCTGGAATAATAGTGTAACTGCCTGCTTTCATCTGTAGAAGACAGAGATGTGGTGGGATGACCTCTTGTAAAAACACAACGTCTGGATTGTATCTGAAATCAGCAAGGCAAGATTTTCAATTTAACTACTAAAAGGTAGTACTGCTACACTCTGAGGCCAAATAGAACAGGGTCAGGGATTTCAGGTGCCCCTTGCCCTCATTTTCCTAGATATTGTAAGAATCTATTCTTTAAATAAAGAAAAAAAATATTTCCATCATATTTAGCAGCATGTAGACACATCACCATTATATACCATGACTTTGCAAACGTTTACACAGGTTTCATATACTATATACATGAGGAATTCAACTTAAGCTGCTGCAAAGCAGCTCTGGGACATGTTCTCCATAAGACTGCAACCCCCACCTTACTCCCTTATAACAGATCCCCTCGGATAACCTTCAGTTCATTTTGTCCCAGTCTCAATGATGACAAGCTCTTTTATTTCTTAGAGCTGTACAATCAGTAACAGTTCACATGGGGCAGCAGTCCTGAAAATGCTGATTTAGACATGACTTTACAGCTGTCCCTATTTTTGCTACGCTGCTGAATAGCCCTGCTCTAAGCAGGTGAAGGATAAACCTAAGGCCTTATTTACAGAAGAAAAATACTGTCACCCCAGGTTAACTAAATCAATTTTCACTTGATTTAGCTAAGGAATTTCTGCTGTTTTGAGAGGAAATTACCACATGTTTAAATAATTTAATTTACATTGATAAGTTACTGTACTAAGATAAATCAATGAGCTTTTAAATTGCTCATAAATGTATTCAAGGAAGGCTTTCATTGATAGAACTATAAAAGATAATCACAGATTCTATGGCTTTTATCTTGCATATTTACTTTTTTGATAGACATTGCCTAGCAAGAGAAAAAATTTCACTACAAAAATCTTTGTTGTTTCAAACAGTTTGCTCCCGTGTGAAGTTGTTCATACTACTGGAATGTGACAAGAAAGTCTCTCGCAGTTTTACTCTTCTTATGCACAGGATGCAAGTATGAAGTATGTTCCTGATGTGTGACTTCAACTTGAACAATATTGTTCATCAACAGATTTTTAAAGTAGCTATCGCAGAACACTTGACCTTTGGGATCTACATACCTCTTCCAGTCAGTATACGAACTTTCAGCTACTTAGGGTTTATGAAGTGATTGTACTGCACATCTAACATTAAGATAATTTGGGCAGGAAGATTTGTAAATACCTAAGTCAAGAAACTTTTTTTTTCCTTTAAATCCAGGTACATGACAATACAAAGATGAAGCTATACTTACAATGCCAGGTACGTACAGACCCCTCTAGCTCGTTCTTTCACATTTCCTAGATCCAGCCCATCGATGTTCCAGGTTATCAGTGAGAATTTACTGTCATCTTCTTTTTGCTCTGGGTCTGCACCATTGACACCGGCATTACTAGTAGTTGCATCTGCTGTGAGGTCAATACTAAAGAGAGAGTTTACTTGTTTGTCAACATGCATAATACTGTTCTTTCTGCCGTTACCTCTATTGATCTCAACATAATTTAAAAGCACAGTAACTAAAACAGAGACTCCAGTCATACAGAGCTGTAGTACAGAGGTGAAGTAAGTGGTTCCTCCTCCTCCTTACAGACACAAAATAACATTTACCATTCTGATTTAAGTTACTCAGATGACAATCAGTGTAACCCAAAGCACCTGAGTAGTTCAACTCTTTCCTCCTGCTCCCACTCTTTCCCAATATCCTTCAGGAACAGGCTGCTCCCCAGTGGACTCCCCACAGGGTCGCAAGTCCTGCCAGCAAACCTGCTTCAGCATGGGCTCCTCTCTCCATGGGTGCACAGGTGCTGCCAGGAGCCTGCTCCAGCACAGGCTTCCACTGGGGTCACAGCCTCCTTCAGGCATCCACCTGCTCCAGCGTAGGGTCCTTCCAGGGCTCCAGGTGGATCTCTGCTCCACCGTGATCCTCCATGGGCTGCAGACGCACAGCTGCATCATCATGGTCTTCACCACAGGCTGCAGGGGAATCTCTGCTCCAATGCCTGGAGCACCTCCTGTCCCTCTTTCTTCACTGAACAGTCTGCAGCGCTGTTTCTCTCACATATACTCAGTTCTCTCTTCTGCTGAAATTACTGCTGTGCAGCAGCTTTTTAACCTTCTTAAATACATTATCCCAGAGGCACTACTACCATCACTGATGGGCTTGGGCTTGTTCCATGGCAGATCCATCTTGGAGCTAGCTGGCATTGGCTCTGTCAGATGTAGGGGAAGCTTCAGGTACCTTCTCATAGAAGCCACTTCTGTAGCCCCACATAATCAAAACCTTGCCATGCAAACCCAGTACAGAATAACCACACTGATGTTGTAGTTGTTGCTAGCTAGCACTTTCCCCAAAACTTGCTCTGCCAGTGAGCAAGTGCATAAGAAGCTGGGAGAAAACATGGCCAAGACAGCTAACCTAAACTGGCCAAAGAGATATTCCATTCCACAGAGCATCATGTTCAGTGTATGAACTGGTGGGAATTGGCCAGGAGGGGACAACTGCTGCTTGGAGATGGGCTGGGTATCAGTCAGTGGGTGGCTGAGCAACTGTATTTTGCCTCACTTGTCTTTCTTGGGTTTTATTTCTCTCTCTCTCTTTTGGTTGTCTCCCTTTTCATTACTATTAATATTATATTATTTATTTTATTTCAACCATAAAACTGTTTTTATCGCAACATACAGGTTTTACCTTTTTTTTTTTCCAATTCTCCTTCCCACCCCACTGAGGGTGTCCAAGCAAATGGGTGCATGCCACTTAGTTGGCATGTGGGGTTAAACCATGACAGGTAGAGATGTGTAAAAATTCAGTTCCACTTGCAGTTTGATATCTTTTGTATGGCCTGGTGATGTGCTGTGAGACTGTGTATGTAAGACACAGATCTTACATCTTAACTTCCACAGGTACATTTAACAAGGTGTGCATGCACATGCCGATTTTATTTAAAATATAAAGATCCATACATCTAGTATATATATGCATTGTTTCCACGTACACAAATGTGTGTGTGTACGTACAGTAAACTCTGCATGTGTATTGCTGCACAAGGCAATGAGAAGAAAATGAGCCTGTCCCTTCTCCAAACGCTCGCAATCCCCGAGCCCAGCGGAAGGTGGTTGAAGCATCCACAGAGAGAAAGTGCAGCCCCCAAGACTGGCAGCCTCTCAAGGCGAGAGAAACGTCGGGAAACGACGAGAACAGTGCAGAAAAGGCACAGAACTACCTGTCTCGGCACATGTCAGCCAAGGTGCGATGCCATGCTCGCCGGGCTAGGACTCGACCCGGGGATGGCCCTCCCCAGGTGAGGGGATCCCAGCGCCTTCCCGCGGAGGGGAACCTGCCTCCACCCGGGGAGGCACCGCTGGCCCCACCTCGGCCCCATCTTCTCCTGCCACATCCCCCCTTGCCCCGATCTCACCTACCAGGTGCCGGAGCCCGCGGAGGCCGCCCCGCCTGCCGCCCCCTCCGTCTCCAGCGGCGATTCGAAGTAGGCGTTCAGCGCCCTCTGAAACACAGGGGCCGGTGGCAGCGAGGGGCCGCCGCCGGGCAGCCCCGCGGCCCCGCCGCCCCCGGCCGTACCTCCATGTGCCAGTCGCTGCCGGCCAAGAAGCTGCGCGCCACCGCCACGTCGCTGCTGGTGATGGCGGCGAACTCGGAGCACAGCACCTTCCTCCGTTTGGCGACGTGCAGCGCCTCCTCATCCTCACCCTCCTCCCGCGCCGCCGGCGGTGGGTCCCGGGCTGCCTGGACCAGCTCCTCCCGCCGCCCCTCTGCCGCCGCCGCCGTCTCCTCCATGTTGGAAGGCGGCGGGAAGCACCGCCCGCCGGCCTTGCCGTTCCGGGGCGCGGGCGGGCAGCGATCGGCCGGGCGGCAACATGGGGTCCACGGTGGAAACCCTGAGGGAGGCCATGAAGTTCATGCTGGAGTCGCAGGGCTTCGACCGGGTGCTCCGCAAGGTACGGGCACTCGGGAGGCAGGGAGCGCGTCCCGCAGGGCTGCTCGTTTAAACGCCGCTCTCTCCTCTCCCGGAATGTCGGGCTGGATTGGGATGGGGGGGTGGGCACGGCACTAGCCCGGTGTTGCAGGCCCGGCGGTGTTTTCCCCGGATTCGAGGCCTCGGAAGGGGGCGTGTGCCGTGGTGGTAACACGGGATAGAAAACACAATTGTTCTTCAGTAACTCTCGTTAGATACTCCAGCTGCCTTTCAGCAGCTCTCTGAAGGTGAGGACTGTGCTGAATAACCTTCAGGAGTCATTCAGTAGCTGGTATTCTTCTTCCAGGAGTGTGAAATTATGAAATAAATGATTTCTGTGTTTAAAAAGGGAGCTCATTATGACATCTCACACCTAACCCTGAAGTCAGGCTGAAAACACAAGCACCTCAGTGCTCTCTGAGTTTCTACACAAGGCCCTACAGTAATACCTTCTGGTATAAAGAAATGTATTTGACTGGTACTGCTGTAATGACTTACTCCTCCTTAGACACAATTACGTGTATTATATGTACATTAATTGTACATCATATGTATTACATGTACATTATGCTCAAAAAGGTTGAAGTTACTGTGTTGTCTTAAACTGTGTAGTGTGTGGTAGCGTAGCTGCTGTGTACGGCAGTCCTGTGAAGCAGTTTCAGTGTTTTCATTAAATTTTGCAATGCTACAATTCTCCCTTGAATTTCTATTTATTTGTGCAACTGTGACATGGAGTGATGCTGTAAATATATCTAAGAAAACCAACCATGTAAAAATTCATATGATTTGCCTTGTAGAGGAGCAAATGTAATGATGGAAACAGTGCTTTTGTTGACAGCTCCATGATCTGATACATCCAGTAGAAACCAACTATTTGCAAAGCAATTCTTACTGTCATGTATCTCCAAGACATGTTGGGAAGTATGAAGTTTAAAAAAATGTATAAAGCTTTATGTTTAAGAAGCTCATTTATTTATAAAGAGTCCAGTTAGTTTTTAGTCACCTCTTCCTGTGATATCTTTACTGTCCTTTACCTTAAAATTATATGAAGTGGAGAGCAAATGCAGCATTTCAGCTCATAAAGGACAGTGAGCCTTGGGAGACAGGCTTCCTTCCTTGCTCTGGAATACTTTTAGACTTCTCCTGGAATCTTCTAGAATTACGCTGACACTAACCTGATCATACTACAGTTGTGTTTGAATTGAAAGTATCAAAGTACTATCAAAGTACAGTTGTGTTTGAATTGAAAGTAGCTGCTGTTTTTCTGGGAGGTACCTGAAGTCTTTCTTACCATAACTAAATGGGCCAAGATTTTTCCTGTCCTGGAGAAGACAGGTTTTAGTCTGAAACTGGTTCAGCTCCAGCATTAGACTTAGTTTCTGGTTTAACTCCAGTGTGGTATCTACCTAGGGCTCAGAACTGTGAATTTTAAAGCCCTTTTTGCAAAGTAGTGCATGGCAATAGTGGCTGGAAGCTGAAGCAGTATGCTGGTTCCTAAGGCAGACGAGTGGGAGGACAAGCACAGGAGGGCTGTGAGAACTACAGACCAGCAGTTATAGCTGTGTAGGTCCTGGAAGCACTCAAGTACTGAACTATTTTTGTCAATGACAGCAGGCACCTAGTGCCAGATCAGAGCAATGGCAAATGGAACTGGATGCTTTCCTTGCCTCACAGGTGGATTGGAGCACCACTCCCTGACAGAAGTGGAAGCCATCTGCTCCCAGTGTCAAGCATCAGTGAAGTCCTCATTAGGAATTCTGTCAGAATGACAGTGAGTGCAGCACAGCATGCCTGGTGTAGGACTTGGGATTTTCACTGATCAAGGTGCTATTTCTGTATTAGAACATTGCCTCAGTGATTTCCCCTCTGTTTAATCCCAGCTTTTTCCATTCGTAGACAGACTGTGTACTACATCATTGATGATGTATCATTTCTCTGCAAAATTTGAATAAACTTTGGCTTATCAGAAAGGGACACTGGCTGACACTGAGCTCTTATGCTGCATTATAAATAAGGAATAATGAAACTGGAGACATTTCAATCTCAATACCTTTTAAAAGAGATTTAGATCAACTCAGCTGATAACAGTATGGAAATATGGAAGTTTAAGAAAAGGCTTTTAAAAAAAATTAAAATTAATAGGAATTATAATAAATATGTCCCCATTTCACTTTTAATAGTCTAAAGTTGTAGGAATAAATATATATGCTGAACTTAGCCCAGTTTTTCATCTGCTTTCAGACTTTGAAGATAGTGCTACTAACTGAGGAAACTTGAATTGAGACTTTAAAATGCTGAATTGCAGTAACTTCTTGGTCTCAAAATTCTAGCTTCATGTATTGGTTTCAGGGGAAAGCATGGTACCACAGATGTACTGTAATTCTGTATTTAACACCTATGAGGTGGAATAAAACTGTATATGCAAATAATGATGCTGTAACACTGTGATACAGTCTTGGATACTTCTATGCAAGAGTATGAATTTCAGATCAGAGAGGCCAATCTGATTAGTATTTCCAGTGCTCATTTCAAAATACTGATTCTGAGATTGCTCTAATATAATGATTAATGAATTACTGGTGGTCTTGTTCCTATTTTGTGAGCCAACAAATACAGCTTCACAACTGTGGTACAGAGATAGAGCAGTTTTGTGTTCCCTCTAATCTGGCCTTTCACTCAGATTAAAGCTAAAGGAAAACTTAAGAAGAATGTTGCCTCCTAAGGATTCCTGACAGCATAGAAAGTATTGAAGTTTTATTAAGCTGTGTGCACTAGAAATACACATTTTTCTAAGGCAGTAGTCTTCTGCTCAAAATTTATGGAAATACCTAATGTGACAGTTGAATTACTGTATTTTTTATCTTTTGTCTCATGAGTCCAGAATTAAACAAGATCTACTTTCATTTGGATTCAGGGCAATATTGGGTGTTGGTACTATGATCAGTAAGCTTTTTATTCCTTTTTTGGTCATACAGATGAAACTTGTTTCTGCAACTCCTGGAAATATTGTTTGTGAAATGAAAGTAGAGGAGGAACATACGAACAGATATGGCACATTACATGGAGGTTTGACAGCCACACTCGTGGATGTGGTGTCAACAGCAGCGTTGCTGTACACGGAAAGAGCAGCACCTGGAGTCAGTGTGGACATGAACATCTCGTAGGTATCATTCACCATGTTTACTAAAACATACTAACTTTTCTTCCCATATTGACTCCACTGTACCTCATTTCTGTACGGTGGCACCCACCTGAAACCGGTTTCTTTGGTTTCAGAAGTCCTGTTTTGATAAATAAAGGGGAGGCAGATGTGTATTTGGAGACACTGGCATTTGGTTGCAAATTTTGAGTTGGACTTTTTTAAGCTTTTATTACACGTGTTTCAGAGACAGTGTCCATTCATTCATAGAATGTAAAGGTATGTTGATATGTTGTCAATTGTAGTCTTAAGAAATTGGTTCAGCTTCAGACTTTGCTGACTTTACATTAATGTCTCCTCAAAAACCAAGATCTAGGGTAAGCAGCTTTCTATAAACCCTCTTTTAGTATTAGTCCATAAAATGTTAAACCAGAAAAAATATTAAAACAGGAAACAGTTCAGCTCTGTTGTGTGCTCATACAGAGGGTAAATTACAGATTGAATCAGAATTTATCAGTGGAGGAAGATTCCTTTGTTCTATGTCATTTCAAGTTCTATGTCATTTCAAGGTAGTTTTATACTGAGAACAGTTCTTCCTGTAATGCAGATTTAAAGCACAGTGTCTTTAAAAATAGTTGTTCTGAAACTTTCTTTGATCATGCTATTATAGCTTGTCAGCTTCGCTTCATTACTTTTAATGAAGATATTATGACTGATTGGAACTAAAGTAATCCTACTTGGAATAACTAGAGCATTAAAAATCTTAGAAAAGTAACCTCTCTTCAAAACTGTCTTTAAAAAAAAAAAAAGCCTTTAAATTGTGTGGGGAGTGATCTGTATCTTTACAAGGTTCCCTGCTTTCTCCCCCAGCACCTTCTGATTTTTCCACTGGCAGATGGGACTGAAGCATCTATTTAAGCTTTATACTACCACTGTGATGACTAGGATCTTACTGGAAATTAAAACCTGAAATTTCCCTACGATTATGGGCTTTTCCCTGTATCTGACATCTGAATTATTTACACTATCAAGTATGCCCACCCAATTACATAAGGGATAAAATCTTAGGAAGGTGCTGTCTTTTGGAGGTGATTCAAAATCACCTTTAGGCAACGTTACATGAAGCAGTATTAATAGCTTTGTTTAATCTGGACTACTGCTTTCATTGAACAAGTAATATTGGATATTGAACATTGCTATAAGACAACTTTTTTCCTTTTTGGGAAAGGAGCTTTTAAAAAAGTTGTCATGAGATAGCTATTTTAGTAATGGAAAGAACAGAGAGAAACAGAGAAACATTTTTTTTTTGTAACCACAAGAGGATCAGCAGCAGCCTCTGGGAAAGAGACAAGGCTGAAACTCTGCCCTTGTCAACTAACAGACCTTGTGTTACATCAGCATTAGGCATGACTGACATACTTGTGACATGGTGTCATGTATAGAAATGGACTGGTTGATGGAATTTATCTCAGTAAGATTTATATCCAGCAATTCTACATTCTGCTCTGTAGTTCTAACATTTGAATATTGTTCCTTTACCTCAGGTCATGATTGGAGATTGGATCATGTTCCTCCTAATCCTTTCCAGGCTTTTTGTGGAGGAATTTCTTCCTATTCTCTGAAGTGTGTTTCAAAAGCACATGTAAATAAAACATGTGCTCATGTAAATAAAAACAAAGCGTTATCTAATGAATGGAAACAGCATTTGAGGGCTGCCCAGATTTCCATGACTTCCCTCTAACTGGGGTATGGGAAGCAGTTAACCTATGCTTAGGTTCCATACAGAAATGACCTTCTGGAGCTTTTGTAAACAATGACATTTTGCAGCTGAACCAGCCAGACTAGTTCAGAAAGGCTGTAGGCAGCCAGCAGTGGTTGGAATAGGACTTGGCACTTAACTCTTAACTGAGGTCTTGGATACTGATTGTTTCAGTTCCAAAATGGACTTTTCCTCAGAACCAAGCCAATGCGTTTCTTTCTAGCCTCCATTTTTTCAGAGAACTCTTATACTTACTTCCACTGGCAGTACTTAGAGGAGCTCAAATACTTTAAGAAGTGGGGATTTGCAAGCAGGCAGTTAGAGACACGTGTCTTTATTGCCCACTTTTCCTAATTCCCTTCATGATAATCTAAAATGCAGGAATATTCTTGGATTTGTCCTCTATACAGCCTCTTTTAATAGTTCATTTTTTTATTTCCTTCAAGATACACTTCTGCTGCTAAGATTGGAGAAGAGATATTGATTACAGCTCAGATTTTGAAGCAAGGAAGAAGTCTCGCGTTTGCCACCGTGGATTTAACAAATAAGGCAACAGGAAAGTTAATTGCACAAGGCAGACACACAAAGTTCCTAGAACATTAATATAAGAAAGTAATGTAAATAATAATGTTGGACTTCAGAATGCCATACAGAATTATTTTCTCACTTAAATAAGATACCTGCACAAAGTTGTGTTATTCTGTAGAAAGTGAATTTGTCTCACTTCCATCATGAACAAATCTTTTGCCACCAGAATTGCCACAAGGCTAAAACTAGTGCCTATTTTGGGACGAACAACAGAGTGTGATAGCATAGGGATGCATCTGGCTTTTTTTTTGGTCAAGGTAGCAGAAGGGAAGAGCCTTTGGAACAGCCATATGGTTTACCAGCATGACAGAGTTTTAAGAGATCCGTTCTCTTTACCTGTGGTGTCATGTGACAAAGCAACCCTGTCTTCTGGCCTGTCACAGTCACACACAAACACAACCATATATGCTTATAAACTGTACTTGTTCTGTAAGATGATAGTACAGAGTTCTTATAGTGCAAAACTGGTTTAAAAGTGTAAAGCAGGCTAATGCAAAATGTTAATTTACTGATGCTGTAACAAATTCAAAAGTATTCAATAAAGCTTCCTGAAACTACCTTTTTAAAGATTATTTCATGGGTGGGTAACCTCTTTGCACTGAGTAAAAGTTTGCCAACACGATGTGCTTGAGAGGATGTAGTGGAACCTTTGTACACAAACTCACCTCAGATGTCATCATCTCCCTCTGATTCCTGAATGTGAAAATGCAGTTATATCATATGGGTTTTTCACCTCTACCTACCTGAAGTTCTGATTATATTTGTTTAAAACTCATCAGCTGCACGTTAGAGATGTATCAAAATAAATCTGGTGACCTTTGATCAGGCTGAGGCTGTAGGTTGTCTGACTCGGGTTGAATGTGGTAGTTAAGCTGCTGTTCATAGCTGAAGACTGGGCTCCCCGTGCACTGTTCTGGACAGCCTTAGCTGCTTTCTTCTAACTGGTGACAAACTATAGATGGCCAGGCTATCAAACTGCAATAAAGACAGCAATGCTACATATGCAGGGCACATTTTTCTTCCCTAGCGGGAGATTTGAAAAAGCTAATCTACACTAGTAAAGAGCACATGTTGTGGAATTTGACTCATTGTCTTTAGTCATTTGACTTCTTTGATGAAATGTGCAGTTGGGTTTTTTTTCTGTGGGTTCCTCAACCTAAAGAAATAATTTCCAATGAGTTAGGTGACCTGTTCATGCAGACTGATTTTCAGTATAAAGTCGAACAAGTTTACTAATGTGTCATCAATCTTTCCAAAATTACTTTTAAACAAGTGATATAGCTGATAACTAACCCTTCAGTGGCAGTTCTCTAAAAAAAATAGCTACAGTGGGCTCAGGCTATCAGCACGTATTTTTCTTGCTCAGGAAAAATAGAACAGTTGTTCATGGTATATACATTTCCAACAGAAGCTTTTTCTCTGACGCTGTCTCAGAAGCAAACATTGCTTACATGCCTGTGGCTAGTTGAACTTTTAATAGCAGCATTTTCTCTTCAGCAGTACATTCATAAATTGTTTTTTCCTCAGCACTTGCAGTTACTCATGCTCAGAATCACCCCTGAATCCTCTTTAAAGGAGCATAATGCTTTGCTAAAGTAGTTCTGCAAAGATGCTTCCTACAGGAGCAACCTTTTTTGTTTTAAATCTTCACTCAGCAGAACTAGATACTTCACTGTATTAAATTCTCACTTTACCGCTCCCTCTGCCTGGAGCTCTGTTACGAGTCTCAAGCATCTCCAGTTCCTCTACAATTACTAGGATGAGCAGTCAGAGAGAATTCATCACAGCAAGTGGACACACCTAGTGAATTTGGCAATTGCTGAACTGGTTATCTTCCTATAAACATGTGCTGGCATCTCCAGTCATCTTTTTTCTCATTCTTAAGTTTACCGGTTTTCTGCCATAGGCTACTCATGTAGAGCGTAAGGAAATGGAAGTGAACATTAAAACTGCTCCCTCAGTTGCTATAACCGCCCCCCCAATTCACTGGAACACAAGACTGATTTTGACTATTACCTGAAATAAAAGGTAGAGGGTGAGAACAAAGGAGGTGCCGAATTCAATATGTGCTGAAAGACTGAGAATGCTCTCAGCTCTGTGTGCTTGGGCGATTCTGTCCTTGTCTAACTGTCCCACTGCAACTTCACATGACTTCCCTCAATCAACACTGGCTGCCTCAGGAACTTACCATAGTTAAGTGGTCTCATTCTATCACTTAGCATTCATCATATCTACATAATTACAACTGAAAAGCGTCCAGGCAAATTGAGAGTGGCAAACCTCAACACAAAAACAGCAGTACTCTCCTGTTCCCAATCGAGCCTGGCAAGGACTGTTTCAGTCCAAGAGGGAAATGGGAAAAAAACCCTGAAAAAACAAGTGAATTTCTCTTCTCCCTTACAACAGACTATTCAACATAGTATTTTAGTGCTGCCTAATTAATGAGGGACATCATTAATATGCAGGCCAGTTATTTTAGAAGAAGTTAATTAAACTGATTATTTTAAGACAACCTTGTCTGTTATCCCTCTACCAGCAGCATGTTGACCTTGTAATTTATTTCACATCTTAGGCACAGAGATGACCTTAGAAGGAATTGTCACCATTGAGCCTGCCTTGCTTTGGGAGTAAACTGTCAAACATCAGACCTAATGCTTGGATGTGTTCTCTGCTGATTTCACTCCAACATACACACTGAAAATTCTGTATCTTGCCTTAGCTGACTCTTGAAGAAAGCAATGGAAAAAAATTACCATAGTAAGGACAAATGGTACTTGGCTCCACCTGGCATCAGAACAAACAGATCTCCTGTGGGGTTGACCTGGTTCCATCACTGCAGATTTAGGCACAATTCTCTTACAGGCAAGAAAATACAGTGACTTCATGAGATCATCTTGTGAGTCTTAGTAGTATACCAGATTACATACCCAGTAACTGACAGACAACTGCAAGTTCCGTATTTTAGAGCTTCGAGACCAGCCCTCCCATATTGTATTTGTTGTGGTTTGGGTCGTTTTTTTTTTTTAAAACATACCAAACACCTACACCATACTTGATGTCTAGACGTCTGTCCTTATGGAGGGCCACATAGTGGTATGCCATATGTTGTGGAACAGTTTGTCTATCTCAGTGAAAATAACTTCAGCTTCCCACTTCATACAATACGTTGGCCAGCCAAGTGTTTGATGCTGGTTTCACATCATGACTTTTGCACGAATGCATTCAGACTGACACCCAGGGGCTTGCACCATGTACAGCTGTGCATTACAGATGCCTTAAGAAAGTGAGGAATCAGAAAAGACTTCTTCCCTCTGGCGTTTAAAACCAGGAGTCCAAATACTAATCAGGGCAAATACCTACAACAGATTAAGGTGCAGTGAGGAGGGGTTTAGTCATTAAGGATTCCAGCTCTCAGGAAGACTCAATTTGTCAGTGATTAACTGAGGGGAGGAATGGGTAAGGAAGGGCATCACTGCTGAAATAGGCGTTAAACTATCAGGACTCCTTGTTACTCCTTCAGGTCAAGGTCCATCACAGGGGTCTCACAGCTGAGCTGCTGGGTAATCTGCCAATTTAATGATGAGCTAGCTGTTTGGTTTACAATTCTCAAATTGACAAACATTACCACCTAAAGGGGATGGGGCAGGGAGGGCAGGGATGTGAGGAGAATTAGGCAGTTAAATAACTATTCTGAACAGCAGTTCAAATCTGTTCAGCTTCATTGACTGGCTCTGAGCCACTGCCACGGGATACAGAAGAATTTCCAACTGCATTATATCACTGACCATTTTTGAATTCTCTATCTACAGAGGCCATTTAGCCAGTAGAAAGAAACCCCCAAACCTCTCCCTTACCTCATTGTCCATGGGAATGAAGAAAAAACCACTTAGATTCCTATTTTGCTACTTGAGTTCAGGGACAACATGATGACAGTTATGACCTTTGTGATTCTGTAATGCATTCACTGAATGACTGCTACCACCAGATCCCAGTCTCAAGCTGCTGTGGTTGTGGACACAGCAGCATATACTGTCCTCGCCTAAAACAGAGTTAAATTACATGCAAGCTTTCATCAAAAAAGACACATTTGCTATCCCTTCAGGAAAACAAACAAACCCCACCCAACAATAGAAACCCTACTTTTGTTCACCAAGACAGTACCTGCAGCTGTACCACTGTAGTAAAATTCTAGATCTTTGATTTTTGCTTAAGAGCAGTAGCTGTTTGAATAAATAGATTTCAGGAGTCCAGAAAAGCAGTTTGCTGAATGGGTGCTCTAGCATACTGTAATTGTGCTCAGATTAAGGGACCTTTCCATATGTAAATCCTTTCCAAGCAGAAGTAGGTCACGGATATCTTCAGCCCTGAAAAGCATTTCAGTCAGCCATGCAGAAGAGAAATTACACTTAGCTTCAGTTAACCTGTAGAGCTGACACAGCCCTCCACGGCATCTGCACTGCCCAGTCAGGCTCATGAGCTCCCTCCCAGCTGTGGTGCACAAATCAGGAAACAGCACCTGCTGCTGCAGACAGAACTGCAGCCTCCTCCATGGTATTCCTCACAGCAGTGTCCATCTCTGCTCCAGGACCACCACACCAAGTAAGACTTAAACACCAAAGTAATACAAAGCACCCACCTCTGGTCCATGACAGCAGGGAAAGCTAAGGGGACTTCCAGTTGTAGTGTAGAGGTTTGCTCTTGTCTCAGCCTCTGAAGTGCAACAGCCGAGCAGGTACAGACAAGACCTACAAGCTGAAGCCTTGCACTCACAACAACAGCAGGCCATAAAGTAGTACAGGTGCAAATGAAGGCAAAACTTGTTCACAGAAATGTCATTTCTGGGTGCTAAGATATTAAGGGATAAATTACAACATTGGCCTTATGGTTTAGGAAAGAGTCATTTATAAGCAAAAATTACCAAAATGAAAAAATTCACAGAATGAATTCTAGAATAAACACCACTCAGACTAGTACCATTCTTCAAACATCCACACTCCTTTTATTCCCCCTTATGTAAAGGGTTTTAGTAGTTTGATCGTGTTACTTCACTCCTAAGAGCTGTTCCAGAATTTGTAGGCTTACATAGCTTGTGAATTTGCTTCTGCAATAAATGCAAAAATGAAAAATCCGGCTGATAAAAGTAAATAGCAATTAAGTAAACTCACACTGCGTGTCCATCTGCTTAGTGGATGTAAATATGCTCTAGTAACTCTTGACTTTAACAACTATCATGCTCAATGGCAGGAACCTTAATGTAATCTTAAATGAAGCCTCCAACAGTCCATTAGACTAATATGTGCATTAAGAGACAAAAAACCCTTCAGTGACTCTTCTCACTGTTCAACCCCCAGAGATCTAGATGTAACACAACTTGGCATTCAATAACTGCAAGTAATCTAATGACTCAGTACACGACAAGTGCAAGAAAAAGCAGGGTTCTCTCAGTAGTGGAACAGGAGTGGGCAGGGAAGGATGCTTGCAGAGTTCACAAGCTGGGATTATGTGCAAGGAGCAAGAGTTTATGGCACTCCTGTCAGGTTTTAAAGTTATTTCAAAATTAGTACAGTGCATCTTAGTGTGCCAAATAAAGATATGGTAATTCACAAGGACCATAGCCACCTACCCCCCGTGAAGAGTGATACTCTGTTTTGTATTTTCTAAGTACAAATCACATAGGTCTTTCAGAAGTGTCAATTTTTTAAGCGCCTAAAAAATTAAAATTTGCAAAATTACCATTTTTCCACCCCACCAGTTTTGTTTCTAATAGGCTTAACATTTTGTGATGAAAAAAAAAAAATTAAAGAGAAAGGCTGAATAATCTCAATGTATTTCTACTATCTGATCTATCACTTAACAGATCAACTTTAGCGTAACAAAATAGTTTTTGAGAAGGAATTTGTTTTGTTTGAGACAGACTTGACAATGGGCATCGACTCCAAACTAGTTACAGGCCTATTACATTTTGGCAATGCTTGTACAGCAGTTCTGCCTTACCATATTTTGGTAACTCTTGCGCAGCTGAAGAAGCTTGAAAAGTGAGAAACATGTACCGACTGTGACATTTAAGAAGCTTCTCCTCATCATGCAGGAAGCACCTGACACAAGCTTCCCTTCACCAGACAATTCATTGAGATGCAAGAAATCTAACGGGCTTCTATCTACTTAATTTATCTGTGCCCCACTGGCACTTACCAAATTCTCAGGACAAATCCTCAAGAAAACAGCCTCTTAAAACTCCATATTCAGGTGAAATATTGAGTGCATTTCAATTATTGGTAGTAGCATATCCAAAGTAGCCACAAGCCACACAAGCAGTTGACAGCAGGTAGTAACTATTATTCTTATACAAGAGCCCTTTCTGTATTTACAAACAGCTCCACTGAACACCAAATTAGGTGCATACCATGACAACCTGTGCTTTGGAAACATTAGTTTTGAGATAAAACCTACACTTTGAAGAAAGACTACCAGAAAGCCACTAAGCTGATATAAAGAGGGCCTGAAACCAAAAGCTAGACATTATGAACTGCTTCCATTCACTTCTGAAGGGCATTTTGCTGAAGTAACTTATCAGAAGAATATTCTAAGATCAAACTGAAAGCTCCACTGAGGAAGAGTGGAACAAGAGTTTAATCTCTTCCCTCGAAACCCATTCTGTTTAAGAGGAGAAAGAGATACCCTTCAAAGCTCACAACACAAGAACAAACTCGCATACACTCCCCAAAATTCTCATGCTCTGAAGCCTGTTGGTCCCCTTTACCTTTTTTCCCCCACTACTTAGACAATACAGATGGCTATCAACTCAATCTGATAGCACAGCAAAGGCATAACGTTTGTTAGCTGGGTAGAATGGACATTTAGCAAAATTAGTATTCCAATTTTTTGTTTCGCTTAATTCCAACTGTGTTCTCCCAAGAAAGCATGGTATTATTGAACTCTGGGATCACTGTCACAAGGAACAAACAAGCAGCCTGTCTCACGCATCCCATACAAAACTAAAGCGATTAAACTGAATGGGTTGTTTCCTGTAATACAGACAATTAAACTTAAGGATCATACCACTGCTGACACTTGAAAAACAGTGTACACAGCCACTCAGGCACACACCTTGAGGTTTCTTCTAAGAGAAATCAGAATGAAGAAAACCAAAATTCCTAATGCAAGAACTACATCATTTGCTTTGCTAACCAAGGTAACTATGGCCCTATTCTCATTGCTGTGAGATGATGTCCAAAATGACAAATTAAGAACAAAGGGTGGCATTTAGGTTTTGTAAGGTCTTGAATGTTAAAGTTTCAGGAGCCTGGAATTTGTTTCCTATCTCAAGCTTCATGTAGACCCTTGGTATTATATCTCACACATCATTCAAAGAAGAGGCACTTTAAGCTGGGAAATTTTCAGTGATTTTAAGAGGTGTGGTGCTTACTAAATATTTTAGAAAGTCTTAGCATTCTGTAGAGCAGCATTTTCAAGATATTTCTTTGTAATGTATGGCATCTATGAAAGTGAAGTTGGAGCTTCCATGTGATGTTCTTCTAGGGTGCTTCAGATTAACTTGCAGGAACTTATAATTGTGGAAGTAAAAATACCCATGTATCAATACAACAGTATGCCAGTAATTCCATTATTTCTGGCAGGTACTTTCAAAACATAGAGCCCACATAGAACACCTTTGCCACTAATCTTTGCTAACCTTCATAAACATTTACATTCTGTACATTTTCAGTGTTTGCAATGGGGGACACTTAAGACGTAAAACACTACTGAAATTCAATTCATAGGATTTTCATAAATAAAACCAGTCATCTTTCACCTAATTTATTTAAATTCCAATTTTTTTCCAATTCCAAACAAAAGCTAAATACAAGTTTTAAACAGGTAAGCACTAGTTTTATCCAAAGGGAGCAGGCTTATGCAGTTTTATTCCAGTAAAGTACTCAACCCTTAAGCAGAGCCTTCTTTGTCATCAAAACTATACAGTAGTCTTCCTTTTATAATTGCACAATCTTAAAATGTTCTGCCAGAACCAACTTTTGACACTCCAAACACTATTTTACATTGGTTTATAATGTCTATTCCAAAAGAAAAAAAAAAAAACCTCAATGGGTTTTCCATAAGAAATGTTTTAGAAACCAGTATTTCCTGCACAGTTCACCTGCAAGTTTACAAGTCTCAACTCTCAAGAAAAAATAATCCTCTACCAACATTGTTTCTGCAGCTATTATTTTACCTTTTTTTGAGCTGCTTTAGCAACTTCAGACTCCAGGTCTGCCTCATCTGTATAAATGCATCCAACTCAAAAGAATACCTTCATACAGTTATACAGCAACTTGGGGAAAGAGATCCAAAACAAAAGTGCCAGTAAACTTAGACATGGCCAAGCAAACTAAAAGAGGCAAAAAATGCCTACACATTAAATGAGATGCATTTTTTTTAAAGAAAGATTTCTTTCCCACATTTACGTCCTATTGTAATAGCCACTTTTTCGTTCATTAAAACGAGTGATAGTGCTCTTCAATACAATCATTAATAGCAAAGCTATAAGGCTTTTATACCCGTTACATTCACTTCTCACCCTCCAAATACTGATGGTTAACATTATAGATGTTAGGGGGCATGACCAGCACAAATGGGAACACCACCACAAATGATCACCTTGTGCTTTCGGATACATTTGTTTCAATGTAGAGTCCCTTCATTTCACATTTTAGCAAGATGCTGATGCAGTGCAGAAGTGTGCAGAGCATCCTTTCTTTCACAAGGTCCATGCAGAAAACATCTAAAAAAAAATTGCAAAGTTCTGAGATACAAATGATTAAAAAAATCCAGGATGATCAAGTTTCACAATGTATAGTGTTCTGAACATGAGTCCATTTTCTTCTAAATTCTGAAAGAATAAAGTGGTGAGGAAAGTGAAAATCCACTGCTGCACTCTGTGATCTTCCCCATTTTGCTGGCCAGTATCTTACTCTGGCATGTAAGGACAGAGGTGATCCTCTATGGTACCAACCGTCCAGTGAGTGAGCTGCTCCTGTGGCAGGTACAGGCAGATGCTGCATAACTTGAAGATTGTAGCTTTGTTTTTTGGAGTCTAGAGGCAAAGAAAACCCAAAGAAAAGCTATTAAACCTAAAAGTTAACTCAGGACTAACAGGCAGACCCCACAGACGTTTAAAATTCACTGTTTCATACATATAAACAGCCTGAACTTAAAATTAGTCTGCAACCTCTAATGAATAAAGTGTTTTCGCTATTCTGTTCATTCTTCACTTGAACAATTTCTGTATTATCACCCAAATCAAAACAATGTTTTAATTTTTCCAGAACACTTCTAGGTCTATTTTAGAACTTATTTAATTTTTAATACAAAAACATTACTTCTATGTGAATGCATCTGTGGCCCATAGTTAGCTTTTGCACGTATGAATCCTATTTATAGCGTAACTTTCCTCTGAAACTGCCAAAACGCAATCATGAATGCATGATCCATTTTTCTACTTGAGTATTTTCCAACAGAATCACTGATGTTCCCAAGTAGAAAAGGCTTTTTATGATTAAAACACACTTGTTAAGATGAGGACAAAAGAAGCTTACCTGCAAGTGCTGTCTGTCAATGAAGAGAAACACTGACTGGTTAGGGTTGTTGACAACAATTCCAGTCTTGTCCTTTCGGCTCAGAACATGCAGAAACTGTTTTTCATAGTCACCATGATGAAATTCAAACTTGGCCTACATGGTGTGAGGGAGGGGAATAAAATATTTTTTAAGATAAAGCTTGTGCAACCCATTAATTTCCTTCAATCTGGGGCTTAACAACCACTTTAGTTTCTTTCCTTTTCCGATCTATGAAAAGCAGAAATTGGGGACCACAGCAACGACATACTTGAGTCTTGGCACCATCTAAAGACTTCCCTAGTTTCATTCTGCCAACACTGACATTAGCCATTGCAATGACATATTAACAATTCAAAGGTATGACTTTAACTGCAGATATAACACTCAATGTACCTTGTTGTTGTGGCAGAACATCCCTGTGCATCAGTTTCTAGGGAAAATTATAAAGCAAAGGTTCCATCCATCTCAGACCCTCTTTCATCCAACCAAATACAGCAACTTGGGATGCTCACAGAACCTTAATGACACCGTCATATTTACACGAAGATTCATTTGTACTAAGAGGCTAATCCACTTCTACAAATACAAACACACTGTGTGCATTTCTACATACATGTCATTTGCAAAGATCCTTCGGAAGCTTAAATTTTGGAAGGACTAATATAACAGTGCATAAAGACAGGAGGCAGGATTTGGCATTCAAAACACTGATTTCTTTATAAATAAAAATAGCATACTTTCTAATACCCACAGAAGTCACATACCTTATCAGCTTATTGGTTAAGGTGAGCACTTATCCTCCCCCTCCAGGAGTGAGTTACTTATTGAAGCTAAAAACCAAAACCAAGTACCTGAACAGGCCTAAAGGGTTCATCAGATCCCTTCCACCGAGAAAACAGGAGACAGACTATCTTCTCAATATCATTGCGAGGCCATAGAATGAAGTCCATCTCCTGGGTACAGCCGATCACATCCTGTGAATGGCAAAGTTCTGTGTTTATATTCCCTTCATTAATCAAAGACACAGATAAGCAAATTATCTATACAGGCACATAATTTAGAGGTGGTACTTATTATAGTGTTTGTGTAATTTTCCATTTGTATTACTCAAAGCACAACTAAAGTCTTCCTTGTCTTCCACTGAATTTTAGTATCAGTAGCCAGTTAATGTAAATTACAAATTTAAGAAAACATTAGCAAAGACTGTCTACCTTCCAGTATTCATAAAGCAAAACCACTTAGTTGTACAACAGGAGTCACTGTAAGAATTATAAACACATGCCTACTAAAGGACAAACAGGAAAAGATACAATTCCCAAGGCAAACCTCCGAATGAGACAAATGAAAGGTAAAGCTTAGGCACTATATATTTAAACAGTTTTTAAAACACATATGCTCTTGTTACCCTTCAAACTAGACCCCATAAACACATGGCTGCAGAACCCTCATGTTGCAAATGTGATGAGAAAATAAAAAAAAGGAAGGATTAGCCTTAAGATTCACAAAGAAAAGCACAAGTGTTGAAAGACTAAGATTCAGCAAGTGTAAAAAGAAGACCTACCCTGCGCATAGACTGGTAGCGGGGTGCATGGAGCTGTACTACATCCTTCTGCAGAAGCTCTAAGGAACTTTCCAAAGAATAGCTGGAATCCCGCACACCTTTCAGGATATTTTCTTCATAATTATTGGTCATGACTGGTATCACTTCAGACACTTCAAAAAGTGCTGACTTTTTCTTCTAAAAAAACGATAAAAAAAAATCACAGATTACATAAAGACTACAATCCTTTCTAGGCAACTAGAGGTAACACTTTGTTTTGGGATTTGTGATTTTCTGTATAAATGTATAAAGTCCACATCACACAAGTTAGCACTTTGACACAAACCACACTAAAATTTACATGCGAAAATTTATAAATGAATCAGATTAACAACTTCTTATAAACGTTGAACACATTTTTGTAGTCTCCAAAGATTTGCATACTAATCTTGCAAACATTAAAGCTATATCTAAACACTAACAGAATTTCTGCTTTATCAAGTCGAGTACATGGCTTTGGGCTGACCAAGAGCCCTCTGCAAGGTTCTCTTTGCCAATCAACACCTTTTTTCCCCCTTTTCAATTTTTTATAGTTGACCTATAATGAAAAGTGAAATCTTTCAATACCACATTTGGTGATAGCAGGTGATTGAGAGCCCATCTGAAGTTAACTATAAACTATAATCCTCTCAAAGGAGGTCTATTTTAATTTGCTAAGTAACTGTTGTACTCACTATAAATATTGCAGTATCTCTCAAGGAAGGCCAAAACATTATGAGTATGTGAAATAAGTTTTTGCTTAAAATCACCTGAAGTTGTATTTCTGTTTCTAACAGCTTTCTTATAGCTCATGAGAAATCTTGAGCTACTTAAGAGCTACATAACAGACAAAGTATATTTTACCAAACAATGCTCCACTCCCCCCTCATCAGAACATACACAGCAGGCAACTATTTGCTGACCAAGCTAACCTGAGCTAAACTCCTACTTTAAGCAATCTGGTATGGGATGGACATCTTCAAGTTCACTATGATATAAGAAAAGAAACTTGCAACAAATTTCTATACAGCAACCCAACAGCTGTACGAATGCTTCAACTAAGAGCGTTAAACTTGTGTCATCTAAGAAAATCTGTTGGCACGGCTTAAACATTCGTATCTGTATTACTGAGTCAGCACCCAGAAATTATATCCAAACATATCCACTTCTGCTTGTACTAGGACTGACAAAGAAAAGCAAATTGAACTCAAGAATTTTAAAGATTTTCAAAGCTTTTCAGGAAACAGTCTTCATTAAAAATACATCATTATTGCAGTGAATGCAAAAAAACCATACATTTGAGAGGATTAAACAATTTCGGTTCCCATCTACGTGCAGTTTGTGTATTATGTACTCTGTTGCCATTTCCTTTTATCTCCACTTCCTCGTCATTTTTTCAGCACATTCACTTCCTGACGCACCTACTTTTCTTCACCGTCTATGGATGGAAACTCTCCTACAATTTTAGGTCTGTAGCTGGCTTTAGAAATATCACCCGGCTCCCCACCTGGATGCACAGCGGTAGAGGCAGCCAAGCAAATGGAAATTTCCTCTGCGCCCTCTCCGCTCCCTTTCAAAATGGTAGCAGCAGTTTCACATGTGCGTGCGCACTTGGGCCATTTCCACATCCCATTTTGCGACTCCTCCCTTCAACTGCCAGGTCTTCCCTTCTGCTTTCACCAGATTAGAGCAAGAACTCGGCAATCGCCCCAGCCAGTTCTCCCTTCGCAACTCAGCTCCTCACAGCGAACAATTGTGAAAGTTAGGGACCAATTAGAGTTAACAAGTTACAGTGTTAACTTTGAAATATATCTACCCAATACAGAAGTTACCAAGTAACCGTGTAATGATGCACTGGCACCCTCTGCGCTACAAAACTACAGCATACAAAGAGCCAAAATGGCAAACACGAGCTAAGTAAATATTACAGCAATTAGCAATTAAAAAAATAAATGTTAAAAAGTCAATGGAATCTATCCAAGACAAAACATTTGATGCAATCAGACAGCAAGACTTTGCACAGCACACTTAACATGCAACAGACAACACAGAGAGACACATTAAAACCAAGTTACCTTGTCTTTGAACACAAAGGCAACGTACATCTTGAAGTCAAACTGGTCAGCTAAAGATTCTTTTTTCTTTCTAAGCTGAGCACGAAGTCTGTTCAGAGCTTGTTTCTTCCGGGAGTTTGGGTCCCCCATTTTGTAATACAGGTGGTACTAAAGCCTTTGGAAACTGTCGCTAAACTATGGGCACCTTTTCGTAAGACTCAAGTACAACAGAAACAAGTCGTTTGATTCCTGCTAATACGACTGAATAGATCAAACGCTAATGTAACCCAAAACCGCACCTCAGGCAATATTTTAAGAAAATGTCGTATTGGAGGGGTCAGGAAACAAAGTGAGTAGTTGTCCAGCCATGGCTGGACAAGAGGTTTTACAATAAATCAAGAAAAAAACCCGAAGAATTTTAAAGACAAAAATTTGAACAGTTTAGCCGCAGGAATAATGGGGTAAGAATAAAAAAAAAACAAAACAAAACAAAAACAAAAGAAAAAAACAAGCCCCAAACAAATCTTATCACAATTTATGTGAACAATAAAAAGCAACTGGCACAAGCCCAATCCATGGGGGGTACTTTTGCTCTGCTTACAAAAAAAAAAACCTCGAAGCTGAAATCACAAATTGCGTTTTACCCCAGCCAGATTCATGACTCTACTGATTATTATTCTCAGCCTTCCACTATTGCTATGTTGCCCGCCTTTTTCTTTAGAATTATTACACTTGGTGGAGAGCAGAGAAAAGGGTGCAAAGGAAGAGTGCACAACCCGGGAAGTATGACATTTCTCTGCCAACAACAACAAAATCAACTACAGACAACACAGCGCTGGTTCGCAGGGGAGCAAAGAGAAAAGACAGCGGAGTCATTTCTAACTTCATCCTGCTCATCATTGCCCTGAGGCTACTGCTGCCAAAGAGGAGAGGGATCATGATAGCCATTGACAAGGGGCGGATAGGGGTTCGAAGGACAGTATTATCTCACCTAGAGACTAAAACCCGAATCGGTGCCCCAAACCCGGGCTCCCTAACACTGGGAGAGCCCTACATCCCCCGACACCTCATACACTCCCTGGGCTGCTGATCCCCCGGGGATCCTTCTCTCTCTCTCTCTGCTGCTGCGAGCACAGTCAGCCGAGGCTGTGCATGGCCGGCGCTCTTGGCTTTCCCTTCGGCCCCTCTCTGCAAACAGGGCGGCAGCGCCCGGGGCGGCGGGACACCCACAGCAGCACCGCGTCTCTCCCCTCTCACTTCATGGCCACGACTCGGAAAACATGGAGTGTTTTTCTGCTCCTGCTTTTCAGTGTAAAAATTTTTTCCGAGGTTTGTTCAATTGCAAATCTGCGTTGCAATTTTAAACCTCTAAAATACCCTCCCCCCTCTTAAAAAAAAAAAAAAAAAAAAAAAAGCAAATCCCCAATTATCAGGTTATTTTCTTCCTCTCTCCAGACATTTTTTTTTCCCCCACCACAGGTGTTCGATTAGTTGGGGTTAAAAAGTTTTTAGGTTAGCAAATTCGTCGGACCAGGTTAAGAAGAGGAGGGGGGAAAAAGTATTCCCCTCCCTTCTCTGTCTGGAGAGAAAGGAAAAGAAAGAAAGGAAAACAAAAACAAAACAAAAGGAACCCCTCCCGAAACTTCCCCCCCCCAGTTAAGCAAGAGACTGAGAGGCTCCGATGAGAGCCCGGGGCCGTGGCCGCTCTCTACCCGCAGCCGGCGGGCGCAGGAGGAGCAGTGGAGGAGGAGGAGGCGGCGGCGCTGCTGGCAGCACGGAGAGGAGCCATGTCAAGATAAAGCCACGAAGCCGCGGAGCCCCCCCATCCCTGCCGCAGGGGACACGGTGACCGGGCCGCCCGCTCTGCCGCCGCTCGGCCCCGACCTGGTCCCCATAGTCTAGCTCAGCGCCCCGGGGCCGGGGAGTGGGGAAATGGTGGCGGAGAGCGGAAGAGGAGAAGAGGAAGAGGCGAAGGCGGCGGCGGAAAGAGGAGGAGGACGCGGTCCCTGCGCTAGCGGCTCCTACGGAGGAGGGCGGCGGGCATAGAAATCCCGGAGCGGCGGTGGAGTAGTACGGGTACGGCCGGAAGGAGGATGGAAGGGTTGAGGAAAGCAGCTCTTCTCCCAGGCGTCCTCGGAGGCGACGGCAGGAACGGACGGGAGGCTGCGGAAGCGCCTGCGCCTCGGCACAGAGCGAGTGCCAAGCGAAGCTGCGCGGCCACCACCGACCCCTCAAAATGGCAGCGCCTTAGTCACACAGGCGCCGCCCTGACCGCTCTGCCGGCGCGTACCAAGCGCCTGCGTCTCGGGGGGGGGGGGGGGGGGGCTATCTTATGCTCCCGGCAGGAGGGTTCAGCCTCCGTAGCAACCGACCAGCCTTGTCGGAAGAGGCAGAGAAGAGACTACAACAGCGGCTTTGAGCATCTCCGAGTCGTCACCACACTAGGAATCTGGGTCGTACTTCCACTCTCTTCCCTCTCCCCCCGTCACGCCTCGTGTAACTGCCCGCGGGACAAGTACCCGGATGGGGCTGCTTAACGCCGTTGTCGGAGGGGGAGGCCAGGGCAGGGCAGGGAGGCAAAGAGGGAGGGAAGGAACACCGCCTTCCACCCCCGCCCCGAGGTGGTATCGGCTTGGGGCAGCTCCTCTTCCTTCATCTCCGACAAATGACTGTTCCCGAAATTCCCCCTGTCCCAAATTCCGTCACCTTAAGGGAATACCTAAATTTGTTTCAGCCTTAAGCGTGGTGATATTATGGGTAAATAAATCTTGTAGTGGCACATCTTGTGTAATTTAATCCGTCGCACGCATGCAAAGTAAAACTGTAAGTAAAACAAATATAAAAGTCCAACGAAGCTGAAGTATTCGAAACCGAAATGGCAATGGGCTCATCCCCAGCACTGATCTTGCCCACGCACAGCCCAGCCCGTGTGTGACGGTCCATGTTTCTCTGTGGTGGATGTAGCGCTTCCCAAGGAAGCTGGCTAGAGTTTATAAATAAGTAATTGCTGTTCCATAGACGCAAACCCAATCCTTTGAGAGAATTAGGCATTTTTATTTCTGCACTACAAGGACAGCCCGGAATGGAAGCAATGGAAGCGAAGCAAGGACACAAATTGCTGTGACCTATGTTCTCCCTGTCGGAAGGCCCAGGGCAAGTAGGGAGAACTGCCATCTCAGCACTGGGCCTGAGTGCCTGCTGGCCCACCCTTCATGCCTTCCTTCAGGCGTGCCAGGGAAAGCCTCGCTGTCCAACATTACCCAGACTGGAGGCGCCGGGGAGCCAAAGGGGTGGTGACTTGCTGGTATGTGGCTACAGTGAGGCGCAGGCTGCCAAGGTGGGTGAAGGCATCTCCCCCACCTTTCCCTGGAAGCTGGTGCCTGTGAGTCACTGGAATAGCAACGATATTACAAAGATTACAGGCAGAAGACAAGTGCGGGCACTGTTCTCTCTCATTTGATTGTGTTTCAAAGCCCATGCAACATTGGTGATGGCACTCTTCAGTAACTCCAACAGATTTCAGTCTTTGTTCCCCCAGTCTCTGCTCTTACTTGTCTCTGCTGGTTCCCCTTGTTCTCTCCTGACCTTCTTATTAGTTATTTCCCTATAGCACACCTTTCCTTTACACACCTCCCCTGCAACACCTTTCTCTTGCCCGTCTTGTAGGCAGCAGCTGCGTTTTGGTCCTTGGACCTTATTGTCTTTCCCCTGGCATTAGTCAGGCCCTCTGATGTGAACACTCTGTCTTGTCTTCCCTGACACGGGCAGTGCCCACAACATTCCTCTGTTGTTTGAACAAGAACAGAGTAGAAACAGATCATTTTTACCTACTTACAGATTGCTTTTCGCTCCTAATGGCAATGCCTATTGAAAATAATCCTTTATTTGGAGGTAAAAAAGCAGGGCAGCTAAATAGGAGAATTACATTAGCTCTGCACTGTTTGGGCTATTTCAAAATGCCTGAGTTTTTTAACTATAACATCACTCTGTCCTTAACAAGAGCTGCGTTTAGATAACTGTTTTTCCAGCCAGTTTTTTCCAGTTTTGTTTTCCATGCTGCCCCGTACGACATTTTGTGCTGCAGTCTTATGCCCACTGCTATTTTAAGCCGTGACTCACGCTTGGCCTGTGACCCTCTTTGTGCCGGCACAGCGGATGCAAAGAAGGCTCGGCACAGCAGTGCTGCTTGACGTGGGGATTGCCCCAGCACAGAAAGCCCTCAGAGGGAACTGGCACCTTGCCTGCCTGTGGAGGAGAAAGGAAGGAGTTTTCTTCCAGCCCAGTAACTCCAGCTGCCCTTTCGAGTGCAGGGATGCAGTCACAAGGGATCAGGCAGCTGCCCAGCCCCAGCTTGAAGAATGCATCCAAAAAATTTTGTCAAATGTAGTGCTGGCAGGAGAACAGTTTTTCTTCTGGAGGACTTTCTAGAAGAGCTATGACGAGAGGAATATATATACTTAGAATATATATATATATATATGCATATATATATATGTGTAGAGGAAACAGGAGATCAAGTACAAAGTATTACGTGTTAAGGAGCCACCAGCTGTCTTCTGCAAACTCAGGCTGCTCAAATCCTTCCACAACCTTTCAGAAGGGGATGAGGAGTGGAAATCACTGCAGGTTCCTTCTGTAAAGATTGCTTCTCCTCCTAATATAGTCAACTACCTCTCTTACCAAGCTCAGTAAAGATTTTTTTTTTTTGCTCATTGGCTGTTAAAGGTATCCTGACAATGTTTACATAAATGAGTACTTCAACCGACCCAAGTATGTTTATTATACATATATGTGCAGAAATATTTGCCATTAAAGCAACGAGTAATAGCTGAGTCTTGTCCTACTTTTATATAGTTGTGCTTCTTTTCCTCCATCATCATCTCTATTTAAACATATTAAGTAACATCTTGTACTGAATGGAGAGTTAAGGCTTAGCAAAATAAATATTTATATGCTATTGATCCATAATTCTCTTGACTAGATAATTGTATATTATTGTTATGCTTCTGACTTGGTTATGCAATGTTGTAGCATTTATAAGACAAGCTTGTGGGCCTGAAAGCTGGTGTGTATTTTGCAATTATAACACTTTGTCTAATGACAGAACTGCCTCTCTTCAAATCTAATTTAATATAAGACCTGTTGCTAAGAAGAGAGGAATATGCATGGTATACAAAACAAACCTGACAAGTAGGTTGTGGCAATAGATGCAAAATATGTAATAGTTCTTTTTGTTTAGGCTTCAATCCCATTAGCACAGTAAAAATAGTGTTTCTTGTGTTAAATCCAGGCTGAGCAAAACAGTCAGTAGAGCGGGTCAGCTTCTGCTTGGCTAGCACAGCACAGACAAATCAGCTGGTGTCCTTGAGGCTTTCCCTCAGAGTGAGGACAGTACCATACCAAGTAGCTGCAGTCCTGTAGTCTTTGAGGAGTCAGATGCATACAGACCTTTAAGGATTTGGGTCTCAGCAGTGGGGGGTGATACTGTCCAGCTGTCATCCTGGAGAAATACAGAATCAAGCAGCATGGGCACCATTCCGTGTGAAGGTAGGAAAGACCTTGTCACAAAAATACATTCCTTGGGATAGAAAGTGAGTCATGTTTTGAGAAGCACTGCAAGTTTAGAATACATCATTGCTGGTGTATTTTTCCTTTTCTGCTCTGAAAAACTTGCATTTTCTAGTCACCATTTTATCATTTCCTTGCTGTTTTCAGTGTAATAAAATACTTGATTACATAATAGCGTGTGGCTTTTTTTCTCTAAATTAAAAAGGATTGGTAACTTTATAGAAACATCTTTTTGGTTTGTTTTTTTTTTTTTTTTAAATGTGTGTAATTCAGAATCTAATTCCTGTTTTCAGAATTAAATGTTTACTCATAAGTCTGTAGGCAAGACTGTACTCTAATGCCTCTGCTCTTAATTTCTGGCTTAATAATTAGTTACTTCAAGATTAATGATTTCTAGTTAATAATTAGTTTGTAAGAGATTGTAGCAAATTGGTATGGATGTTACAGACATAGGTAGGAAGAGATGAGATGGATTCTGTTATCTTTCTGTTTATACTTTCCACGCATATTGTACTGGCTGTATATGTTATAAGGAGTAACAGCCCTGAAGCTACTTGCTTCAAAAACAGTACTCTGATTAATTCAGTGCCAAATATTTATGCATCAGACAAAAATAAATCAGTATTCTTTTTAAATTTAAACAAGACAAATTAGGTGGTAATTAAAACTCTTTCATATACTTTAGAATATAATAACTAACTCTCTTCTGCCTTCAGAGAAAACATTCGTTTCTAAGGCATAACAGGAATGCTTCTGTGTAAAGAAATGTCAGTGTTTAATGCGTACAACATTCCTTACATCATGTTCTGAACAACTCTATATCCAATGAGAATCACAGAATCATAGAATGGTTTGGGTTGTCCACCACTGTCCACCAACTGTTGTGGTGGACAGCCATGGATAGAAGAAAATTAACTCTATCCCAGCCAAAACTAGCACACCACTGCACAGCTGTTGCAGTGAATATTAAGCTTCATTCACCACTTCCCTGTGTCCCACCTTATAGTTGCGGGGTGCTTGGTCATGAAATGGGACACACGTTCTTGGACATGTGAGGTATTGATCCTAAACTTTGGTTAAAGTTTACCCACTATCTTGCTGGATTTGTTACATCTTAATAATTATGTGTCTGTGTATGTATATACATACACACTTAAATATGCTTGACTATCTGTGTTCTCATTTTCTGCTTGTCCATCTTGCGCTTTCCTGACACTTAGGAGTATAACTAAAATTAACTAAAGGTTCTCAGTGCCTTTGCTGAGATGATAACTTCCACAAACAAGATATCAAATCAATTTCCACTTTTGAGTATGGTAGTTATGATTTCTTTAAGAGCTTGGCCATTTTCTTTGTGTAACAAATGCATGTCCCATCTCTAAAACTTTTCATTTATTTTAAAAATGTCTGAAATATACATTAAAAACAAGGATCCCTGCCTGTGCTTTGTACATAAATTTGTGATTCAACTTCCATTGGACGAAGTTTTTGGTATCTGAAACACTATTGGCTCTTTTCACTGTGCTGTGTCACCTTTAACTTATGTTCTCAGTTAGTGGTGTGCAAATGTATTTGTCTTTTTTAGACTGGTTTGTTCTATAAAAAACAAAAATAGTGATGTTCTGAAGTAGGTTTTGTGTTTGTCAGCAGGTGCTTGCAAGAGTAAGAGTAAAATTTGAAACAACTTGTTTTATTTGTTCAGTCTGTAAATAATATTCTATTTACATGTAGTCAACAGATTTGGAAGTGGTTTTAGATTATTAAATCCTAGCCTTTATAGAGAATTTTTAATTTTTAAATCTTAAAGCGTTACATAAGTGATGTTTTTTTCAAGATAAATCCATTGCTGAGAAGGTTAGGACCTAACAGTGTTTACGGGATGTCTTAGTGACTCACAAGGTTATTAACTAGGGAAAAAATCACTAGGTGAGATGTAGATATTTCTTTTAACCTTTCACCTCCAGAGCACTAAGGATCAGTATTCACAGGACAATCTTTCATTCTAATACAAGAAAATTGTGTACTCTCTGGATATAATTAAAATGGGCTTGCATTATGAATTGTACCTAGATTGTGCTGTGCATATAATAGTTTCTTTATGCAGAGTTTCATTAGCATGCAGCCATCCATACTGATTAACCTAGTGAAAAGAATGTAAATCTTTAATTTCTTATCGGTAACACACTTCTATACCATGAAACACCCCAGAAACAAGAGGTTAAGGGAGGGGAAGCATGATGCCACGCTGCCATCTACTGTCACCCGGTGGATGGCTGGGAGCCCTTTCATCCCTTAAATAAATATTGAACAGAAGGGCCAAGAGAAAGAGCAGCGAGGGACAGTGAGAGCCACAGGCCTTTTTTATTGATTCAGAGAGCCCAAAGCCATCTTCAGACATTTCCCAGACCTTGTTGCAGGGTTTGCACCCAGAGCAGGACTGAGAAGAGGTGTTCATGTGTGTCAGATGCTCAGCACTGCACTGGCTCTCCTGGCCCTCTCCATGGTGGTTTTCTGCATCTCAAACAGTTATAGTCGTTGCTTACATGATATTTATGTAATAATTCAACATACACACACAAAAAAAGTTACGATGTCGTTTAGCTGTCCTTAATGTAGAAGGTAGAAATAAAGAGTCCTTAAGCACCCCAGAGAGAGATCATTGTCTGCAGGATACAATAAAGGCCTTGGCAAAAGTCACGGTGTGACTGTCAAGAAGAAATACAGTTTTGTCAGCACTTGATTCTAATAGCCAAGTCCAGACTCCCTCTGTGCAATGCTTAGGAAGTTTCCACACACTGGCATCTAAGCAAGACAGGACCTGGAGACCGGATAATGCCTTCCCACCTATTCCTATGTTTCCAGGCATGTGAAGTCATCCAAGAAGGTTTTTTTTCCAGTTGTCATTTGCTATAAAAACTGATAACATTTATCAGTAGCAATGGAGTATAAAAGCTTTTAAAAGTACACATTCTCTGCTACCATGAATAATCTAACAAATTGGCTGAGCTCTGTGGGAAACCTCGGGGTATTTGCTTAGGCTCATTTGAAGTGCAAATAGTCATAAGTATTCATGATAGAGAGTTTTATTTTTTATGAAACAAACAAGCTGAAATGCATTATATTGCATTCAATCTGAAGAAAAATATATTCTGCTAGCATTGGGCTGACAGATTTTTGCATGTAAAAATGCCCTAATCCCTATTTAAATTTAACCTTGGGCCACCAAAATGGGAATTATTACAATATAGTAACTTTTTTTTTTTGTGAGATTTTTATATAATTATACTGGTTTCTCACAATTAAGACTATGAATAGGCTGCTAATAATAAACTCTCAGTGTTCTTTTTGAGACGGTGACAGGGTTCTTTACAACCCTTTCGAACTGAAGAAACTGAACTCAGAGACACAGTGGTTCATAAGAGGACATGTTCTTCAGATGGATAAATTGAAGGAGTGACAGCTTTGTAATAAACCTCCAGACTGTATGCCTCCAGCAAGGAACAAATTAAAAGGAAAAACAATCAGAACTGTCACATCAGAACCATATCCCATTACCTTACCAACATTTCTAAAAACAGTTATTCCATTTCTGAACTGTAAATCCACTGGAAAACTTTCTGTGAATTAAATCTGAATCTTGGAAAGGTATTATTTGAGAAAGTTTCACTTGAAAACATAGTATTTAGAAAAGTTGTATCACAGCCATAAAATACACACAGTGCATATAAATCTATGCTTGCATCTAATTTGAAAGTTTCATATGATGTTTTATTGCATTTTTATATTTCTGTATAAAAATACACAAAATTTAAAAACAGGAATGTTTTTATGTTGTGTTTATGTACACATTACCTGTATCCAGATTTTTCTGAAAGGAGATTTAATGCTGGTAAGATTTTATGCATATATTTAACTAGAGTTTAGCATATCTGCTAGTATTTTGAAATATGGAAATTTCAAATTTTCTTCCAGAATCCACAAGAATTTAACTAACTTAGGAGCCTGAGCTTTTTTTTAGTACTGTAGCAGAAAAATATTAATTTAGATAGATATTCTGTGTTATTTTCATTTTCTTGATAGAAGACAAAGCTAACTGAGGTGACAGCTTGCTGATGACACTATTGTATTCAAGATAGTAGGAACGAACCTGACAAAAACTGCCGAAGGGCATTAGGGAATTGGGTAGCACATGAATAAAGCAATGAAATTCAATGTAGATAAACAAAGAATATATCAAAGCATAAGAAAAAGAATCTTAATTTCACATATCAAATGACAGACTTTGAACTGACCATCACTCAAGAACAGGATCTCAGAGTTATGGCAGATTTTTCCACAAGAGTGCGGCCCAGTGTTCAGCAGTATTTAAAAAGGCAAATCAAATGGCATACAGTTCACAAAAGAGCAGGAAGATGGAACAGCTTTCATGTAAGGGATATGTAAGTAGACCTGGGAGAGAGAACTGGAGGGCAGACTGTGTAATTGTGGCCTAGATAAGGACAGATTGTTTGTTGTCTCTTCCAGTCCAAGGACAGGGGACATTAAGGGCCAATACAGGAATCAGGTTCAAAGAGGAAAAAAAAAAGGAAGGTGTTCTTCAGGCACTGGTTATTTGAGCTCTAGAAGTACTTGCCAAAGGATATTGTGGACAATGCAAATTTAAATGGGTCAATGGGAGACTACACAAGTTTATGAAAGAGAGATCAGCATTATTTCCTTATTCTTGTTTAAAGATTTCCTAATGCATAATTTTTTATGTTCTGCTTTTCATCTTTCATCGTGCTTAATACATTTTGCTAAGTACCATACAGTTTATTTCCAAACAGAAGATTAACAGTGTGGCATGCTAAATAAATACTTCCCTCTGAAATTATCCTAATTTCTAATAGCTCCATCATATTGCTTGGGAAAGACGTTGATAGCTGCTCTACAAGACCTTGGTCACAAGGAAAGTCCTAACTCTACAAATGTTTACTCAGGAGTTAGCAAAAGATACTATTAACATAAATAAAAGATAAATGTGCAAATACTTGCAGGAACATAAGTGTTAAGTGGCCTCTAACAAAGTTAAGGGCATACTTCAGGCATAATTAATAAAAGCTGTAGCCTGCATCGTATAAAATTATTACTGTGTATCAGGCATGGCGGCTTAACACTCTTAATTAAATTTTCTTCCCCGGTTTTGCAGATTGTGCTGTGTTTAGATTGTGATGACAATAAAGCGGAGAGGTGATTAAATTTGCTTTGGTACAACTTCTTTATTAAAAAAACAAACAAAGAGAAAACAACCCAACGAAAATCCAAAAGACCACGAACTGCTCAGCGCTCCCCCTCACGACCCTCCGCCCCCGCCGCGGCCCGCGGGGCGGGGCTCCGCCGGCGGAGCGGGGGGAGTGTGGCCCGTGATTGGCTCGGAAAGCGGCCGGCGGCTCACGTGACCGCGGCGCTCCTTATAGGGGAGGGCCGGGCGCGCGAAGAGCGGTAGTGGTGGGAGCGCGCGCTTGGGCGTCTGTGCGGGAGCGGCCGCCGGTGAGCGGGATGGACGGAGCGAGGGAGGGAAACGGCGGTGGTGGGCGCTGGGATCGGGATCGGGAGACAAGTGGGACGGAGGGACAGGGCTCTCCGTCTTGCTTGAGACGCGGGGGCGGGGGGAGCGGGCGCTCGGGCTTTCACGGCCGCGTTTGGGTGTTGGCGCGCTCCTGCCTGGCTGCTCCCATTGGCCGCGGCGGCGCGCGCGGAGGGAGGGGTGGTGCGCGCCCCTCTGGCGGGAGGGGGACGGGGGGGGGGGGGGGGGGGGGGCAGGGATGTCTCGTGTGTCCCCCGTGTCCCCCCTCCCAGTCGTTTTGGGTGTGCGGCTGGGCCTGCCCCCGCCAACCCTGCGGGAAGGCCCGTCCGTGAGGGATCATGTGGCAGCGCCGGTAACAGCGACGCGGGGCGCTGCCTTCCCAGCTCGTATCTCGGTGAGGAACTCCAGGAGAGGCTCCAGAGGCTCTAGAAGAGCCTCGTCACCACGACTGACTACTTAATGCTGCCATAAAAGCTGATAAACCGAAACTGTAATGTTCTGTAACGAGTGTCCCCCGAACTTCGGTTGCAGCCGAAAGTTATATTATTTTTTTACCTCTTTTTGTTGTTTTGCAGTTGATCCTATGCATTCCAAAATGAAACAGAACCTGACTGAAGAAAAATCATCAGGATCTCTGCAGGTATGGGCTTTAAGGCCTTGAAGCTAGTACCTGCTGTCTGATGCAAGCTTTATATCCACCGAAGAAATACAAAGGAATCTGTTGCAATGTGCTTCCACCTGACTTATGTTTAGTTGGCTTGAGTAGCCTCCTGGCCGTCTGTGTGGCTTGGGAACATGCTGTCCTTCTTGGGCATATGTGCTTATGACTACTTTTTTTCCTGTTGCTCAGCAAGTCCTTTTTACTTTGACACTGAGCTTACTGTCTCTCCATGTGATTTTTCCAGGGTTTATTTGGTGCTGGCTATGTGCCTTTGCCTACTGAATCTGTCTGGCTGGTGAGGGGTTGTAGAGTAGGTTCTGTAGTCTGTCCTTTATAGGGATGAACTCACAAAGAGTTAAATCTCTCTTGACTTGAGCATGCTTTAGCTGAAATATTCAAGCAGGCAGATTGGTTTCTAAAGTCACCCTCCTGAATCATGGTTACCTTGGAATTGGTGGAAATGCTTACAAGATTTAAGTTTTTGAGGGTTGAGTGATAAGTTACTAAAGTTTGTACCTATTCTTGTGTAAACCTTTTAACGTAGGCCCTAATCAGAATTGTACAAATACAATGTGTAATAGAGGCTAGTAGTCCTCATGTCAGGAGGCATACTGATTGTAATGAAAACCTCTGGTATTAATGAAAATTGCCAGTTGATAAGTCTGACTTACACACACAGCAGTCTTGTCCCGTAGCGTCTCTACTGTGTAAATTCTTCGGTGTGGCTTTTTGCACTTTCAATGGGTTAACTCCAGAATTGGTCAATAACTTCTTGGCAGAATGTACTTAACTAACCTTCAATAGCAGCGAGTGGTGTCTGACACACAGTGTGATTCTTGTTCCCACAGCAGTTAATGTTTGTCCTTGAGTTGAACAGTAGGATAATTGGTGGCAGAAACTACCGTGGGAAAGGCGAACTTGTGTCATACGAAGTGCGGTGTGAATCGTAACTTTCTCACGCTGGTGTGGCATTGTGTTCTGGCTATTCTTGCTTGGTTGTCTGCCATTGTTTGCTATCCCATGGTGGCAGTGTAACCAACCCAATCAGAAAGCCTTAATGCAGGAAAGAAGTATTTATGCATGATAGGAGGGGTGATAATCATACTGTTTAGACAAAGCAATAGTCTGGATCGAAGCAGGGAAACTTTTGATCCATTTTAATGGATAATCAAAGTAACACAGCTATTTAAGTGAGCACCACTTGATGGTGTGTTCTCGGGTAACAAAATCAATTACTGCCTGATGTGTGTAACTTCACCACCTAAACATGCAACTGCAGTCACTTTTTTCTCTGTCCCCAAAAGACTAATGCTGCTGCTCTCAAATGCAAGTTTCAGAGTTTTAGCTGAAGTTCAACACTGTAACTGGCCTTCAAATATAGTCAGAATGTTTCTGCTGTAAAACCTGTTCAAGTTCTGTTATGAAGGGTGTTTTCTAAGAGGCAGGGACTGAACATTGCTTCATGAGATTAAGATCTGTCTCTGCTACAAATAACTAGATCCCCTTATTTACAAAAGCATTAACATAAACCAGAGTGTCATATCTTTGTCTTGAAAAGAATACCCATGGGTTATCATAATGGAAGCATGAGTAATTCCTAATTTTCAGTTTATGTAAAGAGGAATGGCAACTGTCTGAACCATATTTGTCTTTTTAGAAATACCTCACAGATACCACATGCACTGCTTCCCCAAGACGGACTCTTAAAATGATTCAGCCTTCAGCAGCAGGTAGCCTGGTTGGCAGATATAATGAGGTATGAACTAAAAGATAATTTGTAGATGTGTAATTATTTTGACCCATAGTGAAATACTTTTGAGCTTTTAGCTGAAAAATATCTGAAAAAGTGTAATTTGCTAACTAGTGTGGCACAGCTTAAGCTTTCTATTATTTTAGTAATAAATTATATTAAAAACTAGCAACTTCCCAGTGCTTTGGGAAAATTTCTGAGGCATTTATTTTGTTAAATCTATCGATATCAAGGAGCATGTTGGTAAACTAGACCTATAACATGAAGAAAGCAGGACTTGTAGAGACTTATTTGCAGTCATGATTGAGCAGACTTAGAAGTTTGTATTTCTATAAAAGCTGAAATGTTGCTCTGAAACTAAACCTGCTTGTGTTTTATACAGAAGAAATCTTCAGTCAAAAGGAAGCTCTGGAATAACAAGTTTGCCTCAAAGGCTTGTAATGCTGAGGTGTCTGTGGACAAGGAGCAAGAAAATGAGGATGGTGTCATTCAAGCTGTAGATCTCATGATGAAAGGTATGTAGGAACTTCTGAAACGTTTTCTTGCACTTTAAGTGCTATGCTGCTTTTGGAGTACAATTGAAACAGTTTCTTTGTCATTTAGATAAGAGCTTTTTGGCTTTTTGTAATGCCTAGCAGGAATTGATGATACTTATCCTCTGTAGTATAATAAAGTTAAGATATCTAATATTTGAGTTTATGGCAACCAGTAGCTGAGAACCATTGTGTGCAGCAGTATTAAGTCTTGTAGTTTGTTACCTTGGCTGGGCTATAAGCTTTCAAGTGACTAATAATTAAGTTGAAATGAAGGCCTGTTCTGGCACAGTGTGCTGTGTGTGCAGTTTCTCAGAACCATTATGCCCAGCATGGACAGCGACTTGGGAATAAGACTTCTGTCTCCCACAAAGTACACAGTAAGACCAACATTTGCAAATCTTGCAGAGCCTGCTGCCATGCTTGAGGCAGCTTTGTGAAGGCACTGTCTGTATAGCCATTAATGCAGTGTAGCATCTGTTTCCTGTAAGGTTATGTAATTAGTTGTAGTTTTACAGCTAAGATCTGAAAATGCTATATGGAGTGAGTTCTTAGTATCACAGCTCATAGGATACTTGTGTGTGTTAGATAGTGTCAGGTGTTCTCCAGAATTTCAGTCTTAGCACAGACTTACTGTAGCCTGTTACTTCAGGAAGTCCTTCACCTCAGTATTGGAAAGAAGTGGCTGAAGAAAGGAGGAAGGCTCTGTATGAAGTGCTTCAAGAAAATGAAAAGGTAGCTTCTGAAAGATAACTACTTCACTACTGGCTATTGTCTTCCTCTTCTAACATTTTGTTATTTGAACCAGTTGCACAAAGAAATCGAACAGAAGGATGGTGAAATTGCCCGCCTAAAAGAAGAAAATGAAGAACTGATGTCCCTTGCTGAACATGTGCATTACATGACCAGTGTGATTGAGGTACTTAAAGCAATTTTCAGTTAATGTTGTAGAATGAAAAAATGAAAGACCAGCAAAGGTTTTTATAATGAATCATGACTTCTGTTTTGTGTGCTCATGTGACTCTTCATTTTAAATTGCTGCCTGACCTGTTTCTTGCAGGATTGCTCTAATTCTAGAGGCATAAAGCTCCTTCTAGGGGATGAGTTTTTCCCACTTTAGAACCTACAGGAGTAATGGCAAAGTACTAAGATTGATGCTTTCTGAAGGGGGGATTCAATCTACTTTTAACAGCATTTGCATATTGGAGGTGGTGACAAGGGAAGGAAGGGTTCATCTTCACTTTTTTGAGATGACTTAAATATGCTTATATATATATAAAATATACCTAGTAGGTTGTGTGAGACTGCTGGCTAAATGAAGTGCCTGTATGTACTGTATCCTTTAAGGAACTGAACTTGAAACAGAAACACAAAGTAGAGCAGTGAGAGGGAGAAAGGAACACTATGTTCTTTAAAGTCAAGGTTTCACTGAGACATTGCCAGTTTTATGGCCCAAAAAAGGCTATGCATAAAGTCTGTAAGGTTCTTAAAGGTGTAAATCTCGAGTTCCCTCTGAGAATTCCTTGGGGGTAGGTAGTTGTGTCACTAATTCCATGGCTCCTCTATCAGGAATGGATTCTCTGTAACAGCCTCTGAAGCTGTAATAAATATGTAGATAACTTGAACATAAAGGTTCCATGGCTATCAGCTAGCTTATTTTTGCAGGGTTGCAGCTTTCAACTGGGATGTAAAGCTAGGCAAATATTTTGATTCTGTGATGACTAGACTGGGGAGGTGGAAACAAAATGAAATATTATTGAAAGCAACTTGATTAATCAAGAAGTAAACTTCATCAAATTAATTTGCAATTAATGCAGTTATTTAGATCAGCCTTGAAAGACTGCTTATTTGCTACACTTGAATTTTTTTTCTATTCAGGGAGTACTGCTTGTTAGTGATAAACCTATGGGCTGAAATTACATTACTTGAAGACTTGAACTAATGTAATTAGAAACTTCTGTACAGTTCTTCAACAGCTAAGTTCACTTCTGAGCTTCAACAACAGCCTGTAAAAGTCCAGTTTATCTTCCTTAGATCAGGTTGGGTGAGGAACTTTTAGTCTGAAGTGCTACAAACTGCTGAGTCTTATAGTTCATCTAGTCTTAATGTAGCTTCATTATCCCTGATTAAAAATTATGGAGTTAATTGGTTGTACAGTAATTTTTTCTGAAATTAAACCTATATGGTACTATAGTAAATATTTAACTTGGGAAGCAGCTTCCCATATTTTAGGTTGCCTAAGGTAACCCATCCTACTGAAGAACCTAAGAAAAACTTAACAGTCAACAAAGCAAATGTGGTCTGCAAGTCAGAGGTAGTAATTTGAGTTGAAATTGTATGAAGATTTTTGTAAGTGACGAGTGTTTTTAATTATATCAACAACCTCCAAATGAAAGTGATTAGCTTGCTTAATTCAGTATGCAGAGTCTTATTTCACTGGTTATTAAATAGAAAAAGTATTAAGTTCACTGTCCTCTGTTTCTTTGTAGAGGCTAACTGGTCAAGGACCTGAGAATCTTGAGACACTGGAGAATCTGACTCTGGAGGAATCCAGACGAAAAAATGAAGAGCATAACTGTGGAGATGAGGAAGGGCTGTCACAAGTATCATCTGGCTTAGGGGAGAATAGATCAGATCTTGCTTCAAAGGAAGCAAACCATTTGCAACTGGAATGACAGCCTTTAAATAGGCTTATGTATGTGGCTTTTAATTGCAGACTTCCTCTTAAAAGGATATACTAAACCTTCTCAGGTATAGACACTTGTGGAAGTGTTACAGGTGTTGGTATTTTTAACTGGCATTATGTGGCAGTGGGAGTATCTGGATGCTGCATGGAAACCTTACTACAGGCTGCACGTAGTTACTTGTATGAAATGCACATACTGTGAATTTCAACTGTTGTGTAAATACCTTATCTGACATAATTCATGAACATTGATAAATAAATCTTTGCCTTACCAAAACAGCCTCTTAATTGAGTGGGGAATGGCCTGTAGATGGAAACTTTCAAGTTTTTTAGGGAGTGCCTGGGTAGTTTTTAACTCTTTAGATTTGCAGAATTCCGGAGAACAGAGTGACTTTTGGTGGATGGGGGGGAAGCAATAACTTGTATGCTTTTTTGGTGAGGCTTCAGAAAGACAAGAATGAGTACTAAGAGTCAAAATTTCAAGTTTAGTTAGATTTATGCTTTTCAGGTGTCTTAAATAGTTTCCTCTGCCTTTTAAAGGAGCATTTTGCAAGTTGTAGAGATGAGAGCTTCAGTAGAAAGTATTAGACCATCTCTTTTACTAGTACATTCATTGGCTTATAAAGAGAAGGAGAAGTGTTCTTAATCACAGTAGCAGCTGTGCTGAAAATTAGATAGAGACAAAGCAGCCTTAACTTGAGAGGTATGGTGGAAGCAAAGTCAATGCCTGATATTTACCCAGAGATGAGACACCTTATTACCAAGGTAGTTAGGTTCTGAAGAATTTACATGAATAAAAAGCAGTCTTTAAAATTTTGAGCACCTTATCTGGCACCTGTATGGGGTGTGGCTGGAGAGTAAGTTGGATACAGGTTTTCCAATTGCAGTTGTTCTGTAACAGGGTCTTCTAAGGATATGGTGGCCATTGCCATAGCTTGAGAAGGGCTTAAAGTTGAGTGGCTTTCAGGAGGCAGAGAGGGATCCTGGTTCGTGGATCTATCTGGCCTTGCCAAAGATGGTTGCTTCAGGGTATGCATGAATGAGTCTTTGGAGCTATCAGATTGGCACCTTTGGGTTCCTTCTGTCTTGCTCCCTGTGGCTGATTGTAACTTAACAGATATTTTGCAACTGATTTCAGTTGTGACATCCAGGGAATGTCAGAACCATTGTAGGAAGTAATATTTCTTTCTGGCTTCCATTTCACCTCAAGTATGGTAACTAGAAAATGAGGCATCATGTTTTCTTAGGAACTTGGTAAATGAAAGATTGCACCTTCCAGTTTGTGCTCTAGAGGGTGCTTAGACATATTCGTTTCCACCACAGATCAGAAAAGATGATAAAGGTGTGTCCTTTATGTTTTCTTTAAGGAAAACAACTGAATGCTTGGTAACTGCTTTGTAGAGAACCCTGGGTTGTCTCTTCAAGAGAAATGGATAATACTTGTAAAGTGACTTAGACCTCTCCTGTCTCAGATTCTAAGCAACTTCCTTGACAAAGTAGTTCAACAATAGTAAATAAAGAAACATAAATTTTATCTTGATATAATTGTCTTTATGCAGTTCAATTTAGTTTAGGTTGTTCACAGTTAAGTGTAATTTTTTTCAGTGGTGGCTTTATTTTTAAACATCAGGGATATTGTGTTTGCAGAGACTGTAGAAGGGAAGGAAGCACTGTGGCATAACTAGCAGGCCAGGTAGACCAACACAACAGAGACAGCAAGTGCAACTCTTCCACTATCTCACCTCTTGCTCTGTGAATTGCTATAATACAGGTGCTTTTGTTGGAACACAGAACTGCCAGAAAACAATTAATCCAGAATTTGTGTGCAGTATGTGTATCTGTCTTATCTTCAGGTCGCTCAAGAAGAACGCTTATTAGGTTTAAATCTTGTGCTTTTTCTGGATTGATTTTATTTAAGTAACAAACAAGAAAGTCCCTTGAGAAGCTGGAACCTTACTTCTGTTGTAAGGAATAAATCATGGGAGTTCTTCAAGTAGGCTTATGGATTTATTGCAGCAGGTGGATTTGGTCCACCTGCAACAGAATAACTTCTTACATCAAAAAGGCATGTACCATTCAGTAATACATCCTAGTGCTTCAAAAACCAAGACTACTAGGGTTTTATTAAATGTAACTTGTTAGCAGAGAGAATAGTTTGCTGTATAAACTCCTGAAAAAAACCATGCTGCAGGAGAAGGCTAAGCAGGAGAGCCAAACTGTGCCATAGTAATAAACCCCATATATGTGCTTTGTCTTTGTCACAAACCTTGATGAAACACCATCTATGCCTATCATATCAGTTATAGTAATGTATGAAAGTGGTGTCAGAAGTTTTATGATACTGCATTAATTGCTGTTTAAAAATGTTCTAAAAGGGTCAAGTTTTGTTTATTGTTCTAAAAATTCCGGAGCGCTTTTTAAACATGCAAGCAGTAGCATTGTTACATAGTAAGTCTAGGAATTCTGTATTCACGTGTGAAAGGCATGTCAACTGTGTAAAAATTATACAGAGATTTGTGTGATTAGTTCTCTTACAATTATTTGACATTTTATTTTTGTTTGTAGGGAAACTCTCATTTACCACTGCAACATAGCTATGTAACAGCTGAAAATCAACATCACTAAAGACAGATTTCATATCCAGCTGAATTACAGAGAATGTTCTATCTAGCACAATAAAGTTATCAGTTCTAGAACCTAACTGCAGAATGTGATTCTTTCTGAGAAGTCATAATGCTTTTGTACACCGGTGTTTAATCAGCATGCTGACTCCTTTTCATTGCAGAGGATACGGCCACAATCTTCTCTTTCATTGAAGTATCCTAAGGCTGCATCTACTATGTCCTAGCACTTCTCCTATAAAATGTGCAAGTCCAAACAGGACAATGTCAGACATGGAAGAGTAAAGTGTGGGGAGATGGGCTGTTTGCAGGTGTCAGATGTTTCAAGAAGGAACAGCTGTGCAGGGACTAGTAGGGGCAAGCAAACCATGGGGTGGGTGGATGGTTTATGTGAGGAAGAATTCATAATTGATTTTGCAAAAATAACAATTTTATTGTGAACACCTATTGTAGTGAAGACATCGTGTGGAGAAGTGAATTAGACCATAACTGCTTGGCTGAGCAGCTGAAACTCAGTTGGTGTATGGCACTGGATTGCTTATGTGAGTGCCTGCAGCATTGCTGTGTGTTGCAGCCTCTGCATAAGTAATGAAGTTGGTAATCTTTTTTTTTTTTTTCCCAAGGAAGCATGATGCATATTCATTTACTTTTCCTCAAAGGCCATCTCAGGTTGGTCTCAGAACTGGATTTGAGCAGAAGATGTGCAAATCTGCCAAGGCCATGTGTCTCCTGTGCTCCCACTGTTATTAAGACTATTGTATTGTTACCATCAGCATTTTCTTCAGCAGAAAATGTTTATTGTGCGTTATTTCTCTTTCCATTCTTATCACAAAGTAGTTCAGCAAATGACAAAGGTATTCTGAGGAACCTTGGTTTGCTGCTGTTTGTCGATCTACCAGCAACTGCCTGTAATGAAATGTGACTGGGCCATGTTCAAGGTCAAACCCTTGGGTGTGAGTGTACCCCTATCATACCCCCAGGGGCACCACAGCCATTTGAAGTGGGGTGCTGCAGATCCTATCCTCAGGATAATTCCATTGCAAATCAGCAAAGCAGGGAGCCATACAGAGTCCGGCAGTTCTACTGACTCCTAATTTTCAGTGCTTAAACTCAGCATTAATCTGTACATAATGGGCTGCAGGATAGGGTCAAGCTATAGAGGATACCTTTTCTGAAGGTATAGCGGGCACAGGAGGAATCTTGCCAAAATCTGTGAAACTGTGCAGCCTAACTTATGCTGCTGCTGTAGCTAGAGCAGTATAGAGGTACTATGGGTTTCTATATACTGGGCAAAATGCAGAGAGACAGTGAGAACATGGCAGGGGTAGTGAAAACCACTATAGCTCATGAAAAGCATCAGGTGAGGATGAGCCACCACCAGGTAAGTCCCTTTCCCAAGTGTGCTTCTGGCAAGCTCCCCATCTCTTCCATCTGCGCTGAGCTACTTTGGTACAGGAACGTTTTCCTAACGTACTTTTCTGGGGTGGCCCAAACCTTTAAGTTTGTTTGAGTCAACCTGCTGCAGCCCTAAGAAAAAGCTTTGGTAATTACTGCCTGCTGGTTCCTTCTTTGCTAGTAGGTAAGCATCCGTCTTGTGACAATCACCTCTATGCATCTGATTTTTCCTACTCCACAAAGGAGAGCTCTTGCATTAATGTGCTAGGAAAAGGCAGCGTTATCAGCTCTGTGAGCATAAAAACATACATGTTATTAGACAAATACATGGTTTGTTCCTTTTTACTTGCCTTCAAGTTTTGGAAGTTTTAAGGTCTGTTAACTTTCTGAAGGTTGTAATGAATCATGTTAGAAGATGATAGTTTTATTTAGTTTTCTAAAACAGTATTAATGCTCAAAGTGAAATTTAGCCTCTATGCATCTGTATCCCAGGTTCAACCTTGTCCTACTAAAATTCCTGTGGATTCCCTTACTGACTTTATTGAGAGCAGGATTTTCTCCTTCCTATCTGGTTCTTAGGAGCTATATCCATGGTTTTTAATAGTCATAACGGTGTAGGATATCAGCTTTAGGCTAATGAACTTCCCTGAGGGTGGCTTTAAACCACAATGAAATGAGATATAAACTCCTTTTGGCATGGTACCTCTATATGTGAGCTGCCCCATGCTCTCTGCAGCTTTGGCTCTGTGCTCCATACGCAGTTCTGCATTCCCTGAGGTGTGTGCCGTAAACCTCGATGTTTGTAAGAGGAAAAGGAACGTCTTCTGTCAGAGGAGAGTCTGCCTTCACAAAAGGGAAGAGTAATCAGCAGAAGTTTGGTAATAAACCTCTTCAGCATATTTTCTGCTAGACCCTGTGGAGCCTTTTTTGATAAGTATCTTGAATGCTCTGAACCTAAACTATGAGTGTGACAGTGGAGAGGCTGCTTATGGAAAGAGTGACTATACATATGGACTGATGTGCTTAGTAATTAAAAAATAATCTTTATTATAACTTAAATGTGATAGGAAATATGGTGAGTACAAATGCCACAAAACTAAAAGAAAAAAATTAAAAAAAAAAAAGCAGAAGTTGATACAAAAAGACATGTTGAAGGGATTCAACTGATGGGACAAGTGTGATATAAAAACCATAACATGGCTATTTCACCTTCTGCAAAAAGTTTATATCGCTCAGTAAACAAGTAAGCATTTTGCACTGTACAAAATGTACTTCTTTAATTAAAGGAAGAATATATATATTTATAAATATACAGATATGTACATTTTTGTAACATTCACAGTAAACAAACCAAAACAAAAATGACCCCTGCCTGCCAATGTGTTTGACTCACAAGGTTTCCTTTTGATGTGAATTGTTTGCAATATTTTCTATGTCGTCTATGCAAATTTGGATACTTCAATTGACATCTAAATAGCATTTCATGCATAATGAACACAGTACAGGAACACTCTTCTGTTAAATTCTATTCACCTCCTCTGTTAACTTAAGGCTTGTAATCAACAGTTTGAAACACTCACTGCCTTTTATCCTTGCAGTGCAGGGAGGAGAGATGCATTCACTTCTCCCTCTGTTTCTTACTGCCTCCCAGGTCCACTTTAGTTTGTTCTAGTTCTTTATATTGAAATCACTCTATAGAAACTATGATCCACTAATTAGAGTATATGAAATCCAATCCTGCCTGCAACTTACAGGACAAAATGGCTTGGGGAACTCGTGCAATTAGCTGTATTCACTCCTCAGAATAAATAAATGCACTTTACCTTTTCATTTAATTTTTAGAAACCTACATGATTGTTTGGTTCCCCCTCACAAATCTCTGGATTAATGATGGTTTGTTGCTGGAGGGCAAGAGAAAGGGAATAAAAGACCAGTGGAGGCATTTAGAATGAGTCACCAAAGTGACACCTCCCAGGGTTTACATCATGCTGTTTGTGGAGGCAAAACTTGAAGAAACTTGCTCTCTATTTCATTACTGAGACGCAACTGAGAAAGCTGAGCAGCATTTCCTGCCACTGGAGTGTTGCAGGGAACACTCTTGAAGGGGAAGCTGCTTTGCAGTCCTGCTCAGGTGGCCTCTTGATTGTCCTTGTTAGATACAGTATCGCATGTCTCAGGTTTTCACAACAACTTCAAGGAAGTAAATATAATAGGAGAATATATGAAGATGCCAAATTCTAAAAACCTCGCAGAAGTTTGTTGAGGCTGAATAACTGCAATTACATTATTTGTTATGAATCAGTCAAGAAGGTATTTTTCCTCAGCATCCAACTAACTGTTCCATCATGAGCTGTGACGAGGAGCCAATAGGAACCCTTAAGCTGGATTTTAGATTTTGCTTTTCCTTAAGAAGTCTGTAAATTGCTACGTTTGGAAACACTTCTAGAATACTTCAAAGTTTTCCTCCTGCTCCCCACACTGAAGTGCAGCTCCATCCTACTTCAATGCCTGTTGAATATAAGCAGGTTCTTTTCCATCTAAAAAGCTGTGGCAGCTTCAGTTCCACGGCGGCTTCCAACTTTAACAAATTCCCTGGGAAATTTGTCCAGCTGTTCATATGCCAGTCTCCCATCTTCACCTGAATGCAAAATGTTAAAGCATAATAATGTATTACTTCATTGCCCTACAGCATTTTAAATACTGAGTTTTCTGCTGTTAGAAAGTAGTGATTTGCCAGTAACTTCTTGCCCTTCTTAAAATTTATCTTGTGGAAAGCAATTTCGGAAATTACTTGGAAAATTAAACATGCCCTGATTGTTCAATTTTATTTTTTTTTATTTTGTCATGTAATTTGCTTGGTTGTCTAAAGCAAAACAGCAGCACATGTGGCTTGTATGATTAAAAGACAGTATCTGTACACTTGTCTTCCTGAATGACCTAAGGTACTTGTGTCAACTCAGTTTTGATATACTTGAGGCAGATGATATTTATCCACTTCTGCCTTGGACAATTCAAAGCTGTGAGGGACTGAAATGTTAATGTTTTAAACATTGTCAAAATTATAAAAAGCCTTTTTGTCAAACTGCAAGAAGCCCACCCCCGCCATCCCCCCCCTCTGAATATGCCTCCTGACTGGAACTTGGACTGTGACAGGGAACTTGAGATAAGACTATTGTCTAATTATCTCAGGTCTGAAGAGAAGTAAACAAGGCTCATCAGGTGGTGGAGGAGAAGGGTTTTGGGTGTGTGATGGCAAAATCTCTCCACACTAAACACAGTAAACTGCCCACCCCACCACCAGAAAGACCACATACACACAGGACATTCATGTGAGAGGCAGCTGAGAAGGGTCATAAACCATCAAAGACCCTCAAAGCACTCCCCAGACTCATTCCTGGGGCCTTCTACCACCAGAGGACTGCAGGTGATCCAAGTGAGGCAACAAATCCAGAGCCTGTCGCAAGAGGTGCAAAGCTTCCCCCCACCAGGGGAGGTGCCTGGGCATCTCCTGAACGTATATTAATCCATTGGACACTATGCTTTGCAGGACCCTCACCACTAAGAAGACTAGAAGCAGACACACAAGAAGCCACCTGGTTCACAGAGTGGTGATACATTTTCTATTTTAATCTCTCACTCTCTTTCTTCTCCCCCCCTTCCTTTTTTCTATTTCTTTCTATCTCTGCCTCACATCTACTATTAAATAAAATCCATATTATTGGCTTTGGCATATGGTCTCATTTGCACCTCAGTTCAGGCAGAGGCATTTCTAGTAACATTATTCACTGGATCGTAACAAAAATTTATCCACTTCTTACTTCCCACCACTTTAAAGAAGTGAGTCTATCCTCATCTTTACTTATATACTGCTGAAAAAGAGGAAACAGTATATTTGCTAAATGTTTGTATCTCTCAAATCCTTTTCTTTTAGGTACTGTCATCTATGTGCATCTTCATGAAGATAGCATTGAGTCTTGTTGAATTAGCCATTAGGAACCAAAATAGTCTCTGTATGTTGTCTAAAAGAATGACAGAACAATCAGAGATTTCAAAAGAAGTGTCCCTGGGCCAGTTGTTTTATAACCTGAGCAATAACATGCCCAACAGCAGAGTGAAGTCCTGCTGAACTGGTGAATGAAAGAGAGTATATTTGAGTTTGCATAACTAAAATCACACATGGACGCACTCCCCATGGAATAGAAATGCATGCCTAGCCTAAAGGCCAGAAAAATACAATTTTTCTGTGCCACCGAAGTACTGGTGCCCTGAAACTGTGCAGCCACACTTGCAGTCACATACTGCTAATACAGCTAAAGTACAGGTTAATGAACAGGGTGTTCTGTAGTCTCAAAGACAAATGAGGGTCAGCGCAAGGTGCTGGAGATACTATGTGAAGGAGGACTTGCAGACTGTCCAAACAAACATATAAAAATAATTTAGATTAAATGAACAATTCACAGTGCTAATGGCACATGAGAGTATGACTATGGCACTATAGGGGTGATAGGAGGGTATCCCCAAAAGAAGGGTGTATAAGACACAGCAGGCAGTGTGCTGGTCTTGACTTCTCAAGGCTGTTATGTTTTCAAATTCATTATCAATTTTTTTCTGTTTCTCAACTTCTCCTTTGCTAGTCTTCCTTTTCTACTTCCGCCTCCAGACTCACACAATTCAATTTCTGTCTTTTTGCTTTGTTTTCAAAATGAATGATTTTTAAGAATTTATATTTTCTAACCTGTTTGAGTCTCTGTGTAAATTTTTGTTTCAATTTAGACTATCACATTTGCATAACTCAGGTGTCTTACATGTTGCTCTGTTAAAAAATGAAATTAAATACTGCTCTGAACCAGGCAACTCACCAAGGGAGAGCAGGGTTTCAGACGCCACTTTTCTGATCTCTTCATTGTCAGACTGGCAGAGCGTGACCAGCATTTTAATGCTCTCAGTAGCCTGGAAAGTGCAAAAAGAACCACATTAGCACCACACAGTACACTCCAGTTTTTTTTCACAGCCTTGCATGGAAATAATAACCATCCTCTGCATTGCCCTTCCTACTCCATGGGAAGGGGGCCTTGGTGGAGACACAAGTAATGGGGTTTCCATGAGGGGAAGCATGTGGAGTAGGCATATTTTCTGCTGTCAGTGTGGAGCCTTTCTAATTTTCCTTCCCTATGCACTACATACATAATCCTGGCTGACCAGCTCTGTTCTGCAGCTTCTGACTGTGGGATGGGTGATGGGCTTTGGGCCAAGGCCATAAAACTGCCAAGGCAAGGATGTAGCAAGGAGACAAACAGGAGACAGGGATCTAGGGAATGAGTTTCACATAGAACATATCAAAGCTGGTAGGTCTGAGTCAGCTTTGCCATCCCAGCTGCCTACAGGGACATGTTGGCTGGCCAGCCCAGTCACTTCAGTGCAGGCTCCTCACCAACACCTGCGCTCACCAACATTTCCACACTTTTGCCTTGCCTTTGCTATTTTGGGTAGAAAGCAGGGAATAATCCTGTTCTCTGCTACAAAAATGTCAGGTCTTTAGGGAGAGCGGCTGTCATAGTGTCTCTGGCAGGCTATTTAATACAACAAGAAGAGAGATGAGTGAAAGAAAGGGCAAATGATGATACTTCTCCTCAGCAGCTTTTTTTTCCACGGCAGTTGCCATTCTCACTGTTCAAGACGCATCAGAGCCACACTGCTCAAGTTAAAAAGTGTCTAGCTCCAGTTCCCACCACCACTGATTTCTATTCTCGACTTTTCCTGAGTGGTCAAAAACCCCACTGCAACCTGCATGCAGCAAATGTGTAATGTGCCTCACCACTGCCTCTCAGGGATGCCTGTCAGCATCTCATTTAAGGGAAAAGTTTTTTCATATATTTAAACAATACCGGATTATGTATTGGATGGCACCAGTTGTGACTGGAATGAAGTTACATTTTGGAGCTGTCTTCTCCAGGGGACAGATTAGAGGGAGAAATACTCAGTCCACAGTGGGTCTGTCTCATGGAACCCATTTTTTGCCCCAGTGTCCCGTACCAGTCAGGCGTAGGTGGCTGCTGTTTCCTATGGCTCTATACAGCCAAAACAGAAGTGTATTTTAGGTGGGAGTGCAAAGATAGTACCAGATGCTAGCTGAAGCTGTAGTGCCCAGATGTACCAGTTATTTGTCATAAAACAAGCTGTGACCTGTCTCTCTCTTCTGCTATTGCAATACACATGCATTATAATTTTATCCTGGGAAAGGACGTTTTTTGTCCTTCTCAGTCAGTACTCTATGGATGAATATTTTTTTCTCTGTGATGTGGAAATAAGTCTCCTGAAGTCAATATGAGAGGGAGGAAAAGATGGTATGTGAAAGATAAATTCGGCCATTGTCACAGAGCCCAGGTGTGTGTGCAATGAAGCTTCTAAACCAGTCCCAAACAGCATGGTATCTGAGAAAGGTGGAGCACAGCAATGCAAACCACAAACACTACTGCTGCTGTTATTGCAATTTCTATTTTGATGTTTGTACCTATCAAATGTCCTTTCTTTAAAGTAAAGCCCAGTGCCACAGTGAATTCCTTGTCTCTTACCTTGAGGTATCTTAGAGCCAAGCAAGCTGCTTTCTGCAGCTGGAGGTTGGGCTGGGTTAGTGCTTCACAGTAATAAATCAAGGCCTGAAAGCAGATAAAGGAGAATACCAGTGAGAATGTCTGTGCCTCTGTGGAGCAGAAGGATGGAGCATGGAGGTATTCTTACCCTACTAAAAGGCAAACAATTGCAGCCTGCCTCCCTGACAGTGAGTATGTGGGATGGAGGGGGACAGTCCCTGCTACAGTTAACAGGGCGGGATAATTCCCTCCAGCAGATTCAGGCCAGGCCAGTAGTCATAGCCAGTCTCAGGCCAGCTTTTGGTGAGGAAAAGTTCATGTTAAAGTGAGATGCTCAATCTGTCACTCTTGAAGGCCTTTCACCATACATTGCCAAAGAGCTTTACATGGGCCTAGGAGTCTAAAAATCTCAAGAGATGACTGTTGAGATGGTCTCTCTAACATAGGGATAGTAATGAACAGGTCCGGATGTACCCCAGGGAGCCTTAAAATAATGATTACAAGTTTAATATGAGCTGCTAGACCAGTGTACTGCTTAGCCCCCAAAATCAGTAGGTATTGCTGAGCAGCAAATCTCAGTGGCAGTCGGCTGTGCAGTGAACTCATCTGCAGCATAAAGCTGCACAATACCCTCATAGAAGGCATGCTGTGGTCCTTCCTGCAGGCAGTGAACCAGGTATCAGCTACCCATGCCATTTCCAGGAGGTGGTTATATTTTCCCTGAGATGCTGCCTCCATGAAGCTGGGGATGGAGAAGGCTGGTATGAGATACTAAGAGGCTGCAAAAATGGAAGATGAAGAGGGAGGGCAGGCAAAGAGGGGACTAGATTGACAGAGCAAAGCAGAAGTAAAAAGTGAGCTCCTTTTTCTCCTCCTTCTGCCTTCCTTCTAGTCTTCCTCTTCTACTCTTCTACTCCTTCTATTCTTTCTCTTCCAACTGCATTTTCTTTCGCTCTTTCCTGACAGAGAACAAGAAGGATAGTAGGGAAAGATCTGCCATGAAGGGGCAGAAGCCAACTCTTCATTTCTTCTTACTCCTCTTCTCTCTTCTATCTAATTTCTGTGTTTAACCTGGCCCTGCTTGTTATTTTTGGTATCTGTGATAGACTCAAATCTTAGATCTCACAGCTGAGCTGCGTTTGCCCAAGGCAATCCAGCCCCTCCAGAAATGGTGGTAAGTCCCACAGATGGCAGCCTCCTTCGGGAGAAAAATTAAAAATCTGAGACCTATGTCTTTGCATGTTGATGATGCTGGAAACTGTTACCTTGAAGCCTTGGACTGAAGCCAAGTCTGAGACAGGGCAGCAGAAATGCTGAAGTGAGGAAGATAGCTGGAGAGCACAGCACTCAGTTAGTATTTGCGGTTTTGGTTAGTACCTGTTTAGTGTAATGATAGGCAGAAGCAGACTGGCATAAAGACAGAAACAGACCTGCATATTTGCAGAAAAATTAGAGAGGATATCCCTCTGGATCAGTTTAAATCAAGTTTGGAGCAGTTATTTGCATAGATATTTGAGACACACAGGTAGGAAAAAAGTCATGATGATACAGGTCTCTCATGGAACAGATTTTCTGCCACTTACCTTCTCCCTGAAATGCCTATTTTCTGCAGTTGCTGTCAGAAGTGATGCCACAGCCTCACTGACTTCATTTTTATTTTCATTGAGAAGTAAAGCCAAAGCTCTCAAAACTTCCTGCTGTGGTGGAAGGTTATTGGAGTTTATTTTGGACACATTTTGCTGCAGTTTTCCATCTTTCACTGACTGCAGCACCTGAACCACAGACGCTAGAAGTGCAAGAGAAAGGTCCTTGTTACTTTATCCTCTCAGTATTTTTGATTGCTCCTTTTCTCACTAGCAATCCTCAATTCGCACTATATACACAAAAGACATGAAAAAAATCCCCATCTGATCAACTGCAACATTGCAGTGTGTCCGCATAGGGAATTGTCTGGGCTTTAAGTTGGGCTGTTTTCTCAGATGATCAGAGGAGGAGGAGATGAGTAGATGAGCTCTGTGGGACAGTGCAGCGCTTACATCTACCCAGAGCTAAGAGTCTGCCTGTCAAATCTTCACTACTTTCTGCTGGAAGATGTAAATTCTCCCTGTAACAAGTGAAACTTAATATCCTTGTCAGTGTATTGACTTCCAGAGCATGTTCGTGAGGGCTTTTCCTAGGCATATTGATGTCTGCCACCAAGAGCCAGGGCTAATGTGTTTCAGAGGTGGGCTGAAATACCTTGTTCCTTCCACATTTTTGAGCAAAAGCTCCAGAGTATGCCCAAACAAAAAGGAAAACTAGGCAAGGTTCCTCAAACTCCCTCTTAAATAGAGAAGAAAACTTGGCTTGCTAGGGGCTGCAGTCTAGCATACTTTGTGGAGTGTCTGCTTCTCTCTTTAGCTCTTGGTGGCAGAGCCTGCAAAACACTGAGGTGCTATAATCCCCTGGATCCTGAGAATTGCTCAGCACTTCAGAAGGTGTCTCCATAACAGATGGTGAAAGACCAAAACCCAAGCTGTGGACACACAAAACTTCCCAGACCACCACCATCAACCATTTCCTAAAAATCAATGCTTTCAACATACTTTTTTTTCCATTTGAATATGGAAATAGAAATGACTGAGGGTCTATCTGCATCTGCTCCTTTCCCTTGACAGGTACAACCATTCAGGTGCATTCACACTTAGTAGCCAGGGCACTTCTCGGTGCCTGTGTGCCTTGTCCTCCTTCTTTTGTAAAATCAGTCTCAGAGCTGAACTGTTTTGTGCCGCGCTCAGAAGTACACGGATGTACTTCCCAGTTAGCCAGCAGAATTTATACACCCTACCTTCTTTTGCAAGCTGTAGTAAATAGCTTCCAAGGTCATTAACACTGTGGCAGGCAAAATAGTTGTAATACTGAAAGACGGTAATGATCTCGGAGGACATGCTGGAGTAGAGGACAGGTTCCGTCCGGTCCAGGATCTGAGACACTAGGATCCTGAAGACTGCAGGCAGCCATGGACAAAGGGTCAGGTTAGTAGGAGCAAAATGCCACAGTACACTTCAAAGCCAGAAAGAAAGAACTGTATCTGCAAATTTAGATACTTCCCAATGTTTCTAACCACAGCTGTGGTTAGGTGAGAAGCTAGACAGACCTTCTCCCTGTCTAGGTTTCATAACCAGAGGATATCTTTGTAAGGATGAACTCTGCAGTTTATGGATGGCTAGTGCAGCTTTCTATCCAATTCATATAACATCATTTCTACCCAAACAATATCCTGAATCACTAAATACCTACCCACACGCACCGCCAGTTACATCTCTGCAATGCCACTGAGGTAGGGAGATGTGCACAGAGATAGGATTTGGCTTTGCTGGTTTTTTTGCTCCTACGTGAGCATATGGCATACAGAAAGCAAGTCTGAGGCACTGTCTGTGAGAGCTGGAGCATGGAGCAGGAAGGAGAACACTGCCTTGGGTAGGCATCTGCAATGCAGGTGCCCACACCCGAGCAGGTCAGCCTATATCCCTGTTCTGTCCAAAGGAGAGCTAGTCAGTATAGCTGGAGTTTGAGATGTATAGCACATCCCACTCCAGATAGAAGCCTGTGCTCAGACAAACTCACTTGAATGTGGATTAATTTCATCCTAGTGCACTGTAATGGGGCATGGACATTATGTATATACAAAAAATTTAAATGTGAGGATTCCTACTTCACTGAATCACTTACAAACGTGTATTTGTGAATAGACTTACTTTCTGACTAAGTCATAAACCTTAAACAGTATTTACTTTTCTGTTTCTGCCTTTTTCTCCTATTATGATCTGATTATTTTGGGCCAAAACTGTTTCAACAGTTTTCAAATGAGATTTTGGAGCTATGCCCAAACAGACCTCCAAGGGGTTGGAAAACAAAACAATGGAGATTGAATAAAGTCCAGTACACAACTGTTCCCCTTTTTGATGAGTGATACAATTTTTTGCAGCAGTTAGTACCTGTTTCTGCAAGTCCTGGACACTCCTCATTCACAGTGGTGGCAAAATTGATATCCAACTGCTTCATCATCTTGTCTGCAGATGTGTGATACACTCCCGAAGGGCCAGTACACTTCATCCAGAAAGCCAGCAGTGACAGTTTCTTGTGGAACTCTGGAATTGCTGGAGGAGAAGACAAAATGAATGATAAAACAAAGCCATGCCGAAAGCATTGACTTCCAGAAGAGAAAAGATGGTAAGAGTGGAGGAAATTTCACCCTAGCCCACTGATGGACAGTTACTGCTTGCTTGGTCAGCCCATGCCATTACCTTCACAGAGCATGACTGTGTGCCCACCTCAGGTTTGTAAAATGTTTTTTTTCTTTCCCATGGTACATGAGAAAATTTGTTCTTGATCCAGTTCTTGGCACTGATGTCCCATCTTTTTAAATACCACAAAATAGTAGGGGAATACTGCAAACGGTCTGCACAAGATTGATCCCTGTTCTAGCATTGCTCTGTGGCCTTGTATAAATCACTCAATTTTGTCTCAGTTTTCTGATAAAGTAAATACATCCTGTTGTATTTACCTACCCTGCCAAAGTGCTCACGAGGGCGAGTAACTATGTCTTTGTCAGACTATTCCAAGTATTAAAATAGATGCAACAACAAGAAAAATAACTAAATAATTAACATAGAGATGACTAAAAATGAAAATTTTCAAGGAGTCGCCTCTGATAGTGTAATGCAGATCCTGCCTTTCCTCAGGAAAGAAAGGTGGAGGAATTTGGCTTTTCAGAGGTGTCAACATCCCCACCCCACCAATGACATCTATCCATCCTCTGCATATCAAGCAGGATAAGAAATCCTTTCTCTTCCCACCTGCTTATTTCCAGATACCAGTGTTGAAGACACATGTAGATGGCACCTGCCTGGCTGTGGTGACTGCTACATCTACTGGTAACCCTGAGTCTGCCCTTCCTACAGTGGCAGCTCTGCGTCAATGGTGAGCTCTGCACAGCGACTATTTCAGCAGGCATGCATGACCAAACTCTTTTCAGAAGGAAATCCCCTAAACTGTCTCTTACCATCAGTAAGAGAGGTGATGTTTCCCAAGTTCTCAGTGCTAATCTCCGCAATATTCTCCATCACGAGGATCTGCCTGGATAGCTTATCCAGGAGGTCTCTTGTCACAAATGGTGTTTTACTGGAGAACACAATTTGCTGGTGAAGACAAATGGGAAGAGAGGAAAATAAGTCATTGAACCAAAAAAAACCCCAGCCTCAGAAGAAAACAAAAAACTCCAAAACACCTGATGTGAAATAGCAAATCCATTGCCTGGAACCATGAGATCTCCTTAACTTTCAAAGTTTTTTGTCTCTGGAATATTTTATGGTCCTGGTTGATATGCATTGTTGCTTATAACTTTAACATCTACATCCACACCCAGACACCTGAGTGTCCAAGCACCCATTTGCATAAGTAATTTCTGATTTACTCACTCTACATTGCTAAAGAAATCCATCTTCAAAAGCCTTAAAGCCACAAAAGAATATTAGTCTGAATTTTGCATAACATAGGCCATGGAAGACCACAGGTTGCTCTTTTTCCAGTACATTTCAGCTCTGATTAGCTACTCAGGTGCCTTTGTTAATGTGCTTTCTCCTTGCTAATACTCCCTAGTGCTGACATCTGCATTTTCTTCAGCAGTTCTTGTAAATATTGTTCATACCAAATCTGCTCTGTGTGTGGACATAGTTCAAGCTTGACTCCCTCAGATGCATACTTACAGTGTACTCTTGCATTTAAATCAAAACTCTCCCTTTTTTTCATACTTGTGAGTCAGCAGAGTGTTCAGAAAAACATTAAGAGTGTTGGAATCAGGCTTACTCTGTATTGCTTCAATGGGCCTTTGGGAAAATAAAGTGAATTATATTTAAGATGGAAGAGTGAATAACTGTAAAGCAGATGTTGTAGCATGTTTTGATTCATCAGGGAAACCCTGATGCCCTCTCTTACTGGAGGTTTAAAGTCACATTTGTTGTGCATGGGCTCTGAAAAAAAACCTACAAAAACTCACCTCCAGTAAGTTGTGAGCATGAACTGACAAGTCTGATGTCCCAGAGGGGCTGCCACATGCTGCCCTCACCATGTCTGTTGCAGACAATCTCTCTGCCTCACACGTAGAAATTAATTTCTGTTCTTGAACATTGCAGCCTCAGCTGGGACTCAGTTAAACACTGGGGACAGGGGCTTCTGTTTTACCTCTGAAGACATGGGCTGCCTTAACTGGAGACCAACCTCACTGAGGACCTCTCAGCGAAGCCAGCAGGCATTTGTAACCCAGATCATGGGATGCCTCTGTCATCTGCTGCACTGCCCCTCAGTCCTCCTGGGCAGCTTCTGCAAAGTGCCCCACAGTTCACATGTCAGATGTGCTCAAAGATGGGCCAGGATGGAAGAGACAGAGGCTCTTTTGGCTGGGGGTGGTCACCATCCTATCTCAGCATGGCATCTGTCCCAGCCCTGAGCTCCTGCTGCCTCCCAGGTGCAGTGCTGACCTTGCCAGCCTGCTTGTCCCCATGTTGCAGGCAGGGATCATTTTAAAACATATGCCCCAAATGAGGCAGGCCTGGTACCTGAATGAGCTGTGTGCAATACTGCAAGTGCTTAACTATGGTTATATCGAGGCTGTCGTTCCCTGTGGTCAGGGGCAGAGGGCTGCCGGCCACGCTGGTGCCCACACCCGTATCCTCGGTGAGAGCTTCGCTCAGGTGGCCTCTGGCTTCTGGGTGCTCTGTCCTGTAACTGAGGAGGGAGGAAGGAGGAGGTCAGTGCAGGGCTGACTGCTGCCACAGCAGACACACACACACACACACACACACACACACGCACACACACGCACACTCACACAGGGTGATGAGCAAAGAGCACGGCAGAAGAGCTGAAAGCAGGCAGAAGCCTGGTGATTAACACCTTCATATTGCAAAGGAGCAGTGCTGCCCTGGCTGGGTGCAGGAGGGATAAACCCACCGAGGGGACAGACCCTTCCCCTGACTGGTTTGCCTTGAGTCATGTGATGCCCAAGCAAGCCTTGTTAACCTGTCCCTTGGTGGTGACAGCTTTCTCTCATCTGTTAATGAATTACCTGCCCAGTCACTGTGGATTAAGCACCATGACAAGTTGTGCCACCCCAAGCACTGAGCTGCTAAGAACAGCTCTGTGCTTTCCGTGTTCTCCTGCTGCCAGATTTAAGGCTCATTGCAGAAGGAAGGAAAACCACTGCTGAAGTAAGAGGCATGATGTCTTCTTACGCTGTTTTAGACATAATGTGTACAGCTTACTTTGCCAATTGTTTCTGTAAGAGTGTAGAGTTAGTCTCACTGTGTTTTAAATCATTATTTCCAAGACTGTCTTGCTGTACAAATGGTCCTCCCCATGTTTAAATGCAAAGCCTGAGGTCAGTCCCAAGATGGCAAGTGTATTTGGCTCCAAGTTCAGAAGTTTCCACACTTGCAATCTTTACACTGAGTCACACACTTACACATCTAAAAATGGAAGTGGGAATCTGTACTGTCTGGGGATGAGCCAGAGAGGGAAAAAAGAAATTTTCATTTCTACTCTAACTGGTTAAAGCTGGATCCTTAAATCAGGACAGACTGGACTGAGCTCAGAGTGCCAGTTTAGCAAGCAACACAATTTCCAAAATTTTTCTTCCCACCAAGTCTTATTCTGGAAAGAGAACATGAGATGAGGGGAACTGCATGGTTGTTGCTTGTTGCACTCAAAATTGCTTTAAGCAAGCTGAGAGTAGTATTGCTCCCTGGTTGGAAAGTGCAAGGTGTGATGGAATCATGTTCTTTCCTTTTTTCCAGCTCTAGTGCCGCTTACATGCCTGCTGGGCATCGTGTCAGCTCAAAGTATGCAAACATGCTTTTAGGATCTAATGATTGAAGCACAGCATCTTGAAGTCACACAACAATGGCAGGCCACGGCACAAACACCACAGCTTTTTTGTTCTTTTTTTCTTTTTTTGCCTTTTTTTTTTCCTCAGAAAGACCAAAAGTGATGCAAGAAGGGCAGGTAACACGCAGGGCCATGAACAGAGTACCAGTCATCACTCTTACATTCCAAAGGAAACCTACATCATGCTGCTTAAATCTGGCCCTGTGTTATTGTTACTGACAAGCTTAATCCACTGCAAAGACTCATTCGGCTAGAGAGAAAAGACAAAGGGGGGGGGGAAAACCACAAAGGAATTAGTAATTACATCCAAGGAAGGCCAGGTCCAAACCTATGTCAAGGAAGAGGCTCTGCCAGTATTGATGTCAGCTTAATTTAATTTACCCTTTTCCTTTGAAGGACAAATTGCATATATTTGAACAGAGAAAGAAATGGTCCTGGAAGCTGAAGATTTTGTATGCAGCAGCCACAAAATTTTGTATGCAGGGAACCCTCTGACCTATAAACTCATCAAGGATTAGTCAGTCTTCCTTGAATAAATTGTGCACCAAGATCCCCTGTTAGTGACAAAGAGCTAGGGTATCAGTTTGGCGTAAGCACAGCTGGCAGTTACTACAAACTTACCTATTCTTCTCAATCTCAGTATCTGAAAATACTGAGTCTGCACCTCCTCCACCATTACAAACCTCCACACCACCACCTTCCTCATCATCAAAGTCAGAGGTGTTCAGGAAATCAAAGCTTTCTAAAGCACTTTCAACTGTTAGACTTAAACTGGAGGACCTGCTTCGGCTTACTGCTGGCTTGCACTGCAAAGGCAGAACGAACCAATGAAAACCCCAGATATTAGCTACTACTGAAAGATAAGAAAAACATTATAAAGCTTAAAACTTTCATATTCTTAATTTTATTTTTAAAACTTCATTTTATTGAGTGTTTCATTTCAAGACTTCATATTCATAGCATATACAATTAAAGCCTGAGAACTGGGAAAACCCTTCTGTTCCTCCTCCCCTCCCCATCCTACCCACTCTCTACCCCAAAGGAAAACCCTCAAAGGCAAAATTCAGTGTGTTTCATAGAAATGTGAAGTATGTCTTGAGTCCAAGTTTTGCAGCTTTCAGTGTTCTCCAAAAGGAAAGGTGGCAATTAATGCAATGGAAGTTGAAAGGGGAAGGTACATTCCATAATTGCTGTCCTAGCTACAGAAGCCAGTTTTTTACATATCCAATGGCACTATCTGATTTATTCCAGATGAAACTCCAACAGACCTTAGCCAGGAATTAATTTGGTCCCATATCTGCAGATTTATTAACAGAATGAGAGGACTTTTGTGGCCTTTGAAGCCAAATGGCTAATCAAGGAAAAGCCAATTAGGTATCAGATTCCTTGGTGACAGAGAAAGGCAATATTGTAATTCAGAAATTAACAGTGCTAGAGAGGGGGGAAACCATCCCACCTTGCTGCTAGGAAGAAATGCAAAGGAAACCTTGTAGTTGCTGTAGGAAATACCAAAGGCCCTGGCCCCATGTGGCAATTCATCCAGATATGTCCACAGAGTTGCTTTCAGGGTCACCCTGCAGGATCAGATGTAGCTTGAGGGGTCATCTCCATTGGTTGGTTCAATGACTTCAACATCTTTCACACGATGTGATTATTCGATCAGAAGCAGCCATGAGCCAACAATGCCATTATATAAGCTGCATCTTCCAGTCCCAGGCAGGAGCCATGACTTTGTTTCAGCTTGTAGAAAGAAATGCATTGGCCTCTGAGTTCAGATTCAGCACCACGTGGAGCTGAAGAGGGTTGGAGCTCTATTTCCAATTCATTTGCACACAATACAAATGCAGTGATGGTCATACATTTGCACTTACAATACTTGACTCCTTAAACTGACTGTACAGTCATTAGCTGATCAAACACACCTCCCAACACATCTGTGACATGGGTGGCTGCTGTATCCCACTTCCTGCGCAGCACTGATGGGTTTAGCTACCATTTCCTTTAGGGCTGGTGGTGCAGCTTCTTCAAGCAAAAGCAAACAGCAACATGTGGGCTTCTCCTTTTCTCTATATGGCCAAGAGAGATTTCTTCTGCCACAGCTCAACCTTTTTTCATGGGGAGCCCAGCACGGTTGCTGGTGATGCTGAATGTCAGTCTGCAAGCTGAACAATAGGCGGCAAACACACTTTAACAGATCTGGAAGAGGCGTCCATCCCAAGTGTGCATGAATCCTGTCTGCATACATCCGTCCTCACTGCCCCCCATCCCATATCCATCCGTTTGTCATTTCTGATCGAAGGAGTCTAAAGAAACAGTCTCCATTGTCCCTCTGCTGTTTGGATAGTTGACCTCTTTGTATAGGCTGCAGAGCAGCCATGAAGTTAGAAAGTGATAGTAATGGTACCTTTGTCTGCTTGAACCTCCTTGGGAAATAAATAATGCATGAACAGGGGCTGCAGGCTGTCAAAAAAAGCACTCAACTTGGGAAAGTACCATGTGGCTTTGAATATCAATGGAAATAAGGAGGTTACAGAGTTTCTTTGTAAAAAGGTAATGGAGAAGAATAAATGTTTCCCTCCTTCCTCTTCAACCATGTTTTTTGAATGATGAGGCTTAAATAACTCTCAGAGCAAGTTGCATATGAATATGAAGCATTTGAAATGATTATTTCCCATATAATACTCTTTGCACAGTAATGCATCATGAGTTATTATTCATGGGGGAGATATGAGTCACAGTGATCCATTGTAAACATATCAACAACACACATGCAAATCCCTTTTCTTCTGATTTTCAGCATTTTTGTCCATCTTGGTGTAATGATAGGATATCTTTCATTATAAAAATGGATGGGGGAAAAAGGAAAAGGCTTGGAAGAAGTGTAGGTGATGTGGGGATGGCAAGCTTCAGTGAGACTTGTTCTTTTAAATCCCTTTGGCAATTTAGAAAATTCAGCTTCTATGGCTACAAGGCCTGATCCTCAGCTGGTACAGTTTTGCACAGCTCCGTGGAGTTCAGGGGTAATATGCTAATGTGCACCCACTGAGGCTGTGACTCATAGATTTCAAAGGCAGGTGCCTGGCTATATTTGATCTCCAGTATGGCACAAGCAATGGGTTCACAAGTGGATTCTTCAGAGAAGGGTATAATTTAATGATACCTCTGCCACAGCACCTTTTTCTCTTTCCCCCAAGTTTTGATAAAAGATCCATTGCTTGAGGATACAAGGCTATGATAAGCACATCATTGCCAACAGAAGTTTAAAAATGCAATACTGTGAAAGGATGTTCCAAGTAGGAGCAAGCCTACTGCTACTAGGGGAATTTTACTATTCTCCAAAAAGCCTACTTTGATGTTTGCGAGTCAGGGGAGGAGATTCTACTGCTCAGATTTTCTTTAGGGTAGTATTTTCTGAAAATGTACTCACTTTTAGGATGTCATCTAGATGCATCACTTCTTGGTCCAGGTCCTGAAACTCTTTATACTGCTCTTTATGTGGCTCAAGAGCTAAGAGAAGCCCTTGCAAGGCTTCTTCAATGCTTCCATCAAGATAAGATTTATATCCTTCTGATTCCCCACTAATTGACCCCTCACATGTCAGCCTCTCTGGAGTCAGGGGTGTCTCTGCTGATGTAAGCCTTTTAACCAACTGCTTTGTGATGTTGCCTTCATAGGTATCCAGCTCCACAGGCTTGAGCTCTGAAACTTCATCCGTGTCCTGCAGGAGAGACACCGGGACACTTGTTTCTATAAAGACATGATCGCTTCCAGCATCAGAGGTTTTTTGGCAAACTTCAGGAGCTGCCCTTGGCATGGTCTTGTTCTCAGCCACTGCTACCTCTCCCTGGGATGGCAGGTCCTTTGGCTCAGCAACAGAGTCTCTGCGAGAGTCACTGCTGCTACAGTCTAGGCTTGAGCTCTTGGAGGACTCCAGAGCTTGGTGCTGGGTGGGCATCGCACTGATGTCAGGGCTGGAGCTGACATGTGCAGAAGAGGACTCCGCTGAGTTGGCAGGGGGCACGGAGTCTTCATAAGGCAGGTCACCAAAAGTGAAGGAAAGAGGCCGCTTCTCGGTGGTCACTGTTCCATTTTCAAAGACATCATCTGGCAAATTCGACTAAAAAGATAACAGAGAGAAAATGTTTTTCATGCAGCATTGGAAAGAAGAAAAAAATTAAGCATGTGCCCTTGAAAGAAAAAGGCAAGCAAAAAGATTAAATAGGCATTCAAGATTGAGAGATAGGAAAAATGTTTCAAATCCAACTTCTGCTTTCATCTGGCATGGTTCCTCATTTCATCAGGAAAACTGCTGGAAAACCTGGGCTTAGCATCTCTCTGTTAAGCAGAGAGCTCTAGGAGATAAGCCCCAGAAGAGAGACACGAATTCCACTCGCCCTACTAGATTTCCTCAGACAGCATTTCTAGTGCACTCCTCTGGTTCCTGAAGCATGGCTCTTTTTGTACTTAAGCCATCTTGTCTGCATTTTTCTATCCATTATAGATTTCTGTTCTGTTTTCTGACTTCTAAAGTGGCAATCCCTAAACTGTAACAGTTTGCTCCAGAAGTTTATCTAGTGTCATGGTGTTTTAATGGTGATACTACTGTGCAATTTCTTTTCTGTTGAAAGTATGCTCTGCCTGTGGCAGAAAGTATTCTCTGTAAGAATTGTTGAACCAGAGTTATACAGGAGTCACATCCAATGTGAGTTTCTTCTGAAATGAAGCAGCAAAATTGTGTAGTGGTGTATTGAGCAGGACATCGATCATTTAAGAAGCAAAACCAGCCTATACAGATTCCAGAACAATCACAGCATATATATATATATGTTCATTTTGACTGACCTACGGAGAAAAATCATCTGCCTATCTGACCTACAGAGCTTCCTCTGTTATGTGGCTAACTCATGGAAATTCACAGCATAGATGGAAAGCAACTACTATTTTGCTGACAATTTGCTGGAAAGAACTGTAGGCATTCACATGTTGTTAAGCTGCAAAAGCTTAAAATGTCCAAAACTTGCATCTTTTTTTTCCAGTACTATTAGTAGCTTTTTTTCCCCTAAACATAATTACATTCAAAGATTTATTTCTTCTTTCCCTTGACATGGGTATGTTTTTAGCATCTGAAAGTCATGTTACTAGGCAAATGTATAGCAGGTAATTTTTAAGAACACTGTTGGCTTGTATTCCTGCCCTGCTCTCTGCCCACAGATAGTTGACTTCTGATCATTATCTCTGTAGAAACCAAGAGGAATTTGATTGAATGTGAGCTGCATGGGCTGACAGTTATGTCCTCCCCTCTAATCAGTCAGCAAAATGAGTGAGTTGCAACGGAGAGCAACGCACGAAGCATGCGTGGGAATGGAGATGCCACATAGAGACTGAAAAAATCCTTCACCAAACAAAAAACAAGACTCACATATAGCTCTAGCCCTGCTTTTGGGCTTAGCCTGAGCGATGGCAGGTCACTAAAAGAGCGACTGCGACGAAGCTTGTCAAAGAAAGTGTCCTGCAGAGCATCTAAGATTGTCAACTTTGGCCTGTCTTGCAGAGGATGCAGCCATTTCTTCAACAGTTAAAGCAAAGAGGGTGTGAGGAAGGGCAAGTTAAATGAATGCTTTGTAGCAGTGTATTAAGTTACAGGCATGGGATGCAGCACTTGTAAAATTAATCTCTGTACAGATGGCCTGATTAGGCATTCAGAATTCAATTCATGCAAAATGTAGGAGTACCCTGTGAATATCTTTGGTATAGGGGCAAATTTTATCACAGGATACTTAAAAATACTTGTGCTATAATGGTTGTTTAACTACTGTTACAAAATGAAAACACATTTTATAAAGATTAATCAAGTATTATAGCAGTCAGGCAAGAAGAAGAGGTATGCAATAATTGGCCACATAGTTTCAAAGATGCTAGGATCACAGTCACCTTCTTTTAGGATTAGCAGCTAGGAATGCACTTGATTTATAAGCATTTATAAGGGTAACCTGCTGGAACCAGGGAAGAAAAGCTTAGATGTGTAAAGCAATGAAGTGTTTGCAGTGTTTGAACTGCTCTAGGGCTTCTCATTACATAAACATGAAGCTGAACAGAGCTTACAAAGAATGAGTGCTCCTTGAAGGTTGGTGTTTCAGGAGTGCCTTGGCTGTACATGGACATTCTCCTCTGGAGAGCAGAAGCCTTGCTCACATTTCCTGTGGATGGGGTCAAATCTTCAACATCAAAGGGGCTATGGGCACACAAGCAGAAGAAAAAAAAAGGTTGTTAGGCTGAGCGAGAAGGTCTTTCAGGTCCATAGAAAGGCTTTTTGAAAAGGTGGCTTATTAGCACATCAAAACCCAGAGGTATAGCAAGTTTTTTTAACAGAAGTGTTTAAAAAAAATGTTGTTAATTAGACAGCAGTCTCAGAAGTGTGGTTCTCAGTTCCGATAAAAGCATTCACTCAGAAATCATTTGTGTGTAGTCTGATGTTATTCTTCTCACATGAAAAGTATTCTTGGATTTGAGTTGCCAAGTGTCACACATACTAATGAGAAAGGTGCTCTACTATTAATAGAACTGTTGCATTATAAAGGAAACCAGGAGCTGTTATTGTTGACTTCATGTTTATTGCATTACAAGAAACAGCGTACATGATTGTAAAAGTTAAATGCATCAACACTTCTTCAGTGACATTTACCTATTTCATTAAAATGCAGTGAGAACTGGGTTTGGATCCTAATGCCATCAACTCACCAATATGGATAGAGATCGCTAGGAGGTTTCCCGCCACCCTTGTTGTTGTATAAAGCCCTTAGAAGCCAGCTTTTAAAGATGGGCCAACTTCTGAACTTCACTATGCTAGCATAAATCCATAAATCCAACACAGATTTTTAGACTAATATTAAAAAAGATCAATGAATATATGAACACACAGTTATGACCCCTTTTTAATTTTGGGGAAGAAGTATAAGCCTTAGGAAATTCTGAGATCTCTTGTCACTATTTGTTTCCCACGCCTCATAACGACAGTAGTTACCATGCCTAATTTAACAGCTGAAACTAGGCACAACTCCCTTTGCCACAGGTAACACAGGCAACCTGTGGCTGACTATGAACTATTTCTCATACACCAAACTTGGGCCACAATTCTTTCCCAGTCTGCCTCAGGAGGGAGCAAAATGGAGAGAACAGCACACATGAATGGACATTTTCCTCTTTGGCTGAGGTTTTACAGCTGATTGATTGACCGATTGATTGAGCAACCAGTTCTACTTACTACCAGGTGATTTCAAGGTTCAGCTTTACTGTGCCAAGGTCATTGATGTCTACTGCAACCACCTGAGGCCGAGCTGCAAAGAGATCTTTTGTCTCACAGGTTACACTTCCCACAAGGATATGAGTAGCAAGTCCTTTAACTTCTGTGACCTGTAAGAGACAAAACCAGGACATGTAATATCATACATGGCATTGGAATCCTTAATCACAAGGCAATAGTTTTGATTTTCTGGCCTGGACTCCTTGCTAAAAGGCTTCTAAAATATGATTATGTCTGTTGCATGACTTAAGGGAAAAGTTGGGGTTTGGTTTTTTTTCTTTTAATTAATTCATAGTTGAATATGATCATGATTCTATAGTTTTCTTTATGTTTCTTTATGGGTGTCAGAAGAGAACAACCATTCTGGCTCAGACTAAGGGGCTATCCAATCTTGTATTTGATCTTTTGCAGTAACCATAAGCAGAGCCTGAGGGAAGAATGAGAACAAGGAGAGCATATAGTCTCTCAGAAGCTGAAAATTTTCCTGACTGGGAATCTCCTGATATGATTTGCCCTCTTAATAATTCCCAAGGCAGCTCTCTTCCCGGTATTCATCTCTTGTAACTCTGAAGTCATGTAATTGTTTACAACAATGCTGGCCTTTTGTGAAGACTTCCACAGATTCAGTGGTGAGGAGCTACATCCATATATGTTGTTATAGTAAGAGTACAGTGCTATTCATAATTAAAGATACACTTGCCTAAAAATTCAGAGCAACAGTTACATATGCAGCTCCTACACAAACCAGCTTTTGGCTGTTTGCTTTAAAGTCAGTTCTTGAGCCTTTTATGTGAAAGTGTTTGGAGAGAATCCAAAAAGGGGAGAGAATATACACATTAACCTTAATAATACTGGGACTCTTGTGCACTATCAGAACAGGTTCTCTCCTAACCACCCGTGTTGTTAAACTGGGGAGAGTGACTCACCTTGTGTCACAACTTGCCTTTCTATGAAAACCTACAGTCTCACACATTTGGAATTATTTTGTTGGGGGTTTTGTAATCATGTGCATTTTTTTCATAAAGTCTTTGCAGTGTCTAAGTAGGCCATTTCCCATAAGACTTTCAAGGCACTCCTCTGTTTAAGCTGCCTAACCAGGGTCACCTGGAATAGTTTTTAGCAGCAATTTCTAGACAGGGGTCAGAGAATGGGTATCTCTAGGTTAGAGGCTTGTTGGAAGGAAAGCATATGGACTTTCAGCTAGGAGAAAAGTGTGTTGGGAGGCCAGAGGCAACGAAGGGATGGAGCAGTGGCAGAACTGCTCCCAAACTCCAGTCTGGGAGGAGAATCTCTACCACGGCACTGACAAACTGATTTGACTTGTATCAAAACTGAACAATACTGTAGCACTTCACTTCAGTAGGTGTGTCAGAAATACTAATGATGGCTCATTTCTAAAGAGTTAAATGATCTGCTTCTTTGTTTTTGCTGAAGGTGCATGAAAATACAGGATCTTGACTGCTGCCTTGCTTGCAGGCAAAGAAGTCAGCATACATACCTTAATGGAGATCAGTCCGACAATGAGAGGGAGGAAAACCATTTCTTCTCCATCCCAGCTTTGCTTGCCATTCACTTCTATTTTCCCTTTCAGTTTCCATCGCTGGCGACCGTAACGCATGAAAATCTAAAACAGAAAAATTCTCTTGTTTTCTTGAGAAATCTGCTCTCACAAAGCACTAATATCACAAACAAAACTGGGGAAAGAGGGTCTGAAAAAGGTTGGAAGAGTTAGTGGCGTAGGTGCTGCCGTTCTGCTTCCCGTCGAGTCAGAGGAAAAAGCCTGTCTCTCAGTTCTCCTAGTTGCTCCCTTTGGTAGTGTACCCTCACTCAAGCTTTCCCCTTCATGTAACTAGATGACTCATAACAAAGCTGCAAGATATTTAACTCTATTTATAGGGAAAGTGGCAAGGGAAGGGAGATTTGTGAGGGCGGGATGAAAGCTCCCATGGTCTTTCCTAATGTCTACAACTGGCCGGATCACCTGTCTTCCCAGGCAGGAGAGAAGGTAGATGAGCTTTTGGCCATTTCCCATCAGATGCCTCCCTACCTGCAATTTTTTGGCTGGCTGGTGATGGAAATGAATGATACCCACAGTGCAGTAACATAAGAGCAGCAAGCCACTTTGGGCTGAAGGGCTGGTTGGGAGAGACCTGCTAACCAGCCCCACAGAGGAAGCACATGCTGTTGCAGGCGTAAGAGCAGCAGAAGACATTCATCACAGGGAACGAGAGTGGCAACAAATGAATCTATGATCAAGACAGCTGGGAAGTACTAGTTTGGGGGATCCATTACCAAGCCACTGTAAATTTCTTCAGAGCTAGTTCTGTTCTGGACAGAGTGGGAGGCTTTTATTTTAATCCATCTCTAACTAACCTGCTCCTGATGTTCTCTACTGAAACATTGCAGTGACCGCAGATTGTGACACAGCCTTACAGCAGGTAATATCTGGGTCTCAGGAAATGGTTATTCAATGTCTTTCTGCTACTCTGCTTTATGATGAAGTAGAGCCTAAGCATCCACTAAAGGATGCTTACAAGAATGTTTTCAGTTTTTTCTACATGCATGAGATGGGGCTTAGGCTTTCTTCCTGGGGAATTAGAAATGTTTGTCAGAAATATGATTTTTAAAAGTTAAAAAAAAAAAAAAAAAGCTCGTAGTTCTTTGAATAGCCATCACCCAGTGCTCTGAATATAATTTCCAGGTCTTCAGACAGATGCCCTGACAAAAACAGACATACAGAGAACTGCAAGGTTTTTTCAGAGCACATATATGAAAAATAACAGCTGTTAGTTGGTGTGCTGATATGAAAAGGTTTTATTCATCACAATGTAAAAAGCAGCATAAATCTGCCTTCCTTTTGATTCTTTTGCTATTAAGTACGTGATAAACCAAAGCAGACATACCTCGTATTGATCTCCCGGGCAGAGCCGAGCGAAGCCAGCCAGACCTGAGAAGGAAAGAGAGGGAGAGGCTGTGGGAGGGCCTGGGCTGCCAAGCACAGCTGTACCCAGGAATGGGGTGCAGTGGAGTGCCCAGGGCCACCACTGCCATACTTGGACAGAAGAGATCAGCTGCCCCCTGCAGCCCCCAGCTGTTGATTATATCCCCCCTCTTAGTGCTGCCTTCGCACCCTCCAAACCGGGACAGCCTCTCCATCTTAATTTTCTATTTTCTTTTTTATTTAGTATAAAATTCACTGGGCTGTGGTTTCTTGTGTATGGAAGATTTATACTTTCCAACTTTTTTTGCTTCAAGAGCTCAGTTTCCTTTTATATAGTAATTATAGAAAAAGAACAGATTCCTGATGTCATGTACCTTCAGAAACTCAGCTCAAAGCTCTTACTATCATGAGTGTAGGCGAGCTGTGGATCACCATGTAGTGCTTGCTGCTTAACACTAATCTGACCAAGTTACACACTTCAACACAGATTCCTTTTTTAGTGCATCTTCATAGAGACACAGCAAGTGAGAGGGGCTCCTCCTGCTTGGCATTTCCATAACATTATTATTCTCATAACAGCTTTCAATAGTAAGTGCATCACATATCATGACTGACATCTGTAATATGAGATTTATCCCATTTTTCTGCATAGGGGGACAAAGAGCACAGCAAAGCACTTGTGATATATGTTTGCTTTTGGTATTTTGGGGTGATTTTTAACGTAGGACATGATGATTCTGTTTCTGTATTGGCACCATGCATATGAAATGAAAGTTTTCTGAGGGACCACGCTGAAATCCTAGGGAAGTTACCATCCCTCTCCTGGCCTGCTGACCTGCTCTTCTGCGGGATTTAACTGGTTGTTTTTCTCAGAGAAGGAACCTCTCCTTTCTCACAAATCCCCTCAGTAGGTAGCTATTGCACTTGTTTTGGTATAAAAATTTACCCAGCTTTGCCTGGGTGAACCTGAACTATGCTCTAGTGTTGCAGTGCCCAAAGAAACCACCTTGAGGACACGTACAAAGCCTGTGGTAGAGAAAGGAATGAAAACAAAGCTGCTGGGGCTTTTGGGCTGCATTTATCCTAAAATGCCATGAGTGAACATACATGGGTATGTTAAAATCAAGGCAAGTACGAGGAACCCTAGTGTTGTCTTTACTTTTTGATGAATTAGTCCTGCTAGCTGGACTGTAGAAGCAACTAGATCCCTGCATTCAGTCATGGACTGTCCCTGTGATCTGCTTATCCACCTCTTCCATTTCTTTGACCAGAAAACAGTTTTCTTCGCTCATCTTACTGTGTAGCAGAACAGAGAGGCCCCCGCACGGAGCTCATATTACCAATTCCTTCCTAATTTATTTACTGTTTATAAATAATTTAAGATTACTAGCACTCCACTACTGCTTCTCTCTCCCTAGGCATGCTTTTATAAGTGAATTTGATCTCTGCTGGGACCCATCTCCAAAAGTATCTGAGGAAAATAAAAGGTCCTTTCTTTGCCCAGTGGATGGGGTGGGAGGGTGAGGAAACAGCTTAAAACTCCTTATGGATGTTCTCTGAAGTCAAGGTCTTGAAAAGTGACTTGCCCAACCAGGCTGGCCAAAAACTTTCAGCCTGATGAAGAGGGGGCTTAGTGCTGACTTGACAACAGCTTTTTGGTGACTGAATGGCTTATGGGGAGTAAACAAATATTAGGAACCAATGGCCCTATCATACACTTTCAAATATCATACCTTTGTAAAAGCACTGGGCTTGTAAATGCAGACAGAATGGGAGATAGCTCCCCAGTGTGTCAGCATAAGTAATTAGGGGACAGGGCCAGTATGTGGCTGTGAAAAGGTGACAGGGCCACCTGCCCTTCATGCAGCAAGTACAGCTCTGCTGGTGTGCAGGATGCTGGACTCATGGACTGGGGTTGCTGGTGCTGGGCTCCCTGTTACAGAGCCCTCCATGTGTCAGGCCAGCATACTGCTCTTCCTGTGTGAAACAGGATGGGCATTCCACCTTCTGCTGTCCTGGCACTTCAAACAGGTATAGGGGCACTTCTTACATGTACAGGGGTGCTTTCCTGTACATCACAACAGGACACCTGATTCCATACAGGAATTTCCACATTGAGTTTCCCTGTTTAATTTCAATAACCAATTAATCCTGAGCAGTAATCCAAGCCTGCTGGCAAGTTTACTATCTTAATTTTGAAAAATGATTAGGCTTTTTTTTCTTTGAATATCAGTCATAAAAACACAGTGCAGCTCCCCTGCTTCCTGACAGCACTGTGTAGGTTGGCTTGCTTTCAGTGTAAGTGACAGAGGGCACAAAATAAAAATAACTTTCACTGGAATGGCTAGGAACAGATAAGCTTTGGGGAGAGGAATGCTTTGATTTTAAATTAGATCCTAAAGTTAGCTGGATATGCTGCAGTATAACTTAAGGGGGAAACTTGCTGTGTGATCTGCAGGGTTTCGTGCGAGAGCTGTTGTGAGCCTTAACAATAGGAATGGGTCAATTGTCCTACTGAATTCCTATTCCTAGGGAAAACTATCTAGATAGAAATCTTAGATGCCCTAATTAGAGAATACTTAATGATATGCCATTTCTCTTTGCTGTTTTCTAATTTGGGCTTCTTTATGCTGTGCAAACTGTGTTCAGAAGCAGCTGCTGTTTGTGGTTTGTGCTCTGCTCCCCCACATGAGTGCAGTACCTGCCTTCTAGAGAGCCCTTGAGTTTTGCTGGAGGACTTGGGCATGCAAAAGAGAAGGGGCAAGACCTCTTCAGCCCAACCATTTATGACACTGTGGCACTTTCTGCAACATGTCCTGCTATCAGGAACTGTGCATTGCATTTATAGAAAATAAAGAAATGCTCCAAGGGACCTGACCTGATGCAATTCCCTTTATACATTCCATGACATTGTGTTTCCTTCAGCATGCCCATGCTGTGGTTCTGCTTTGGGTTTCTTTACAGAAATATCTGGCTCAGTTTTTGCGTGTCCATCTGTAACTTTACATCTATGTGTCTTTGACTGCCTTTTCAGCACTGAAGAGTGGGGGCTTTTCTCCTAGTGGAGCTAGGAGAAACTCCAACAGCTGCTGCATTTGTCTTCTCTAACATAAGAGCACAGAGTAGCTATTTTAACTTAATCTAAGATTAATCTTAATCTTATGCAGTGCAACCATGGGACACAACTGTGACAAGGCAGGCAGAATCAAAACCCTGTATGACATTTGTGAGCTCTAAAAGCTCCACCAGCAGTACTGTGGATGTTTTAAATGGTAAGATTTCAAGTGAAGAATTAAGAGTTCATGAATATTTAGATGCTGGTTTTGTTTTACAGAACTATTTTCATGCCAGTGATTGAAGATCCAAAAAAGATATCTCCCCACAATCTCTTCTTTAAGACATTGAGTCTTAAAGGGATAACAGCATTAGCAATACCCGATGATCCACTGGGGCTTCAGGTAGAACTGATTCCATTGTATTCAAACCCATAAAATCTCCTGTCATAAAGACAAGGAATAAAATGGAAAGGTAAATGCCACCATTGAGTTACCCAGGTAAACTACCCCCAGCTTTTTGGGTTTTTTACATTTGGTCGAAAATAATATTAGTCACAATTAGCAAAAGTAAAGGACTTAGAAACAGCTGATGTCAAATTAAGAAAGTATTCTGAACTTCAGCTCCATGGAATTTCATGGAATTTCCCAGTCATCTTCTTAAAGGATTACTGAAATAGAGGCAAAAAGTACATCAGCCTTCGAAACTGAATTGCTTTGGCTGTTGGGAGGAGTGGGAGGCAATTAGCCTAGAAAACAAGCAGCAGCATATCAGAAAGTCTCTTTGTAAGCTTTGGTGTTCCTGTGTCTGTGATCCTTTCCAGTGGACAAGGGCATAAGTTGGGGGTTTGAAGTCTCAGCAATGGATGCGTGCAGGGGAAACCACACCTGTCATAAATACATGTCACACAGCATGCGTTGATACTCTCACAAGTATGCAGCAACTGCTACTGCTTATGGGGAAAGAAGGGGAAGTTGAAAAGGCATTTACCTTTCATCTTGATGCAAAATTCGCCCAATAGATTTTCCAGCTCTGCTTCTATGGTACACATGTTCTGTGTTGGATAGGAGAACAGTGAGGTCAGACAAACTCTCTTTGGGCCTGGTTTTTTTTTCCTTTTTTAAGGTCTATTTGGAAGGATAGATTCTGTTATACAAACGAAAGATATTCTGCAATAAAATCAATCTCAGAGCTATCTTTGCTGTTAAGCTAGGTCTGACCCTAAAAATGGCAGCTGAGCTATGCTTGCTTGCACTGACACTGAATACAATCCCGTGCTCTTCTGCTGCTGCATACTAATCCTCCTGTTGGCAGAGGGAAGCTGTGGCCCTTGGAGCATAACCTGGTCATTGTCCTGGCCCTCTCCAGCTAGGACATGTGCCAGCAGCAGCTCCATGCCAAACTGGCTCCCAGCACGATTTAATCTCTCAAGAAATATGGACTACATTAAGAAAAAAGACTATGGGAGACGGGTATCGGACCCTTTCCAGTTTTTCCTTCAGATTTTGGAAGGTTGTCACAGCGTGACAGCATTGACAGTGTGGGATGTTTGCAACACTATTAGACTGTTGTCCTGTTGTTAATCTCCTGCCTGTTTAATAAAATAAATCTTGATCACAGCAAGTAAAACAGGTAGGATGCAGCACATGTCTGTATACACATAAGTTTCAATCCATCCCTAAATCTGCCGGTGGGAAGGAGCTAGTTGGAGTGTAAGTGGGTTTGGTGCAGATTTACACTTTTGTTCTTGTGCTGCAGTTCCCGGGTATAACCCAGCGCTCATAGAGCATAAACTGTTATTTCAAGCAACTCTTCAGGCCCATGTAACCTGTCTTTGTAAGTCATCATGTATTCACCTGAAGACAAACGAATAGTAATTATTCTTCTTCACTTGCTTTGCTTTTAATTCTTCTACGTGGATGAAACTCTCCCTGAAATCAGTGACGAAGTTCCCATGGCTTTCAAACACTGTGAGAGTAAAAAGAATAAACCGATGAGGATGTACCTCTGTGTACTCCTTGTAGCTCCTGTTGATTTCTGTTAAACTCTCTCGAGCTGCTTTGCTGGCAGGAGACATCGCAAAGGCTTGCTTCATTTTGCTGGCACCATCACAGAGACGCTTTTGGATACAATAGGCTTCATAAAGCTCATCCACCTAGCGGGAACAAGGAAAGTGCATTAAAAAAAAAAAAGAAGCATAAAACCCAGCAGAATAAAGCCAATGCAATGAAGTAATTTGCACTAAAAGGAAACTCAGCCAAACCGTTAGATCCAATGGAGGGGCTGAGGAAATGAAGGTGTAATACTGTTTCAGTCTATGTGAAAGAAACACAAGATAAAAATAACTTCCACTGCAAAAGTCTCAATACAGCAACAGTAGATGTTGCCAGCAATTCACCTGCTTGCCCTGCATGCCTTTAAGTATTGCTACTCCTCATCTCCCACTCCGGTAGAGTACAATTGTGCTTCCTGTACAATTGTACGGGACAGCAGGCGTGCAAGCAAGCTTCTCAAATATCAGGGTGGGGAGAAGGACAGGAATGGAAGAAGCTGTCTCTTTTTTCTGCTTCTAATGTCCCTGCTAAAACAAGATGGTATTTTTTACCTAAAATAACCTTTTTCCCTTGTTATCTCTGACATCAAGAGATCACCCTGTGCGCCGTGACGCTTCTGTTCAGTAGTGGATTTTCATAGCAGCACTTCTCCCTGTGAAATCCAGCACCTTGGCTTCATCAATCTATGACTTTGTGTTGCTGCATTAGAGATGGACCTGATGTGACAATCCAGACATGTTCCAAATCCCATTTTCCAAGCCTGCTTAACCACTAACAAAAGTGCTGTTGCTGATTTGTTTGGAACAGGACTTGTCTTCCTGATGGCTTCAAAGCCTTAGGTTGATTTTTACAAGGCAATCTTGGATAGCCAGTGGCTGAAACCTCTGACTTGAGGGCACTCTAACCAAAACAGGGAATGCTTTGCAAAGTGAAAGAGTTCAGCAGAAGGTAATGGAGGCACACACAGTATTTTGCCATTTTGAAGTTATAAAAAGTTCTGCAGTCATACCCACTCTTATTTCTCTTGCAAGTCAGCAAGCTAAAAACAGCTACTATAAATAGCTATCACTTGGTATTTACTTCCGCCATCACAGTGGAGCATTAGCCTGGGATTGATATCCTGCTCCCACCCATGTGAGCATGGCTAGGACAGGCTCATCTGCTCTCCAAATATTTGGGATCTGCTGCTGTGCATCCCATTCTCCTCTCTTTCCTTCCTCTACAGAGCAGCAGCAGGTAGAGGACAGAAGGCATTCCTGTGGCCTTGAAAACATACTGCTAAAAAAGATCGTCTCTATCATTAGAAAGAAAGACATTTCTTCATCTGCCCAAGCGTATAAGCTTTAATACCACACAGCTCGGTTCCTTTTGTCTCTGTTGCTGTGGGTTACAGAAAGTGAACTAATGTACTCAGCAAGCTTGAGTAATACTGACCAGCATTACCTCTTGTGTGTGGAGCTTTTCAGTCTTATTATAAGCTGAGAAACCATTAGCTCTGAGCAGGGGCTGGAGTGGGAAGGACTTGAATGGAAATGTTCTTCAAGTACTAATTTTTGCCATTCATGTTGCCAGCAAGAGAGTAGGTGGCTTGGGGAACAAAATTTTAGTCTATCACCTTATGATTTATATTTTTATTTTCAGCTCCAAGAGTAAGAGAAGACTGAAGTGAAAAGGTTTGGATAGGTTGTCATAATTGGAGCACTTCAAGCTGTGCAAACGCTTTTCAAATGACTCTCAAAAGATATTTCATCTGTCAAAAATAATTCATTCCTTTGTCAGGCTCAGAAAAGTAACTAATTGCTAGCAGATATGTTTATAATAAGAGAATACATGCCATGGATTTTGTCCAGCTTTAAAACGTATTAGTGTAAATCATGAGTACCTCTACCGAATATTCTCACCGATATATTCAAATGGATGTGGGCCCCAAACCATGCAGCAAAAGAATTAGCAGTGAATCCAGGAATAAATCCAAACTAACTGCTGTGTGTGCTAGAGATAACTGCTGAATTAAATTACTTTCAGATGCAACTCTCTTTCTACCTATATGCATGCAGTGAGATAGATTTTTCCCAGCAAGTCTCCAACCCTGTGTTCTCTCTGTAGCTAAAAGCATGCAGGAGTGTCTCAGGGCATGGCTGGACCTTGGGGTTTACAAACCATGTGGAAACCCTTTCTTTGGCTCCAACCACCAGCCTATCATGGAAAAAATACCAGATCTGGGAGAGGTTTTGTCAAGACAGCCTCCTCAGTGCAGAGGGGTAGCAGGAGGCCAAGGGTTTGTTTTCCTAATAACATAGGAACAGATGCAGAAGCAAGATGATAGGAGAGCTCATTACCTTGCTAATGTGGAACTCCAGCCTTCTCATGTATCTTTCGACTGCTTTGATTTGCTGAAAGAAAGAAAAAGGCTGATGGTGAGGCACATTTAAATAAATCAGTAAGACACTGACAGGCTAGATCTGCTAGTCCCCATGGATCTGAGAAACTCCTCCTTAAAACGCACCAGACCACGAGTCTGGAATCAGTTGTCCCACCTTACTATTGTTAAGCTACTGCAGACAATGGAGCTCCCTGACTTCTATACCTAACATATATTTTTAAACAAAAAAGAGTTTTAGTTTGGTGGGATTTCTCTAGGTTTTTCTAATTATTAAAAAAAAAAAAAAAAAGAAAATTTAAAAAATCAGAGCTTTTTTTTTTAGCCTAAAAAATAATACTTTCAATACTCTGAAAACCTGTATTAAAATTGATCAGGTTCTGCATTTCAAAATCCATTCTCATCCTTAGCAAACTGGTTTTGACCATAAACCCAAGCTTGGCATTTTGACTGAAAAAAAAAAAAAGTCAGACTCGTTAAGGAAATATTTTTGAAAGTTTTCCTTTTCTCTCACCCAAATTTTCCTGCAGGGAAAAAATATTTTTGAAAATTTTCCTTTTCTCTCACCCAAATTTTCCCTCAGGGAAAAAATATTTTTGAAAATTTTCCTTTTCTCTCACCCAAATTTTCCTACAGGGAAAAAATATTTTCAATTTTTCCCTCCTCAGAAATGACAGAAGCAGGAACGAACTGGGGCCTGACCCAGCCCCCAGGCCCCACAGTGTGCCCTTGCCAGCCCCCATCCACCTGGAGCTGGCTGGGCAAGGTTGCACAAGGCAATGGATTTAAAGTCTATCAGATGACAGAAATAGGAGGTCTTACTCCTCCACTTCCTTCCTTCCCTGGCTAGGATCTGCCTCTTTCCCTGTGCCCATTTCAGAGCCAGTTTGACCCAGCAGTCCTCAGAAAAAAGGTCGATGGGGTACATTTGATGCCGGGTTAGTGAGCACAGCTGGCTGGTGGAGATACTGGGCAATATCAGAGCCCCTGGGAAGAGAAGGGGAGTAGGGCTTCTTCCTTTGAAAGTGCAAATAACCAGGTAACTTCTCCCTCAACAGTGTTGGTTGGCATGGCTGGTAGATCTGCCTGAGAGAGGTTTCCCATGCCAGCTATGTACACTGTATGGTTCCTAATATTTCCTTGCAAAACGAGTGTCAAAGGGAGTAACATACCTTATCTAAATCATACAGGACTCCCTGCAACAGAAAACAGGAAACTGTTATTAATTTTGCAACATCACAAAAAAGTAATGTTTGCCAGTCAATAGAAATCACAAACGACCATGGCTAGAAGAGAACCAGAACAAATTCCCTATATCCCACTCCCATCCCCTGGCTGCTCCAGCACCTCAAGAAGGTCACTGTGCATCTACACGACGACAAAGCATGACACGTACCAGGCGTGAGTTTCTTTTCATGTCTTTTAACTGAGTAGTCAACTTATCCAGCTCTGTCTGGTGAACTTCCAGATACTCACTGCAAACACAAACCAGAGAAGGAGGTATGAGCTCTGCAGCACATACCAAGCTGGCTGATGACCATCCTAAAAGAAAATCTTCCCAACAAATGGTTTTCCTCACTGGATGTGTTTACAGACAAAAACTCATTTACATTGATCTGTCTTAAAAGCAGCTCCCTGCTGCCTTTTTGGGAATAAATAGGAGCCACTTATTTAACTGTGTATAAGAGCTCGGTGTTTTCTTTACACTGAACAACCAGTTTCAAGTAAGCTAATCTGTTGCTTAGTTTATGGGCTGGTGCCTTCCAGTCACTGCCCTTGTATCTGGCTAATAAAAGTCCTGTTATCATCTAGGATGTTATCCCGAAGGTGATATAAGCCTTTGATAGGATGCTAGGAAATTCAGAGGACAAAAAAAATCTAATGTTGAAATCGCAGACTTTGGGAGCTTTACATGAAATGTGAATGGAATTGGGATTCTGCCTCCTGTATTCCTGCTTCGCATACAAATATTTCAGATCCTAAGTGTTACAATCCAGGCTTCAAGAGGTGTATGTTCCTCTCCCATGAGGAAGGATTCCTGTTCTTGTGATATGCTTCCCCAGACTCTAAAATGCCACAGAAAGCTTCAATCAACAAGCAGGGTAAAGGTTCTTACTCCAGGCCACTCTTCAAGGCTTGGTAGACCTCTTCCATCCTTTTAGGCTGGGGCTCTTTGGGTGTGGTGCTGTTCTTATGGCCCAAATTATGCATTTTCTTCACCTTTGCTTGGGGTTTCTTGAGCGCAGAAGAATTTTCAATAAAGGAATTACACCTGCAAAATGAACATCAAAGGGGAAGAAATCCCTATAAATCATAGAAATTTCAAAGTAGCATAGCTTGAAGAAATCTTCTGATATTATATCTGCCAGCAGAAAGGAATCTGCTTCTGTGTCTGCCAGTTAAAGGACTGCATTTGTTTACTGTTTAAGAGTCTGGGCAGCCTGGGACATGCACTGTCAGCTTTTAATGTGCCCATTGCCTTTCCAAGACACAAATGCTCATCTGGAAATGCCAGGCTGAGTCTGAGGCTCATCACATATTTCTCTGTCTTATACCGTGCCTGTCCTAACTCACATTGCTTAGCCAAAGCCATGAGAGGGCCGAGCTACAACCAGCTACAAAAAGAAAGGGGAGCCCAGATAATCTCAGGTGTAAAGCCTGTGGACTTCTAAGAAAGACTGGGACTTGGTTAAGAGCGCTTCTGGAGGATAGTATCAGACCACTGATCTTCAGTATGGACCATAGGTAGCTCTGTATGGCAAAGGGAGGACACTTGTGTTGCATGTAGGTGCCTCTTCGGTGACTTTACTAGGGGGTAGGTCAGCATTTAACAACCATGACTACTTGGGCCCTCAATGGGAGGCAACCCTTTGCCCGCCATTCCTCCTCAGTTACTAAGTGGTGGTCTGGCACTGGGAGACTACACAAGTTAAAATTAATTGTAAAGCAGCCTCTGAGGGCATCAGGGATTGAATGACTTGGCAGGTGCCTGACTCAAAGCCATAAGTCCTGTCTAACTGAAGGGTGGTGCGTGTAAAGGCTCCACAGCCAAGCTGAGGGAAACAGCATTGTTCTGAATTCATAGCAATGCAGCAAGGAGAAAACTGTCTTTTAGGTAGCAGTGGTCTTAAACTGGGGGCAGTGGGAAGTGTTTCATGTTCCTGCACATTTCACATGCTGAAAAGATCACTGCCTAAGTTAGTTAAGTTAAAATGATTCTCTAAAATTCTCTCACAGCTCTGAGGCATGTGAGGAAGCCCTGCATTAATGGTGGAGAGGCAAACAGGTGCTTGGTAGTTTGGGTAGAGGGTAATAGCTTAGTTATACAAACAATATATAGAGACATTTAAGCTTAGGACACTTTATTTGGCAAGTTAGAGAGAAAGAAGTCCTCTCTCACCTCTTTTCCACCTTCAGCCCCTAAACCCCAGGGCTCCCTTAGGGCCTGATTTCGAAATTCCCCTTAGAGAAAAAGAGCACTTGCCTGGACCGTCTTTCCTGAAGCCCACTGAAGCCAGCAAAGGACTGGCTTCTAATAATCCCATTAGGACCTCCTGGGGAGAATGAATGTGATCCTATTGACATGATTTCAGGGAGCCTGGAAGATATTCCTGAAAAACAACAGAAAGCATGTCAGTAACGATGGAGAGCAAGAGATAGGCAGTGAGCGTGGGATAGCCTGGTGTCCATTAGTGAAGGTGAGGGGTAACTGAACCCCACGAGGTTCTGCGAGGAGCCAGGGCATGAATCTTTTTGAATCGCCAAATCATCCCTGCTCAAAAACAAATTGGTCCTATTTTAATTCTGACTTACAGCACAGCATCTACTGAAAATGTGCCAGAGACACAAAGAGGGTCTGGATGTGGCACTAGAAACAACTTCAGCGTGATAACCCCTTGATTTCTGCCATGCCTGGCATGCTTCACCCCCAGCCCCAGTGTCTCCATTTGCTACATCAGGGTGTCCTGGAAGTTATTTTGGGAGCATGCAGTGCTCTTAGGGGGCACTCACCATCACTGCAAAGTGTGATAATGTATAATAATAAAAAAACCAGGGTTCATTCAGCATGAATCAAATCCTGCAGCTACCTTTTGATCCTTGCTTGTCTTCCCCATGGCTGTTCCCACTTGGCTGCTGAGAAGGAAGATGCAGTGGCTGTATGCACAGCCATGATGTGCTGTGATGAGAGAGGGATGCTCTCCACTGGGAAGAGAGATGAGTAAATAAGCTCCAGGCACTGTATGCTCTGCATTTCATGTGTCCAGTGGAGCCTCAGCAGAGAGGAAGCCCTGCGTGTGTGCTCATTTCCAACGCCCAGCTTACAATCTGCACCAAAGCAAGGTGATTTCAATCCACCCACAAATAAATAGCCAAGTGCTATGGCTCACAGCAGCTCCATCACCGACCACAAGGGGAAGGGGGATGACTCCCTCTTCCTTTCCTCCTTAATGCTCTGTTTTCTTTGTCTCTGCCCTCAGCAGACAATTAAGTTGATTTTTCTGCTGACTTGTTTTTGTGCTTCTCTGGCAAGAGGAATGGCCTCGTTGATCAGTGTGAGGAGTACTATGGCCAGCAGAGGCTAGGCAGCAGGGTAGGGAACAGAAGGGGAAGGGAGATGGTGGAGAAGAGGACATTGGTCAGCGGGTGCTGCTAGACACTTGCTCCCCAATCCCACATGACCCATCTTCTCACCGTCTCTATCCTTCCTGGGATGTCAGCACCGCTGCTGACGCCATTATGCAGTGAAATGGACTGAGAAACTAGGCCAGCTTAAAAATAACCTGACAGAAAATGAAAAAGGGGGCTTTTTATAGTTTTTTTCCATCTATTTTAAAAGCTGGACCCAGCCTGCCCCATGGCCCCAGTTCATTTCACTCCAACAGCTGGTGCCAAAGCAGTAGAGTGTGGCAGGGGTTAGACAGAGCTGATGTTCTGTGAAACTGTGACCTACAGGGCTGACGAGGTGACAGTGAGTCTAAACCACCCTCTCATCCCCACAGAGGAGTGTCCAAAAAAGAAGCCACTTGTGAAGGCCACAAATTTTCAATGTAAGCCTTCACAACGGAACATATTTATAAAAGATAAGTATCAGAGCTACGTGGTGCTTGCATGGCAAACACTCACTGCAGAAAGCAAATACATGGGAAAACATTGTGCACAGATGAGTTATATTTAATATGCAGCATTGAGCTGGGCAAATACTCTTTGAGGTGGCAATATGTGCCATGGAGAGCTACTGCTTCTCTGTGGAGGAGACTGCATTGCCTTTGTCAGGAATATTTCTGCAAGAGCTCTGCCAGGAACACTTCTTCCAGTCTCAGCATTGCCAGTGCTACTGCTATTGAGATGTTTTCTCTATTGCACAACCAAACTAGCACATATCTTTCTGTTTCGGAAGCGAGGGATGCCACCCCGGACAGCCTCAGAGATATCACCTGGGTGTGCAGTCAAGGGCAGTTTTCTCCTCCACTATGGTCAGCAGATAACAGTACTCCACCATTTGTGTCACCAGCCTAGCCTGGATACAGCCCATCCAGCTCAGGGCTCAGTTTAACCACAGCAGGGATAAACCCTTGGGACAGAGAAGTCCCTCTCAGGCAGACCAGGACCACAAGCACATGTACTGGGCAGAAATCCACAGGCAAGAGAGACCGGGAAGAGAGTGGGAGCCAGAGAAGCTCAGGAGCAGCTGCTCCTCAGAAGTTCAGAAGAAACCGCAGTGAGGATGTGCTTTGGCTAACTCACACAGGGATAAACATGCTGCAGCCACAGCTGGAGATACTTGTGTCTGGTCAATGAGAACCCACATCTGGCCCTACACTCAGCCCTAGCTCTGTAAGGTTCTCAGCAGACCTCTGCAGGACTGAGCTCTGCTCAGGCTTGCTGATATCTGGCACAGCACTTGCCCGAAGGCATTTTTCAGCTTCCAGGTCAAACCTCATGTCCCTGTAGATGGCACAGGGTCTCCCTGTGCCAGCTCATGCCTAACAGCTCGAACTCCACTGAGAACCAGCTCCTGAGAGACATAGCAGAAATAACATGATCACAGTCCTCTGAGGGTCTGGGCAGCAATTTCCCTTTGGTTTTGCAAATAACCTTAAGATAGTCAGGCTGCAATCTGTACATTCCCACTTACACACAAGGATTTGCATTAAAAGTCAGGTCCAGAGAACCAAGGAGCAGAAAATCCCTTGCAAGTGTTCAGCACTTGCATGGCTTGACAGGATGATTAACACACACACCCCCTGACAGCATCTGGAGACCTATGAGGGTAGAAGCTAAACAACACTGACAGTCAGAGGAGATTTAACTGCATGAACATCATCCATTCCTTAAAAAATAAGAGGAATAAAACAAAACTTGAAGTTGAGTGCTAATCATGACTGCATTAACTATAAAACATAATTACTTTAGATTCAAAACTGTTGTCAAAATTCTAACATCTTGTGCAGGATGAGTCTCTTCTGTATTAAAGTGAACAGAAGATGAATGTATTTCACTCTGAACAAAATCTTAGTGTCCATGTGTGACTGTGTGCATACACAACTGAACTGTTTCGGTTTTCTTTTCCTTTGGGAAAACTTAAAAAATAAATAATTTTTGAAAAGGAATGCACTTATTTATTTTCTTTATTTTGCTCAAGAACTCCAATGGCTTTGCAAGGCTTTAGTAGCTAAGACTTTCCTCAAAATACCAGAAAGAAATGTTCAAGAAGTGCAATTCAAATGCAAATTAAAGACCTGCCTGGAGCTACTTTTGCTTTGCTTTTGCATAAAATGGTCAGGACTAAGAGCCCAGATAGGCTTGTGGCCTCTCCCTATATATTATACATAATCTTGGTGAATAATGTATGTTTAATTTCTGTACAGAACAAAACTGATATAAAAGGAGGTAACAGAGTCAGAACTGATGAAATTACCCAGTTCTGTTCAGTTATTTTCCATTGGTCAGGTTAGATATTAACTCTATTGTACAAAACCAATCTGTTCTTAAGATTTAAACTTATATTGCTGACATCTCAGATATTTCCAACCAATCTCATAAAATTGCACTGACTCTGCCTCACAGCAGCAGCCCCTCAACCCAGATTCACATAGACAGTGGCTGCATGTGGGCACAGCATTGATGAGTTATTTATGATACCTACATCCAGCAAATACACTTTGAGTGATTAGTATCGGTCACATTGTTGTGATATACTTTGTTGAGGGAGATTTATTTTCCTGCCTCTTAAACCATTCACAGGGCTCTGTGCTATTGACTAAATAAACCTACCTCTGAATTTAATAATAGTTTTATCCTGATTACATGCATGGATGTAGTTGCTAGTATAATTTCAGTAAGGCTCGGCCCACAAGGACTTACCCACAGCTGAACTGACCTGACTGGTATCCCCACAGCTGAACACTACTAAGGGATTTTGGTGGTATGCCAACGCAGAGATCAAGTTTCTACATTTAGCAGTTACATGATATAATGCTACTGTTTTCTAGATACAGTATAAATTTTGCTCTCAATATAAAGCATATTGCACATCTATAATGGTATTAAATGCTTTTTGAGATTTGAGATCCACTTCAGCAGTGGATGCAATGAGTATTCTTACACTTTTAAATCTATGTAGCTAATGAACCAGTGATGCTACATTTTAAAAAGACACCAGTCTCCTTATTGCTAATATAAGCAGGCCCTGTGTAAAAGTGTAATTAATGTAATTAGCACTGCTCGTGCTAAGTGCATGGCAGTTGAATGATGAGCCCATCAGTGAGTCAAGGGATAAGGTGAAATCCTATCAGTTCTCTTCTGCCCTATTCACTGACAGCTTGCAGCAGGGAATGGCAGATAATTGATGATGTCTCTGTCCCTGAGGAAATAAAAGTCCCCTCTCTCAGCTCTCCTTTCAGTCTGGAAACAGGGAAACAGCTGAGCCTGAGCTAATTAGAGGGGATGGGACCATCAGGCCCATCACTTTCACAGAGCTGCCCTCTCTTCATCACCCTCAGCACAGAACTCTACCTCCCACAATGCTGAAATATTTGATAAACAGTGTGGACTTTGAACTAAGCTGAGAGAAGGAAAATTCCATCAGAAACGCATTTTCTAAATCTAGACTGACTTTCTGTCTAGTCCCTTTCTATTTGCTTTTTCCCCCAAGACCACTCTAGCAAAGATATTTTTTGTTCACCACATGAATGAGAGGAAGTTGGTTTTGCTAGACAGGCACTAGCAACCATATAAAGCTGCAATATACTAGTGGTGATGATGCTCTTGATTCCTCCTGCTCCCTCCCTCCCCCCAGCTACAGTTATGGGTCTAGGGCTTGCTGGAAGTTGTTAGGGAGCTGTCTGCAGCTGAGGGTTCAAGGAATAAAGGCTTCGAGGACACTTGGGGATTATACATAATCCCTGATTAAATGAGAATGTGGGGTAGGTTTCAATGACTGAAAGGATCCTTGATAATAATTTTTTCCTATTTTCATGGTTCAAGGTCCATTCTGTATCCAAGAAGCTGTAATCCCTTCAGTTAGATGGTATGTTGATTCTTCTGTCCATAAAAAATTGGTGATAATTATTTAGGTTAAGGGAAACTGAGAGGGTCCACTAATTAATGTGAGTGGATGGCTGCAGAAGTCAACTGATGGTGTTTTGCATGCCAGGAACATTTCTTATCTGCAAACCCAGGGTATGTCTGACAAATGAGCTGATATCTTCTTGACTAACAAAAGAAGATATCATCATTTATGTCAAGGTCTAGCTTCTGCTTATTGGGCTGACTGGCCAGCCTACAAAGGTAATAACTCTCAAATGCAATAAGATGACATTTAGGAGCATGCATTTCCTAAAGAATAACCTAAATAAGGGAAGAAACCAATTATACCCTAGAAGTCATGTCCTCCTCCCAGAAAACTAATTCTTTCTGCTCTGCACTCATAAACCCAAAGAGCACAATTCAAGTCTAAAATTGTGCCAGCTCCGTTCAATGCTAAGCTCATTCAGTGCACCTTCAGCTGGTGTCGCTTGCTTTTGTAGTCTAAAGTCTAGTAGTTTTTATTATTTATTTTCCAACTCCTTCCTTCTGATTCAGTTGAATCACCTTGGCAACATGAGGTCAGCATGGCCAGTAGCCCAAATAACCACCTGGAATTTATGGTTTCCATGTTCCCTAGGCTCCTAGAAGGTACAGAGGTATGCATCTTGGATGAGAACGTAGACATTCTTGGAAGTTTTTTAATATAAAAATTTGACAATATGCAGGTAAGAGCACTCAGGAGCGTTATAAATTCTTGCACAAGAGTTTTTGCATTTTCAGGACAAAAGCTTTTAGGCATTAGTGACTGGGCTCATATTTCCATATGTGTCAGGAACATTTCTGTGGGATGGGATCTCCTGGAAGCACCTGTAGAAAGGTGTTTTCTGTTGGTCATTTGATTACACAAATTATGACTTTCACGGCACTTTTTATTCTCCTAGTGATTGGGCTGCTTCTTCTTTGTGCATGGTAGCATTTGCCAGAGTTGTACAAACACGTGAGCTCCATCTGAAGAACTATTCTTGGTTACCAGAATAAAATCATGTGCATTCATTCCATCAAAGTCCAAGGCTAAGAGATATTCCTAAATAGCAGCATATGGCTATACCAACAAGAACACTTCCCAAGTCTATATCAGCCGGTGAAAGGCCAGCAGATCTGTGAGCTTCAGATGTTAATTTTAGTGTACAGAAAGAGCCACGTGGGCTTACCAGCACGGCTGAGGAGAGCAGTATTGCACAGAGGAGATACAGCCGATCCCTCTCCTTCAAATGGGAGATGTGCCCACCCTGGGACATGCTTGGGTGGGCATCAAAGCCACTGGCAGCCATGTATTCCTGCCCCAGCATAAGGAGGCAAACTTCTACCTCTTGTAGCAACAAGAATCTTAGTTTAGCCCACTGCAGCTCATCCTGTCTTTGCTGAGGCAGGTCTCTTCCCCCATCATGGACATCCAAGCCTCGGCACTGGCTATCCAGCAGGATCTCTCTGCAGGCTTGCATGCATTTTTCACTGACGACTTTATCTCCATCAGTGACACCTGCAGAGATTGTTTTATTAGCCATATTTTAATACCTTCAGTTTGGGTGGATTCAGTTTTTACAATTCACAAAGAAATGTTTATGCAACTCATGCATCTTTTAAAGCTCTTCTTGAGCACAAAGCTGTGAGCTTTAGTTTCTCATGCAGAAATCTCTGCCAGTGAGCACAAGGTGCTTATTACCTGTTTCTAATAAATGAAAATGTTAGCTAGAAAATGTTAGTATTTCAAATTTTAGCTTTTGTTTCAAATAATATTTTTCCCAAAACTCGATACTAATAGCAACACTTGTACTTTATGGTCTCATTTCTATAAGAACATTTTAAATGTTGCAGGTAAGGACATTTTCAACTCAAATGCTACAGTATTTGCTAGCTCATCACTAGACATCCTGAGCAGAAACACAAATTGTCTACCATCTGGAATAGCTCGTGTTGTTTGTTCTGCTCCTCCTACCCAAACTAGATGATGTACATAAACCAAAAACCAATAGAAACAGTAAGAAAAAAATCTAACAGTACAGGTCAAGAGCAAAATGGTTAAGTATACGAGGCTGTAAATCTATAGGGCCTGATACCTTATGCTCTCAGTGCAACATAGCTCCATAAATTCAGTAACTCATCTTTCACACTAGTCTAGATGCCAAAGTCAGTGTGGGGACTTTTAACTTCCTCTTTTATTTTTACTGCAAAACATGCCTTTGGCTCCAATTCTCATCACCTCACTAGAACACAGAAATAAGGATTGGCAGCAGCTAAGGTGAAGCAGCACCCTTTTTGTCTCATACCATGGTTAGCTTTTTTCCTCCCCTTTTTACAGCTACTCCTTTACTAGAACTCTCAGCACATGCCCCGTTTCCCCATTTTTGTTGCCAGGGGAGCCACAAACTGCCTTTTCCTCCCCTTAAGCTCTCCTCAGAGAAAGACCTACACTGCTCCTTCCCCTTGGTAGAGCATGTGCCGGAAACCTAAGGAAATGCAAATGAGTTATTTCACTGTAATAAACCCAAGGAAAATAAATTTGATTCTAAATGACTCCTGCACACAACAGATGGGTTCATGGCAGCTGACCTCCTTTTTTTTTTTCAGTTCCAAGATTTGTTTCATGCAGATGGCTGGGGCAAGCGTGCGCAGGAACCCACGTGGAACCCTCACTAATGCTGCTCTCATACTGGAGACACCGGAGCACTGGAGACACAGAGCAATCATATTCAGCTGGAATTAGTGCAAATAAGCAAAATTTGGTCTATAACAGTACATATGAGTGTGGCTGAGGGATCAGAATCTGACCATCTAATTAGATTTGACATTCATTAATTTCAAACCCACCCCAGTATGCGGAATTATCTTTGATTAGAAGTCATCTCTAATTCTACTCATCATTGATAACTCTTTATGTCAATGTAAGATTTAATTAAAAACAAAGTCCCACTGTCATTCAAGTACTGGCAAATAATCTAAAGAAAAAGCACTTCTGAAACCCAACTGACAACGATCTTCTCATGCTTTAAATCCACCTTGCACAAAATCTCTAACAAGCAGTTCAGCACGAGTGACCTGTGCACACAATTAATCATGCTCTCATTTCAGCAGTGCTACACAGTAGTAAAGGTGGAAGGCTTTGTACTGCTCTATTATCTACCCCTATATTAAGAGATAACCTACAAGGAGCAATTTTGTGAGCAGTATAAAGACTAGCAGGATGCAAAACAGGCTGTGGAAACATGTCCATCTAGCAATAGCCTGGCTACTTCTCTGCCTCTTTTGACATATGCCACTAAACACTGCCTGGTTGACCACATACATTGGGTGGAATTTTAATTTCTCACGTCACAAAGAGCGGCCAACCTATTGCCCACTTTTGCAAGCATTAACATTAGGGGACGACTAGAAACCCATGAGTGCTGCTGGTGGTCTCCCTTGTACTTTACTGACCAACAATAATGTCTGGGCGAGCCCATGAGTAACATCTGAGCACAAGCGGGTAAGTCAGCCCTGATGCCAACAGATGCAACTCCTGTGGGAGTCCTCTGGCAAAATCCATGATGACTGAGCAGTGACCTAAATTTGCGTGTCAAGTATAAGCAGCAGAGTGGCTTCACTTTCTCGGACTGTGTAAGGAACGAACATAAAAATCTTCCCAGTGGCAGGAGAGAAAAGAAATGACCCAGCAGCATTTAACAGAAAATCATCCTTAAGAGTGCTTCTTTCTTTAATTACTTTGCACCAATATTTTTGCTGCTTACAACCTCATTTAACACAGATTATAGCATCATGGGCAAGGACAGCAAGCTAAGGATACCATCTCTTTGCATCTGCAGCAAAGTAAATGCATCAAAGTAAACGCATACAGGATGATTTGGGTAACCAGTGGGCTGCTCTAGAGATTATTTGCTTCAGCCAAGGCAGAGAAACTGTAGCTGTACTTGGTATCCACTCCAGGTGCGCTCTAATATAAGCATGAGTGAGCTAAATTAAACAAGTAAGACAGGCTTTTCATCCCTGAAAGGAAAGTAAAACATCATTGTTGTCAAATCCTTTCAGTCGCTAATGAGATAAAAATGCTTTGCTGCTCCTACTTAAGTATGTGGGATTAGGGTGACTTAAAACTCCCTGGATGTTTATGTGATCATTCTATTTCAAGATGTGTCATAATGGCACAATGCTCACAAAATATAGTTGAAGATACACCGTTACATGTCTTAGGACAGAAGATCTTAAAAGCTGGACAAGCATTGCAGAAACAGATTCATTTAATCTTTTTTACACCATACAAGTGCGACCATTTCAAGAGCATTGCCATAAAAGTCCTGAGTTACTTAATTTATATTTGGCTATAGCATACGTCTGAAGCTCTCTTCTAGTATGTCAAGTAGCTGGTTGAACACTGTCCATGCTCAACCCAGAGAGGCTGTGTGCTCTGATGCAACTCCCTTCTTTCTTGGCTTCAGTTCATTTAAATTCAAAACTTGACTCTTCTTACATATATGACTTTTAGCAAATTTATTTAAAGTTATGGCAGCGGTTATTATTTTTTTGGCTACAGCATTTTAAGCTTTAAAAACTCTTGAAGGTACAGGAGATAAGAGTACATATCTAATACCACCAAACTGCTTAAACTTCCCCCAAAACACCATCTTCTCAGGCCAGAATCATTAAAGGATCTGTAAGAAGCATCTGAAAGAGGATAAAGGGATAAGGGAAATCTATGCTAGGGAGACAGTCCCTCTTGAAAAAGCTTTGTTAATGACATTGGTACTGGAGAAGAGATTTGATGACCAATGGGGCAGCTCAGCAAAACCAAAAAGGTGATTGCTATGTGCAGAGGTTTAAAAGGCACAGCTATTCCAGCCCTATCTCCCACTGTTTTCTGACACCAAGCAGTTGCAGTCTACCAGCACAAAAGAAGCAGGACAGCTTTACAGACACACAAGTGTTTACAGGAACCACTTGAAAAAATATCTAGAATTTAGGGAGAATTGCTCTCCTTGCCACCGCTTTCTGAAACCACATTTCATTTCAGAACCTCTCAAGATGACTTGACAATGTGCACTTGCAGCCCAGAAAGCCAACTGTACCCTGGGCTGCATCAAAAGCAGTGTGGCCAACAGGTCAAGGGACACGGTTCTGCCCCTCTACTCCACTCTGGTGAGACCCCACATCAAGTATTGTGCCTGTGTCTAGGAGCCTTCAGCAGAGGAAAGACATGAACCTATTGGAACAAGTCCTGAATCTATTGGAACAAGTCCTGGCACTTCTCCTACAAAGACAGGCTCAGAGAGTTGGGATTGTTCAGCTGAAGAAGAGAAGGCTACAGGGAGACTTGATTGTAGCCTTTCTGTACTTGAAGGGGGCTTGTAAGACAGATGGGATCAAACTTCTTAGCGGGGCCTGTAGCGATAGGACAAGAAGCACTGTTTTTAAAAGAGGGTAAATTTAGACTAGATACAAGGAAGAAAGTTTTTACAATGAGGGTATTGAAACACTGGAACATCTACAACAGAGAGGCTGTAGGTGGCCCATTACTGGAAACATTGAAGGTTGACTTGGATTGGCCTTTGAGCAACCTGGTCTATTGGAAGGTGTCCCCACCCATGCCAGGGGTGGGGTTGGAACGAGATGGCCTCTAAAGGTCCCTTCTGACCCAAACCATTCCATGACTCTAAGTTTCTCAGTACAGAAAAAAACTATTCTCTTCTGACTCTGCAAGAGCTTTCTGCTCCTTGGGACAAAGGAGGTTACACTGAGCAGTCACTGGCACAGATTTTTCTTGGGCCAGTTCGCGCTCTCTCACACAACTACTGTGCATATTTTGGGAAGCAGCATGGACCAAGGACCATTTCCAAAGCAGTCTTGGTGTGCTTTCCTCTTTTGAAGGACAGGGGATTTTAATGCCATGGACACAGGCTGGTCTTTGCCTGTTGCCATTACTTTCCAAGAACATTCCCAAATGCCTGTTATTTACTGTCACAGCCAAAGGCAATGAAAACCTGATGAAACTTTTAAATCTATGGCACATAGATCTAGTCAGGTTAAACTGGTAAATTTAATCTATAGTGGACATTAAAAAAAAGAAATCTTGAGTTTAAAATGTCATACGCTCCAGCCTTGCTACAGGATTAGTCACCATTTGAGTCTTCTAGACACAGAGACATTACCAACAAACAGAGCATGAATTGAACAGATCTGACAGCATTAATTGTCACTGAACTACAAGGTAATTATCTTGGGTAATTTTTCATTGCACAAATTAAGGCAGCACATCTTGGTACATCCCTATTAATCCACAGTCTGCCGTTTAAAAGAAAGACTTACCAGGGCCATCACAGACTAAGGACAAGCTTATAGGAGAGACCCTTGGCCTCCATTGTCCTTCCTTTCTCCTTTCCTTCTCTGTTGAGATTTCTGCATTTTCCAAGTCACTAATGGACCAACATTCAGGTTACAGGAAAAGGAGGATATCATGGATTGTCATGAGGATGGGAGACTATTTTGTTGTTTTGCCAACTATCTTCCTCACCTGGTGGTAGCATGACATGCTGCAAGAAATACAGTGGCTGGAGAAATCCTGCATACAGTGTTCAGTTTAACATAGGAGCTGTTACACTGGATCCACTGCTGCCACCTTCTCTACCAGTAAGGAAGATTTTCTTTTTAAGGGTAGAGCTAGGAAAAAATAGGAGGGAAAGCAACCTCTTGCTGGATAACTGCAGATGAAGAGCCATCCCTTCAGGGAGCTTATGTTTTCAGCACAGAGTATGGAAATCAAATGTATTGCAAGCACTTCCAATTCAGCACCTGCATGATGGAAACAAGGCTTTGTGGTCCAGCTGCCATCTGGGGAGATGATGCCAATGTCTCCCTCTGATTTCAAAGAAAGCAAATCTTAGTATATGCAGGCAGAATTTTAAGCTGATTATTCTCTACCCTCAGCTGAGTCTTAGCATTTTTAATATAGCTTTGGTTTGGTTTTGTGAAGCACAGATGACTTAGTGAGCATTTCCAGCTCTTGGCTTTATTAATCTGATCATCTAATAACCTAAACATTCATTTCTGTTTACTTTAGCAGACATCTATTCTTATTCATAGGATTTTGTGTATATCTAAGTAGATGTGGCCTGTAAATGTCACACTGAATTCAGGGAAAAAAGCCTCATGGATCAAAGAGTGCCTCAGAGCCAATTGCTTCCTATCCCACAATCAAATCTGTGTGAAAACCCAAGTCCTCCTTTGAGCTAACACTATTTTGCGGATGTACTGAACGACAAGGAAAGGGCAGTCAGTCATGCAGGATGACACATTATACACTTAATTGAGCATTGGCATCTTTTCAACAGCATCATCACCCACTGATGTGCCTGTATGGTCGGGAAAGTGCACAAGGATAGCTGTCGATACCATGATCCAGCGATGCCTGCAGGGATGAGCGGAGAAAAAGGTGTGTCCATATCCAGGGGTACTCCTTGCCAAAGGCTACTTGCAGGGATATTATTACACAAAGCTGTAACATACGACCCTACTTCTGTACCACAATTAAAGTTTTAAAACCAAACATTTTAAAGTTAAACACCAACAGAGCATGTCAAGTTGCTTAATTATGGAAGAGGCCTTTTTCCTAATGTTATACAACTAGAAAATGCCCACCAGACTTTGAATATAGAGCTACACTGTTCACCCTACCTGCCTGCCTGCAGCAGTACCACAGACCAGTGCTGCCACCTCAACCCCAAGCAAAAGCCCTGTCTCCCAGAACTTCTGAGGCATCTTCAAGGGGTGCATTCGCTACAAGCAAGATTTTTTTTCCTCTGTTTAGCTTCAATCTCCTAGCATAAATTTGACAAAGAAGAAAGACACCTCATTGAGGAAAAAAATCCATCTGTTTTGTCTGCTCAGACAGCAAGATGTTAATTTGGGGAAAAAGAAAGGAAGCTGTGGTGTTCAACCTTGCCTGTCTGTGGAAACATGAACTTTCTGCAGCTATTTACAGGTGCTTATTTGCCTGTCTCTGAGAGATTTCACTGTAAATTAGTTCCTTCCTTTTGTCAGCTCAAGTAGAAAGGTCTAAATAGTAAAAGATAGGGTCAGTCTAGCCTGGTGTTCTGTAGAGGTGAAGGCACAAGCTAAAACAGAACCTCAGTGATGATCAGACAGATTTTCTCTGCTGCAAAGTTTTCCTGTTGGTGAGCTTTCCAGGACAAAATCATCTCTGACAAATCTCTGGGTGTTGCAGTTAAATGTTTTTTTTTTTTTTTTTTAGTTAAAAAACCCAAAAGTTTAATGCAGAAGGGATTATTTGAAACAGTTCTGGTGTCACTGAAGGGTTACCAGCAGGCCACACAACCCCAGAAGCTATAGCTACTGCAGCTAATAGGGCTGTTGGAAGGCCAGGAGAGAGGGCAGGCTGTGAGCAGTGGGACAGCAGTAATGAGGTAGCTGGCTCTGCTAGCCAAGGTCAGCTTACTAGAGGCATCAGGGACCAGAGAGCTTCTGATGCTTTAAAAGGGCTGGAAGATAAAATGTATTATTGTCACTACTTCATGTGTTGCACTGGTTCCAGGGAACTGTCAGCTTCAATTTGTTACTCCCATTGAAAAGAAGAAAGATGCTCACATACTTCTGTGCTAATCCGTCATCTCTTTTGTGCTGGTTGGGAAGTAAAAATTACAGGATACCCTTGTAACATAAAAAGACATAAGAAAAAGATAACTTTAGGAAAAAAAGCCAGTTACTCTTGTGTCATGCTCAGGGGACTCGCTGCTTCTTGAGGCCACTGGGTCTGGATGCAAAGACCAAGGCAAGGTCTGTATTTGTGGTTGACAAAAAGCAATTCAAGATCACTGATGAACCTGCCTTTCTTCACACCTTCCAGATCCTGTGGGGCAGTGTGTACTGGGACCAGCTTTTTGATCATGGCTGGGATACATCCAGTTCCTGGAGCCTCGCTGCAGCTCCCTAATTAACCTGAATATGATTGGGGGGCGGGGGGGATCCTCTTTCTTCCCAACAGCACCAGACCCAGTAGCAAAGGCACTTCAAAGTTAGAGCTGAGAGCAAAAACTCAGGGGATTGAATCCAAATCCCCTGGATGCAGACCTGTAGTGATAGGGGAAGTAGTAATGGTTTTAAACTATAAAAAGGAAGATTCAGACGTTAGAATTTTTTTTACAGTGAGGGTGGTGAAACACTGGCACAGGTTGCCCAGAGAGGTGGTAGATGTCCCATCCCTAGAAACATTTAAGGTCAGGCTGGACAGATCTCTGAGCAACCTGATCTAGTTGAAGATGTTCTTGCTTCTTGCAGGAGTGTTGGACTAGATGACTTTCAAAGGTCCCTTCCAACCTAAACCATTCTACAATTCTATGAAAGTTGAAATAAAATTGCTGCCCACTTGCTGTAAAACAAGAGTTCAAGGTGTCCCAGGAAGCAGACCAGGTTTTGGCACAGCAGCTGTCCCTAGGTTGCCAAACAGGGATAAAGCCAGCTCCCACAGAGGATTACCTGGTACCCACTTCTTTCTTTGCCCTTGAAATACCTGCCTGGAGCAAGAGCCAGAGCACCAGCTTTTCGAGATGGGACAGGACAGGATTAAGCCAGCCCTTGGCTAGCCACACAGCCCACTTGGGTGCAGATAAGCGAGGGCATGAACAGCATTTGCACTGAGGAGCAGAAATAAAGCTGCAGAACAGCTGTAGCCAGGAAAAGGCAGAGTTTCTGCTTTGATTTGGGGTATGTAAGGAAAGACGGTCGTGGGGCTCAAAGTGAGCTGGCTGCCCAGCCTTAGCTAAGCCATTCCTGACATTAGGCAGAGAGATATAATATGATCCAGTTTATTGCATCCAGTGTTGGCTGCCGCTCTCCTTCCAGTTCTCTCATGGGGAGTTGGCAAAGCCCATCTTGCCATTCCTCTTCCAGCTGCCTGGCTCCTCTGCTCACAGACTGCCCTCTTGTCTTTGCTCTGGTATAAGTAGACTGTCTGGAGGACAGCACAGGAAACAAAGATGTTGGCAACTTAAATTCTCATTGACACTGTTACACTTCCAAAATGCAGCCACCATGGTTTGTAAAGTCCTCCAGAGCAAAATCACTTCAGCTGTCAAAAGACTTTACATTTGACCTTAAATTCAGTGGGCCCAGTTCTTTCTCTCTGCCTTTTAAAAGGGCAAGCACATCTTGGAACCAGTAGCACGAACTGTGCAAAAGTGGCAGGCAAAAAAAATTGTCAGTGTGTATTCTTGCTGATTAATGTTGAGAATCTCTTACTAAGAAACTTCTTTTAACAACCTCCCTGCCAGAAAAGCAATGAGCACTGAAAGCTGAGTGAACAGAACAATGACCTCCAAGCTCCTGGCAGGTGAGACAATAACAATTTTTTTTCCCCATTTTGTTAATAGAGTGATCCAGGAACCACACAGCTTGAAAGTGATGTGACAGGCCCCTATTTGATACTAATTCATGTCCTGGTCCTCTCTAACAAGCCCGTGCCAGGAGCGTGCATTCAGGCATCACTCACTCTCCTCACTTCCTTGCCCTTCTGCTTTCAGCTGATGCTCTGTGCTGGCTGAATGGCCACAGACACAAGCTGTCTATGTCCCTGCTGCTTGCAGCTTAACTTGCCTGATGAAAACTACCCCAGTAAAGTGGTTGTCTGGGAGCAGCTTGTCAGTGCCACATGTACAGCATGAGGATAAAAAAAAAAAAAAAAAAAAAGTCAGACCAGTCATCCCTTTTTTGGAAAAAGCCAATGCTGCCTTTAGTTCTCACTCCCACTTCTTCCCAGTGGGGAAGCAGAGCAGCTTCCCCCAGAATCGGACCTTTTTCAGCAGTATGCTTTGTCTGGAAGTTATCTTTCTGCCTGTTCAGGCTTAAAAATATCAAAGAGCAAAAGGTAATCCCGCACAGCCTGTAAACATGCTGCTATGAGTTTTGAGGCCATTCTTCACAACAGTCTTACCTCGAGTGTTTCTTCTGTGATACAGGTGAATAAATTGTCATGTGCCTTGAGAGCTCAAGGGAAGCAAAGCACCTTTCTCACTTATGGTTTCTCACTTATGGATGCTTCTTCACAAACCACACACTTCTCCCCTTATACATTCCCAAGCATTTAAGAAATATTAATTCTGCTGAATTAATAGAGAAAAATAGAGAATAGAGAAAAACCTCTAAGATACAACTGTACTGTCACTCTAGAGAGGATAGAGACATGAAAAAGCTAAGTGCTCTGCTTCTTAGGCAGGATCCTGGAAATAAATTCAATATGCTTCTTCTTAAAAACAAAAACAAACAAACAAAACCCCCAAAGCTCACACCTTGTCAAGGAAGTGCTGTTTGGATGCGAAAAGTTAAACCAGCATCAGGTTATGGATGCTGTGATTGTAAAAGTCCACACTGCACAAGTGCTTATCTGCACTTGCAAGCAGCAGACACCATCTTAAGTGAGTGTACTAGAGCTTTCAGTTACTAGCTGAGAAATGTTGAATTTATGGTAAAAAAGATAAACTTTGCTGCCTTTAGGCTCCCACTGTGTAACAGATATACCCACCCACACTTAAATGCGGAACAATCTGTCACATTTGCCCATTATGTTTATAAAGCAGGGCTCCTAACCTATCCCAGTGGATACCTTCCTGAGTCTGGTCACTATAAACCTGATCCCACAGTATCTCTTCCCAGTGTGTGAAGACCTCGAAGACAGCTGGGCAGCTAGCACAGAAATCTTCCAGGAAAGACACCTTTCATGTCTCCTTCCTCAAGCTCCCTGTTTGGGTATGTTCCTACTTTTGTTTATGCAGGAGAAGGATGTTTGTGAAACCTAATTAGCCACTGGAGAAGATGAAGATAATGTTTCTGTTGGAGAGCGTGTTCCCTGCCCCGGGCTCCAGCTGCGTGACAGCAGCTCAAACACGGTAATTAAGATGAGCGTGGCTGAATGCACGGCCAGATTAATGAATGTTGAAACTACACTAGAAATACATTCAGCTCTTTCCGGGGAGATGGATGAAAGGGTGCAGAGGCAGAATGGCCACAAGCACACAGTTTCCAGAAAGCTTTTTGAAACTTTGAATGAGAGACAGCAAAATGCCCGGTTAACACAGCAATAGAAAGACCAGTCACAGGATTAGGATGACCTTTTGTAACCAGGGCATTCAAAGGTAAACTGAAGAGCAATGCCAGTGTGTAATGTGTTTGCATCAGTCCTTGGGAATGAGCCAGAGACAGAAAGGGGAACTTAAGAGGTTCTAAGCTCTCCTCCAACCAGTAATACCATAAAACCTCACTGTAAATAGAAAGACAAGACCTAAGGAAACGCTGAGATTTTTTTTTATGGAAACAGGGCTAAGCACTTCCACACGCTGTGACAAAACATGAAACCAGTTTCGTGTCCCTCAGCGAGCACCCACAACCAACGTTTTCTTCACATTCACAGCCTAAAACCACGCATGGGAAGCCCTCCAGAAGCCCCTCTGTCCTCCTCAAAACCCTGCCGCCGCCTAACTCCCCGCCACCGGCGGATGAAGAGGGGTCGGGAGCCGCTCCTGTGACAGCGGCTCTTCAGCCCCGCAGCCCTCGGGCTCCGCTCGGCCACGTCCATGCTCGGCACAGGCAGCGCCCCCTCCTCCCCACGCGGGTTCCTCGACCTCCACCCGTGTCGGAGCCCTGCCGGGTACCTGTTGCTGCCGGCGGTGCTCACAGCCCGCTTCGGGACGCCGCTCGCCCGCCGCCCAGCGCTCCTCGGGCACCGCGGTGCCCCATCCCGGGCGGCAGCGTCCGCAGCCGCAAAATTAATAACAGCGAATAATAATTTCTAAAAAAAAAAAAAAAAAACCAAAAAAAACCAAAAAAAACCAAAACGCTAAAAAATTTAAAGTTTTAAAATAATAACACCGAGGAGGAGCGGAGAACAACCCGCCGGCAGTCGCCGCGCACAGCCGCTTTGGCAGCCAGTGCAGCCGCTGCCGGCTTTTCCTTGCGGAGCTGCGGGAGGGAGGAGGAGGAGGAGGCGGAGGCGGTGCTGCTGCTCGGCGCTGCGCGGCCGCGGCCCGCCCCCGCGGGCGGGGCGGAGGGTGCGGAGCCGGCTGTGGGTTCGTCCGGCGGGATGTGGCGGAGCTGGCGCTGCTGGTGGCTCCGCACCTTTTTGGGAGCGGCGGGGGTGGTGAGGCTCTTCCATTTTTCCATTCCACGCGCCTGGCCTCTCGGGCGGTTTGTCCCAAAGGTGGGACATCCACAAAATACCACTCCCCCGTGGAATAGTACAGGGAACGGGCTGCCGCCGCTTGCCTTCCTCGTGGCCCATGGGCCACTCACTGTATCCTCCGTTGCCTTCAGCAGGGTGTGTGTGAGAGCTCTAAATTTGGATATTGGGCGGGCTGAACACAGCAGTTAAAGGCGACTATAAATGAAAAAACGTTGCAATGAACGGATCTTGCATTTCTTCCTTTGAACATCTTTCCTCTGTTACCCTGAGAAAAAAGAGGCAGGAATACCACATTTTCCCAGAGACTGCGGGGTATTTTCTTCAAATTTAGTCGTCCTTCCAAAATGTATAGTCCTTTTTACTATAAATACATCTCTCTGTAGGTGTAAGTATTCTGTATTTACTGCTGTCCTTAGGACTTCTTAATTTCTCTTTTGCGACTTTTTTACACGCTAGACTTTACATCAACCAACAGAAGTACCAAACACACATGTTGTATTTTCTATACTATTTACTATTTGCTGTTCCTCTGCCAACATTTAAGGCTGTTATAGGGTCCTTCAACAAGCTCTCCCTTGTGCTTCTTGGATAGCTGAAAGTGCCTTTTTTTTTTTTTTTTTTTTTTTTTTTTTGGTGGGTTGGAGGACAGAGGGAATCCCTGGCAGATCTATGGGTTGGTAAATAGACACAATCTGGAAGGTGGCTTGAGGAGGCAATACTGATGCCCTCCCTATATGCCTGTATCTTTCCCCATTTGGGTCAGGATAGGCAGACTTACCCTTTCAAATGCAAAGGTTTTTCATGGAGTACACAGACCTGTCACATAGAGAATGATACTGCATGGAGAAGTTAAGGAAATTAAAAGAAAGAGTTAGGTTTTCACGGAGCACTGTGCATGGGGAAAAAAAAAGACAACAAACCAAGGCTGTCCCTGAATAAAAAATCCAATCTGACCTATCATCTTGAATGATTTTCAGCAGTAACAATGAAGATGAGTTATTTATATTGTATGCTGAAAATAAACAGCACCCCGTAGCCTTAAAAAGAAGAAATGAAAGAAAATTACTCCAGATTCAGTAAAAGCAGAAAAGGATGCTCTTCACACTGGTGTGCAGACCCCTGGGGCCTACAGGCTGTTTCCAAGGTTTCTGAGTTCAAATGTGTTGTACAGCAACCACGGCTGTGCCATTTCCAGAGGAACCCACTTCTCCACTAGAAAAAGTGTAGGGGCTTCTGCCAACACAGTGCCATTGCTGTAGCTCCAAGGCAAAATTTTAAGAGTGACCTTTCTATGTCTCTGACTGAATCAACTATTCACCCATTTCATATATGTCACTTCGGATGTAAACTCTGAGGCTAAGGCAGAGAAGTTGCTTTCTGGAAAAAGCAGCTGTGCGCTTTGGGCTATGGAATGCCAGGGGAAGAGGAGAGGAAATATTTGTGGCAATGCTGAAAGCTATAAATGTCTCATCATGCATACTTAATATGCGCTTGAGTCCGTTTCAGCCTTTTAGGGGGTGGCAGCTCTCACTGTGGAAGCCTGGTTAATTTGTTAAAGATTTTCTGTGCCATAGACAAATTGCAGCATCTTACATTAACCTTGAGGCTTCTACAGTTCAGGGCAATTGTTACTAATTTCCTCTGGACCTTTTGGTCTTATCTTGCAAAAGATTCTTTGAACTTAAGGTTGCAGATGCAAATACCTCATTCATTCTGCAGCGTCTTCTTTCAAGGAAATATCCTCTATCCTATGCAAATACGTATGAGCTGTTTCTCTTGTTTTCTCAATACAGTTTTGCATAGCAAACACAGAAAGCTAATCTCCTCCTCTCCATCACCACAAACCCTACACACATTCCCACTTCCCTGCTCCCAGTGCTGTAGCTTGTTGAAACAGCTGGGAGACTGAGTAGATTTAAGGATGCTCTAGATAAAATCTTTGCCCCATTTAGGCCTTCTGGACATATATTCATCCTGACATACATGCTTTTGAAAGGCTCGGGTCAGTCATTTCACGTGTGTCTTGTTTTGCTAATTCAGTGGAAATTGCCAGAGAGCTCTGTCTACCTCCATCATCAAGCAGGAACCGAAGCTGCCATTGTATTGTGGCTGTGATCATGCTACTACTCCTATGAATTATTCACTATTGCAGTGTGATCTTCTGTTATGTTAAAAATAGGTCATCGGTGAGTGTCCCCAGTGAAATTTCTAAGTGACAACAGCTGATTCTAGCTTTGTTTCCAGAAAACAGTGACCTTTGCAAAGCAATAATTGCCAATTAGGCTGCATTTCCATCTCCCTGCCAGCTCCAGTGCACCTTCACAAACACTAATTCTCAGCGATAGTAACCCCACATTATACTTGAGACAACTAAGCCAGAGCTACTAAATTACCTATTGAGCTTTGCCGTAGCACTTTGCTTTCTATTAGCCTTTGCTTCCAGGCCGAAGAGTAAATCAGGATTATCAGAGAAGAGATTATAGTCAGAGGACATCTAAATGCTCTGCCCCTCCCAGGCACCCAGAAGGCTTCTTGAAGGGGCTGAGCAGGATTTTCTGGCTGATATGCATCAGTTACACGTCGCTCTGGGGGGTGGATGTAACAAGAAGTACTTCACTTTTCCCATCGACGGCGCACAGGCTCCAGCCCACTGAATACCGTGAATCAACAGAACAGGAGGCTTTCAGATCTGTTGCAGATGTGTCTAGACAAAGTTGGAAAGGGGAGCAGGACCCAGAAGTCTGGACAGAGGTCTGCAGGAAACTCTCTTTCCCCCGTAAAATACTCTGTGGGAGGACTCTGTGTGGACCCACTCGAAAATGTGCGACATTGTTGCAATTTTCCTGCTTGCTGTGGGGATGTATGTCTATTATGCAGATACAAAGACTTAGCTCAGTCCTGGGTGACTTCATTCACCTGAAAGCAAGGGCTGGTGGTGGGTGGCAGTGCTCAGCAGAGCATGCAGACACGAATTCACATGGAGGTTTCTCATTAGCATGTTTGGACGAGCAAGCGGCCAAAGGAAGTGGGGGGATGGGTGGGCAGACCATAACTCTGAGTTTTGGTTGTTTGAGGTAGATCAGGCCTGATCAAGCCTTTAAGGAAGACAATTTATATATTTTTCTGTTGTAACTCCTTTGTGCTGTGTTTCTGTGTATCTCCCACGCTCACAAGGGATGCACAAGGCATCTTCATATTGCTGATGAACATCCCATAGGACATCTCCAGCAGGTATCATCCCCAGGCAAGCCTTCTGTGGGAACACAGGGTGCAAACCTTACTGCTCTCACCTGGGGACCTTGGTCAAAAACCAGAGGTGAATGATCATATTTGAGGTTGGGGAACATGGCAGGTACTGGAGCCATCACTTAGAAAAGCTTTTAGGGGAGAGGTAAGAGTTTGATACCCAGTTGTTTTTCACTGCTGACATCCTCTAACCACTGTGCAACCATTTCCCCCCTTTTACTTCCCATCACAGTGTTGCTGCTCCACCCTCAAGTTCCTAATTTCTCATGATGTTGCTTTTGCAAAGATTTCCACCTGCTGCTCCAGGGCACTTTGTGGGAAAAAGTTATGAGCACTGATCCTCTGCAGTGATTCAGGAACAAATTCAGTCTTCTGGGACTTCTGGCCAGATGCTCTTTGGGAATGACCAAAGAATAATGCAGTGGTTGTGTCCTGTAGCATGGTGGTCAGGACACACTTGGTATTCTGAGGAACAGCTATGGATGCAGACAAAGAGGGCTAGGGACAGAAAGGGGAGTCACCTTTATCTTTTGATATACTACATGAGATAACCCTTCCCACAAGTAATCCTTCTTTTATCTCTTCTTTGTCCCACCTTGCTGAATTTGTGGTGGTCTGAGATAGCTGCCTTCAGATCAAAAATACTTCCCACCCATGGTCTGTGCCTGTGGCATCATTTGAAGTTCCAAAGGAGTATGCACAAGCATACACCCTACCTGCCCTCACATACGTAACTTGAGGGAGCAGGACAAATGAGCCACCAATTGCATTTTTTTTTCCCCAGAACCTGTTTCAAAATCATCCCCAATGCCTCTTCTGGGCAGACTTTGGGTGGCAATGTTCATGCAGGGTTGGAGGGAGAAGCACATTCCAGTTTCTCAGACTGCTTAGCAACCAGAGCTGGCTGAGCCACTCTTAAATGCACACCAAGTGTATGGATGGCTTGTCTAGTACAGCAGCTCTAGCCTTATTTTTTCTCCCTCTCTTGTTTTTCAAGAGCATTCCTTGTTTTCTAGTTAAGGCACATGAAAAACTGCTGGAAACTAATTTTTGCTTTCCTGGACAGCTGGAAGTCAGCTATGCTATGCAATGATCAAAGCTACAGGAGGGATCAGAGATCTGAAGAGACAAGTATGACGCTGTTAGCCTACTTTTTGAGAGCCTGACTGTCAGACAAGGTTGGTGATGGGCTGGCTTAAAGTCCTGCTGCTGGACAGCTGTGAAACCACTTCCCCCAGAGGAGAGCAGAGAGTAGAACCCAGTGCTTTCCATGGGTCTGCAGCATGTGAGATACCTGCTCAGGACAGCCTGTCCCAATATAACCAACACGATCAAGAAGGCCATCTCCAGGAATGGATTTGGCTTTGTAGACAGAAAGTCAATATGTTCCTAGCTTCCTCATTGGGATCTTCTTGAATCGCTAGGAAATCTCTTGCCTCCTTCTTGTTTCTTGGCTCTCAAGTGCCCAGACCTGGCTCCCTGCCACAACCTTCATCTTCCAACATGACAACAGGCTGAGATCCCCGCTGTGTTTGGGGTTCTTAGGAACTGAAGCCATCTCTACCCATGCTACCAGACAGTAATGTCTGCTGCTGAAACCTGCTGGTTACATCAGGACTGCAGTTAAAATGTGGCCCCAGCCCATGTTCATCTCCAGATTCCCCTTGTACCCTCACCTGCACTTGTGAGGCAAATTTGGGGCAAGCTCTGAAGCACAGAGGAGGAGAAAATCTTTCTTTGTACATGTCCAAGCACATTCTGGTTAGTAGTCTCAGACATGGCTGTTCCAGCCCCATACTTGTCTGCCCCATGCCATGAAGCAGACAGCAGGCCTGGAAGGATTGTATTATATGGGACAAGACACTACGGGACATGTCAACAACCACCAAAGGTATCCTAAGTCCATGACTGAAAAAGCAGGTCAGGAGCACTCAGGACTTTGGCGTGCCTTGCTGTGACCTCCAGCAGCCGTGTAGAAACAGGGACTGCCTTCCTCCTGCTCAGTAGTTGTCCCACAGGTCATGGTTAAGAAGGGAGAAGTTGCAGAGATGATGGGCATGGTCTGGGGAAAATGGTCGTCAGGTAGGAGAAGGTTGCAAAGTCTGAGAGCAGGGGAAAAGGAACAAATAATGTCAGACAACTTAAAAATCAGGTCCCGTGCATGAATCCTGCAGTGCTGTGCACCTGTGTTCCTGCATGTCCCTAACATGGCAGTTTCACGATAGAAACCCAGGAGGAAGCTCTGGGGCACAGGCTCCAGGCAATTTCCACCCTCAGTTACACTAATGTAACACCAGACTTGCCCTGAAACCATTCCCAGATACACAGCAGTATGGGTGACCCAGCAAGGTCCTTGGTGCAGTCAGAGACCACGCTCCTCTTTCCTTCTCCTGGTCCGTGGTTCTGCACAGATGATTGCAGCATTGAGAAATGATTTTAATTCCCTTTCTGCCCCCCAGATACCGCCACTTCCCTCTTTTCCTCATCAGCGCATATTTCTGTGGCTTAAATATAGCAAATGTAAAACAAGTGCAGCACACACAAAATGCCATTCGGGGGAGCGCAGTGAACATACTGCCTCTGTAATGTAATGAGCCCCAAGTGCATCTGCCAAGTATTTGGACTGAGATTCCAAAGGAGAGAGGGTGGTCCACAACACAGAGAAGCTCATGACTAAACCCTGAGACCAGTACACCCACTCATGTCTTGAGGGAATACAGGTTGCTTGTTGGTCCAGCCTGCCTTCACCTGGAGGTGTTTAACCGCTTGGAGAAATCTTTTCCTCTAGGAAAGGTGAAGAGCAGCTTTTCATACCATGTCACTGGGGCTGTGAGCGGATTTGAATTAAAAGAATTTACAAACAATATGTAATGTAAAACAAACAAGAAGTGTTTCTTTAGGGGTGTGGTCTAGCTTTGCAGCTAAAGTTAAATGACACCAGAGAAACCTCGTCAGTTTTTGAACATCTGACCCTGGGAACTATTTTTGGTGCAGTGATTTTTGAAGTGATTAATGACAAAAACTTGGCACTAATCAGGGGCTGGTGTTGCTGATTAAGCTAACTCTTCCTTGGCTCACAACAGGCATCAGGAATAGAGTGGGCAGGAAGCTCCCCAGAGTGCCAGAAGAGGCAGAGCACATCAGGACCTCCCGAGCTGCTTGCTTTTCAACAGGGAAATTAAAAAAAAAAGCTACAGACATCCAACTCCAGAGCTGAGCTCAGCAGTGCTGGAGTGCTCTGCTCCTCCTGTGGCTTCATTTTTCTTTGAGAATATTTTTATATGGATTCTTTTCAACATTCCCACCCCTCTCTCAAAAAAAAAAAAAAAGTGCTAGTGTGGCACTCCTTGCATGTGTTTGTAGGAGGATCTCAGAAATGCTATCTAGTTTCAAATCTATCTACATCTATAAAACCTCTCTTTTCTCCAAGACATTCAAGAAAAGGAAATCTGTTAGTTCAGTGTGAAGGCCCAATCCTTCATTCCTCATGTAAGCCTAAGTTCCTGGATCATTCAATTCATAAATTGGACAGATTCTGCACATGACACTCCAGAACTCACAGGTTCCCCAGAAGCAGCAGGCTATGCTCGCTCCGCTCTTTACATTACCAGCATTAAGAAACCACAGTGACCTCTGGTCTGCTGGTGACATTCAAGGCAGAAAAAAGTCTTATTTGCTTGGTGCTACCTCTGTTAGCTCTGTGACATTACCTGGGCCCTGTCCTTACTTTTTCTTCTTCCTGGTTGCATGAGAAAACGCAGTGAGTGGGACTTCAAAACTTTCAGGAGCTCTCAATTGGCAAACTGCACTTCTACACAGTCACAACCACCCTGCTAAAATGAACACGGTGTCAAGTAAGTTACATCCATGTTCACAACAGAGCCCTTCCACTGCCCTGAGCTACCATGTAGTGAGAAGGATGTGAGCAAAGCTCCATTTATGCTGTAGAGCCTGAACACTGGCCAGCCTTGCTAGCCACTGGCATCTTAATCACAAACTTCAGAGAGCCGTAGGGCTAATATGTGAGATTTTATAACCTCATCTCCCTGAGGTCCTGCAGGAGTCCCTGAGAACTTAATGTCTATGTCAATGAAAATAAAATCACAGAGCTTTTAGCCATCCTACTGAGCTCCCCAAGAAAGGCTATCCCTCTCTCTTCCGCCACAGGTGGTTGTGACACCCCTACAGGAAAGCTCCTGGATCGCTGCTTGGCTGCTGCCATACCTGAACCATAGGCACACTCCTCAGGGGACACCAGAGGGCTTTTCACTCTGGTATTGCACAAAAGCTCATCATTGCGTGTGACTTCCCCTAGGGTTGGGCACGGGGTGGGCAGGAAGGCAGGGCTGGCCCGGGGAGCAGCCGGGTATGATGAAAGGAGAGCTGTTGCAAGCTCTTGTGTGCAGTGCTATAGGCACTTCAGAGAGCTCTGAGTTTTGGGGGCAGTTTTGGGTTTTGCTTCCCAGGGTGGTCACTTCACCTGGGATTATGGGATTAAGCATTTATTGGGCTGGGCTACTTTGAGTGTATTTTCCTCTCTGAGAGATGGGTTGTGACTAATTTTAGGCAGGCTTATGCAATGCTGTGACATAGGCAGTAAAGGCCAGGGGTTTCCCCAAAATATCCCTTTATTTTCTCACTCTTTGTGGCTTCCTTTCTTTCTACCTCACTTTTTGTCTTTCTATCTTTTTGCCAACCATTTGAACTCTAGGTATCATTTCCAAGCTCTGGGTCTCTTAACTTTCCAATTCCCAGACTGTCCACAATTAAACCAGAGTAAGCCAATGTCAGCCTTTGGAAGTTATGCAGAGTTAAGCCTATATGCTCTGCATATGGATTTCCATAGCGGTTTTTCTTCACCTGTTTTCCAGTTGCCAAAGACACAGGAATACCAGTGACTCTTCACAACATAAACCCCTACTTCAAAGTATTTCTCCACTCTTGGATGCCAGATCAAGAACATACTGCTTAAAATTCTGTGAGGCCTGACAACACCCCTCACTCTCACAAGCAATGCTGAAATATATATATTTCCCTACTGTTGGGAAATCTTCCCACCACTAACTTTTTAGTGCCTCTGCGACATTGTCAAGTGCTTGACTGCTCTTTTCTCTCTCTTTCTCTCTAATATATGCTCTCAGACTGTTTTCACTCCTTGTCTTTTAACTCTGCACTTCCTGACCCAGTTGTTTTGTGCCTGTCACACCCTTGGTACACCAACCACAAGTCTTTGGTTTTAGCATCTTGGCAGGCGGAAGCTCATTTCACAGGCAGCTGAGCTGTGCCTCGAATTATTAAAGGGGTGAAGTTGTTTACACCACCTGCTCATGTTAGCCAAGCCACATTTATTTTGTGAATTTAATGATGGGACTGAGTGACAAAAAGCTTGTGTTTCACAGAGCTTTGTAAAGACACTATGTAAAAACAGGAGGGGAAAAATGTGTGAAAAAGAAGGCAATTTTGCTTCAGACTTTAGTAAGACACTTGTTTTGCAAGCTTAGAAGATGCCCCAAGCACACCTGATCAGTGGTTTCTCTCTGGCTCGTACATACCTTCCTCTTTTCTCTGAGGGCTGGTTAAATGCCACTTGTTTATTTGACCTGTTTTTTCCCTTCACTGTTGTTACTATTAGTGATCTAAAAATATTGTCAACGGATATGAACCAAAAGTATTGTCTTCAAGAAACAGAGAAAGAAACACCAAGAAGATCAAAGATCTTTAATTAAAAAGTAGAGAGAGAACAAAGCAGAAAGTGTCTCTCATTTCAATATTTTTCTTTTATTTTTTTTTCATTTCGGGCCTCATGGACTCAAAATTTCCTGCTTCATAGATGGAGCAGGATGCCCTGTTAAAAATAGCCCTCCAGCTGCCCAGGACAGCTGGAAGTGCCGACGGGTCGGAGCACTGTGGGTGGGTCAGTGTGGGGGTGCCTAGGGTGGGGATGGGTGTCTTGCACTGACTCCTCCAACCAAAAAAAGCTCTCTCCCCAGTTCGCATAACTCTGTGTCTGCCCATGGATCACAACCAAAAAGAAGCAGCTGCAAGGAGCAGGTGAGCGGAGCATTCAGTGTAAACAGGAATAAGAAAAAATGCTCCGTAAGAGAGCACCTTCTTTTCCTTGATGGCCTTGTACTGTGTGTTAAATAAGTCTGATCATGCTCTTGGAGAAAGGTGCTTCAGTCTGAGTTTATAGGCCAAATATCTCTACAGTCTATCTTTCTGGATGAAGCAGACACTGTTGCCTTGGTGATGGGACTTATCCTCTGAGCTGCAGCAAGGACAGCACACGTGTTCTCCACGTTCAGGAACGTGAGATAAGCCGAAAGGACAAGTAGGGCTGGTGGGACCTGTAAACGTTTTCAGGACACTGATCCACTTTCTCCCAGCAGTCAGGAAGGAGGAGCTCCCATGCTTGATACATCACAAGGTTGCTCATCCTTACAATAGCCTTCTGAGATATTAGGCACTTGTATGCTGGATAAAAAGTAGCCACTCTTTGGGATGAAAACACAGGAAAAACTGTATCTCTGTATATCTCTGAGGTAGGCATCTGCTGGAATACCCGTAATGATATGCACACATGAATATTCTAGGAAGACATGTTTCTCTTATAGCTGCACCAGTTTGATGTGCTCTGTGGGGAGGGGTCATGCCTGATGGGGCTCATGAAAGCAGAGCTAGATAAGGCATGGAAAGAAACCTGGTCCCATGGGTCACAGACAAGCTGTGACATGGATGTCCCTGCGTGACGTTTTGACAAGTCACTGCAGTTGTATGCCCAAGAGAAGTATAGTGTCTTGTATTGCTTTAGGGGAAGAGAAAAGTGGCTTAACCTGAATTGTTGCTGAACAAAGAGTATGTCTCAACTTTAAGTCAACATCCAAGGCTTTATCCTCATTTTTCTCCAGTACCTCTAACCTCATTATGTGCAGGCAGTGCATACAACCATGTACATAGCTGTCTTTCGTTTCAGCTAAACCTCAATGCTGATCCCAAACCCCAGAGCTAGAACTCCTTTCTCTCCTATAGGAGCAGGCAGGCTTTACAAGGATGTAAAGGCATCTGGCACATTTTTAAAGCACACCATAAAAGTTTGATGCAGTTACTGTCCTGCTGGGAGCCTTGATGGACAGCAGTGCTGGAATGTATTTCTGTGCCATAACAGCACATCAGTCCTGGGCAAGGAAAGGGCCCTGTGACTCTGAGACTGTGCAGGACACCATCTAAAGTGGGGCTCAGGTCTACTGAACTAGAGCATGGGCTTTCTTACTGAACACAAGGAAAAGGACAGTTTTGATTTCTTCCGCCACACCTTGAAAACATGCATGGGATTTTGCATCAGCTATGGTCTGAGAGGCCGGTCATGGTTACCCCAGGTACAACCAGAGGGCACATAAAGGAGGTGAGAAGTAGAGATGTGAAGAGAGATCAGTCTAGAGCAGGTGCATGAAAAGATCTGTGAAAAAACACAGCCTAATTTCTACTTTTCCTGTTCATTCTCGGTTTGAATATGTTGATCACTGCTAACGAGATACTTGGACCTATATGCTTGCTGTGTTTGCTGAGTGCTTGCAAATTCTGTGCATAGATGTGTCTCCTTGACCTAGGAGCTCCTGCTGTGCCAAGCCTCTAGTCCCAGTCAGAGGCTGTGTTGGGGTGATGGCATCATGCCTCTCTGTGAGTCCTCAGCTCTCCTCCCGCAGAAACCAGAATCTGCCAAGAGAGCTGACTCATGCCCAAATCTTCCTCCCTCTCTGGGCCTGGGAGCCACAGGAGCATTCCTGGCTCCTCATCTTAGACAGAGCCAGGGAAAATCCATGCCTGTTTGGCTGCAGTGATGAGGGGAAACCTTCTGCTAGAGGAAGGGATTTCTTTTTAATGAAATATAACTTCAGAATCTAAAGGTACTTAGAGTCACTAAAATTTAAAAAACATTGTCCCCAGAGTAGGTGTTTTGACCTAAGAAAAATGTAAGACTAACTGAAGACACTTGCCTTGAATTAACATAGTGAGTAGGGCCATAAAAGAAACAACACCTATCACTGACTGTGCTTTCAAGAGGCTAAAAGAGTTTCTTCTCAAAACTTTTGCATACTACAGCTGTGCTCTGCTAAACACTGGCCAGGTTGCAGAGAAGAGGGAGTTGTGCTTCACTGAACCTAAGCACAGTCACTTGCAAAGCCTCTGCAGATCCTTTGAAGGAGAGAGCACAATGTCAGTGCAAGGCTGCTATTAGAAAACAAGAGAGTTAGCTAACAAAGTTTCTTTGAGGACAAACGTTTCAAAGCCTTGAATACCTGTTGCAAGAGTCAACCTGATATTTTCTGAAAATAGTTCTAGCATACTTGGTCACAACCAGCCCTGTGACTTGCCATTTCAATGTATAATAGGGAAAAATTATTTTCTCCTGGAGCATAAGTATATGAAAATGTTGGAATTATCAATTATGCTGAAGAAAATACAGAAGTTTTCAACAAATGTTTTGGTTTGCATGTGGGAAAATATCAGTGCCATCTTACAGTCTATATCAATGGGAAAATATTTCCCCCTTTATCTTTCCCAAATGAGAATTTTAAACTGTAGTTTTGAGAAGTTATTCAAGGAACTTCTTGTTGATTTTTCAAAAAACTTGAAACACTAGAGGAATTCGAGAGAGCTATGAGTTCATGTTGTGTCACCAATGATGTGATAGCCTGGCAGTGGTCCTGGCTTTCTTATGGTACCTGATGTAAGAGTCATATAAGCAAAATTAAAGGAGATAGAATACAATCAGTTGCACTTGTTAGAATTTTCGAGAAAATAATTGCATTGATAGTGTACTTGGACTTCTGTAAGAAATAAGACTTGGTACTGCATGAGATCTTGACAGATGTAACACAGCTGAGAAACCATCAGGGATGCCAGTTTCTAGTGAGGACATACAAAGATTGGTTCTTCCCTATGGGATTGAACTCTTTTCACTTCAGTGACCTGAAAGGGAATTTTAAACAGTGACTGACTGAATATGTAGATGGCATGATGTCTGGAGAAGTGGTAAATCACTCCAAGAACAGGCTACTTAAGAAAGTGAGATAATTCATCTGGCTCTGTATGGGCATAGCTGGGAGCAAAGGAGATAAGCCATAGTTATAGCATTGACTATGTCCTGAGAAATTTGACTCTGAAAGACTTGGAGATTATAGGGAAAAATCTGGTGAAGAACAGACCCTCACATGATGCTGGCACCTGAAAAGACTTAAGCAGACCCTTGAACTGATCCTGAGAGATATATATATATGTATTTATAAAGTATGAGTGAACAGATACATAAATTCTGGATTTCTCCCTGGTCTAACAGTTTGGGAGCACTAGGCTCCATGCTGGTGTCCACCAAGGAACTGGTCTCAAAAACAAGAAAATGCTTAAAAGATTAAAACTTTATAAGGAAACTGTCATGATAACAGTCTGCTTGGCAAAGGATAGGAGTGGTCTGAATACATTCTGTAGATAGTAAATGAGATATTTATATTCACAAAAAATAGTGAGATCTTAGCTCTCCCTGGACAAGAAGGAAAACTAACTTCAAAAGACTAGACCAATCAGTGCTAGAAGAAATAAGATGCAGCTGTCTTTAACTGTGACAGTAGCTAAGCATTGTGACAAGTTCAAAAGGTAGACAGAGATCTGCCATCACCATTTTCCAAACCAATCTGGATGTGGAAAATAATAAAAAATAGTGCATGCTCTAAGAGCTGTGGTCTGCACTGAGCTGGGAGTTCAACATCTGACAAATGCCTCCATCTGGCCTAAAAACCTGTGACTAAGTTTTGGCTGGTGCCTGGGTTTCTGCAACATGAGCAGGCGAGGGCTGCCCTGTGAGTGAAACAGGCATTGCTCCTCCCCGCTCGGATCCCACCCAGCCCGGGGGAGAGAGCTGGGTTGTCCAGGGTCAACAGCGTTCCCAAAATAGCAGCCAAAAAGTTAATGTTTCCCTGTTAACCTGCCCAAAAAAGAGGAGAGGGCGGTGAAGGGGAAGGCCATCACTGTGCCTGTGTTGTCTGGGCTCTCTGGCTGGCAGATTTGGGAGCCAACAGACCCTCTGTCTGAGAGAGAAGCTGGGGTACATTTTTTCCCAGTTACATGTAGGTGAGTTGAAGAGGCTGTCACCAACTCATAGCCTTGTAGGATAACTCAGGTGGGAAGGGACCTCAGGAGGTCATCTGTTCCAACCTTCTGTTCCAAGCAGGGTCATAGAGAGGTTTTTAAAATGTTCTTGCCTTTGAAAAGCAGGATCAGCTTCTAACTATTGCAGGATCAGCCCTGCCAGAAACAACTTAGCTGAGAGGCTGGAAAGGATTTTTTAAATGGTGTATCATTCCCTTCAGATAACACAATATATGTGTCAACTCAAACACATTTCTCTCCTTCCTACATTTCTAATTAAGAACATAGGCTAAAGGTTTCAGAAACAGCAATGAAGCCTAAGTCCCACTGGCTCTTCAGAGCACTTGAAAATGTCCATATCAAGTAAGAGCATGTGGATGATTATCCTGGGAAGCAGTATCCACCTGTGTTGAGTGCAGAATGCAGGGAATGCAACAGGGTACTTTCAATGCTAGTTGATTTGCCCAATGGCATCAGGTGTTCCCTGGACTATCAGCACTTTTTCCATAATGCAAATGCTTCTGCCCTCTTCTTTCTGCACATTCGTTGCCCTTCTGAGCCCAGACTGGGACACAGGGTGAAGAGTGGGGGCATATAGACGTGAGAAATGTATTTGAGTACAGACAGTACATCACTGAAACTGCTTTCTTTTCAGAGTTGGTGCCTTTCACTGGGGCTCAGATAACTTGATTTGGCACTATTCACTGCTAAGTTTTCCATACCAACCGCAGCTGAGCTTTGTTTAAATGAGGCTTGCTGAAGCTGTGCTGAAAGTGAGTTTAAAGGTTCACAGTCTTTGGAGTGGATCCAGGCAGCTCTTTGTGCCTTCAACTCCCTTGGAAACTGCGGAGGGCTGGGGGCCGGGAGAAGATTTGCATGAGCAAGTTCTCCCCCTGGCCCCTGCTCAAGTGCAAAGCAGTGAGCAGGGGCAGAAATTAGACACTGTGGGCCAGATTCTTTCTCCTTCTTTGAGTCCTCTTACCTGCATCTCTGCTATTTTGACCTGGTAGCACTGAGTACACACGTAAACAGTGGCACAGGATGCAAGCAGTGAGGAATCAAGCACCAGCAGAAGCAGTTTTAGGGATAAGGAACTATGACACTGGCTTAGTACCCCAGGTTGTGGCAGTCGGAGAGGAGGACGCTAATTCTGCTCAGATAATTTAAGTAGCAAATCACTTTTAGCCCCTGCAAAGAGCTCCTACTACTTTAATGACAGCTGCACCTGTGGTGTCGAATGCCCAATGTGCTGCTTTGCACAGTGCAGCCACTGTAGAAAACACACTGGGTGTCCCCCCAGCTTTCTTCTGCAGTAACTTCCTTTCTGAGGAAAAGTATTTTTATTGTATCTGTAGTCCTTTTGTTCTCCATTCTCTCAGGAGAAAAAGAAAGTCTGGTCACCCTGTGACCTTGGAGCCCATAGACAACTTCAGATTTACTCAAGAAATACCACCCAGGCTAGAAACCAGCCTCTAGTCTGAGTAGGAGAAGGATTAGTTTAATAAAAGATGACTTTACCTTCCTCAAAGGCATCATCTTCTTCTCCGGGTGCAGTCAAATCTTCCTGGGCGTGCTGCATCGTGGAAAGGACACAGCTCAGGGAGCAGCCAGAGCTGAGTGCTTGAACTGGTTCCTACACTACAGCTCGACTATTTCCTTTTACCAGCTGCCTAAACATTTTGGTGGTAACAGCTTCCGCATCTGCACTTACGAAAACAATCTCATTCATACAAACAACGCCTCTTCTTTTTACAGCCAGTCTTAGAGATGAGTTTTGAGGTCGAGTGTCTTTACTGTTGAGAGAGAAGTTGATTTTGAGAGCAGTGACAGGCAGGGCAGGCTTAAAACGCACCCTGCCCTGTTGCTGAATGCTGTAGCAGTGAAGCCCTGTCAGCCCGTGTAAGGGTTTTGCATATGAATGTGAATGTTTTCTGGTGGTAGAGATAGAGCCAGGGAACCACTCACCGTGCTGGGTCTGCAGAGCAACTCGTTTTCACCCCAGGGACAGTGTGACAACAGGAAACCCCCCATCTCTCTCAGTGTCATGTGTTCAGGGGACTAACTTTTTATTTAGCACAGCAGCAGTGACAGCACGTTCTCACCCACGCTGGGGTGATGCAGGGCAATGGACATCTGGACAAGCTGGAAAGCCAAGGTGATGGCAATTGTCCCTTGGGCAGATGCCTTAGCAGGGACATGATTCTTGCAGTTAGACTTATCCCAGTCTGTGGTGCATTACCAAACCTAGGGACCTTCCTGATCAGGTGTACAACAGAACGACATCAAAGTAAAACTCACTGTCTGCCAATAATAGGCATATAATTTGAGTGTCTCTGTCACTACTAATTTGTCATCACACTGGTCCATTCAGTCACTGTGTTTCCTGACCTTTGACTCCTTTGTGTCAGGTCTCTCAGTTTATGAGAGGACCTTCTCTACAAACAAACTTAACCCAAACTCTCACAAAAATACATTTGGCCTTCAGGTGTAGTGTCTGAGCCTTGCATAGCCCTGCTGTCTTCATCAGTCCACTCAAGGATATTTCATGTGTATGTCTGTCCACATATAGCTGTGGAGCCTAGCACAGGTAGTCCCTCATATCGCTGCTACCAGAAGTTAGAATGTAATGACAGTAAACCTCTACTAAGCTGTGATTAGTCAGTCTAGTAATTGCATGTGTTGCCACACCCTTGGAAGTGAGACTCCCAGCACAGCAGTCGTGTTCACTGCAGCTTCCGGATGATGAATCACAAGCAGATATCATGAGCTCATCTCTAGTTATTATACTGGATTTTTTAATAGCTCTAGCAGTGGGTTTCTGTGTGGCAGTGCACAAGTTGAACTACTCCTGATGGAGAAGACAAGACAAAAGATGGGACAAGTCCATTTGGAGCACCTAACCTAACCTAACCTCGGCCCAGGCCATGTTCATTAGCAAATCCTGTGGCAGCACTTTGATCATCACAGGAAAGTGAAAATCCCCTTACCAACTCAAGCACAGCCTTCCTCTGGATGCGAGGTCCCTGGAAGGTGGTGCTGCAACCCATAGATCTTGTGCCTCCCCCTCACTGTCACATCAGGTGCCTTGGCTGCACAACCTGGGAGTTGCTGCCTTGCCAGGGTAGGAAAGCTGTATTTTCCTAGGTGAATGTGGGAGAAGCCAAGAGCATCCTAGGGCGTCTGTTTGGTAGGGCAGTATGGCTTGACTGCCCAGTTGTTTCTCTGCCTCATCAGCAAGACTTCTTGAGGAACTCTGTTTCTAGGAGGGTCCCCGTGATCTTTGCTTTGCTTTAAAATTACCCTTGGCTATTTCCCCACAGAGTAAAGATGACAGTTTGGCCCAACAGGTAAGGGAGAGGACTTGTTTCTGGCCCCACTGGACAGGCTTGGGGAAGTCACTTCTTTCTAGACTTCCCCCCTCACTCTTTTTCCTGCTCTGCTTATTTGAAGTGATTTCTTCACTTGTAATTAGAGCTGCTCCCTATTGTGCTCATGGGAGCATCCCTCTGCCTCAGTAAGGCCGTCCTGCCACAGTGCTGAGTAGATGGAGACAGTCATAAAAACAGAGAAACAGCATTATGGGGTGATGAGGGGAAGCAGAGAAAAATGAGAGAGGCGTGAGAAGAGATGGAGACATGAAAGCTGCAGAGGAAAAGAATTAATCCGAAGGGAGGGGATGCCAGCACAGGAGGTCGGCACCTCTCCAGACGCTGTCTCCCAGGCTCAGAGCTGGGAACTGCTGAGCTTGCAAAGCCTTGTGGGACCAGCACGTGAAATAGGTGCTGGGGGTGAAGGAAAGGAGAAGTGCTGAAGGAAAGACAGCCACAGGGTGTATCTTGCCTTAAAGCTTCCCAGCAAAAGCCACTCCCGGCAATGGGCAGCCACTGCCGTATGGTTTCCTGGAAACAGCAGGAGGTGGTTGGCAGAAATTTTGAGCCCCTGTAAAGTCAAGGGCTAAACTGCTCTGGGGTGCGGTGGAGCATGTCAGTCTCTGAGGACTGGGGTGAGCCAGAAGAGGCTCCTGGTCTGCTGAGAAAGATTTTTGGGCTTGATTTGGATAAGCTGCAAGATGAATGATGCTACAAATACAGATGTGAGCACTCAAACCAGACAGACAGCCTATTAGGAAGAATCACAGAGAAAATACCCCACAACAGCAATGCTAACTTTCCTTTGTTGTCCTGTGATTGAAGCTTATTTGCAAACTGAGTATGGGAAGTTTTAGCCATTTACTGCTTCCTGCATAAAAGTGAAGGAGCAAGCCACACTGTCCTGGTTATTGTGGCAGCTCCCTTTTGTGCTGCATTTCCCTGGGACTTAAAGTTATTTCCTCACCCACTGTTTTCAGTCAGCCTCTCCGGGTGCCTGTTACCTTGACAGCCCTTTTTCTTTTATTTTCAGGAATTAAAAGGCATCAAAAGCTGTCCTCTCTCCCGAAAACAACTGTCACCAGAATGAACACACCAGTCGGGCTGGTGATGAATGGTAATGACTCAGCCTCCATTGCAGATGCACAAAGAGGAGTCGCTTTGATTCGTTCCTGTTTGCCACATCGTCCCTTGACGGCAGCCTTACCTACATTGCTCGCAGCATGTGATGTTCCTCCAGAAACCTGTCCCCCAGGGAGCACGGTGCTCTTTCCCTCAAGACAGGATAATTTAACATGGACAAAACCACTCCACCTCACATGGATACCCAGGCCCCCCTCCTCCTTGCTCCATGTTTGCCTTTGGGGCAGCATAATTTTGCCCTGGAAGTCTGTGTGCCTGTGCCTTTGCTGCTTACTGATCTCAACCATCCAGCCTAACAAAGTGCCTTCCTCCTTGCTTTGTTTTGTAGCATCTCTGGTTTTTTTTTTTCTCTCTGTCTCCAGAAGCCCCTGACATTAGCTCCGTAGGTTAGAGCACGGTGCTAATACCGTCAAGGTCATGGGTTTAATCCCCATACAGGCCATTCACTTAGGAGTTGGACTCGATGATCCTTGGGTGTTCCTTCCAACTCAGAATGTTCCGTGAAACAAACAAAGCCATATTTTTGCATCAAAATGTATTTTTTTGTCTTATTGAGCTTTTTATTGTAAAACACAGTAATTTTTCTTTTTGCCTGTTGGCTAATGAAGCCCCACTTCAGAGCAAAAAAAGCCCCTAATCAGTTTTGCATCCACTGCAGAGCTCTCACGTGCGTATTTTTCATGTAACCACATCTCATGCTGCTCTCGGAAAAAGCCACCACCCATCCTCTCATAACCTGTCAACAAAAAGTGGGGGAGTCTGAGGAAATGTTAAAAACAAGGGTGGATCAAGCAAGAGGAGATAACTTTCAGAACAGCTTCTTTAAATTACTCTAACCTTACTCTTCTTCCCCTGCAACTTACTTTATTAGAATGTCTGATCCAGTAGAAAAGTCAAGTGTTCTGATGTTTTATCTTCATACACAGGGCATTCCTAATGAAAAAGAAGTGTAAAAAATTGTGCCATTTCGAAATGTTGGATGGGGTTGTTTTAATTCATCCCTACCCTAAATTACCAACATCTCCACAAGCAGCAGGAGAGACAAGCTGACCATTTTCTGCCCTGCTGTGCTGGTGCATCAGGGAGGTGTCCAAAACTGTTTTGCCCTATTCACATCTCCTTCTGTTCCAGTGCAAGAAGGATTCTCAAGATATGGAAAGTTGCGTGTCAGAGGGGGTAGTCAGTCCCTTGCTTTGTTCTGGGGCTATTTTGATGGTGGAGATTCCATTTGGGGGGATAATCTAGGTGGAAAACAAGAAGGAAAAAAAAAAAGAGGTAAAGGAAGGGCAGATGACCCTGAGGTGGAGATAGTATGAAAGAGAACCTAGGAAAAGGTGGTTGACACTGATCAGTTTGGGAAAGTGAGTGTTCACGTGGATTTGGACTAGTTGTAAAAGTTTTGCTCTAGATATTGCTGCAGTTTCAGTCCTCCTGCAAAACATGCTCCTCAGAAACCTGAAGAATGGAATTACAATAACTTTTTTAGTTGTTAACTCATTTGCAAGTTACAGAAACTCCAGGGACTTAGATTATGTTTAGACAGTCTGTGTCAGTCTCTGACTGAGCTTAGCGTAATTTTTTCTTTCCAACTCTTGAAACTTTTGCCAAAAAGTTAAACAGTTTTGTTGTTAGTTTTTTTTTGTTTTTTTTTTTTTTTTTTAATAGAGATATTCAGTTCCAGAGAAAACTTGGGAGAAATTCTCTCTTTTACTGTCCAGAAGGAGAGTCAGCAGGCCAGGCCAGTAGAAGACATGACTCACTCCACACAGCTTCACAGCCATTAGGAGCCCTGTGCACAAATCTTCACAAGGCTATAAAATATACACCATGTATTTTGGAGAGCTAAAAAGAAGGAAGGCTCCAGGAACTGTTCACCCAGAGGAGAGGACAGTGTTTTCTGAGGACCCCTGTATTACATTAGACAGTGGAGACAAGGTAGTGTAGGAGCTGGCCTGTGGGAAAACTGAACTCTTGTGCCAGGCAGGTTGCAGTGCCAGTTTGGGATGTAGCTCGATGCACTTGACCTATTCAAAAGGCATGATGGCTAAAGAACCACAGGGTGCTTCCCCAGCCCAGCTCTTGTCCACATCCATCTTGGACACCTTGGTTTGGGGGCTTGGGGAGAGCTCTGCACACAGCATTGTACTCAATTCCCTGGTACACACACACATTGCAGGAACCACAGCACATGTTGTTGATGCCCTACTGATCTCTTTTCATGTTCCCTGCCACAGTTATGAGCAGTGAATCCATTGTATGCCATAGAGGTAAGCTGTATCTTTGTCCATTATGGTGTGTCACTGCAATCTACAATACTTAGCACATCCCACCAGCCCATCAAAGGTGATTTTGGCCTCTCCTAAGACAGCCTTTTCCATTTCAGTAATACTTGGCCTATGAAAATAAATCATTACCTTCTCATAGCAAAATATTATTTCAATTCACAGGGAGGAAGCAAACCATCCTGGATGAAACTCCTACAGAATGAATATAATTTTGAAAATTGCGCTCAGTCGTGTAGTTCCCAAGTGGTTTGTTATCAAAAGATAAGAAAATGGTCAAACATGATTTTGCAGGGCTTGGCCTTGGATCTGGTATTATTCAACATATACTTTAATATCCTAGATAGTATTTAATATCCTACAATGGATATGATCATGCTCATTACAATTGCAGATGCCAGGCTTCCAAGGAGTGTACATACACTGGAAGACAGAATCAAAATTAAAGCTAATAGTGACAAACTGGAGAAACAGTCTGGAAACAATTAAATGCAAGTGAGTGAGATGTGAAGTTCTATGCTCTAGCAAGAATAATCCTCACAAAGACAGGCTGAGCAATGGCTCAGAAAGGAGGCTGGAGGCAGCTGGATGGCAGCTTGCCATCAGGTGTGATCAAAGGGAGAGACAGAAAAAAATTCAGGCACTGTGTTTGAGGTTAATAAGGCCTCTGACAGGGCAGAACAGGGCCTTCAGGCGTCTCAGTTCAAGGAGGATAGAGCCTGTTTGGTTACAGTCCTGAGGAGAGCGACCAAACTGCTCTGAGGGCTAGGAAACAGGAAAATAAGGAAAATATTGGAGAAACTGGAACTACTTCATTTGAGGGAGAGGATGAATATGTAAGAGCAGTACTCAAGTCCTCTTCTCCACCTTTGTGGTGCACAAGGTGTCATGAATTTAGACTGCAGAATGGAGGAAGCAAATTAGGAAGCAGATTAGGTAGCAAACTAGCAGAAACTAGGAAGAAGCAAGTTAGGAAAAACCCCTTTGCAACAGTCAAGACAATGAAGCAGAGAAAGAGTGCTTGGGTGAGTCAGCGCTGAGTGAATTAGAGTGCTGCTTTAACTTACAAAGCATATGTAAATCTTTTGAAGAACAGAGTAGACAAGTAGCTATTGGGAATAATATAAGAATAGTTGATTCTGCCTTAGGGGAGGGCAGTGGGAGTAGGGGTCTCTTGGGGTTAGACTCCAATGTTGTTTTGCTGGAGCAGCTATTGAGTAATGCTGGATTTCTACTTTTTAGATTTATTTCTCAGTGACACATAGCTGAGTGCTAAATTTTCCCACTGCTTGAGGGGTCCAGCACATTCCAGCAGCTCTTGACTGGGATGGGAATATTTTTGCAGTTTCAACTGATTTCAATATCCCTACCATCTTTCTCCTTCTATAAGAAATCTTCATGTCTGGTTGCTTGTGCCTTCATTCTTTCTTCCTAGTTATTTTCACACCTATTCCTCTGTGATCCAGTGAGGTCATTGTCATCAGCAAAGAATAGATGATGGGTTTTTCATCCTTTGATGATTAAATCCCATGGGTTTCTCTCAGAAGTATTTCAGATTGTTACCATAAATTGTTAAAGAGAAGCAATCTGCATACCATAATAACATGGAAGCTATCTCATGTTATCCCCAGCATAACCAACAAATATGCTCAATCCTGCTAAGGATCAAAACCTTATGTCTTACTATAGGTTACACATCAATTATATAATATTTTTATCAATGTGAACAAATTGTAAGATTGATCAAATAGATGTATATAGCATTCTAATGCCTATGCCAAAGTCACAAGACCTTTCCAATTTTCTCTACCGTAGCACTTGTTAATCAAGCACTTTTTCCCCAGTAGTAATTTTCTTAAATGTTGGAGGAAATACAGGGAAGAAACTCATCTCATTGTTCAGCTATATGTCTTCCATCCCAGGCAAAGGATATCACAAGATGATTCACAACAATATTTTAGTAATATTTCCATAAAGATATGAAATCCCTTTTTTTCCCTTTAGGCAGACTATTAGAAATGAAGTAAAAGCCCTGGGTCATTTATTTTAGACTCTCAGGTCACACTGTCAAACAAATGATGTCTGTAGATAAATGCCTCTCCTTCACATTAATAATTCTGCTTGTAGACTATTCAGTTTGGGGGACTTTAGTGATCTTCAGTATGTAAACCGTGCTTCCAGTTTCTCCAACTGCTGGAAGGAGTTCAGGAGTTGGCCTTCTCCCCTAGTCTTCTCTACTTCTTCCAGCTCCAATCAGCAGTGTTTTTTTCTGCTGGTCTGAGATGAATCTTGACAGTACTGATCCCAAATATTTTGAAAGACAATGTGGTTTTTTTCCCTCTGCCCAAGGCATTTTTCGAAGACATTCTCTCCTATTCTGGCAAATTGTGGGTGAGATGGGTAGCTTTAGTTGTGAGATGGCTTGGACCCTGTCTAGGACAGCTCCCAAAGGAGCATGCACGCATTTCTCTAAGGCAGTTTGACTTAGTTGCTTCCGTTCCCAGGACACTGCCAAGTCTCAGCATTTCCCCCTCACCTACAATGCATTCTTTTGATCAGTTCCTAAAATGCTATAAATTACTGTTTAACAAGATTCTGTGGCTGTCTTGCAGAGCATCACTTAGCAGGGACAGGTGGACATAAGGAATTGCTGCTGCAAATAATGTTGCAGACAGGAGTATGAAATTCAAATGGGGGATCCCTTGGTTCACTGGAACTTACCCCTGTGAAGGGACTTCTGTCTCAGCAGTTAAAGTCTCAGGTGATGGGAGTGTGACTGTCAGAGTGGCATCTGAATGGTCAAATGGGAAAGTTTCATTAACACAGACTTTATATCTTCAGGAGCTGGAACAGCCCCAAACATTGAACTTCCTCTGTTTTATAGAAAGGCATCTTTCTAAACTTCAGTTTAGTTCACACTAGTAACAGCAAAGACAGTGTGGCATCAGCTTCACCCCAGGCTGGAGACACCAGTGAGGTAGCTCAGTTTTAGACCAGTCTGTTTTCTGTGAAACCTTTGCTGATCTTGACTTAGGTGGTCTCTCCCAGGCCATTTGTCCCTGACATCTCGTCACAGGGAATCTGATCATTTAAGTCTAAGCTTAGTGGCAGTGCCAGCACTCAAGCTTTTATGCTTTCCCAGTTACTTGTTCCAACCCATGCAGGTGACCACGGCACAGTCAGTAATGTTATCTTAAAGCTGGAGCATCTTGGGCTTAGAAAAACAAACAGTAGGTTCCAAAGGATGGAAAAGCTCTCATATTACTTGTTGTTCATGTGGTAGCAGAGAACACTTTTGTTAAGGACAAAAAAGGTTAAATTGAGATCAGCCTATTCTGTTTTGTATTTCAGGTGGCTTTTTGAGAACTTGTTCTGAAAAATGTCCCCACTTTGTATTTGCAACCTCTTGGTACATTGGTACCACTCTGGGATCGAGTTCTCCGAATAATTGCAACAGCAGGATTTACTTCTCCATTTTTTTAAGCCCTAGAATAAAAGCATAGCTGAGAACGGAACCTGTGGTAAAGGAAATCTCACCACAAGGCATCCCCACCCTGCTTGCCTTCCTCCTTGAGCAAGTGGTACAGGGCATGCATAGGGGCTGGATGGGCGAATGGCTGGTAATAGCTCTCCTGAAGAGATTGCTTCATTTTTACTCCTATGAAGCAGGACAGAAAAGAGGATTTTTAAGCTTTTTTTTTTTTAGCACAGTGTCTCACTTTTTGCAATTTGTTGAAGGGATTAGCAGCTCAGAAACAGTGTAATGACCATAGCAGATCTATTTGTCATTTGTCATTTTGTTTGCTTTTAACTGAAGAGTAACATTTCTCCTTCCCCTGCAAAGCACAGGTGCCCAATAGAATGGATCTGGATTTAGAGACCCTCAAAAGAAAGTAGTCAAAAGTCACATCCATCTTTCCCTCTTTCAGGAAGAAATTCTGGCAACTGGGTGGGCAAACAACGACAGTATTTGTAGAGTATCTCAGAATGAGGAAATCCCTGCAAACATTTAGATGCATCTGCAATCTCTACCCCCAAAAGATAAAGTAGTTTGAGATGGAGAGAGCAGCTTTTCCACCTTTAAATGATTACTGTTGACCATGGTATCCTGAACAAATTTTACTCATAGAACATACCTAAATCCTTCCACTGACTTTACATAGAGACGGTTTTGGGTCTCTCCTGCTGCATTGCTGCATTAATACTTAGCTGGCTCAGGGAAAGATCACCACCCACTGCATCAGTGATTCTTCAGCAGCCTTGATTTTGTTAATCAGCCTGTCTTTCATCCTGGCCTTGTTTGCTGAGAGAGCAACTTCAGAGAGAGCGGTACAACACAGAAAAGTAAAAATAGCAACAAGAGTTTCTGCAAAATGTGGCACTTCATGCAATTACTTTTCTTCCTGTTTGCATCTCCTGAATTTTCTTTTTCTAGCAAGTTTAACTCTTGTGTACAGACCAAACACACACACACACACACATGCGTACTGAAGCTAGTGTGAAGCTCCCCTAAACATCAGTGGGCCATGGAGCTAGTTTCTCTAAGTAAAGAAAAAATGGCTCAGTCTGGTGTTAATGAGTTTTAGTATTTTACACAACAGGCAATTCAGAAATAATATTCATGGCTGGTAGAAAATAACATAAGCTGGTCAAAAGGAAAACTAGAAACAAACTAGCATATCTCAAGCAGGATAAGGCTGGCTCTTTCTTCGAGGACAGAACAGCATAATGGTTGATCTAATAGCCTCAACACAGGCTTCAAAACTGCAGAAGAGACAAGAAATTGGTGATAGCAAAGTAGTGATCTACCATGAGTGACAAAGCAGCTATTATGAAAGACACCAGCATGCCCTACTTCATGCTCTCCGTACAGTGCTACAAAAAAAACCTGAAAAAAATTCGGGGTCAGAGGGAGTGGTAAAGTATATTCTATCTCAATTTGACTTCACGTTGTCCATCCAGTCCTGGAGATGTGCAGAGAGATATGATACTGCCCAGGGAGGGTGGCAGGGATGGAGGAGCCCAGGCAAGGGCTGGCTTGGTGGGAAGCAGCGGACCCTGCCCAGGGCATAGCAGCTCATCTTTGCCATCACTATGGTTTGAGGCAGAGCCCTGGGAAGAGCCTCTCCCCACCTCTCACTGGGTGTCTGCCCCCTGCCACAGCACCCTTTCCTCCTGCCAGACCCCAGGCTAGTGGGCAATGGGGATGGTATTCCTCCTTCCTGCTCCTCTTCATAGTCTGGCCAGGATGGGTATAAAATACAAAGTCAAAAGAAAAAAGGATTTTTCTTTTTTCCCGTCATAACATTTTAGCAACAGCACCTACGCAAAGATCTAAGTATAAGATCTTTTACCCCCCACCTTTCCAAGCAATTAGCATGCCGAAATACAAGCAAGAAACAGGATGGCAATGTCAAAACTGACAAGTAGGAAGACCATTTCCTTTTCACAAGGGTTTCACAGTGTGGACAAAGCTGCTTGAGAACAATTTCTGAACCTTTCCCCTCCCCCTGGATAATTGCCTCTGCAGCAGCTTTGGTAACTGTCCAAAACCGCCTGCTTTTGGTGACTGGCACTCTCCTGGTAGCTGATGCCCAGAAGGTCTCACATTTTCAAAGTAAGGAACCCCAACCCCCATGGACTGCTCTCCAGCAAAACTAGGTTGCTTAAAAACATCTGAGAAAGGTGGAAAAGGGAGGCTGCCTGTTTGAAGTAGATAGGCTGTCTTTTGGAGCAGAGAGCAGAGAAGAAAGGCGGCTGGTGACATATTCAGTGCAGCGTCGGCTCCGTCTGAGCCTTCTTTCATCAGCCAGATTTTAAATTAATCTCAATCTGGTCTCTGAATCTTGCTGGCAAGTTTTCTGGTAAATTTAAGACTTAGAAGAGACTAAAGAAAGATGCTAGGCAGACAAGTTTATATTAGGGTTTCCAGCTGTTGCCAGCAGTCCCTGGGAAGTTGTTTGTAAAAATGGAGGCTGCTGTGGGAAATGTGGGGGGATCTCCTCCAGCACTGCATACCTCCTTTATGCAGGGTGAGCTGGCAAAGCCCCCCCAAGCCAGGCCTATGCAGCTGGCCTGTAACCAAATATGGTTACACTCCTGTGCTGATATTCAGGGCTTACATCTTGAATAAAGGACTGAGTGAATCCAAGCCCTTTGGTTTTGCTGTTTGTCTTTCTAAAAGCAAATCATGATTTTTTTTTCCTCTTAGCATTCAAGCAATGTTTTTTCCACCCAAAAAGTTTGCTGTTCCAACATGCAGTCAATGAACAGAGAAGACAAAATGAGGCATCACAGTACAGGGAGGCTGTGACTGCAGGCAGCAGGGAAGCTGGAGGTGGGAAGGAAACCCCTGTAAACCTCCTCACACAGGAGCTTAGGAAGCTGAGATTTCCATAAAGTTTTAATCTTAATTTTTTTCCCATTTTTTGAGATTTTCTCTTTGAGTGCCTTGTTTGACTAACAGCCTGACTCTTTTTCTTCTCTCCTTGCTCCAAAAGGCTGGGACACTACTGAACACCAGCTCATCCAAACACCACTTCCCCATGTGCCCACTTGTCCCTGTACCATGTCTGGGGACTTGTGATTGATTAAAGCAAGGCAAATGGTCTTATCCTCAAGGTTTTAATGAAATTCCCTCTGGTCTCCAGTTACTTTAGCAGTTAGGTAAGCAATCCATCACCACTGTGTTTGCAGGCCCAAGTGGGTCTCAGTGGGTCTCTGAAGTGTGCCTGTAAGTGTCCCTGTGCCTGTAAGTGTGCCTGAATACAGCTGTTTCTGTTTTCAAGACCAAAAGTAAACTTTTGAGGCAGGTGATAAGCCTGCAATTAAGACTTTAGAGGAGAACGCATTTTAGAAGATACAATAACTTATGGAATGAATCTCTGAATTTGAAGTTGCCAGATATTTTTTTTCCTCCAGTGGTCAAGGTCAAGTATAAGAAGATAGAAACTCAGCGTAGGAGGATCACAAAATATGTTAACGGCGTAACAGCAACAGAAGGACTGACCCAACACTGTGAGTTTGTGGGTTTTACCTTCTTAATGGCTTTTTGAGAGACAAAGAGAGAGAGCTACCAGGGAAGCAATATACTGAACTTTCAGTCCATGCTCTCCTGTTTCTTCATTTCTCACTTTCATCCATAGCCAGATGACTCTGCCTGGCACTAGTGAGCTCAAGTAAGCAGGGGTGAGGAACCCCTGTTTGCTCAAATCCTCTTTTCTGAGAACAGGGAAGGTGGAACAAAGCTGTGTTGCACAGAACAGCCTCCATTTGTCAGACCTGATTGTGGGTGTGTTCTCATCCCTCAGTTTCTTGCTTCACAGCCCAATGAGAGGAGCAAAGCCACCTGAGATAGGGATGCACTCCCTATGAGTGTCTGGCTCATGCTGGTGGAGAGGACTACTGCAAGAACTGGTGAGCTTCCAGTCCCCAGCCCAGACTGCTCGTTGTTAGCTGGTCTTACCTAACACATATGTGACAGTAAAATTATATTTGTTTAAAAAACTCTCACAAGCCAGAAGCAAACAAGTCACAAAAATACCTCACTGCCCACATTTGTCTCTTCGGGATCAGGAGAATAAGTGGGCTATGGCAGATGCCAGTTGTGGTGCCTGGCATGCCCCTGGAAGCTACACTTGCCATGGGCATGAGCTCAGCTGTGAAACACAGCAGAAAATGGAACACAGATCCTTGCAGGCTTGCACAGTGCTCATTTAAAGTGAATTTGAGGAAAACCCATTGAGCAAAGCACTTTGCATAAAAGTAGCAGCCCATCCTGAACATCAGGGTTCTCTTTATCTTCCATTTCATAGCCAGTGCTCAGAAGATCCAGTAATGGACATACCCACTGTGGGCACTACCCACTGCCTGTGGACTGCAGTACCTCCTGATCTACTTGCAGGAAAGGCATCACAAAGCAGAGCTGGGCACTTGTCTTGGTTGAGCTGTGTTTAAGATGATGCTTTCTGTGCTCTACCAGAGAAAGGTTCCCAAGAGCACATAAATATATTATAAAGTGGCAGAATGCTCAATAATTAATTTTCAGCAAGGAGGAGATTCTATTTCAACTAGAACGACATAAAAAGCCTTTTGGAATCTCACAGTCTGTAAGTGAAAAGCTGAGGGGATTCAATCCAAAGACTGTTGTGAAAAAAGCTCAGACAACATGACCCAATCCCCATGCATTGACACCCTGACTCCATTTGGCAGCAATGCAATTTTCTGAGCTATTTGTCAGTAATAGAAGTACAAAATACACCAAGGATCAGATTCCTTTTCAGTCCTTTCCTCTTATTTTGCAACTAGGAATGGTCTTCCAGGTCTTTCAAAGTGCCAGAATTGCAGCACCCCAGAGGATCATCACACTCGTTTCCACTGGAAGTGAACTCTCTGCTTATATATGGTATTGCTTCCTTTTCACATACAGTCAACTGGTAGTTGGGAAATTGAGTATTTAAAGTGTATTAAAGCAGGAATGGTTGACATATGATATTGTTAATACTTTGTATGTGTTCGGAACAGCTAAATAATTCCTTTGATTAATTACCCAAATACAAATAGAAGCTTGTGAAGGATTCGGTCTCTTGGGAAAAGTGACTCAAATAACTTAGCTGGGGACAAATAACTTTTTTCACCAGCACTCTGGGGAGCAGAAGGCAGTGAGGCAGCTCTGCTTGTGTCAGAAAGATGCCTGCATGCCACAGCTAGTTTAAGAGAACCAACAAAAGACACAAGATTTGCTGAAGACACACAAAACCTTCATGAGCAAGGGAACTGCTACAAAGCTATTTACTATGAGTACTTTCCTGCATACAAAGGTGTATAGGATTCTGATTGAATGACTTACAAACACACTAAATTTCACTGGTTATTTATTGCCTTTATTCATTTTACTGCTCAAAACCCAACAGCAGACAAATTACTAACTCCATGCAGTGCATTAATATAGTTTCTTTTGTGACTGGGGTTTTTAGTACTTCCACTATGTTACTTTGTCTGTCACCCCTGGCAAGCCTTGCCAAGGCATCAGCTCAGCAGCAGGCTGACAGGGGCAGCCCACACAGCAGTCCTTCCTTGCACAGGCAGCAGCTCCTTACACCACCCTTCCTGGGCTCTGCCACAGGACCAGCTGCCAGCAGTAAGTTCAAGGGACAGACCTGCTTGTCATCTAAGGGGCTAAGAGAGGCACAAGAAAGCTGAAATGGCTATGTAGCCACCAGATCACAACCTCAAAATAGCAATACAAGCCAGGCACACCACCTCCTGGTGCCACTGTTGAGGTTAAAGCAAGGGACATTTCATGTGAGGTTGGTGTTCCCTCACTGATTTATCCAGCAGATAATATTAGATATTAGAGGTGGGGAGGTTCTCCTTTTCTGAGAATGCTGTAATTAAAATGTAGTAATAAAGACCTAACTACTGTGTGACTGTTACCCAGCAGCTGGGTTGCTGCCTCACAGCAAGGACTGAAGTGTCTATGTGAACTGGGTGAACTCGTACCCATCAGCCAGCAAACCCACTGGCAGCACTGGGTGTGAGGTGCTTTTGCAGCACCTTCTGGCTCTTACTCCTGCTGTTTCTGGTTTCTTCCAGTTGCTAATAGCCTGTCAATATTTCTGGTGAGAAGAAGCCATCTCTATTTCATACCAGCCTTCTGTGAATTTTTATGGCATCTATTTTAGAACTCATTTCAGTGAGTTTCCTCAGATTTCTTGAGTCTGAAATGCTATGTGTTCCTGTAATAACGATGCCAGGAGGCATTTTTCATACATTATTTATTCATTATTCTGTGTGATGAATGTAGGCCGTGTTATGAATCCATGGTAGGAGATCTAGAGGTAAACTCATTTGCTTTTAGTACTATGTGATTAAAAAGAGACTCTCTGCTTGCGTAGGCAATGAAGGTATTGAATTTCTCTTATCACCAAGATAGTGAAAAACTTGATTCCTTTCATTTCCTCCATCAAGGAAACAATGACTGCCAGCACAAGTATACAGTGTGATCTGTTCAGAAGATACAGAGTTGCTAGACTAGATCTGTTCTCATCACTTGCAAAATGAAGAGCCAGGAAGTAGGCATTTAAGGGATAACATCAAATATTTAGGAGATAAAATCTGCACAGAGTGTAAAATGAAAGATTTAATCTGAGCTTTACCTTAAAGAGCTGTGTTTGTTTTCCCGTCTACTATCTGCTGCCCAAATTCAAATGAAGTGTTAGAAGACATTATGTTTGGGTACAGGCAATATAGAGTTCAAAGTTTCCTGGTTCAGAAATGTTGTCACTCAAGGTTTTGTTTCTGTCTATGACAGAAGTACAGGGCTTAACAACCTGGTGAAATGGTCAGAGGTTCCATGCAGGTTTAAAAGCGGATAAATGAAGACGTGTCTTTTTGGTTTCTTTCTAGTCCTACATTTTCACCTCACCCTTCCTGCAAGAGACCCCAAACCAAAAACCCACAAACCCCAGCCACTTGAAAAGAAAGCCAGCCCTTACTAAAGGTGAGCATGGGGATGGCACTCAGGAACTGCAGGGGGACAGACACACAATAATAGGACTAGTATTCTTCAGCAAGGAGGATTATAGGTACCTGCAAGGAGTATCAAGACTTTGCCTGGACATGGAATAGAGGATAAAAAAGATGGTGCTGCTCGGAGCACCACCAGGACCTGCACAGTAGTTCAAAACCACAGAGATGGGAGGAAAAGGCAGATGGGCATGGCCCAAATAGCCAAGAGATGACAACACTCTTAGGCAGAAGACAGTCCTCTTTGAGATAGCCGATGCACTCACGGTGATTCAGTGGTCAGTTCCAGTGGCACTTGGAGGCACTGGAGGTGTTACACACCTGTGTCCCGGGCCACAAGGCTATATGAATGTATTGCTGAAAGCATGGCTAAAAAATGCCCTGAATGCCTTCACTGCTTGCTCAGCCCTTCTATGCTCAGCCCTGGGCTCTCCCTCTGCTCCACACACCTCTCTGCCTGGGCCCCATAGCTCTGCCATCACCTGCCCCAGACAGAAACACACTCCCAGGCCCAAGAACTCAGCATTAGTCATTTTTGCCTGGAGCTTTTCTCTGCTTTGCTTGCATGGTTTCATTTCTGATCGTGTTCATAATGTTCCCCTTAATTAATTGTGGCACTTTGTTTCTCAAAATACTACTAGCATGGCTTTTTTGTGGAGTGTCTTAGTCCTGAAGAAAGGGCTGGAACAGGAAGATCTAGGAGTAGAACATACCCTTTTTTCAGTTGTCCCTGGAGGCTAGGAAGCATCAAAGTTTGGCATCCCAAGCTGCACAAAAAGACCTGCTTTTAATGGCCCGATGCACCAAAAGTCAATGTGGGCTGCTGGAGTTAGAGGCTTTCCTCTGCTACCAATCCATGCACGAGCCAAAAAATCATCAGACACAAAACACTGTAGATAGAAACGAGACTTGAGCAAACACTAATCCCACCAATATAAGTGTGCAGTATGCACACGCTTGTCAGCATTTTGGTTTTGGGCTACCCTCCTGGCTTTTTTTCAGGATGAGGAAGCAGTTCTAGTCTCCCACCCTCTGCTTTTGCCCCAAGCCCATCCTGGAGCTTGCAGATACTGTGCAAAATGTAACCAGCAAACAAGTCCCTCAGCCAGAGGTTTCCAACAAGGTCTCAGTGACATTCCTCAGAGCAGTCCGGCATGATGGCTCCATCCATCTCAGCTGCTTTCAGAGGAATTTGTGGAAAGCTACAGCATCACAACCTTGACAGCAGCATCCACAACCACTGGGTACAAAACAGCTTCGTGATCAACAACGGACTGAAGGTGGGTGGAGAAACAGCTTTTCCTCTTATGGCTTTCAATATGATGGGAAGGGATGAGGGAGAGCAGAAGGAGTTGGCTTACATGTATCTTTAATCACTCCAGAGTAATTGGGAATTGACGCCTGGGGGATCAGCCCTACGAAAAGGAGCGAAGTTACAAGCTACGTGAGAAAAAAAATATATTGCTATTGCTTTCTGAGCACATCTTTGCTGGTGCAATTCTCTCCCCTGCTATCAAACAGTGGGAGGGTTTTTTTTACTTTGGTGGCAGGAACTGAGCTCCAAAGACAAATTTTCAATTGTTATACTTTGAAAGGATGCAAACAAAAAAATCAACAAGGAAGAACAGAAAAAAGAATGCTCCAAATGCCCATGGTGACAATACAGAGCTGTACAACTTTTTGGTATACAGTTAATATTTTTATCTAGGCATAGAAGACATATTTTTTCTTTGAAAAAGGTCAAGTAACAGAGCAAACACAAATCCCATGAAATTGCTGTTAGCCAAACACCAGTTCATACTGGCTATGCAATCACTTAATCTGGTTATGGACTGGAAACATGGCTCTCAAGCAGACTATTTTTAATTTGTAGATAAGTGATGGGACTGCAGAAAGAGAGAAGCAGAGTGGGACAGACTCATGGGTACCCCAGCTAAACCTGGGTACATCTGTGCCAAATTTTTCCACTGAAGGAAAGGAGGAGGAGAAAAGGAACAAGGAAGCAAGGAGTTTGGAGAACAAGTCAAGTAGCATCACCTAAATAAAGTCCCTGGCCCAGATAAGCCTCAGCAGCTGTGTAGGAGACCTCAGAGAAACACTTCCTTACAGAAAGAGATGCTGAAACCCTAACTTAAAAAGTTAACCTGAAGTTGAAAATCCCTGTCTCAGAGGAGATCCCCAGTAACTTTCTGACAAGACATTTTGAACCTTACAAAACCATCTCAGTGAAGTTAAGCAACATTCCGGTAAAGGCAGAAATGATCATCAGTTATAATTTCCACTTGATTTGAAAATTGTGTGGCCTTGGTAAATCCCATTTCAGCAGCAAACACTCAGCAGCCACATAACTTTCTCATGAACATTTGAGAATTGAGAAAACTCAGGCACAGACCAGGAAAATGTTTACCCACAATCATCAAACAAATCTGTGGCAGTGAATGGAAGAGAGTGATTTCTTGCTGAAGCTACGTTGCAAAATGTCCTTTCAGGGCAGAAACTGAGCATGGTGGTGCAATTGCCAGGAGGTCACTGCCTGACAGCAAGTTCTCTGCTGCATGGAAAACACTTTACTCCTCCTGACAGTAAGTCAGTCTTTAAAGAGCAGGAAAAATGGTTAAAGATGACACAATAAAATAATTGCAAATTACTGCAGCTGCTGCTCAGTCACCCTGTGCAAATCTCAGGGTGTGTTCTACATTGTGTGTCCTCTCATCACAAAATAAACCCTCAGCAATTTTCCTCGTCAGCAGATTTTTGGCAATCCAGAAAAATAAAGTGCACTAAAAGATAAGCATCTCATTCATAGAATAACTTAAAGGGAGAACACTTCAGTATTTTTGTTTGTTTTTCTAAACACAGAAAATGCCTGATTATAAAAGCAGTACACGCAGGCAGTGAAGATGTTGTTCGGTGCTGACTGGGATGGGGTCCCCATCTGTGATGTGTGAAGTGGAGCAGCCATATCTCCTGAGCAGGAGACAGTGTTTCTGCCTCCATCACCATTCCTTCGGCTCAGGGAGGAGGTAAGCACCTGGAAGCTTCCCTCCTTGTTCCCCCTGTACCCCGCAGGGCATCCGCTTCCTGCCTTGGCACCATGTTGTGAGCTGTTGGTGGCTGCCACCCAACACTAACTGGGGACATCAGTAAAGGACAGAGATACAGAGGAAAAATTTAGAAGTACAGGAAATTAAATAGGGCTGGAAGCGACCTGCAGAAATTAATTCTTCTGTCTCAAGGCAAGACCACTCTAGACAGATATTGGCTAAGTTGGTCCCTAAGAGCTCGGGTGATGGGGATCTTGGCCTTTCCCAGCAGCCTGTCCCACTGCTCTGTGGTCTGAACCCTTAAAAAATGTTGCCTAAAGTCTAACTCCGTTCTGCCCTGCTGCAGTTTAATATTAAACATCAATACAACATTTACTTTTAGCAAATACTTTGAATTTATGTACATTTTAAAGGAAATATATTGATTAGGGATTTTTCTCCTTGTTTTTCTTGAGCAAGATATTTAGGAAGCCTTTATTTGCAATAACGTCAAGCCTTTTCCTGAATTTTATTGGATCACTTGTCAAAGGGATAACACGAGCAAAGATTGATTGATTCAAGAAACAAAAATACATACTTGTCCAGAAGAGTTATGGTTTTGAGTCCAACATCCCCTTTCTAAAGTGAAATGAATGCTGTAGTTTCATATCATACTCTCAATTTTATAATAGTAATGGACTGCAGAGCAGAATCTGCTGGGTTTGTGCCAAGGGGTTGATCCTATGGGTTGGTCTGACAGATTTGCCGCAGGGTCTGGGACCTCAACCAGGAGGGCAGCAGGATGACTGCTATGGGTGAGCAGCCCCCTTGATGAAACCAAGGCATAGCTGCTCCCAGTCCCCCAAGCCCAGTGCTACTTGGCACCCCCCAAGCACCTCTTTCCCTGCCCCCCATGCCCTGATAGAGAATTGTCCCCTGTTGTCCTGCCCTGACCTCACAGCTGGGTCTGCACAAAAAAAACCCCAAACCACACCTGATACTTGTTGCTGCCAGCAGGGGAAGTTTCAGATGCTTAAGTGTTGCCTCAGCCCTCATGCTTGGCACTGTTTCAGCTCTGCTTGTTGCTGGCCACTCCAGCTAGCAAGCATCTGATATCACACTGTACATGAGATGTAACAAGCACACAAGCTGCTGGGAGGTACAGAGGTACAGGGCAAGGCAGAGAGCAACTGTGTCCGGATGAAGCAGCTTTGAGTTGGTGGGAAAACTCTCTTTGTATATGACATAGAGGGGCAAAACATGTGCTATTTGTGGTGGGGAATGAATGGGTTGATTCAGCTGAATAACATCATGCATCAGCTGTTGCTGGTAGTTTTCATATGCAAAGGAAATACTTTACGTAAGTAAAGGCTTTTTAAAACTAGTAATAAAGAAATTGGAAGGCAGGATGGTTCATACCTAAGCCAGCTCAACATTCAGGGATGTGCAGTGCCCAGCTGCAAGTGCTAGAGCACTCCAGCTAAGCACAGAGAGATGATGCTATGTGGTATTGCTTTCATTATTTGCTGCTTAGAAATGTCTCACTGAGAAAATCAAGGAGAGTCATAAAATAACAGTGAGTTGTTTATTTGCATGACTGTCCCAGCAGGAGAATGCTGGTTTGCATGAGGTTTGAGATACCAGAAAGAACACGGTATAAACCAGGGAACGCTCACTCAGGGTTGCAAAGTATGGTCCAGCAACCCCAGCAGCCCCCAGAGGAGAAAAATGCTCATAAATGAACGTTCTACTTGTCTCAACAGTATCACAGGGAGCTTTTGACAGAAACAAAGCCTTTCTGTGCATTATCAAGACTGTGGCTGATGTAAAATGTTTGTTAAAGCTTTTTAAAAGCCATTCCTGCATGGTAAGATGAGGCAGGACTCAGAATCACTATGTGAACCTCATGGCTGCTGGCTTGCTTCACGGGGGTGTGAAGCTCAGTTTTAGTGGGAGATGGGAGTAGTTATTCCTCACTAGCATGTGGTACGGTGGAGCTACTGATGTCCTACTGTGTATGAGTATCTTTAGCCTCTCATTCGGTGACCTGTGGATAATGCAGCGCCCACCTTGTCATGGGGCAAAGTGCAATCAGCGCTCTGGAGCAGCAAGCTTAGCTGCTTCCAAGGTACAAAAGTTAAGCCCTCTGGTTTTACTTGTGCTTTTGTCTGTGTTGTGCTTTTACTTGTGCTTTTGTGCTTTACTGTGTGCTTTTGTCTGCGACCTTAGCACCTCATATTCCTGCCTGCTCCATGGGATGCTCAGAGTTGTCAAAGCTCTTCTCCTAAAGCCAGTTTTTCATTGCTTTATCAATTATAGTCTCTGCCCCCATCTACCTCAACATATCTAAGCAAGTACACTTTGTGCATAGTGCATCATTTTAGTGTGTGAAGTGTTTCATTAACCCAAGATATGCTATGGAGGTTTCCAAACAGCCATACTAGAAGGCATGCTTCCTATCTTGTATGCCACTCCCTGAATTTAACTCAGACTGTGGAAATAGGTCTCTGAGTGCGTGAGTGCAAATGAATGCCTGGATTACGCCACTTGAGTCTCACCAGGATGAATGTGTCTTTCGTTGCTCCCCAGTACCCTGTGCTGCTGTAGGAGCACCAGGCTGCAAGAGCCTGGACATCCAAGAAAGAGGGTAGAACAGCAAGCAGTTAAGAAAAGATGTTTAAAAAAAAAAAATCATCAAATATGTAATCATCCTAAAGTACACAAAGTTCTTCCCCAGTATGGAGGAAGAGCTCCAGGATCAGCATAAAGATTTGGGCTGTTACATGATGTTCTCCATCTCTGCATTAATCTATGTGCCAGCAGCAAAGGCAGTGCAGCTGTGCCAGAGCTGCTGCTGGAGTTTCCAAGCCGTGGCACCAAGGGGAGCCATCTTTAGCAGCACAGCTGACAACTGACAGGCAAGTCTGTGTGAAGGGGTCTCAAACCAGCTACGCCCTTGCTACACATTGCAGGCATTTCAACAGCCACTGAAAAGCAGCTGCTGGGGAAACTCCCTCAGGATGCCCTCCCTCTACAGAAAGATTTTAGGAATCGCAAAGTGAGATTTATTACCCATTTCTGTTATTGTATCATTTAGGGGCACTAGTCACAACTCAAAACATCTTTATTTTTATGCCCCTGTCAGCTTGGCTCTATCGAAAGAACTTTGTAGCTTTTAGACTAGAAAATTCTAGCAATCTTTACTAAGACTTAA